>NC_081239.1:1275000-1912500 GCF_902713425.1 Acipenser ruthenus | reverse complement strand
GTATGTGTGAAGATCTAGGTCATACTTGTGCTGGAGTCCGCCTCAGTATAAATGGGACTTTTGAAGTTATTGAGAGGAAAGACAACTTCTTACTTCCTCAGCGCAGTTCAGTTTCCTGGATTCATGAATGTGTTGAACTTCAGTTTGAAAAGGGTCATTACATAAGCAAAAGGCATGCTGGATGTTCAGATGAAAACGAGGAGAAAGCATATAACGTAATACAGTGGATACCTATTTTAAGCTCATTTTACAGCCTTGGCACTTCAATTTATTATGCTGCAAAGCACTGTCCGGATGTAGCTAAGGAAAGGGCGATAGATATAGCCATTGACCTTGGAACAGACTTAGCTGTTGCTCTTACCGGTGGTGCGGCCAGTGCTGCTGTTTATGGAGCAAAAACTGGCATCAAGTTTGGCGCAAAGGCTGGACTTAAAGCAGGCATACAGGGAGTGAAAGCAGGAGTGACGTCAGTTGTGAAAACAGCTTCAAAAAAGGTAGTGGAGACAGTGACAACTAAAATAAGTAAAGAAATCATAAAAGATGCAGGAAAACAAGGAATCTCGAAGTTATCCTCTTTAGCCAAACAAATAAAAACAATTCCCACAGTTGTTAAACAAACTTCAGGGCAGATTAAAAAACAGACCTCAATACTAGCCTCTAAAATCGGACATGATGGTGTCTTGAAAAGCAGTAAAGACCTCGTTGTTACCTCAAGCAAGAAAGCCAAAGAAGCTGTGAAAGAAGGGTTGGACAGCTTGGCAGATAAAGCTCGTCGCAATATTGAGGATGTTTATGGATCTAAGAAAACGATTGAAATCAAGAGTCCAAACACCAAGGCAGAAACTACGTTTCACTGCATTGTTAAGCGAATGCCAGGAAATAACTGCAAAAGAAAAATGCCTGCTTCTCCTGACAGCAATCATCCTTCTTCTTCAAATACAGATGGAAACATTGGTGATGTCCAGAGGCACAGCAAAGCTTTCAAGGACAATCAAGGATTTTCAACAAATTCAGATAGAAATATTGAGGATGTCTTCAACATGAGAAATTCTGAACAATGGAGGAGGGCAAGACAAGAAGAACTAAAGCAATGGAGTGTCTATACGCCTACAGACCTGAAGGAAGGCCGTCTCAAAATAAATGGCGACACATTTAAAAACTTACCCCCTAAAAGGTATTTTGGCGCACTTACTCAAATAAATGAGATGTATCCAAATACATATACTGTGATTGAATTTCCCCTTGCTGGTGAAACTAGACGTGTTACTGCAAGACCAGCACCACGTGGAAACAATCAAATTTATATTAAAACACTTAATGGTGACTATCCAGGCACAAAGTCTCCTGGAACCACATATCAAAGTGTAGTAAAGCAGCTAACGGAAGGGAACTTAGATGACAAAGACATAGCAAAAATGATACTCGAAAGTTTGGATTTACCTTTGGAAAAACAAAAACATATCTGGGACAATTTATCAAAAAACCAACAACGCGCTGCTGTAGATTTCATTGCTATCACTCAGATAGCAGAGTCTGTTCCACCTATTAACCCAAACATAAAATCAGGGCGAGTTCCAGGAATGGACAAAAACGCAAGAGCACACCTGAGAGAGATACAGGAAGGGAAAAAAACATTTGAAGAAGCATTTGCCTCAGGCGATCCAGATTTTGTGCCTTCAAAAAGGGGAGGACTACAAATCGGAAGAGATTTTGCAAACAGACAAAACAATAAAGCAGATGAAACCTATCGAAGACGCTTCCCTGGATTTTCCGACTCTGACTATTAAGCAAAATGACATGTTTTAGTAGACAGAGGCCACCTAGATTATTATTTTTTTTATATTAGTATTACAAACAGTAGCAGTTGCTATACTAAAGTAATATTTTATCAATGATAATAACAAAAAACAACTTCAAATTCCCAGGGTGTATGGGATCATGTGTCCTGGTTTAAAAACTTAATAGAGGGTACTAGTTACTAGTAAGTCGTGTCAATGGCTGTCTTTTTGTCTGCCTCCCTTTCTCGAAATAAAAATGCTGACTTACAAGGTAAAGGAAAGACCAATGGTCCATGGAGCAGGTCCTCTCAATTCTACTGCGTCCACAATCTTCACAGAATTGTGATCAGCAGACACATTGCTAAAACCCACTTATATTTGTTCAGATTAATTTTTTCTGTTGTTTAACCGCTAACATCAAGGGCTGTATGTTCTTAAGTGAATCAATTAACATCAAATGTAAGACGTGTTCCCTTAATGCTAAAAAGATGGGTGTGAAATATTTTATTTTCACTTTTCTCATTTTCTGTTTTGTATCTTGGTGGCTTTTTAAAATGTCGAAGTTTCAAGACTCCTTGTGGTCTGACATTTATCCTTCATTTTGTCTATTTTGTTATTATTATTATTATTATTTTCCATGAACAGGTACCTGTTCGTTCTTGATTTTAATAATGACTATTAAATTCCATAAGAGTTTCAATTCTTGGTTGTTTATTCAAATCACTTCTTAATGATTTATATCCCTGCAGATGTCATGTATTTCAGGTCTTTCTTGTACTTCTTTAAAGATAGATATTTCTTGATTCCTTGATTTGTATTTATTTACAGAATATCCATGAATAAATAAACAATTTGAATTCACTCAATCATGATATTGTTTTATTTTTTTTAACCCACATTAATTACAATAACGTAAAACAACAAAAAAAATGATGGTAAATTTACTAGTGTGCTTTTTTTTCACTCTTTTCCAGCCCCTTGACTAAATTCTCTGGCTACAGAGTCTGCCTGTGGGGCCATATCACAGCATGATGAAGGCTGCAGCACTGACAGCAGCCAGCAATGAGATCTACCTCAGAGAGGCTGAGCACTAGAACTTAAACTATGATACAAGCAGCTTTAAAAAACACATGGTCTACTTTAATTAAATCTAGACGTAGGTGTGGTTTTTAGCACGGTTTAGTACTTTATTGTATATTAAATGACTAAGTAGCGGGGTTCTACAAGATAGACACGCCCCTACGTGTTCCTACAACTGTTTAAATAACAGACCTGTCGCTTTTCTATTCATTGTTAACATCCTGGTAACTTTTTACACTATGCTCTTTTCAAAGTGTCCGCTCCAGTGCACTGGGGTTTGAGATCTGCCCTCTAAATCACTGCAGGAAGAGCGATTTAAAAAAAAAAAAACATAACAAGTGCTCTGGCTATTCTGTTCCCTACCACATCATAGATCGTTATCATTATTATTTGTTTATTTAGCAGACGCCTTTATCCAAGACGACTTACAGAGACTAGGGTGTGTGAACTATGCATCAGCTGCAGAGTCACTTACAACTACGTCTCACCCGAAAGACGGAGCACAAGGAGGTTAAGTGACTTGCTCAGGGTCACACAATGAGTCAGTGGCTGAGGTGGGATTTGAACCGGGGACCTCCTGGATACAAGCCCTTTTCTTTAACCACTGTGTTACCTGTTTGACAATGTGGGCAGTAATCCTGAGACTGAGCAGACATTTTGAAAACGGCTTTAACAGTTATACTGTAAAAAAGTTGTCAGGATGTTAATGAAAATAAAATTACAGGTACGTTATTTAAACAGGTACAAAAAAAAAAAAAAATAATTACACAACATGGTCTTTAAGGTTTCTCTCCTGTGTGCATTTGCTGATGTGGCACAAGATTTTCTAACCGACTGAACCTCTTCCCACAGTCAGTGCAGTGATACGGCTTCTCTCCTGTGTGAATTCGCTGGTGAGTTACAAGGTTTCCAAAGTGACTGAAACTCTTCCCACAGTCAGAGCAGAGATGCAGTTTCTCTCCTGTGTGAACTCTCCGGTGTGCTTTCAGTGTTCCCGTGTGACTGAAACTCTTCCCACAGTCAGAGCAGAGATACGGTTTCTCTCCTGTGTGAATTCGCCGGTGTGCTTTCAGCGTTCCTGAATCACTGAAACTCTTCTCACAGTCAGAACAGCAATACGGTTTCTCTCCCGTGTGAATTCGCTGGTGTGATTTCAAGGTTCCTGCGTGACTGAAACTCTTCCCACAGTCAGGGCAGGGGTATGGTTTCTCTCCTGTGTGGATTCGCTGGTGTTTTTTCAGGTTTCCTGAATCACTGAAACTCTTCCCACAGTCAGAACAACAATACAGTTTATCTCCTGTGTGAATTCGTTTGTGTTTTCTCAGGTTTCCCGAATCACTGAAACTCTTCCCACAGTCAGAGCAGAGATACGGTTTCTCTCCTGCATGAATTCGCTGGTGTGCTTTCAGGGTTCCTGTGTGACTGAAACTCTTTCCACAGTCAGAGCAGCGATACGGTTTCTCTCCTGTGTGAATTCGCTGGTGTGCTTTCAGAGTTCCTGAAACATCGAAACTCTTCCTACAGTCAGGGCAGGGATACGGTTTCTCTCCCGTTTCAATTCGCTGGTGTATTTCAAGGTTTCCTGACTGACTGAAACCTTCCCCACAGTCAGGATATTCTCCAGCACCCCCCCTCGCTTTAGCTGCTGGACTGGAACCTGGAAAATATGAACAGGAAATAAAGTAAGAGGGACTGCATGTGGGCTTCGGGCATGAGGCTAGGTGGTGGAGTGGATTCAAGCATGTGAATTTCATCTGTAGGGGCTTGCACTGAGTTACATCCCTTTAAAAAAACAAAGTTAAACTTATATGTGTAAAATCAAAATCGATAAATACTAATGCTGGCGAAAACAAGCCCTGGGATCAACACCTGCCTTTGAGGTTCTCCTGTGATGTTCCAGGTCTATTTCCCCTAACACAATTATATCTCATCATAGCATTTTATGATTTTTTTTTCTGGGTTGGGGTATGTACAGAACTGTAGTGTAATCCGCATGAGAAAAACCAACACCAGATTCAGAACAGCTGTCAATGATGTGCTTGGAGACTGGAACTGCTCCCTCCCTCTCTCTCTCTGTATAGAATCATCTTTTTTATTGTACAGATATACATCACAGTACATTAGAAATTTGCAGCACCATGCAGTAACACCACACACGTTGGGTTTATGTGTTTCGTTAATTCAAATATCTCTATTTAATAATAAAACCTAAACACTTCTGTAATCCCAACACAGTAGGTTACAGGACTCCAGTACACTGAAACAAAAGCTGTATATTCCATGCACTTACACAGACTGTAAATGCATCACCAATCTAATACAAAGGATAGTGATCGTGCCCTTTCTACAGTAGCTCTGTAATCCTGCACAATATTCCAGTCCCAAGTGAGGCATTCAGGTTTTAAAGCAATCTAACCAATATGCTCCCTCCCTCTCAAGCACACTGTGGATCTCGCTCAATCCAGAATGACAATGTCACAGCTGCTGGGAGTCACTCACCTGCTAGACTGCTTTCTGAATGAGTCTTGCTTTCTACCTCCTTGCTGTTGAGAGAGCCTTCCTCTCCAGCTCCTTGCTCTTTTGTACAGAATCTCTCCAGCCCCACGCTACACTCCCGCAGGCACACAGGCTCCGGCTCAGGGATCTTTGGTTGGAAGTCCTCGGATTCTTCCTCCCCTGGTTCCACGTGGTCAAACTCTACTTCAGGGGGCTCCCATTTAATACAGACTATGTCCACCGCCTCTTCTTGTTTCACAGGAAGGGGTTCTTCTGGCTGGGGGATCTCCAATTCATTCTGCTCAGCTTTAATCTCAGAGACCTCTGGCTGACTGCTGTCACATTGTATCTCACAGAGCTCCTGTTTAATGGGGAGGGAAGCCAGCCCAGAGAACTCCCCACTAATGGGGACAAGTTCAAGTTCAGGGAACTCCTCTTTAATTAGGACAGCTTCTATCTTCACACTGTCCATGGCATCACAGGGGATTCTGTTTTGTAGCTGCAAAAAAAAAAAAAAAAAAAACACATTTATTAATTTATTTACTTATTTAAATACAGTGCTATTAAAGAGGGTCTCCCGAGTGGCACATTCGGTAAAGGCAATCCACGTGGAGCGCAGGATGCACCCTATAGCCTGGAGATCGCTGGTTCAAGTCCAGGCTATTCCACTGCCGACGGTGGACGAGAGCTCCCAAGGGGCGGTGCACAATTGGCCGTACTCTCAATTACAATACAATACAAAGTATTAATTTAAAAAGTACTGTGTATTTTATTGTAAACATTGCAAAAAAAATGTTTAAAAAAATAACTGTTGAGGCGACAGTATATTGCACGTGCAGTACTGCACTTTTAAACTGTTCAAGGCAGAACTGCATGTCGAAGCTGCTATTATTATTATTATTATTATTACTACAACTACATTAACATCAACCCTTAATCGGAGTACCACGATGAATGTTTAACCGTAGCAACATTTTTAAAAAACAAATAATGTCTTGTAAACTGAGATTAATTACTCCAGTACGCTATAGTCAGACACCGGTGGAAGACAAGGTTTGTTTAAAACCACCATGTTCGGATTCCCCAAATTCTACAGCGACCGCTTTCTCTCATCTTAACTCGTAAGCTCCTGTATTTGATTATTTTTAAATGTGCTTGCTGTCCGGATCTTTTCTCACAAGCCGCAGCACAGTTACGGGCACTGATGAACCCAAAACAGAGCGAAACATTCCCGCACTGCCACTGCGACCCCGCCGCACCAGCGCGTCCGACAAAATAACATGAAACTTACTTTGTTATTGTCCATGGTGCGCAATACCATTTAAATAACTAAATACAAAAACTCCTTATGGCTCAGGTTTTTTTTTTAACTTTATGACTTGCTGTAATATCACCTTGGAAAAAAAAGTCGCTATAACCCTTTACAAGATTGCAGACCCTTGTTTGATACGTCACTGAAGCTCATCACCTGACTCAGTCACATGACTGGCATTCCGCAGCAATGCTTCTGTGCGCCACGAATTTTATTTTAAAATATACCTGGTGTAGCGCAACATTATTATTATTATTATTATTATTATTATTATTATTATTATTATTATTATTATTATTATTATTACTGTGCTACTTTGAATACTTCATATTTACCTACTTTTAAAATGCAACCCAATTTGTATTTTTTTTTTTTTTTAATAAACTGGATGCAGCAGTTATATTATATAAAAAATAAAATAACTGCACATGCAGCCATTAAAATCAGTCAATTTTCTCGTCCACTCGTCATTTCTTTATCAAACATGGTCTAAAGAAAAGCGCGCCCTCGACCGTGAGACAGGCAAGCTCTCCAATCATCAACATCAGCTCACGCAACCAAACTATGCCGGCAACCAATGAGAGGCTGGAGTGGGCGGATTCAAGTCAGCCACCATGCTCAAAATCAACAACACCGCATGAGTCTCGATAAAGCGGTACTGTACTGGATAGAAATTTATTGTGTTTATTTTATTAATTTACCGTTTTGTCTGAAACATTCCCAGATAAAAATATATATACTATATATATTCCCAAAAAACTGGCGCTTGCTTAATTTTGCCAGAGACTGAGACTAAAGAATTCTTCTTATACGTAAGAATAATCAATTCTTACGAAAAAAATAATAACATAAAGCTGGGAAATAAAATAAATATCGCTAGTTTCACACTGGTTTGGAAACGAACGGAACACAAACGGTGAGTTGCTTAAATTAAAAAATATATAAAAACTCATTAGAGAATTAGCGAGAGGATAAATGAGCAGCAGAACATGTCCGCTCACTTTCAGTCGGAGTTCATTTCTGGGCAATCTGGTGTTAACCTGGAGAAAGATCAATTAATCAGGTATCTTACGAGTGCGTTATAATATGGAACTGTAAAAAAAATGTCTACAAACAAAAAAAAAACAGCGTTCATTAAAACGAATCTCTAAAATATCCCGGCAGACAGATGTTTGATTGAATAACTTTGATTGATTTTTTTTGGTATTTTGTGTTAATATAACTTAAATTAATTGACAACAAATAAAAAATGATTTAAAACTCAGGCGTGTGATTTTACATCCCGAATTCACAGTGCTTGTAACATACAACTGCAATATTCAAACACAAATAAATATAATGTACTTGCTAAAACATTTACTTTTTGAAACAGGGGTGAAAGAAAACATGTTGAACATGGAGCCTGTCCACATTAAAGAGGAGGTCCCCAAACTGGAGCCTGTCCACATTAAAGAGGAGGCCTCTGAACTGGAGCCTGTCCACATTAAAGAGGAGGTCCCTGAACTGGAGCCTGTCCACATTAAAGAGGAGGCCCCTGAACTGGAGCCTGTCCACATTAAAGAGAAGGTCCCCAAACTGGAGCCTGTCCACATGAAAGAGGAGGCCTCTGAACTGGAGCCTGTCCACATTAAAGAGGAGGCCACTGAACTGGAGCCTTTCCACATTAAAGAGGAGGTCCCTGAACTGGAGCCTGTCCACATTAAAGAGGAGGCCTCTGAACTGGACCCTGTCCACATTAAAGAGGAGGCCTCTGAACTGGAGCCTGTCCACATTAAAGAGGAGGCCCCTGAACTGGAGCCTGTCCACATTAAAGAGGAGGCCTCTGAACTGGAGCCTGTCCACATTAAAGAGGAGGTCCCCAAACTGGAGCCTGTCCACATTAAAGAGGAGGCCTCTGAACTGGAGCCTGTCCACATTAAAGAGGAGGCCTCTGAACTGGAGCCTGTCCACATTAAAGACCTCGAAAGACAGCAGCTGCCTCATGGACGAGAGGAGGTCCCCCATACCTGCAACAAATGTGGGAAGAGTTTTAAAAACCTCAGGACCCTGACAAGGCACCAGCCGGTTCACATTGGAGCGACTCCGTATCGCTGCGCCGACTGTGGAAAGAGCTTCAGTCGGAAGGAGAATTTTAAAAGACACGGGCTAGTCCACAGCGGGGAGACCCCGTATCAGTGTAGCGACTGCGGGAAGAGTTTCCGAGAAAAGGGCACCCTTAAAAAACACCGGCGTCTTCACTCAGGAGAGAAACCGTATCACTGTACCGAATGTGGGAACCAATACAGTGCAATAACAAGCCTTAGAAAACACCAAGTCATTCACACGGGCGGGCCCCGGTATGCCTGTCCGGAATGCGAGAAGAGCTTCAAAGACCCCGGGACCCTCAAAAGACACCAGCGCATTCACACAGGGGCCACCCCGTTTGACTGCGCCGAGTGCGGAAAGACTTTCAGTCGTTTAGAGAACCTTAAAAGACACCAGTTGATTCACAGAGGCGAGATGCCGTATCTCTGTAGCGAGTGTGGAAGGAGTTACAGAGAGGCAGCGTGTTTAAAAATACACATGAGATTCCACACAGGAGAAACTCCTTACCACTGTACTGATTGTGGGCAGAGTTTTAAATGGTCACGGTCCCTTAAAAAACATAAGCAAAAGCATGTGTAAGGGTCTGTCCAGGCAAACGCATGTGTAAGGGTCTCTCCAGGCAAACGCATGTGTAAGGGTCTCTCCAGGCAAACGCATGTGTAAGGGTCTCTCCAGGCAAACGCATGTGTAAGGGTCTCTCCAGGCAAACGCATGTGTAAGGGTCTGTCCAGGCAAACGCATGTGTAAGGGTCTCTCCAGGCAAACGCATGTGTAAGGGTCTCTCCAGGCAAACGCATGTGTAAGGGTCTCTCCAGGCAAACGCATGTGTAAGGGTCTGTCCAGGCAAACGCATGTGTAAGGGTCTCTCCAGGCAAACGCATGTGTAAGGGTCTCTCCAGGCAAACGCATGTGTAAGGGTCTCTCCAGGCAAACGCATGTGTAAGGGTCTGTCCAGGCAAACGCATGTGTAAGGGTCTCTCCAGGCAAACGCATGTGTAAGGGTCTCTCCAGGCAAACGCATGTGTAAGGGTCTCTCCAGGCAAACGCATGTGTAAGGGTCTGTCCAGGCAAACGCATGTGTAAGGGTCTCTCCAGGCAAACGCATGTGTAAGGGTCTGTCCGGGCAAACGCATGTGTAAGGGTCTCTCCAGGGTCTTTCCTGTGCCCAGAGAGGGATTCAGCATACTAGAATATACAATGCTGGAGTTCTCATATATATATATATATATATATATATATATATATATAATGGTCTTAATAGAAAAACATAAAATAAAATATGCCCATAAAAAAGTACCATGTACCTCGTTAGCGGTACCGCTTTAGCAACACGTGTGCTTTAAAATAAAAGTCTTGGTGTTTTCAAGTAGCACTCGTCTGAATTCCTGTAGGAAAGAGACCGGACTGTCTTGGTAAACAGAGTGGAGTACAATCAGCTGATATAACAGTTTAAAAAACAAAAATATACCGTATTCCTTTGAATTTAAGACGCAGCCCAAATATCCCACCCTCAACTTGATGAAAAAATAAAAAAAATCAAACTATATAAGAAAATGATGTGTTGAGGCAGTTTACAGCCATCTACTGTCACACAGAGCATTACAGTTATGAGCTGCTTCTCATTTCCAGTTGTGATTACTCACACATGTTTTTCTCCCTTTTTGTGAACTGTGGTATTGCTTGGCAAGTAGAAAAATACAGGGGGTCTGATTAGAACTGAGCCTAACAATGAAATGCTGCTGCTACACATTAAACAATCTGAAATACACACTCAATTTAAACTGAATGTGTTAAAAAAAACGCTTAGCAATTTTGCTGCACAGCCTGTCTGCCTCCCCTAAAACTTCCATTAACAACAACATCTCCCCGAATACATTGTCTTCAGTTACTAGGAAACTGTACACAAGAAAAACCAACCCAACAAGCATTATCCAATCTCTGGCTAGCCCTGCTGTCTTTGCAGGCAATCACAGTAAGAATAAGAAAAAAATCGCCAGCAAGTTACACAGGTCGAAGTAAAAACTGGAGTCCAGCTACAAATCCAACTGGATTTATAACTTATTAATGCATTTCCTTATTTTATTTATCTGTATGGCTTTATACTGAAGTTAACATGTTCACTGAGTTTAAGAATTGAATGTTAAAATATAAGTGATGTAATTAATTTGCAGTCACTGATACCTCGAAAAAAAATGCGCTGAGCCGATAAAGAACCTTGTAGAACACACGCGTGGCTGCACAGGAGTTCAAAGTAACATTGCAGTTTAAAATGGAAGGCTCTTTTTGAATGCCTACCCCATTACCTTTAAAGATTGTATAGTATTTATATGACTTCAAGCTAATGTTGCATTTTACCTCCTGAAAATACATGATACTCTCTCAGTCTTAAAATTAAGGGTAAGTTACTCCCAGACCCCAAAACCTTATCTGGAGCGCTGCCTACACCTGCTTAACATGCATCACTATACTATACTTGAATTTAATCTTAAATTCGAAGGAATACGGTAATTGTGGGTGTAGTGCAGTGTATGAAAAAGGAAGTTCAAAATGGTCACAGTGAAACTGGACAGCACTGACAACGAGAGGCAGCATCTCATCTTAATGAACTCCTACTGAAATGAGTTGGATTGACAAGAACACTACAGCGTAGGTTCATTTCCAGCTCCTGCTGTAGCTGGAGAATCCCAGCGAACAAACTCCACTCTACAAACTGCACATGAGATTTAATGTTTCAATACTGGTGTGTTTTACAAATGCAGACCAACTGACATAAAAAACCTGCAGACCAGTCATTGTACAACCTGCAAAACAAAACAGATATGCAAGATCGCTGTTTTGGTGATGTATAAAACTGAAGTGTGTCATTATCAGCACCTGATTGTATGCACACTCCATTCATTGATGGGATCTTAATTCAAGTGGCAAATTAGATCATTTTAAAATGAACCAATGTTGATTCTTTGTAAGTTTGCTTAACACTTCAATAAAGGCGTGTGCTTGGACTCTACCCTTTGTGTGGTCCGTTGCCTCTGTTTGACTCCTGGGCTTCCAATCTGCATTTAAATAAAGAGCTTTTCCCTCTCCGGGATCAGCGATGGATTTCTCAGAGAGTGAGCTTCAGGCTGTTGTTCAGGGTGCGGTCCCAGCTAGCGAAGTGGCAGGCATTCAAAACGAGTCGTCAGATACACTGGAGTCTTTTCAAGCTTACAGCTGATGAAATAAACATGTGTTCTATTTGAATAAGGGCACAAGCAAATGCTTTTTGAACTACAACCTTGTTTATTGCAGCCTTTTTTTTTTTACAAACATCTTAAAAAAACATGCAGTCTTGCCCAAACCTCTCCAGCGACCCCATCTGAGGCACCTTGTCTGGTGAAGCACGAAATTCACTCTACATTTACCAAAGAGTTTTGAAACCACACAGGAAGGAAAAGACAACAATGCAAGGGTAATAGTTACATTTAATTTATGTACAAGTGTACTTCTTTTTTAACAGGACTTGTGTGGCTAGACTGGTGTGACAAAGCGCTATATAATCTATTAAAATATACAGAAATGCATACACACATGCATGTCAGCGACAGGCACCTCTCACTATCGCGGTCTAAAAAGGGAGCTATCATTCTCAGGAAAAATCGCCAACAATTTGCACCTGGAAAAATGTGGTGTGTTGTTCAGATAGACAGCATGCTTCAACACACACTACTGTGCCTCTCAATTACTTGAACTGATTTTGAAAATCAGGACTCCCGACTGGAAACTGAAAAGGATCAAACGTTTAATATACATACAGCCAAAAGTTATGCATCGCCCTGTAGAATGAACTCATTTTGCTTCATAGAGTCGAATGAAACCTGCTGAATAATGTTACGTTAACACATTATTATTTATGTCTTAGCGGACACCCTTATCCAGGGCGACTTACAATTGTTACAAGATATCACATTATTTTTACATACAATTCCCCATTTATACAGTTGGGTTTTTACTGGAGCAATCTAGGTAAAGTACCTTGCTCAAGGGTACAGCAGCAGTGTCCCTCACCTTGGATTGAACCCACGACCCTCCGGTGAAGAGTCCAGAGCCCAAACCACTACTCCACACTGCTTTGTATTTTCTATAATGAAAAATCTAACATTTCGTAAATCTAAAACAAAATACTACTGTACCACTATTATGGCTACCGGTAAACTCTTGCGACAATTCTGAAGTTTCTTTGATTAAATGATGTTAAAAAAAATATCAAAATTATGTTCATATAGTTTACTACGTCTCAATCCTAAAATTCTAGGCGATGCAACATTTTTGTAGGTGGATTGTTAGGACAAAGGGCTCAGTAGAGCTCTGAGTGCGTCCTGCGGTGGGATTTGAAGGTGCTCAAGTGCCTGAATCTCCTCCCACAGTCGGTGCAGTGGTACGGGGTCTCCCCGGTGTGGATCCGCCGGTGGGTGTTCAGATTGCACTGCTCTTTGAATCTCTTCCCGCAGTGAGTGCACAGATAGGGGGCTTCTCCAGTGTGGATCCGCTGGTGTCTCTTCAAGGTGGAGAACACAGTGAAACTCTTCCCACACTCTATGCAAGAATAGGGCGTCTCTCCCGAGTGGATTCTCTTGTGGGCCTTGAACTGCCCCGCGTGTCTGAAGCGCTTCCCACAGTCTGCGCAGTGATACGGCTTCTCTCCTGTGTGAATTCGCTGGTGTTGTCGCAGGTTCCCCAGGTAGTTGAATTTCTTCCCACAGTCGCTGCACTGGAGGGAGGCTTCATTATCCCTGGCGGACCTTGAGAAGTGATCGCCGGCAACTGCCACCGGTAAGGGCAATGCCCCCTGCTGGCTGTAGTATTCCTGGTGCGCCGTTTTTACGTGCACCTCCAGGTACCGCTTCCCTGTGCAGAAGGTTCCGCAGTGAGGGCACTGGTAGGACTCCAGGTCCTGTTGGGCTGGATAAGTGTGAGCTGGAGAGAGAGAGAGAGAGAGTGAGAGAGTTATTGCCCGGAATGGGTTATTAATAAGCATGTTCGTAACACTGATCCCTGCCAGTAGTATCCCAGGACCCTCAGTTAAGTCGCTCTAAAAAATTTAAAGCAATCCGATTCTGTCAGTTATTCCTGCATCCGATCTAACAAGTACAACACGGTTCAGTGGAAGCTGAAAGGTTAAAATGATTTGTATGCAATCAAGGGTCTATCAGATTACAGCCAAATGCAATCCAAAATGATCAAGTTGGGTGCAAAATCAAGGCAGTTATGGTGTTCACATTGCAGAGTGTGACAGACAGCAGATAGACAGACAGATATGAACAAGGGCAGCAGTGTGGAGTAGTGGTTAGGGCTCTGGACTCTTGACCGGAGGGTCGTGGCTTCAATCCCAGGTGAGGGACACTGCTGCTGTACCCTTGAGCAAGGTACTTTACCTAGATTGCTCCAGTAAAAACCCAGCTGTATAAATGGGTAATTGTATGTAAAAATAATGTAATTGTATGTAAAAATAATGTGATATCATGTAACAATTGTAAGTCGCCCTGGATAAGGGCGTCTGCTAAGAAATAAATAATAATAATAATAACAATGCATAAGGGTCCCAATTTTGTTAAATGAGACTCAGAAGAACTACTGGGAACTATTGCAAGCATGGGACACTTATCCTGAAGTGTAGTTGCTACTGACAGGACACAAAGAGGAGATCCATTATAAGGACTGCAACGTCAGAATGAATCGAAGCAGAAGTGTGTGGCTTCTCTTTCACTCACTTGCCATGCTGCCAGTCGAGACCACTGCTGCTCCCTCCTCTTCCTCACGGCCCCCCCTCTGTACAGCTTCTCTCCTCCGCACCGTCTGGGTGAAGGGATGACCCCCCTCAGTTGGTCCCATCTCTGCCCCGTCCTCGTTAAGCATTTCAGGGACGCTCTCTGCTTTTACAGGGCCCGAGAACACAGCCGGTACCTGCAATGTGGCCTCCAGTCCACAGGGGGCGCCACTGCTTTGTGCAGGGTCAGTGTTCTTGTGGTACAGAGGAACACTGCTGTCTTGGGAGACATGTCTGAATTCCAGCTGAGGATCAGCGACCTCCTCTTTAATGTGGATAGACTGCAATTCCTCTTCTTCGACGGCAGTGTAATCTAGTCCGCTCGTCTCCTCTGGACTGCTGACAGGGTCCAGCAGTCTCTCGCTGGCACCTGTATCTTTGTATAGAAAAAGTACAGACATATTTAACGGTTATGACCTAAATCAACCAAAATCATTAATGCAAGCATTTCTGGCAGGGTTTAAAACTCACACACTAGTCCTGGTGTCTGGTGCTGCACTAGCTTAAATAAATCTGTTTATCTGCACTGCTTTGGTCCCACGCCTTCACTGGCTGCATGCACCCCAATGTCATTATGCACAGTTACAATGCAACATCTTGCACCATGGTTTGCATTGCCACAATCACGTGGATTTCTAGGGCAGTGTGTACCGTTTTTGCATGCAGGGTTTGACCACCTCTGTGCACTTGCCCTTGAGTTTTTGTCTAATTATATGAACGAAGCTGCGTTTTTTTTTTTTTACCTTGAAAGTCAGCCCTCCCCCACGCTGCCCCGTTGTTCATACCAGCTAGCCAGCCGTAGTCCGCAAGCCGTTCGTTAAACCCGCAGTTCAACTGGTCGATTTCCTCAGCTGACTGCGGCGCTGGTTTTGATGGGACACCGTGATGCATTGCAAGCTGGGTGTTATTAATTTTTGACTGAACTTGCTGACTACTGGAGTCGCGTTTTGTCTCGACTCCTGCTTGAGTTTGGAAAGCAAGGGTGACATCGCCGTCGCTTGCAACGGTACTTGCATATTTTGTCAGAGATCTCTCCCAGACGTCCGAAGAACGGCTTGTATTTGCAGTGTTCGCATCACTGGGGTGAAATGTGTCTTTATTCGTCCCCAGGGGGCTCTTTTGTTTCAAAGTGGCGTTGTTATTACTGGTAATAATATTACCGGCGTATTTTTTCATAGTAACCAATTCGGTTTCTGTTACCTCTAAACGGATTCTCAGAACGTCGATTTCTTTGATCTTCTCCGCCAGTCCGACTTTTAAAACGCGGACTCTGCTGTCGACCAGCTTGTTAATTTCGGACACGGCAGACTCCAAAACAACGGAGATGGTGCCGCCGAGCTTCTCTGTCACATCCGAAACAGATTTCAGGAGCTCTTCCTCTCCAAATTCAGACGCACCGTACGGGCTTGTCGAGTGACTTTTATTAAAAAGCCGTTTCGTACGACTGTGTGGCTTACAGGTGATAAAGCGGGCCCGTTTTGCGCTCATGTTTACGATATTCAACGGATCTCCGTCCTGTTTGGTGTTACAGCAAAAAATAAAAACACACTTCCTCTTTCTCTTCCTGATGAAGGAATGCATTTCAAGCAGAATACCAGCGTGTTAGCGCCACCTAGCCAAACACCCCCAAACACTCCCGTGGCGTGTCGTGCAGAGGCATGAACCCCAGTCATTAAACGCATCATTTGTTTCATATGTGCAATGTCATTTTCTGTCACTGAACATTTAAAAACATGATATCTAGCACTGCACTACAGCTGTGGCCGAAGGTTTTGCATCCCCCTATAGAATGAACACACTGTGCTTCATAAAGTCGAATGAAACCCGCTGAACAATGTTACGTTAACATGTTGAATTACACACCGCCGCTTTGTAGTTTTCTATATACTGAATGAAAAACTGACAACAAATTTTACATTTTGAAATCAAACATGAAATACTACTGTACTACTATTATGGCTTCCGGTAGACTTTTTGTAGTTTCTTTGATTAAAATTCTAGGTGATACAAAACTTCTGGCCAAAGCTGTAAGTTATTACTTTGAAGAAAACATTACTTTCTATAGTTACAGATACTTCTCAGGCACAGTTTACATTTTCCAGAGATAAAACGGTGGAACTTCTCTTTGAAGATCCCGCTGTCGAACCCACACTCTCCCTGCTCTCACACCACGTTCTAGCAACACGACATGAAAACCGTGTTCATGTGACAGGCTTGACTCTCCCTGTTGAAGCGTTTTCCGATTTCAAAATTATAGAAAATTTTAGAAATGTGACTTTTCAAATTCTAAACATGAAATAGATGTCAGATGTCAGGACTGCCCAGTCCCTGACCACATTCCGGCGCCTCCTTAAGACTCACCTCTTCAAACAGCACCTGTAGCACTCCTCTGTTTGTATCCTGGGACACTATCACCCTTCATTTAAATGTGCTTTATTTTGCTCTTATCTGCCCCCTATTTTACTGCATTTAATCCTGTACTTCAGAATACTGTAATCTGCCAAGTGTTTAACCTGTAGTACTTTGTATTTAATCACATCCTGATGTAACTATCACTATTTAATCATATCCTGATGTAACTATCACTATTATCTGCTGTATTATTGAATTGTGGTTTGTCACACTTGAAAAAAAATGATTGTATTTCTTGCTCTTATTGTATTACTTGTATTGTAACACTTGAATGTATTTGTATTTGCTTGCGATTGTAAGTCGCCCTGGATAAGGGCGTCTGCTAAGAAATAAATAATAATAATAATAATAATAATAATAATAATAATAAAATACTGTACTGCTATCATGGCTTCGGGTAGACTTTACCAATATAATTTTGCAGCTTCTTTGATTACAGGATGTTGAATAAAATATCTAAATTATATTCACGTAATTCATGCGCTAGCAGTACTGCCCAGGTATACCCTGGGATTGAGATTGTATCAATTTATAGGCATCGGGGGTCCAGTGGTTAAAGAAAAGGGCTTGATAACAGGAGGTTCAAATCCCAGCTCAGCTACTGACTCCCTGCGTGTGTGTGACCCTGAGCAAGCCGCTTCACCTCCTTGTGCTCCGTCCTTCAGATGAGACGGAAAACAAACGAGCTCCTACTGGAAGTGACTCTGCAGCAGCAGCAGCAGTTGATGATGCAGAGTTCACCCCCTAGTCTCTGTAAATCTGCTAAATGACTAATTAATAATAATAATAAAAATAATAATGTAAAAATGATTTTACTGTCGAGGTACCATACCCTCGGGACACGTGTGTATTTATGCAACACAGAAAGATGGAAAAGAAAACGCGTGTGACTCAGGTTTACATTGATTTTAATCAGATAAAATCTACAAAACCATGCCAGATTCCAGAACAGACAGGCTCCGGATTGCAGAGGGTTCACTTCAGTAGTGATTTGATCAGGACCTGAAAATGCTGCTGAGTTATGCACACTACCGGTTTGTAGAGGGGCAGGATTAGATTAGACAGGTTTTACTGTGTTTTGGAAACCCCGTTTCACATTGTAACGCTTGTAATAAACATTTGGAATGGTTTGAGCTGTCTAAGCAGGCAGGTGTTGAGGAGGCAGTGGAAGGAGGGGTGGTCTGGGGCTCTGGTTCTAGTGTGTGCTGGTGTGACCCTGGTATAGCTGAGCCTCTCGTCTGTGCGTTTGAACAGGCATGTCTCTCCTCACTCGCTTCAGCTTCTCCATGTCAATCTCAGCCAGTGCCAGCCCCGGCTCCTCCCCACCGCACCGACCAATCACCTCGCCCCAGGGGTCCACCAGGAGGGCGTGGCCGAAGGAGGCGCGGCTCTGGTGATGTCGTCCCACTTGGGCAGCAGCGATGACGAAGCACTGGGTCTCAATAGCACGAGCTCGCAGCAGAACCTGGGAGCAGACAGAACACAGGGGGCTGAACACACAGGGGAGACTCAATCTGATATCCATATTCTGTAGTCACAGTCATTTTTTTAACAGAAAGTAACTATGTTATGCGTGACTGCAATTAGTTACCGGTTTGAAAAAAGAACCCTGTGACTATTTTTGATTGCCTACGATTCTATTGGAAGTCAATGGTGAAATCTGATTGGCAATTTGTATGAAACATCCCCTGCCCAGAGGGCGTGGTTATCGACTGACCTCCCAGTGGGCGGCTCCTGTTGCCACGGTGAATGCTGAGGGATAGGTCAGTATCTCCGCCCCCTGCCGCATGAGAGCCAATGAGAGCTCAGGGAATCGTAGGTCATAGCAGACAGCCAGGCCCACCTGAAGTTGAACAACCATTACACATGTCAATGGTGCTCAACTAAAAAATATTACAAGAATAATGATGGCAAACATAAAACACAGAGAATTGTGAGGGTCTGGAACTAACTCCCCAGTAATGTTGTTGAAGCTGACATCCTGGGATCACAAGAAATCACAAGTTCATATGCATCACTGTCAGTCTTTAGGGGTGCACTGGCCTCCTCTACCTTGCCTATGGGGGTTGGGACAGGCGGGACGATTTGGGGTCCCGGAATGGTGAACGCACTCTCCTTCAGGGACACGCCCCTTCCTGTCAGCTCCACGTCAAACAGGTGGCACTTCCTGTACACCGACACAATGCACCCTGGGAAAAAGAGGAGGGGGTGTAGATCTAACTGCAATAAGGTGTAACTGCAATAAGAAACACTCTGAATGACAAATCACATTAAAAGGCATGGGGGCAGTGCTGGGCTGTGCTAGGCTGTGCTGTGTTACCCTGGTCGTTGATGATCACATGACTGTTGTAGATCCTGCGATCACTCTCCCAGTCCGGTCCCCGCTCGTGAAACCCCCCCAGAGACAGCCAAACCCCTGACTGCCTGTGAGAGAGAGAGAGAGAGAGAGAGAGAGAGAGAGAGAGAGAGAGAGAGAGAGAGAGAGAGAGAGAGAGAGAGAGAGAGAGAGAGAGAGAGAGAGAGAGAGAGAGAGAGAGAGAGAGAGAGAGAGAGAGAGAGAGAGAGAGAGAGAGAGAGAGAGGGGGGGGGGGGGGGTTGTGTTTCTGTCCTGTTGATTACTGCAATGCTCTGTTAATTACCTTGTCTTATAGGTTGTACCTTTTTCAAAACTCTGCAGCTTGTATCTGAAGTTAAACCAGGGCTGGACAGCACATGCTTTATAAAACTAGAGCACCTAAACTCTGGAACCTGGTTGCAGGAGACCAGGTTTCAGGCCACTGCACGGCGCACCAGGGGAGACTTGGGGGTTTGATACAGCGACCTCAGACTAGGTCTCCTGGAACCAGGTTTCAAGCCGCTGTTCCTGAAAAAAGTTTCTTCGTGTTCCATCAACTTTAGTATTAAACAATCGCACACGGTTATTATAGTTTTTGTTATTTGGTTCTTAAAAGCCACCAATCAGAGTGTGGTGCTCTGACCTGGCGAGCCGCGTGTAACGTTGAATTGTTTCCCCTTCCAAAGTCTCAGACAGCTGCAGAGTTTCCTCACGGCTCGAGCCAATGAAATCAAACCCTTCAGGAAGGAACGCCATGCAAGCCCCGCCCTCCCGCGCCTGCTCCACCAATCGCTGACAAGAAGAGAAGTTGGCCTCCTTGTCCGGGGTGGAGGTCACCTGACACAACGCTGCGATGGGATTGGAGGAGGGAGAGGACATCCTAGAGCGCGACAGAGAGAGACAGAAGAGACTTCACCACTGATCCTTAAAAATGATCTAATTTGCAACTGGAATTAAGAACCTATCAGTATCACCTATAGCAGGTTCTCCTCCAAGCTTTCCTCTCTGCACTGAAACAAACTGATTTCCTTTCTAGTTTGAACTGAGATGTGACATGCAGTGCCACCCTCTCATTTAGATTTCCTCTGAATGGGACGGTACAGGTGCGGACCAACGTGGAATAATGGGTGGAAAATGGATCAGAAAAGTGGTATCTGTATAAGTTCCTGGACCACAGCAGAACCTGAAGTTGTCCTGTTCTAATACCGTTCAGTACCAGTGTAGTGTCAGAAAGTGGTACATCATCAGAAAGTGGTACGCGTACCAAAACTTGACCCGTGTAACGTCAGAAAATATTATGGCACATCAATTCAAAAGTACTGTGATTGACGACGGCACAAATCCCTACGAACAAGACAAACTGTCATTCACCCACAAAATCGGGTATGTTTACAATTTTAGATAACCCAGTTTGTTTCTCGTCAGTTAAAATCACATTCATTTGTTGAATTGTGAAAAATAAAAAGATATTAAAAATAACTTTAAGGGCCAAACTCAGTACATCGCACCCCTTCAGTTGGGCGTTTCAGTGTTTTTTGAGGTAAAATCTTTTGTGCATGCCCGGGCAGGCGCAGTACACGGTGTACCACTTTTAAACATGTACCACAAAATAACACCACACCGGTACGTGTACATGCATGTGGTGCACAGCAGCTGTGGTACTTGACTCACAGTGACTGCATAACACAACAAAAATAATGACAGCTTATTTCTGCTGAAGTTCAGTTCACGGGACAGTGCAAAATTCATTTAAAGATAAATTAAACAAGACTGCGTATAAGTAAGGAGAAACTTAACTTAATTAAAAGTCGTACCTGCGTTCACCTTTGGACCCCGCACTTGGTCTACGCAGAATCGATGTACTCCAAAATTTACACCATGAAATTCGCCTCGTTTTGGTCCAAAATGTCCTGCAGCAGTAGATATGCATTTAATCCAGTGACCAAATATAACGATTTATAATCAATGTTATAAAAACTATGGAATAAAAAATAGCATCGTTACACAGCAGCGACCTCTTTTAGTACTCCAATCTACACGCCTGTTGAATAAAATACATTACTAATTAGATTTCTACTAATGCTTCGTTTATGCATTATTCAAAAATACAGTAGTAGTATATTTGGACATAATGAATATACATTCATGAGAAATTCTAAAAACGGGGTCGTTTTTATACCGCTTAACCAGCTGCTGTTTTACGACAGGCAGTTAGTGAGGCACCTGGGAGTTGTAAGGCGGGGTCCTCTTGCTGGTTGCTGCCCATTCCAAGATGGCAACGAGCAGTAGCAACAGCGCGGCGGGGGCTAAACCCAACAATACCGGGGCCAAACAGGCTGGTCCCGCCGCGGAGCAGGTACACCGGGAAATAGACTTATTTACAATTGTCCACAGAATGGACAGCCGCTCATAACAAGCGGTTTGCAGGAGAATTGAGCGAAATTGAGTGTCGGTATAACGGTGCACCTCCTCCCTCTCTCTCAGCAACTGTGACAATTATTCTTACTCTGTGCTGTTCTTAAATATGCTGTATAAAGATTTAGAGCTAGCGTTGCTAACAAATAGACGCACAGGAAGATGGTAGTGTTTGTAAATGTATTATTTTTTTAATTACATTTCCTTTACGTGTTGTGTTCATCGAAATTAGATCGTTTACTGCTGTGGCTAAATAATACATGTCCTTGTGGCTGAGACGGGCTAGTTGATCATAATAATACAATATTATTATAACGTTGTTGTAGGATCCGCAGCAGGTGTGCGTTTGTGCTGGTTCAGTTATCACTGACTGCCCGAGTAGTGACTTGCAGTTACTGTGTTCTGTTACTTTACTGTACTTGCGTATTACCTCTTCACTCTTTGGTGCAGAGCAAATATATTTATGGAACGCGACACGCAGTTTTCTATAGCATTATTACATACGTGGATTAAAAAGGGAATCCTGTTGAAACAAAAGCGGTTTCATACGCAGAAATATGATCTGATTTCTATCATCAAACCATTAGCTGAAACGCGTGACAACTCGCTTGGCTAAATTTCTTTTTTGCCTTTTGTACATAATATAAAAAATCAAATGCTTTGTTAACTTAACAGCTCTGTGCCGGTGGAGCACATAGAGAAAGAAAGGGAGGCGCTTATACTGTCTGAACAGCCTCCCTCTGCTCCATGCTGGTGGAGAGAAAGAAAGAGAGGCTCTTATACTCTCTGAACAGCCTCCCTCTGCTCCATGCCGGTGGAGAGGAGAGAAAGAGAGGCTCTTATACTGTCTGAACAGCCTCCCTCTGCTCCATGCCGGTGGAGAGGAGAGAAAGAGAGGCTCTTATACTGTCTGAACAGCCTCCCTCTGCTCCATGCCGGTGGAGCAGAGAGGAAGAAAGGGAGGCTGTTATACTGTCTGAACAGCCTCCCTCTGCTCCATGCTAGTGGAGCAGAGAGGAAGAAAGGGAGGCTCTTATACTGTCTGAACAGCCTCCCTCTGCTCCATGCTGGTGGAAAGAAAGGGAGGCTCTTATACTCTCTGAACAGCCTCCCTCTGCTCCATGCTGGTGGAGCACATAGAGAAAGAAAGGGAGGCTCTTATACTGTCTGAACAGCCTCCCTCTGCTCCATGCTGGTGGAGCAGAGGGAAAGAAAGGCTCTTATACTCTCTGAACAGCCTCCCTCTGCTCCATGCTGGTGGAGAGGAGAGAAAGAAAGAGAGGCTCTTATACTGTCTGAACAGCCTCCCTCTGCTCCATGCTGGTGGAGCACATAGAGAAAGAAAGGGAGGCTTTTATACTCTCTGAACAGCCTCCCTTGCTTCATGCTGGTGGAGAGGAGAGAAAGAGAGAGGCTCTTATACTGTCTGAACAGCCTCCCTCTGCTCCATGCTGGTGGAGAGGAGAGAAAGAAAGAGAGGCTCTTATACTGTCTGAACAGCCTCCCTCTGCTCCATGCTGGTGGAGCAGAGAAAGAGAAAGGGAGGCTCTTATACTCTCTGAACAGCCTCCCTCTGCTCCATGCTGGTGGAGCACAGAGAAAGAAAGGGAGGCTCTATACTGTCTGAACAGCCTCCCTCTGCTCCATGCTGGTGGAGAGGAGAGAAAGAAAGGGAGGCTCTTATACTCTCTGAACAGCCTCCCTCTGCTCCATGCTGGTGGAGCAGAGAAAGAGAAGCTGTTGAACTGTCTTATAACTGTGTCAATAGTCTTGCCACTGAAAAAAATGAAGTAGACAACTTTGTGTTTGTGTGTCTCAGGTGGTGGCCGGGTTTCAGAGGATGCGGCAAGAACAGCGCAGCCTGGCTTCTAAAGCAGCTGAGCTGGAGATGGAAATCAACGAGCACAGGTGAAACACTGCCTCGAACCCGGGTTATTCTTCATGTCTGCACTTTGTACTGCCTTGAACCCGGGTTATTCTTCATGTCTGCACTTTGTACTGCCTCGAACCCGGGTTATTCTTCATGCCTGCACTTTGTACTGCCTTGAACCCGGGTTATTCTTTGTACTGCACGCTGACATCAGATTCTTTAAAGGGCTACAGAACCCCCTGCAAAGTTTACAAAAAAAACAGCTCTTGTGAAATTTTTAACTAGGCAATATATTTCTCAGCATTTACTTGGGAGTGTGTGCTCAGAGAAAAAATAAAATCTCTTCTAAGGATCACAGTGTATCCAGGTCATGCACCAACAGAAAATTAGTGTTACATGAATGCATGGGCAGCAGTGTGGAGTAGTGGTTAGGGCTCTGGACTCCTGACCGGAGGGTCGTGGGGTTCTTTCCCAGGTGGGGGACACTGCTGTTGTACCCTTGAGCAAGGTACTTTACCTAGATTGCTCCAGTAAAAACCCAGCTGTATAAATGGGTAATTGTATGTAAAAATAATGTGATATCTTGTAACAATTGTAAGTCGCCCTGGATAAGGGCGTCTGCTAAGAAATAAATAATAATAATAATAATAATAATAATAATAATAATAATAATATAAGAAGCAGCTTACAATAAGCGACTGCTAAATTGGTTCCGGGACCATGTAGAAAAATGTGCAGCGTGAGGAAATTCGTGCAGTCGGAGTTGGTTTTCATGAGAATTGGCTGTACTTGATTTTGAATGTGCTGTTGTCGGGTTCGGAAGCTCACTGTCTCTCTCCCTCGCACGCAGCTTGGTGATAGAGACGCTGAGGGACGTGGACCCCTCGCGGAAGTGTTTCCGGATGGTCGGGGGGGTTTTAGTTGAACGGACGGTGAAGGAGGTGCTTCCAGCGCTGGAGAGCAACAAAGAGCAGGTGTGTCTGTCCGAACCCCTCCTCCCACAGTACAGACACTCCAGGTCAGCTGGACCAGGGGGCTGCCGGCACCTCGCTTCAGTGACTCGTGTCAAATCTGCCCTTAAACGAGCTTTAAAATGTTATTTAAGATCCTATGGAGAAATGTTTGAAGTTTAAGTGGGCATTTATGCAAGCTGCCTGTTTATTTTATTGTGTTACATGTTCCCATGTGTTGCTACAACTGTTTACATTTTGACCACTTTTTTAAACTTTTAAAGTGCATTCCCTGCCTCAAGATGGCTTCCCATGTACCTGCATGAACCTCTTAGAACTACATTTCCCATCATCTTCCTGCTCACATGTGTAACAGATGGATTTACCAGTGAGCAGGAGGATGATGGGAAATGTAGTTCTGAGAGGGCCATGTGGGTACATGTGATACCAGTGAGCAGGAGGATGATGGGAAATGCGTGTGACCCTGAGCAAGCTTAATGTCTTGCGCTGTCCCCATCTCTTTGCAATCCAGTAATAATGCATTTGAATGTGCTGTGTGTTCATCTCACAGATTTCCAGGATCGTGGAGACGATAAGTACTCAGATGCAGACTAAAGGAAGAGAGCTCAACGAATACCGAGAACGCTACAACATCCGATTGGTCGGGGAAGAGGAGGGGGCGGGGAAAGCAGCCTCAGGCAATCAGGACTCTGAGGGAGGCGGGGCCAAGGGTGGGGCCGGAGTTCTCGTCTCCTAGGGTTTCCTAGGAGACCAGATAGGAGGAGGGGCTAATGGAATACAGTCTTAATGCCACAGAAAGAAGGATGGAAAAGAGTTTTGAGACATCAGTACTGTATCTGTGGGGTGGGGCGGGGGGTTCTCTCTTTTTGATGTTGTCACTGAATAAAAAATAATAAATTAAACCATGGTTGTCTAAGTTTTGCACAGTGTTACAGTTTGATATTTTAAGCCTCACTGAGGCCTTTTAGTCGTGAGTTCCTGCGGCGAGGCAGATTTCAAAGCAAATACGGGGAATTTGACTAGAAACATTTTAATTTTAAACATCACGAAAGGAGGCTAAATGAATGAATTTTGTTTCAAATTAAAAGTCAAGCCCAGCGTTAACCCAGATTTTCCTGGATGTTAAAATCCGTTTTTGCTACAATTACGATCTCAAGGGTAAGTTAAATTTGTACAGCACCATTTTAAAACCTGTCCAATCACTATTGCACGACTGTGCTGTATCCTTGTATTATTCTCCAGATTGAGGGTGTAGATAGCAGGTGTGCACATTCATTACGACCATTGAAAACTCTTTTTCACATTTCAGCCTCCATTCCCAAGGTGTTTGTAACTCTGAGGTTCTGCTGTTCTAGGTACTTTAAATTCCTTGTGGTGTATTCAGCAGTTTAACTCTTACAGTGAAGGGACCTCAAAGTCACTGTTTATTTCTTGAGCCATCATTGGCACCTCTTAAGCGTGGCCAATTGAAACCCAGCATTACCAGCTCTGACCGGGATAAACCAGTTAATGGTATCTCCAAAAGAAACTCAGTGAGTTCCATATTTTCATAAGAACATAAGAAAGTTTACAAACGAGAGGAGGCCCCATTCGGCCCATCTTGCTCGTTTGGTTGTTAGTAGCTTATTGATCCCAGAATCTCATCAAGCAGCATCTTGAAGGATCCCAGGATGTCAGCTTCAACAACATTACTGGGGAGTTGGTTCCAGACCCTCACAATTTTCCCCACAGTCACAGACTAGTCGCCCATCTGGCTGGGTTTGAACAGCTTGGAATAGGAAAAGACTTTTGAGAGCCGGGCAGAGTACAAGAGTGAATTCACGACTCAATCTCAAAATTTAATCTTTTTTTTTTTTGTAATGGGTTTTCCGGCACTTTTCAGGAATCTGGTATTGGTTTGGGTGTTTTAGGTTTGGAGTTCCCTGATGAAAAGGATCGCGTGGGTGGCGTGTTGATGCGGACTGGGTTAGTTATGTTTTAGCTTGTTTTAGCGTTTGTTTGGGGTGTTAGTGAGGACTGAACTTTCCCGCAGCCTGTCTGTGTTGTGCAACATTAATCCTAATCCCGTGAGTGGAGAATGCGTTCTTCATTTCACACTGAAAAAGTCACGAATTGAAATGGCATTATTTTCTTTTAATGATATTTGTATTTTTTTTTTGTTATTTGAACACAAACAAGAAAACAACACACACATATATAAATTATTAAAGGTTTAAATTATTAACGAATGTATTTCATTTTCTTTCCACACACTAAGGAAGTGCTTTTGTACAAAACGTCCTGAAATAAATGATTTTTTTTAATGGTTTAAAACTTTTGTGTGGATCCAAAAAGTTATTTGCGTTTGAATCCCAACGTTCTTACAAAAAAAAAAAAAAAAATCTAAGAAAATATTAAAAATACTTCACAGACTGCTGTAAGAAATCTATAATAATAAAAAAAAACGGGTACTGACCTCTGCCCTCTGCCGGAGAGCTCTGTGTGCTGTCAGCCCGTGTCTCCCTCCTCAGCGTTGTGTATTCTGCATTTTAATTCCTATAGGGAAACGTTACCTGTGTGCTGGGCTGATATACAAACAATGCTTAATTCATGCCACTTTTTAAAATCATTAAAAAGAGTTTGTTGCAATTCCACATTTTATAAACAATATTATATGATATATGTTTGATTTATTAAAAAATAAAAAATATCGACGAGGATGGGATTCGAACCCACGCGTGCAGAGCACAATGGATTAGCAGTCCATCGCCTTAACCACTCGGCCACCTCGTCTTCTCTCTCGATGCCTCAATTTCTCCCATAAAAGAACTCAGACGCTACAGTTTGATGCGCTGAAATGCATTATTTTTGAATGCAAGGATCGATAAAGTATACACACAATACGGCTGATTGCTTACCCAAAGCAAAACAGAAATCATACAACTTGATACTTATAGTTGAATGATTACGTCACAGCTACGTTGGCCGTAAATTCGGACAACGTGCTATGTTGTAACGTGATTTATTAATGTATACAAATAATAATGAAAATGTATTTCACAAGCACAACATGGAGAAGTGTATCCTTCCAGCCGGCAGGTGGCGCTGTTCCAAAAAATCTACACTTTTCATGCAACCGAGCAGAATGAACACTGCTGCGCGTCTCTGTTGTTTGTGTGTTATTTCGGAGCACGGAGGACTGTGATGGGAATAGCGTTGCAAAGACCTGAGAATTCAATAACGCGATCTGTGTGATACTACTAATAATGCGAAGCCGGACTCGGTCGGGAGACATGCTGGATGCAGATGCACTACTGAGGCGAGGTATATAATCTAACTGCATGCGTGAATGAACGACTACACCACGAACACATTTTACACACACTGGCAAAGAGCCGTCTGTCACACGCTCCCCCCCGCAGAAACAAGCAGCCGCCGCTGGATTGGGCAATGCATTTCCCCAAAAAGTGCTCCGTTTTCAAAGTGGTCCTGAGCGCCCTCCTCCTTGTAGCGCTCCTTCAGCTCATGTACCTGTCCCTGCTCTCCAAACTGCACGGCAAGCAGCAGCGGTACAAGTACTCTGAGCTCTTCGAAACCAACAGCCAGCTGAAGCGCGGCATTTTCCAGCACCAGAAAAACACCCGCAAGGAGCGGCTCAAGTACTCCCTCTCCTCCGGTGGCATATTTGACCAGAGCGGGCAGTACCGCGTCTATAAAAACATTATCAAAAGCGCATTCACCGCGAACCACGAACCGAGGGACAGCTCGGACCGCACGCAGCAGTTCGCCTTGGCCACGCACACCTCCATTAACAACCTGCATCACCTGAACGAGCTCCTGGGCCGTTGGCGAAACGCCCTGTCCGTTGCCATATTCGCGCATGCGCAAGATGTCAAGTTCTCCACGGCGCTAATCTTTGCCCTGAGCGAGTTTTGCCCGCAAGTCCAAGCGCTGGTTGATTTCCATTTGATCTGCCACTCGGGCGAGATCGCGAGTTTCCCCGAGCAGGACCGGGAGCAGTTTGCCGGGCTGCAGGACTGCCAGGACGTGTTCCGTAAACTGGAGAAGCACAGGGATACATTTCAGAACTACGCCATGGGGCGCAACGTGTCGTACCCCAATAACCTGCTGCGCAACGTGGCCCGGGCCGGTCTGGACGCGGACTACACCCTGGTCATCGACATTGACATGCTGCCCAGCCAAAACTTGCACGACGACTTCCTGAACTTCCTCAAAAGGAGAGCTCCCCGCCCCGACGAGGTGTTCGTTGTGCCCGCTTTTGAAATAAGGCACACCCGGAAGATACCTGCCACCAAAACGGAGCTTCTGCAGCTCTACCAGGTGGGTGAGGTGCGACCCTTTTATGAGGAGCTGTGCCACAAATGCCAAGCGCCCAGCAACTACTCTAGCTGGGTGAACCTCCACAGCCCGGGCGGCGCTGACAGCACGGAGCTCCGGGTCGCCTACACGCTCAGCTGGGTCGACCCCTGGGAGCCGTTTTACATCGGGGGCCGCTCTGTGCCGTTGTACGACGAGAGGTTCAGGCAGTACGGGTTCAACAGGATCAGTCAGGTGAGTTATTAGAACAGGAGTTGCTTCATTTATTTGTTACAATACTAATGTCAGCTTCCATAAGGCTGCCTCAAGCCTGCCCTGGACTGGAGGGAGAGTGCAGTTCAGTCTGCTCTGGATGTAATTCTCAATTATGATGAAAAAGCCACACTGCCTTTCTCCTCTGTATGTCACACTACACAGTTTAACTAGAGAAGCGCTTTCTTCATTGGATGAATCTGAACACACAGTGATATTATCGAGAGCTTTTGCCATTGGCTCTGTTGTATTCTGACTGGGTTCTCTGCGTTTGACTGCAGTTGTGAAAGCTGTTGGTTTGCAGTGATGCTTCTCTCTCTCCCCTGCCTCTCTCCCCCTCCTCTCTCTCTCTCTCCCTCTCCTCTCTCCTCTCTCTCCCCTCCCCCCTCTCTCCCTCTCCCCCTCTCTCTCTCCCCCTCTCCCTCTCTCTCCCCCTCTCTCTCTCTCCCTCTCTCTCTCCCCTTCCTCTCTCTCTCTCCCGCTCTCTCTCCTCTCTCTCCTCCTCTCTCCCTCTTTCCCCTTCCCTCTCTCCCCTGCTCTCTCTCTCTGTCTCTCTCTCCCCCCTCCCCCCTCTCTCTCCCCCTCCCCCCCCTCTCTCTCTCTCTCTCTCTCCCTCCCCTTCCTCTCTCTCTCCCGCTCTCTCTTCTCTCTCCCTCTTTCCCCTTCCCTCTCTCCCCTGCTCTCTCTCTTCTCTCTCTTCTCTCTCCCCCTCTCCCCACCTCTCTCTCTCCCCTTCCTCTCTCTCTCTCCCGCTCTCTCTCTCCCTCTCCCCCGCTCTCTCTCTCTCCTCTTCTCTCTCTCCCTCTTTCCCCTTCCCTCTCTCCCATGCTCTCTCTCTCTGTGTCTCTCTCTCTCCCCCTCCCCCCCCTCTCTCCCGCTCTCTCTCTCCCCCCCCTCTCTCTCTCTCTCTGCCTCTCTCTCTCATCTCAGGCCTGTGAGCTTCACGTTGCTGGCTACAGCTTCTCCGTGCTGAGCAGCGCTTTCCTGGTGCACCGGGGCTTCAAAGTGTCCAGAGAGTTTCACGCCAGGAAGGACGAGGAGAACCGCCTCAACCGAGTTCTCTTCAGGCAGTTCAAGGAGGGGCTGAAACTCAAGTACCAGGACTCGACCCGGCGCTGCTGAGGGGGATTCGGGCACCCCAAACAGGCCCCGTCTCTTCAGTCCTCTGTGTGTGTCTGTGTGGAGCAAGCAAACTGATTAGATTTTGTTTGCAGGGATAAGCAGACTAAACTAAACGAAAGAGTCCCAAGTTGGGTGTGTAGTGAGGATGAAACTGCATATCTATTTGATCAAACTTGTAAGGACTTTTCCAGTGGGCATGCTTTTTGTGTTGCACGTTTGGTTGATTGATTTTTTTTTTTTTAGCGTTTCAGAATTTATTTTTCAGGAAAGTAATCAGTTGCACATTCCCAGTGACGACAGCTTTGCATATCCACCTTCAGTAGGGTTGATGGGCTGAGCCACCAGCAGACTCCACTGTCTTGGAGAGCTGAGGCAGGGGTGTACTGTTAAAATATTGTCATTATACCATCAACTCTCTCTCTCTCTCTCTCTCTCTCTCTCTCTCTCTCTCTCTCTCTCTCTCTCTCTCTCTCTCTCTCTCTCTCTCTCTCTCTCTCTCTCTCTCTCTCTCGTGTGGCATTTGAAAAGCAACGTCCAGAGTTTCTAGCTGTGTGTTGAGTTTGGAAAGTCATTCGATGGCGTCTGGGGTCACCAGATGGACTCCGTTTCCACCTCCTGCAAAAGCATGTGTTGGGCAGTGATGGGGGATGTGAGTGATGGATTGCACTTCACCACAGTCACAATCAGGAGACTCCTCCCATGTGCTGTTCAAACGCGGTTCAGTGCAGTCCAGTGTCCGGCTAGTTCCTTCGTTGGATCTTCAGTAAGTATCTGGTTAGGGACATCGCAGACTGACCACATATCTCACCAGCCGCTGTCTGTGTCGCCCCATCAACTCTGAAACAGGAGATCAATTTAAAGTGGTCGTAGCGAACAACATTATTTGGTGCAGTTTTGAAAGAAACACATGTTATACCAATTTGTATTTAAAAAAAAAACTGGAACTACAGGAAGTTCTCAGTTTGCTTGCAATGCCTTCCAGGAAGTCTGTTACTGCTGCACTTCCTGTGCTCAAAGCGGCTTACTGGCTGCAAAGCGTGGCAGAAAAGGAAGTCCTGAAATGATCCAGGAAGTGCAAGACAGTGATCCACTGTTTTCTCTTAACAAATCTGCAGTTTTCAGTTGAACCGGAAAACGAACCCATTAAACAAATCAAAGGATGGCATCAAATGAGGGGTTCTTATTGCAAGAACCCAGACGCAGTGTGTGTTGTTATTTGTGTTAAGTTGCTTTGGCTGAGAGTTCAGGAGCTGCTCTTCAGTTCTAGTTGCCTGCCATAGACATTATGTAACGCAGGGCAGGCTAGCTTCTTTATAGCAGTGTGAGTCAGCGCCATCTAGTGCACACCATGTGTATTGCCAGTAATACAAAAGACCTTGATCTAAATGTATGCAATAGTTCTTAGCATATTTAAAAGTAGCTACTTATAGCACATGAAATTGAGCGTTTTTCATTGACAAGATAGGTAAGGCACTAGTGTTTTCCGGGCTAAATCATTTTTTTTCAGTATCTAAGAAATCTCTTCAGGACCATTAGTTTTAATACACTGAAAACTCCACTACTGATTCAAGTCAGCATGTATACATGCAAGTATTTTGAAAGTCCTACTCTTTTGAAATTGAGCAAAAACTAATTAGGAACTAAAGATGACATTGACCTAGAATGACAGCCTCACCTGTGTTTATTTATTATGTATTTGTTTGTCTGTTAACTTATTTGAGTTCAATTAAAGTGTTGATTAAAAAAAATAAAACAGTTCAAACTGTGTACTGCAGTTCCATTTTTACATGTGCGGTCTCCAGAGAACCGCTTATCTGATTGGGATGAAACTTGGTACAGACATTCTTTTTAAATGTTTCACCTCGCGTGTCAAAATGGTAACAAAGAAGCTTGCATAACTTGAGGGAACACAAAAGAGAAGGACAGGGTTTTGCTTAAATCTGCTGCTTCTAGTGTTGTCCACATGGGGGAGCTATTTAATTTAATTTTATGCTTAAATAATTATAATGGTTCGTCCAAAATGATCATCAGTTACAGCCAGCGTACATAAAAATACTGAGACCTCAGAAACAGACCTTAGAGTTTATGAATGTAATTAATCGTCATTCACAGTGAAGTGAATAGAGATGCTTTTGATTGGTTTAAATTGATCGTATATTGCACACAAGCAGAATGCGAGCACCGGAATACCCAAGTCTTTGTTTATCCTACAGGAGACATAAGGCAGATGTGTCCACTCGCTGCCCCTCAGGCTACCGGGAGATCATAGTGCCCTCCCTGAAACACAGTGCAGTCAGGCACGACAGTGACTCTGGGGGAATCATTATTTGGCACAAAGCACAGCTCATAAAATCTGTACAGCCCATAGAAAAAGTCACACATGTGGTTAAAAATGAGCAGATGCTGTCTCGTCAAAGTGAGATCTTCCTGTGTGCAGTATATACATAGTCCCCCCTCAGAGTCCCCATACTGTGACAAGGAAATCTTTTCCAGCCTCCAGACAGATCTGCCATTCCCAGGCCCAGGGGAATGTGCTGATTTGTGGAGATCTGAACCCCAGGACAGGCACGCTGCCCGACTTTACCAGCACACAAAGAGACAACCACATATTTGGTCAAAACTCCCTATACTCCGCACCCATCAGCTCCCACAGAAACAGTTAAGACAGGGAGATAAATAAAAATGGGAGACAATTACTGCAGCTTTGTCAAGGCCTGGGCCTGTACAATGTTAAGGGTCGGATCCGAGGGGACACTGGGAAGATACACCTACAGCTTGGCTCTTGGCAACAGTGTAGTAGATGACACCATTACTGACGTAGACCCCTCCTGTATTCATGCACTCACTGTCAGACCTCAATCCCCTCTGTCACGTCACAGTCAAACCACTGTGTTTCTCAGAGCAAACAACAACAGATGCAGCCCAGCAAGCTGCACAACCTCAATCACTCTTACTGAGGGGCTCCAAACAGTGCAGAAGAATACCAGAAAGCAATCAGAAACCCAGAAATCCAAATGTTAATAGACACCTTTCTGGTCACCTCATACCCACACAGTAGGAATACATCTGCCTGTACACAATCTGAATAATGTATTTAAACAGCTTTAAAATCTAATTTTAAAATAATTAGTAACACTGAAAAGAAAAAATTGAGAATTGGTTTGACGAAGGATGTAAGAATATAAGAAAACAACTTTGACAATTATCAGATCAAAAACACAACCAAGATTTCCGCCTCAGTTACTAGGAGCCATTAAATAATTACAAACACACTCAAAAAGAAAAAAAAAACAACCACATCAATAAACAACTGACAGAAATCGAGGAGTCTGTTAACTCAAAACGATTTTGGGAAAATTGGAACAAACTGAATGAATCAAAACCTGATGAATTGGCTATTCGAAATGGAAACACATGGAAAGAGCATTTTGAAAAACTGAAACAATACCACAAAGTGAACAAATATTAGACCAAAACAATATCTGTGAAAAACTAAAATGGAATTAAAGACAATCCGAAACCCCTGTACTCCCCTATCACTGAGCAGGAGCTAAAGGAGAAACTGCAGGCCCTCCAGAATAGAAAAGCCAGCGGGGCAGACAGCGTCTCGAATGAGATGCTGAAACACAGCAGCCCCAAGCTGCAGGAGGCCCTGCTCAAACTCCTCAATATAATACTCAAGGTGGGTTATTTCCCTGATATCTGGAATCAAGGACGAATTACCTCCATTCATAAAAATGGAGACAAATTCGACTCTAATAACTGCCAAGGCATCTGTGTGAGCAGTAATCTGGGGAAGGTGTTCTGCAGCATCATTAACGCCCGGATACTGGCCTTCCTTACCGAACACAGTGTCTTGAGTAAGAGTCAGATTGGCTTACTTCCAAAACACCACACTACTGACCATATTCACGCCCTACTCACCCTAGTAAATAAACAAATATTGTAAAATATTTGCCTGCTTTATAGATTTTAAAAAGGCATTTGATTCAATGTGGCATAAAGGATTATTTCTTAAACTTCTTCAAAGTGGTGGAGGAGGTAAAGCATGTGAAGTCATTAAATCTATATATAAAATAAATGCAGTGTTAAGATTAGCAATAAAATAACACAATTTTTCTCACCTTATTACTTTATTATTATTATTATTATTATTATTATTATTATTATTATTATTATTATTATGGTACTGTTTCATTATTTATAATAACCATTTATTTTCTTCGGTATTGTACATTCATTACTTTCATGTCTTCTAAAACTACAAATCCCAGGTCATCCATGGTCTGTTCATTTTTTTTTTTATAAGTGTTGAACTATTGGTTCATTTACCTTTTTATTTCTTAACGCTACACCAATCATAACAGGCAACGGTTATGATTGACAGATAAATATTTTCTATGCCCACCTCTTCTCTCTCAAAATTCTGGCCACTCCACCAATCATAATAGGCAACCGTCATGATTGACGCCAATTAGCGACTGTGACTAAGTGGGAGGGTCAAACAGCTGAATCTGCGTCGCACGAGGGGCGAAGTCAGAGCTGTTACTCTGTGGTTAACGTGTGAGCGGTGAGGTTAAAACCGACGTGATAAATAATTGAATTTTTCTCAGTGACTGAGTTTTTCTGTTTTGTTGGTTGATTTACGATATTTTCTGTGAAATTCGAGTTTATTATTTTATATATTTTTGGGTTGGTTGGCGGTTTTTTTACCTAACGCGCGCGTCTCGCGCTTAGAAAGTTCCAGAAAGACCAAAGCAGCGGGAAATGGGCTGTACGCAATTGGAAGGTGATGCCGGTTTGACAGCAATTATTTTTCAGTTAAGAAACACTAAAAATAAGGTTGAAATATGTTCATATTCGTGTATAATGGTACTGGTTCCGTGTCAGTATAAAAAGGTTGTGAAATTATTTTTAAAATTGTTTGTTTAGATCCAGCAGCTCAACGCGCGGCCCCTTAACGTCAGTCTGAGGCCTACCAGCCTTTTCATGAGCGGAAAACAAAAAGCAGCCAAAAAAATAAATAGAAATTCATAAAACTTTCATATTGAACGTCATGTCAGTGAATATTAAAATACACACATTGTTTATTTTGGATGGCTGTTTGAATGAGAACCTACTTTTTTTTGTTTTTGGTGAGGTTAATGTGAAACCAATGTGTCTGTTGTGCCAGAAGACTATTGCTGTGTGTGTTAAAGAAGGCTGACTTAAAAACGCCATTATGAAACCGCTCGCCTGGACTATCATACCCGATTGTGAGAGCTTAGAAAAGATAAGGTGCATAAACTTGTTGCAAGTTTTCGTGAACAGCAAAACGTGTTTGGCTACAATTAGAAATATACTCAACAAATGCAGCGATTGTGATTAGGCGGTTTTGTTTTGCAAGGGTATTAGCTGTTCCCTTTTATTGACATTCATCATTACGGATATTCAGTTAATTTCGGATTGAAAACCACGTTCAGATTTTTTATAGTATAACTTTAATTGTATAATTGATGCTTGTTGGTGATTGTCGAACAGCACACGGCGCTAAACCACGAAGCCGAGTTTAATTGCCCCACACGTGTTCTAAATTGAGTGAACTGATAATTATTTTGGAACCAATCATTGAATTGGCTAATTGTCACCAAAAAGGACACCTGTGAATTCGCGTTGTCTTTTGATCAAATATTACGGGAGCAGGATGCAGCGAGAAACCTGCAGCGAAGGAGGATGTGAATTATATTTAGCTACTTTGTGTTTGTTTTATGTTATTCTACGTTTTCGACTTTTTTTTTTTAAGTAAACAAGTTACGCGCTTTCCTTGACTGAATTCGGCGTCAATGAAGAATATCTAATGTGTCTGGAAACTCTCTCCGAAAAAGGTGAGTTTTTTTATTTTTTTACATTTTATTTGGCTCGTCTTCACGTGGTACGTGGGTTTTGTAAATGTAGTTGACAAAAATATATTGTGAACCGCATACCGTTGGACCAGGCTTGGACTGCATTTGTGGGCTTGTGTACCACGTCAGTAAATAAAATGATTTAAATGCTTGTATTTAATTTTGAACACGGATATGAGACAATCGAAGACTTTCGGCAAACTGTTTTGTTATACGCCCTTTAAATACGTCTCTAATATTAACGTTGTGTTTCGTAAGTTTGAGTAAAGACCTTTTGGGATGTTTTTTTTTGTGTTAATGACCACTAAAGTAGCTAAAATCAACTCTTTATCCATATTGTGTGGTGTTTATTTCCCTTTAGTGCTGGTGGCTTTTATTTTTGTATTAAGCTGTTAAATGTGTCGCTTGAAGCAGTTAAGAAACCGTCTGGTACGTCCCCTATCTGGTGACCATATATTAAATTGATTTTTGGAACTGGGAGATGGAAGAGGGGCTTGCTCGTCCACTCCACGCATCGACCTGGTATTGCAGTACCTCCAGGAACGGTACACTCCCCTCCCGGGTGGAAACTAAACTGGCTAAAATAGATTTAGGATTCACGAAATTCCTGTAGGATGGTGTGTGGTTTGTCCAGGCTGCTTGTTCCCCGATTTAAACACTTGTTGGAACTGTAAACATTAAGCTGCAATATCTTGTTGCATCCAACAGATGGCCACATACCAGTTTTGCGCCATGTAATGTCAGTTTGGTCTGTGGAGAGCTGCTTTAGTGAAGTTTATTTCAATTTCTGCAAGTTAATTTAATGTTTTTCCCGGACTTTCCCCTAAGATTATTTCTAATCTGAACTTGGCTGAAACAGAAGGGGTGGCCAAGATTGCCCCGTCCACTCCTGGTCTAAATTGTTGAATTGAACCAATTAAGGTCATTGCACACTGGATCTGTTACCTCATTTAGCATCCGTCATCGGAAAAAAATCGTGCGTCAATCCATTGCACACTGGATGCGTTAATATCGTACTTCAGAGGGCTAATGTGCAGTAGAGGCTTTGTAGTAAATATACCTAGTTTCAGTATTTTAACAAATACAATTCTGTTAATTCTTATTTAACTTTGAACACAATGTTAAATGTAGTATAAACTTAATGATCATCAAACGCTGATGGAAGTTAAAACCTGCTAATTATTAAGTTTCTGCTAGATCTACAATGTTACGCAATACATTAAAAAAAAAAAAAAAAATTACAAGGTTGTCCTAGCATCAGAAACCATATGACCAATATTTAATTTTTCAAACACTCGCTCCTGTAATAAATATATGTAAAAGTACCAAAAATACTTTCCATCACTTTGATGTACTGCCCCTCTTCTGACTTTTAAGCCCTGAGTGCTCTTGCCCTGTAAACACTTCTTTCTGTGTCTCCAGGTTAGGCCATTGTTTCTTTACTTCCTCGACTACAATTTAAATAAAGTATATGCTTGCAATAACCTATACTGCATAAAATCCACATGTTTATGTATGCTATCAGTTCATAATTTCATGTTTTAGAATACATCTCATTCATGCCCAAGTCCGCGGCAATGTCAACATTTTTTCTTTCCCCCTCCCCCAAAGTCTTTGTTGGATTTAGCATAAAGTAATTTGTTTGACGACACACACAATTAGATTTTCCGTTTTGTTCAGGGAACTGCTAGAATCCATGTGTCTTCCCAGCTGTTTAATTGGTCAATGTAATTTAACGCACATCAAATTGAACTTGTTTAGATTCCAAAATGGACACATCACCGTCGTACAACAATTACGAACTCGGTGTGCAAGGTGCAATAGGGAATATGCATGAATGTTTTTTTTTTTTTTGTTTAGACGCAGGGTAAATTCGGATGCGTTATCGGATCCCGTGTGCAATGGCCTTAAACGTCCATCCAGACCAAGTAGTTCATGATCTCATTTTACCTGTTAAACCTGGAGTGGAATATTGGCCTCTAGGACCGGTATTGGACACCCCTGATCTGTGGCAGATTTGATTTATGGTTGATTTGACCCAGTGTTTGTGATCTTTTTTAAAATCTCTTCAACTAATATTATAACTTGCTCTTTTGTTAACTGCAAAAGTTGTGTAAATGCAATGTATAAATACAGATTGTGTTACAATTTTTTCAAAGAAATGTGGTACTTCACGGGTTAAACTACATGCTTCCTGTAGTTCAGTATGTCCACCAGGTGGCACTGTAGTGCCGTGGGCAAGATTGCCTAATTCAGGAGCAGCTGCTCTGCTCATGTGTTCGTGACGTAATAATAGGGAGGCGTGTTTATGCTGGTTGGAATGCTGGGTTGATTTAGCTCTGAATAAAGTCCTGTTTTAAATACGAAATAAAGCACACTCCACTTTACAAGTTAATACAACATGCTTTTGCTGTGTGTGGCTTTGTTCCTGTGTTACAATGCATGCATACGTCGTCCCCCCCCCCCCCCCCCCCCCCCCACCTTAACTGGTAAAGGAGTAAGCGGAAGGGGGGCCCTCGTCTCGAGGGCAGCTCAGCATCGCTTCTCGGCCTTTTGGCTAAGATCAAGTGTAGTATCTGTTCTTATCAGTTTAATATCTGATACGTCCCCTATCTGGGGACCATATATTAAATTGATTTTTGGAACTGGGAGATGGAAGAGGGGCTTGCTCCGTCCACTCCACGCATCGACCTGGTATTGCAGTACCTCCAGGAACGGTGCACTCCCCTCCCGGGGGGAAACTAAACTGGTGAAAAATAGATGTAGTACTTAGGAAATTCCAGGAGGATACTGTGTGGTTTGTCCTGGCTGCATGTTATCGGTGTAAAGGAAAGATGGTGAAAGTACTGTCCAGTTACTACTATACGTATTTTGGAAAGTAACTGAAAACACTCATTTCATACAGTATATATAAGATTTACATAACTCAAATAGCTAAAAATAAGAACTGGGGAAAAAAGCGCTGCGTGTTCTTGGGTATAAACACTTGCTGCAATATCTTGTTGCATCCAACAGATGGCGCTACAGCAATTTGGCTCCTTGTAATGTCAACTGGGCTGTGGAGAGCGGTTTTAGTGAAGTTTAATTTCAATTTATGCAAGTTAATTTGATTATTGGCCAACTTTGCCCCTAGATTTGTTTTTCTTCTCTGAACTTGGCCCTTCCACTCCTGATATTTGTTCCAAACCCTGTTCTAAATTGCAGGGTTCTCCCCAGGAATTCTGTACAGCTGAGCGGCAGAACATTATAGCTGGGAGCACTTAATGGAAAATAAACTTGCCTTACCTTAAATATATAATAAGACAACATTGAAATATGTTGTCTTTCGTTGACTATCTGGTTGAGCTTTTGTATGTATGTGCTACATTCTTTTTTTCATTTCAGTTTTTTATTATGGTAAATTACCATGCTTATTTAGGCACTCTGATTTGACTGGGGAAAGATAACGTAGGGTTATTGGAGTTGAGACAAAAGGTAACCTTTGCACTTTTTAGCTTAATTATTGAGCTTATTGCTTCATTAAATTGTTTTCTTTAAGTTTTCAGGGCATTTTATTTTTGTTTCGCTATTCTACATTTTTGGAATGTAACTGTTCATTTTAACAGTACTCTCACGTTTGGTCTCCATCATAACTTGCAGGAAACCGCAGTGTAATAATCCAGCACCTCTGCATTTAAGCATTTGTATGTCAGCTGACAACAGTTGATATCCCATCACGCCTTTCTTCTTAAAGGCATACAGCCTCTAAACGAACCCCCCAGTATCTCTCACAAGCACCTGGGTACATATTGTTACGATGTCACGACAAAAGGAATACTTTTTTTTTTGTGCATCTGTGTTATGCAGTGTGTTCAGTTATACTGTAACTTGCATCTCTTTACACTAGGCCTAGTGTTAAATGCTGGTCGCCATTTTTCTGCCTGTTAATGTCGTTAATCACTTGTAGTTGTGTGATCGCAAAGATTTATTTACTGTATATTAAAAGGTTTTACACATCAAGGTTATTCTTTAATCGAAATTTAATGTTTTAGTAATATTCTAATGACATCCAGTATTGTAGTATCGCAAGGTATATTGTCAGTAGGCCTAACATTAACTATCACAGTTTACAAAGACAAAACGTTAACATCCTAGTTAAAAAAAGATAGCTAAATTAGTAAACATGTCTTTTTTTAATAGGAACAAGTTTTGTCATGTAGCATATGTACCTAGGATGGAAAATAAAAATTAGTACTGTCTGTACAAATAAGTGAAAGAACAAAGCGCATAATGAATAAAGTGCATCGTGGCCTAAGTTAGTAACCGCAGCATGGAGCTCAATTTTGTCTGACAATCATGCTTTAACTTTCTTGATAATCGCTCGCATACCTATCCTTACAGTACTGCTTGCACGTTAAATATGTAACAAACATCTTGAGTTGCTGTAACGTTTGTTAGACATATACATGACACTTATAAAGTTCATTTTAAATTTTTTTATTTTTAGTTAATAGATCCGATCAATTTATTCCTTGGGCTCGATCAACTTATTCCCTGGGCTCGATCTACTAATTCCCTCGAGGTAGTACTAGTAGGTGTAAACCTTACAAACAATAACCTCCCCTTTTAAATTCTAGATGCCAATCCCCTTTTTCCCTGCTCTTATTCCCCAGGACACCGGTATTGGACACCCCTGATCTGTGGCTGATTTGACCCAGTTGCTGTGATTTTTAAAGGAAGGATGCTGTAGAATGAAGTTTACTTCAAAATAACCCATTAAGTGCCAGTGTTGGACAGGCTGCTTTGTAATTTAGAGCATTAACTGACCTCTACCTCAATTCTCTTCAACTGTATTATGCTAACTTGTTCTAATTAACTGCAAAACTTGTCTAAATGTAATGTATACAATCATATAAATACAGCTTGTGCTAACTATTTTTTAAGGAATGTGGTACTTTACAGGTTAAAACACATGCTTTCTGTAGTTCAGTTAACCATGGCACTACAGTGCCACCTGGTGGATAACATTGCTTTTAATGCAGTTTCAGCTCAGCTCATGTATTTGTGACGCAATAATAGGGGGGCGTGTTTATGCTGTTTGGAATGCTGGGTTGATTTAGCTCCGAAATGAATGAAGACGTGTTTTAAAAACTAAATAAAGCACACTCCACTTTACAAGTTAATACAACATGTGTTTGCTGTGTGTGGCTTTGTTCCTGTGTTACAATACTTGCATACGTCCCTCCTACCTTAACTGTTGAAAGAGTGAGCCGAGGTGGGGCCCTCGTCTCGAGGGCAGCTCAGCATCGCTTCTCGGCCTTTTGGCTAAGATCAAGTGTAGTATCTGTTCTTATCAGTTTAATATCTGATACGTCCCCTATCTGGGGACCATATATTAAATTGATTTTTGGAACTGGGAGATGGAAGAGGGGCTTGCTCCGTCCACTCCACGCATCGACCTGGTATTGCAGTACCTCCAGGAACGGTGCACTCCCCTCCTGGGGGGAAACTAAACTGGTGAAAAATAGACTTCAAACTCTTGCAGTTTATGGTAGGACTATATAACCTGTCCTGGCTTTGTTTCTAGGCTATTTAATCACAAATGGGTCTTTGCTGCAGTAGCTTGTTCCATCCGACAGATGGCACTAAGCAAGTCTGTCATAAGATTACATTCAAAGCCCTGTAGTGGAGAGTTTCACAGTGCTGTGTTGCAACACAGCCAGGTCAAGTTAGTTTTCAATAGAAGTACCTGTAGTTTTAAACCTCGTTGGCTGGTGTGCTTTCTCTCCGAGTCTGCGTCTTGTGTGATGACTTGTATTACTGCCCAGTCTGAGAATTCATGACTGACTGGTACTGAGTTGAGCTCAGACCAGTTTTTTAAATGTTGTTGCACATTTTAAATCGTGCTTCTGCTTATTCCTGTCCGACGGATTGGTTGCAGGATTTGCATTATTAGTGCTTTTTTATTTCTACACGTCTCTGGCAGTAAAGATGGTCAGCACGAGGGGTGTTTTTTAATGGATTGCTTTTCAGTACTGACTATTTAGTTTATAAAATCAACCAGCATTTGTCATTCCACAATGGACTGTCTAGATTTATATTGCTCACAGGGATGGAAATGTGATCGATTCCTGGTTTGCTGTGAGTAACACATAACACACCTGATCTTGTTTACTATACACACTGTCCTGTAGACTGGTGAATGTGTCCTATCTGCTGTCCTGATGATTTCAATACTAGACAAGCATATGTCTGAACTCAAGATGATGCTACCTTTAAATCTGAACACAGCAAGTCCTTGAATGTGAAACTTGTGCAGCAGTGAATGGGAGTGAGACTCCATGCATTGTATCTCTCCTCTATTGCAGGCTCTGATACCCTGACCATGCAGTGCAGCTCTGGAGGGTAATGGACACTGCAGTTGCAGGTTGGTATCTAAAGAATCTCGGTGCTGCTCATGAACTTTGCCGTTTTCAACTTGTCATATAATTCAGTACTAATCGGTGAAGTATAAATGCTCTGATAAACAAATCGCAATGCTGCATTTTGGTTGATACCAGTAGCGGCTGGTTAAATGTGTTTATATTTTGGTAGAGTACTGTAGGTCCAGATTATCCTTTTGTTTGAGTCCAATTGAAACATTTCTGACCAGCAAAAGAAACCCAAGGAAGAAAATAGAAGTCTACAGAAAGTGCCAAGCCACAAAGTTAAAGTTCCTTTGGATAATTTTTATGCTGGCTATAATTAAGTTTGTTTTAGTTATAGTTTTTTCTTGGTTAATGTTTTTTGATGCAAACATTTTAAATGGCACATTGATACTGAGATGACAATCCAGACTATTCTGGATATAAAATTTTATTTGCGGTAATAAGTGTGTTTCTGAAGAGGTTTTGTTCTGTGCATCGAAAGACTTGGAATTAAAAGTGAATAATTGTTTGATATTCTGTCCTAAATCCGCAGTTTCAGTCCCGAAGTGTTTGACTAATTATGTATAAAATGGGGGAGGTGGGGGGGAAATTTTATACCTCTTATTGCAGCTGTGTCCTAACTGCACCCAAGTGTCCTATTCGTCCTTAATTCAAAATATTCTCCCTATAGGAGGCCGTGTCTGTTGGGTTTACCAGTCCTCCTCATTCTGGAAAAGACAGGTGCTGTGGCCGAAGTCCATGGGAGGAGAAGATTTCAGTGGTGATCGATGAGACAGGCTGGCTTGGGTCGGCCTGGGTGTTCTTGCATCACAGCGCAACAGCGACCCCTGTAGACTGGCCGGGCGCCTGCAGGCTAGCCTGTAAGTTACTCTGAGCTGTCTTGTCCTCTTCTGCTGTAGCTCTGGGTTGGCTGCATGGTGAGCCTGCAGAGTGGGGGGGGGGAAAAAAAGCAGTCGGCTGACGGCACACGCTTTGGAGGACAGCGTGTGTTCATCCTCACCGCTCCTGATTCAGCGCAGGGGTGGTAGCGGTGAGCTAGAAGAAAATCAAGTGCAGTGTTAATTCTTTTGATAACATCTGATTTAATTTCAACCTTCAGTGGGGTCATTCACTCTTTGTATTCCTTCATCTGGGAATGTGTACCCTACCTGGTGCAGTCTGTATGGGAGAGAATATTTGCTGCTTTTATCTCAGTGTTCTGTTTTGCTATGAAAGCTATCAACTCACAAAATCTCTTGAGAGATATTAAGTGCAAATCCTCCCTTTATCTCAACACAAAACGGGTATCTCTCTTATAAGTAGTACATTCCTTAGCTTTAGCCTCTGGTTAAGGTGTTATCTGTTCCTAATAAGGTTATTGGCCTCCAATTCTATTTTTCTCTTTTTATAAATTTAAATGTACAATTCCTGATTTCATGGATGTTAGCTTTCCATTCTTGTACACCTCTATAAATATCTACGAGATCATTTTTAATTTTCTCCCATAAACAGACAAAACATTCTTTTGGTAACCCATCCCCTCCTGGCATCTTGGTCCCTTTCGTAGAAAATAGAGCTCTTTTAATCTCTTTTCTCCCCCTGCAATTAATTTCTATTCTCTTCTGTTAGTATTCTATTTATTCTCCAACAAAATATCTCCCTTCTCTTCATCTGGCTCCTTTTTTTGAAAAGTTTTTTTTTTAGCATACATGTTTTTAAATATACTTTCTTTCCCTTTTTAACTTCCTCTATTTCAGTAAAAAAACAAACAAAACTATTAATGATTTCCAGGTGACATATCCAATATCTGGGGCAGCAGTGTGGAGTAGTGGTTAGGGCTCTGGACTTTTGTCCGGAGGGTTGTGGGTTCAATCCCCACTGGGGGACACTGCTGTTGTACCCTTGAGCAAGGTACTTTACCTAGATTGCTCCAGTAAAAAAAACCCAACTGTATAAATGGGTAATTGTATGTAAAAATAATGTGATATCTGTATAATGTGAAATAATGTATAATGTGATATCTTGTAACAATTGTAAGTCGCCCTGGATAAGGGCATCTGCTAAGAAATAAATAATAATAATAATATTATTTCAGGTAAGCCTTCAAACATGTTTGAAATTACTAATGTAACATCTTTGGTGTTGCCCTCTTCCAGCTTCTGTTTCATGGTTCCCGGTACAAGGTTCCCTTTATCTTGCTCCTCCACTACTCTTACCCCAGGGCTTTCTATTCTCAATGGTATCTGGAATTATCGTACCTTGTGATTTCACACTCTTTTCTTTCATATGTCCATTCTCCTCTTCACCCTCCCCCAAAGTTGGCAGTCCAGCTAGCACTGAATCTGAAATAGTCTCCTTATTCCTTCTCTCCTTTGTCTCCTTCCAAAAGCGCTGTATCAGAAGGTGAACCCATCTCCTTTACTTCCTCGGTTTGTCCAGCAGGGTATGCTAGGGAGTTTTGTATATCCTCCAGAACGATCTCAATGGGCCTTAGCTCCATTGTTTCTCTTGTCCTTTTGCGGCACTTGCATAGGTTCTATTTGGGCATTCCCTATACAGATGGTTTGTTGCTCCACACTCATTGCACGCTTTTGGTTTTGGACAAGCTGATGCAACATGGCCCACTTTCCTTGCAATTCAAACATTTCTGTTTCTTGCATCTACTCTGCCCTTCATGACACATCCTGCAATATTGAGGCTGTCAAGTATAATAGATAACCTTTTACTCGTCCAATTCGAAAGGTAGCTGGTGGATGTAAAAACCCCTCAAATCTCCTTTCATCCCTCAACAGCACTTCACTGCCTTTGCCCATTCTATACCCCATATCTATCTCTTCTATACATGGGTGCGGATTGTATGTCCACATAATCGCACAAAAAGACTTCATCTGTGACTTACCGTTAAGTCTAAAGTTATTCCTTTCCTTGGACTTTACCCTGTATTTGTTCAGCGGGTTTTCTTCCCCTTTTTCTCTGCAATTCTCCCTGAATTGTGTGAAGTAGGTTTTACACTTCATTGCCACTTCCAGATATTTCTCTATCCCCAGGATTTGGCCCAAGTCTACCTGCAGTTCGATTTTTATAATTCTCGATAAACTCCTCTATCATCGGCATCTCTTCGTCCTCCATGATTCCTCTCCAGAATCTAAGTTTTCTTCGCTCCAACCCTTCTCTAAAAACTGTCTTGGGGCATACTCTCGTCGCTCTACTCAACTGTTTAGCCACCGGGCACTGCGGCCAAGCCAAACGCCTGATCCTTAGCCAAAAGGCTGAGAAGCGATGTTCAGTTAAATTTCCAATACCTGCTCCCAAATGCTGGTACCTTTTTGAAGTTTACAGTCAGTTTTAACCCCTTGGTCAGTGAACCACATTGGAGATGTTATGCCCTTTATCAGGCGATACATTACTATTTGTCATGAGTAAATCTTGCATAACTGTGACACTATCTGCCAATTCAGTAGGCGCATAGACATTAATCTTAATTTTTGCCCCCTCCAGTTCACATCTACACACAGAATGCGTTCTTGCAGTGGTGACAGGTTGTATCCCCTCCATCTCCTTGTCCTTTTACTAATACTACCACCACTGAAGAGTGCACCCTGCCCCCCACACTCCACATAGATTCACTCTCTCTCCACTCTTTACTGTACAAATATCAGAGGCATCTTTCAAGTGCACCTCCTGCAAAAAACAAATGGAAAAATGCAAAGAACTCAAATAATTAAAAACCGATGCCCTCTTAATGTTATCCCTCAACCCTCTTGTGTTAATTGAAATACATTTTAAGGACATAAAGAAAACCAAAAATAATTAAACAATTGGAAAAGAAAACTCACTGTCCCATATTTGTGGATAATTCCAAAATCTCCTAGGAAGAGACCATGCTTCCTGTATCCACATAGTCCTGTTCATTTTGTTCTCTACGTAAAAATGTCCCCAACATGTATGGATTTGGGCTCAAAGGAGATAAACACACTGTTTCTGACTGACTATCTCTTTCTCCCCCTGTGTCCGGCACCTGGGAGGGAGAAGACACTTCACCCCCCCCTAGTGACTGGAACTGGCAACTGTGAAGAACCGGCACCTGACTCATCCTGTGTCCCCAGCACCTCGAAGCGGTTCATTACCGCCAGTTTCTTGGTTGTTTCCCGAGAAACCGAGAATGTACTTCTTGTCTCCTCCTTAGTCTTCTTTCTCTTCTGTCTTTGCAGAACAAAGGGCTCTTCCTGTCCGCCGCGCTCTGCATCAGGAGTGTCCCCCCCCCCCACTGCATCGCCCCGTCTCCTTTCCGCTCTCCGCTGCTTAACAACTCCTGTTCACTGTGCTCTGGAACCTCTATCAGCCACCCCCATCTCCCTCCTTTCCCTCCTGGCTACCTGGGATCGAAAAAGACTGCCCTGTGTCTTCCAACACCTCCTCCCTTGGTGAAATTGTCATCTACCTCCGACCTTCCCCGTCCCCTTGCAGCGTCTGAATAGGTTTGCTTGCGCTGGGGACAATTCCGGAACAAGTGATCCAAAGCTCCACATGCATTGCAGCACTTGGGCTTGGAACACCCGGACGCTGTGTGTCCCAGCTCACCACAGTTCCTGCATCTCTCCTGAGAGCAGACCACTCCCAAGTGACCAAAACTCTGACACTTCCTGCAGAAACTGGGCTGCCCAGAGTAAAAAAGATATCCTCTGTCTGCCCCAATTGAAAAATTTGCTGGTGGATGGAAAAAAACCCACTAAATCCAGATTCGTCATCATTTAGCAGAACTTGGAACTGCCTCTTCCCTGTCCATATTCCAAATTCGTCCCTCAAGTACTTGGCCCCCGAGATCACCTTTACATACCTGCATAAAAACAGTCCAACCGTGGAATCAGTCACATGAGGGTTGTACATATGTACGGTCACAACCCTGAAATTTGTTCCGGCTCAGTGACTTCACTTTAAAATTAGAAAGTGGAGCATCGTCTTCCTTCTCCTTACACTGCTGCAGAAATTCTTTAAAACTTGTCTCCCCAACCATGGTGACGTCCACGTAATTCTCCGTCCCGTTCCTCTGAAGACACAAGATCATCTCAGGCTGTACTCCCAAGCAATCGATGATGACAGTCTTTATAAAGACTTTCCTCTCTGGCATCTCTTCCCTGCTGCCTCTCCAAAAGAATCTTGCTGAATATTTTCAGTCCAGCCCAAGACGCTGACCGGGTTTGATTACCTCTCATTAGAAATAAAGCCACCGGGTATTGCGGTCAAGCCACATATACCTGATCATTAGCTTATTTCAGACTTGATCTTAGCCAAAAGGCCGAGAAGCAATGCTGAGCTGCCCTCGAGACGAGGGCTCCCCCTCCGCTCACTCCTTCACCTGTTGTTGATTTCTTAGACGCCCTTATCCAGGGCGACTTACAATTGTTACAAGACATCACATTATTTTTTACATACAATTACATTATTTTTTACACATTATTTTTACATACAATTACCCATTTACACAGTTGGGTTTTTACTGGAGCAATCTAGGTAAAGTACCTTGCTCAAGGGTACAGCAGCAGTGTCTCCCATCTGGGATTGAACCCACAACCCTCTGGTCAAGAGTCCAGAGCCCTAACCACTACTCCACACTACTGCCCCATTAAAGTTAAGGTGGGAGGGACGTATGCAAGCATTGTAACACAGGAACAAAGCCACACACAGCAAACGCATGTTGTATTAACTTGTAAAGCTGGATTGTGCTTTATTTATTTTTTAAAACACAACTTTATTTCGGAGCTAAATCAACCCAGCATTCCAAACAGCATAAACACACCTCCCTATTGTTGCGTCACAAATACATGAGCTGAGCTGAAGCTGCATTAAAAGCAATGTTATCCACCGGGTGGCACTGTAGTGCTGTGGTTAACTGAACTACAGAAAGCATGTGTTTTAACCTGTGAAGTACCACATTTCTGAAACAGTTAGCACAAGCTGTATTTATATTGTATACATTACATTTAGACAACTTTTATGCAGTTAAAATTAGAACAAGTTAATGCTCTAGAAATTACAAAGCAGCCTGTCTTCAATTACAACACTGGCACGTAATGGGTTAATTTGAAGTAAACTTCATTCTACAGCATCATTACTTTTTAAAAATCACAGCAACTGGGTCAAATCAGCCACAGATCAGGGGTGTCCAATACCGGTGTCCTGGGGCGTAATTAGACCAGGGAAAAAGTGGATCGCTGTTTAGAATTAAGGGGAGGTTACTACTAGTACTATGTTTAGGGATTTGGATCGAGCCCAGGGAATAAGCTGATCGGATATATTTACTAAAAATAAATAGTTTAAAATTAACTTGGTGTCATTTTATGTGTAACAAACATGTTTTTATTTATTTATTTTTTCTAAACTGCGCATGTGAAAATAAATTGGACCCGACGCGCGTGAGACGCTGCATAAATGGACCGCTAAGGGTTAAAGCACGATTTTCAGTCATGGACAAAATTGAGCTCATTGCTGCGGTTACTAACTAAGGCCACGATGCGCGGCAATCACTGATGCACTTTGTATTTTATTATGCGCTTTTGTTATTTCATTTATTTTTAGACAAATAATTTTATTTTCCATCCTAGGTACATAGGCTACATGACAAAACTCCTGTTCCTGTTCAAACAAAACTTGGTGTTTACTAAATTAACTGTCATTTTGTTGTGGGGTGTATTTTTTTTTTTTTTTTAACCGATGGCTAATGTTAGGCCCACTGACAAAACAGACCTTGCAATACTACAATGTTGTATGATTGTATGTCATTAGACTATATTACTAAAACATTTTAATTTCTATTAAAGATTGACAACATTGGTGTGTAAAATCATTTACTATACAGTAAATAATTCATTACAATCACACAAATTGCATCTGATTCAGCAACATTTTTACAGGCAGAAAAAAGCTGACAAGCATTAATGAACATTTAGCCCTAGTAAAAGAGAGACGTAAGTTAGTGTAACTGAACACTTTGCACCGTTCCTGGAGGTACTGCAATACCAGGTCGATGCGTGGAGTGGACGGAGCAAGCCCCTCTTCCATCTCCCAGTTCCAAAAATCAATTTAATATATGGTCCCTAGATAAGGGATGTATTGGATATTTTACTGAACAGATGTTTTATGTAAAAAACAAAACAAACAAAAAAAAAAACTATTTTGAATGTTCTACATAATCAAGAAAACACTGCACAATCCTGTCCTACAGAACAAAAACCATTGCAAAAAAAATCACACAAACAAAATGTTCGAATTATATTCAAAAACAAACCAGACAATGACACAGTTTTTACAAGTACACTAGCCATATCCACCTCTCCTTAGCTGCACTAAACACCCATTTTAAAACATCCCTTAATTTCCCACATAAGTGATTCACAACAATCGGTTTTCCATTGTGTTCAACAAACATTTCTTGATTTCCAAATTACCCAAAGTAAAAATGGTTGTTTTGAAACCCCATTCAAAAGAACCTTCCCACACAAGTTATAGGACAAATTTAAACAAAACCAAATCAAAGCATCTTCCCATTTTTTGCCCACACTGTCTTGGCATATGCACAGTCCCAGAACACATGCTTTATCATCTCCTCAGCAATGCATATGCCTCTGGGACAGAACTTATTTCTTGTCATCTTGTGACAGTATAATACCTCCCTCACTGGCAACTTTCCAAGAACCAATAGCCAGTTCAGGTCTTCAAGTCTGTTATCCAGGCCCTTGGGCTGTACCTTCCCCACACCTCCTTTGGAACCCCAATAACACCCCCTGACCCTGACACCCCCTGGCCAAATAAAGCAGTTAGTCTGCTTTAAAACCAACACTTGCCCATAAGTAACAATTTCCTAATTTTCCACAAACCAAACAAGCTTTACCCTAGCTAACCTACCTGCCTAATTACTAACTCCACTCCCCCTGTGGTAAAAAGAAAACCTCAGCATTTAACTATCACTGCACCTTTGCAAACCCCCTGGTGTATCCTCCCTCCCTTCCAACCCAAGACCCCAAAAAGAAGACTTTTTTGCCCGTTTTAAGTTTTGACCCAGAGGCTAGAGCATATGGCTCAATTATCTGCAAACTCTGGTCCGAAGTTTTTAGAAACAAAAAAAAATAAAAATAAAGGGTGGTGTCATCCGTGTACTGAGAAGCTTTACGGAGATGCATCCCCTCCCAGGTATTAAGACCCTCAATCCTTTTATTGTCCCTAATTACCTCAGCGAAAGGCTCCATATATAAAACATACAAAAGTGGAGACAGCAGACAGCCCTGCCTCGCCCCAGAGAGATCAAATGCCCAAAGTGCCCATTTACAATCGCCCCACTCCCCACCTCTCTGTACATTATCTTTAACCACCTAACAACAATTATCCTCAAACCCAAAATGCAACAAAACCTTAAACCTCTGGTTCAGCCAATCAAACGCCTTCTCCTGATCCAAGCTAACCAATGTGAGAGGAACGTTTATCTCCGGTCCAAGCAATAGCATCCCTTATTAGAAGGAAATTCCATTGGACCTCCCCACAATTATGATCCTGACAGATGATAAAGGCCATGACCCTTTTCAGACACCCAGTGAGGGCCCTTGCTATTAATTTATAGTCCACTCACAAAAGCGTGACCAGCCTCCAGTTCCTCAAATCTCTTCACCCCCCCCCCCCTTTTTTTTTTTTTTAAAAAAAAAAAAAAAAAAAAAAAAGGGAAGAAATTAACCCTCACTGATTTGCCTAACCTATCGGTGCTAAAAATTTCACCCACCACCTTTTAAAAACACAGGCCCAACTACATTCCAAAACATGACAACTCCTTAGGGAGACCTACCCCCCGGCACCTTCCTATCTGCCATGCCCTTCAAATCGTCCCCAACTCTGGGAGGGTGACTGGCCCCTCCAACCCCTCTCCCCTCCTGACCTTTACCTTCTCCAAAAAGAGGCCCCCATCTCCTCGCCCCTGATCTCAGAAAAGAGCTCCTGATAAAACAGCCCTGCACAGTCCAGCATGCCATTGGCGTCGGTCACTGTGCTCCCATCCCTCCCCTTCAAACCCTTAATTGCCACCTTCCTCTGTGCTTCCTTCACCTGTTTTTTGTTTTGTTTTTTTATTTTTTAAAAATGTTGGTTATTTTCTACGAATTCCCTGACACCCAAAGTGCTTGCCCTCTCCCCAAAAACTTCCCTCAATTGCCCCTTAAGTACCTGTGCCTTAACAATGAAAAATGCCCCCCCTTTCTCCCTCATTTACAAATCCTCCAACTCCCTCTGCACATCCCACACCTACTTTTATTCCTGACACCTTTTGAAAACCTTACAAGAATTCTGGGCCAAAAGCCACGTCCTGACCTTAAACCCCTCCCACCAGGCCACTACAGAGTCACAATGCTCCATAAACTCCACCCACCATTTAAAAAAAAAAATGAACCAAAAACTGTTAACTGAACTGATTTGTGCAGTATCTCACAGTTCAGCTTCCAGAATCCACTGCCAAATACTGGCACATTGAAAGTAACCACATAAACTATCATGGTCCAAAAACCAAACTGGAGATGCTGCACAAGAATCCACACAGAACATCCAAAAGATTGCAGTGTGCTAAATAATTGTCATAGGTAAGTTGTGTGTTATATTTTTATTAAAATTTTTTTCTTTTAAGTAATGACAGATGCTGAAGTAAATGCTTTTTTGTTATTGTGTCCTTTAGGAAAACATCGGTTATGTATAGAACATATTAGGAGGCTGTGTGGTCCAGTGGTTAAAGAAAAGGGCTTGTAACCAAGATATCCCCGGTTCAAATCCCACCTCAGCTACTGACTCACTGTGTGACCCTGAGCAAGTCACTTCACCTCCTTGTGCTCCGTCTTTCGGGTGAGATGTAATTGTAAGTGACTCTGCAGCTGATGCATAGTTCACACATCTAGTCTCTGTAAGTCGCCTTGGATAAAGGCGTCTGCTAAATAAACAAATAGTAATATTAACCACTTACATGATTTTAGTGCAGATAATTTCAGAAAAAAAAAAAACTTAAGATGCTGTAACCCCTTTCTAAGTATTGGGATTGGAGCTATTCTATAAAATGCTTAAGTCAAGCGTTTATTTAACATATATTGGGAAATGTAATGGTCTTCCATTACACCCAAACAAAACACCTGTAAGCATAAAATTAAGTTAGTGGTTTTTTTTCTTCCCATTACTGAATTAAGTTGTGTGGTGTGTGTTTTTTTTTTTTTTTTTTTTTTAATGAAATCCTCCAGTAAAAAAAGTAAAGTAGAAATTGACAACGGAATAATTATTTTTCAGGTGTTGAAGATCAGTACTATCTGACTGTCCTATTCATGGGAACCAGCTCGGCCTCAGTGATGTTTGGGATGTTAACTGACAATGCAGTACACTGTATCAAAGCATACAGAGCAGCACTGAAATGTGTCATGCCCAACAGTGTAAAGTGACATGTCTGTCACAATCAATCCGATAGGCGAGACATGGGAGCATTTTCACTTTAGCGATGTGGCATCTTTAGTTACTTGGATGAAGTCTTCAGAAAGCGAAGATGGGTTGCTTTTCTGAAGTCAAAGATGTGCACACCACAAAAGTCTGTCCCCCTGAAGCAATACCTACAAGATGAAATAGCTGGTTTCAGGCAGTAAAATACCATGCAGAGCACATTTGATCACTACCAGGACTTTTTTGAAAGAAAAATCAGCACAGGCTGTGACAAACCTTCTGATGTTACTTAAGTCAGGAGAAATTGACTTGCTGAAATTTGACAGCTTTCATGTCTGAAGCTGGTAACAGCCCTGACCATATTTTGAGGGTACCCAGCACCCTACAGCTGTCTCAGCTTTCAACATCATGGAAGACCTGGGGTCTATTGAATTGTGGAACAGCCAAAACCTGTGGGTGTGGTGAAGAAACTAACACTTTTGGATGACCTTACCATGAGAGAAGAGAAATATCCTGGACAATCTACATGAGCTTGCTTTTTTACCAAATTCTCCAAACGGTGGGATGTCCATCCTGCAAAAGAAGTGTTTTGACTAATGTGTGTGTTTTGATCCCAGGCCGACTCCAGCCATGCAACAAAACGGTGATCAGTACAGAAGCCGACACCTCTTGCCCACCCCTCACCAGAGCTGTGTGTGAACAATGGGTGGTTCTACGCAACACTCTGAATGAGCCCATCCCTGATCCACTGGATCTTTCAACTTACTGGAAGGTCATGAAGGGAAGAGTGCCCAAAGTAGCAGAGGTTGCCCTACCTTGAATCTCCCCTGTTACCTCTGTAGACAGAGAACCTTTATTAAATATAAAACTTTACTTGGAAGAGAGGGAGTCACTTTCTGAGGAAAACATGAAAAAGCTAAACTGTTATGTACCACAATGGAGATGTCTGCCAGAGATGGTAAAAATAATTACCTTTTAAGTTAATCAATTTGCAATGTTGCCACCAAGCAACAAACTGTTAATTTGATAGTTTATATTTCATTTGAAATTTAATATAAGCATTCCTTCAGAATATAGGAAGCAAGAAAGTACTGAGTAATTTAGAATGGTACCAAGAACTGCTGCAAGGATTAATTTTCTGTTCAGTAAATTCATATAAATATTAAAATTGACAGAGGCTCTTACTTCTGTGGACTTGTTACTGTTCAATTATGTCAGCTTGGACATATTACCGAGTGCTACTTTTAAAGTGACTTAAAGTTTACCATATACTGTACCTGCAATACCTAATTACAAAATACTTTAAATTATAAAAGATACAAAGCAGCTATATTTGTTAGACACACAGATCTGGGCCAACCATCTTGCAAGCTACAGCCGTGCGCGCGCCGCTGCCAGGGTGAAATACTTCTCTGAAATCATAACTATGGGACACGGTAAACCCAATGTTCTCTTTTAAGACCATTGAGCAAATCCTACATCCATCCAGACACCGACAGATCCATCTCCCATTCATCCTCTCCTCTTCCCTGTCATGATTTTTCCTCTTTCAGAACAAAACTGACACATCTATTCTACGCTCTACCACCACAAACCCAGTGTACTACTTGACTTAACACTTCTCTGGTTGCCCTTCCTAGCTGCTGTGTTGCTGTTACTATTTCATGTATCATGCATTTTCCACTGTATTTAATGTGTGTGTTTTTTTTTTTTACTGTATAGCATGTATTATGCATTTCTCTGGATTTTAAGTATTATGGTTTTGTTACTGCATCTTGTAAAGCGCTTTGTAATGGTGGTCCACTATGAAAGGCGCTACATAAAATAGATTGATACAACTTGAATACAGTTTACCATACGTGTTAAATTGTCTAATTCCTGTGTTCAAAATTTAAATACCAGCATTTTGTAAATTTAAAATACCATTTAAATGTATTTAAATCCTCCTTTGCTGTGGGCTGCATCATGCTCTTGGAATGTTTGACCAAAAGACAACGCGAATTCACAAGTGTTCTTTTATAGTGACAATCGGCTAGTTCAATGATTGGTTCAAAGATAACATTCATCAATTTAGAACACGTGGTGCAATTAAACTCGGGTTTTTGGTTTAGTGCTGTGTGCTGTTCAACAATCACCAACAAGCCTCAGTTATACAAACAAAAATCTGAACGTGGTTTTCAATCCAAAATTTAATAGAATACTTGTAATGGATGAATGAAACATAATACCCTTGCAAACGTAGCTGAACTTTAATTACATTCCATTATTATAGTATTATACAGATATTATAGTATTGCATAGTCTTTCGATTGCGTCTCCATCTTCTGAAGGAGGCTGTGGTTAAAGAAAAGGGCTTGTAAGCAGGAGTTCCCCGGTTCAAATCCCACCTCAGCCACTGACTCATTGTGTGTCCCTGAGCAAGTCACTTCACCTCCTTGTGCTCCGTCTTTCGGGTGAGACGTAGGTGTAAGTGACTCTGCGGCTGATGCATTGTTCACACACCCTAGTCTCCAAGTTGCCTTGGATAAAGGCGTCCGCTAAATAAACAAATAATAATACCCAACGCTTGCTTTCCTGTTGTTGGCTTTGGATCCCAGTATCTCTGCCCCACTCAATCACAGCTCAGCTCAGCTCAGCTGCTCAGAAATGACTTGTAAACTGAAAGTGCTGAAACCTGTTGTATAGTTGAAAGGGTTCCGAAGAAGAACCTCAGTCAAACACTCTGAAAAGTGAGTGATTTATTTTATAAAAAAAAGGAGCAAAGCTACAGATCATTTGCTATTTTAATAAGCTACAGCGTTTCTGCTTATGCCCATTTTAGAAAGCATGGATGGAGTTAAGCTTCTACATGTGCTGTCCCGGACTGACCCTACTACTTAGCTTTCTAAAGATCTGAGCCGATCACAATCCCACAAGAAGTTGTTCAGACCTGACCTGACCTGCCTTTACGCCTTGAGGATTTCAGCAGAAACCCTATTAGGCTGTTGCACCAAACAGAAGGGATTTTTTTTTTTTGGGGTGGGGGGGTGGGGGAAGTGTTGAAGGACTCCCCTCCAAGCACCACACTCGTTTCCTAGCCCAGTACAGCAACTTAGCTGGTCAATCATTAAGGGGTCCTTGTCTATAGCACCATTACCCATATGTGTGTGTGTGTCTGCCACTTTAATAGTTTCCAATGTGTATGAATTGGAAGGGATTTTGAATTGTCCGGTGAGATATACAAAGTCTTTGGTAAATTGTTTTAAAGGTCAAGGGATTAGAAGTAGAAATGATGCCTTCAAGCGATGGCCAAAAATGAAATATTTCTTGTGGAAGTTGTTTCACGTTTATATAGTTGATATATCATGTTTTAAAATAAAAATACATGTTTGCTATAGTAATGTTCAGTGGTAGAGTGGTAACACAGTATGCTAACTATACCCTTCCCAAACGAACTTTGTACAAATGATTTGACAAGAGTTTCAGCTATAGTTATGGCTTAGTTTATAGTTATGGTGCATACATTTGCAAACAAGAGGAGGTAATTAACCCATCAGTGCTTGTCTGGTTCCTAGTAGCTAATAGGTCTCAATGTGATAAGTTGGAGCCCAAATGATTCAACAACTGGGTAACCCATTCCATCCCTTCACCGCTCTCTGTGTGAAGTGTCTCCTTCCCTCTGTCCATTTCTCCACTTAATCTCCGACCTGTGTCTTCTGGTCCTGGTTTCTATTCTGTATTTAGAGTATTGGTTATCTTCAGTTAACTTTTTCACAAGACTTCAATAAAGTCCCAATCTCCAGTAGAGGTTTGAATGAACATCATTTGTAGTTGATAACTGAAAATGTGATTACTGCTGAATCTAGACCCTTAACCTGGTAGACTTGAATGAAATGCGCTGAAGAGAGAATGGGATTGTTTTGCTTGGGTGTGTGGGAGGGGAGGGGTGGAACCACGTAATAAGATTTCCGGGTAAGTCGCTGGGAAAAAAAGGCAAAATCCTCTTCAATCTTGGTCTGGGAAATGTTGAATTCTAATTAACTCAATTTTTAAAGCGCCTTCTATGGACACAGATTAGGGATATGCAAAATCTTAAAGGCAGTCATTAACAAATAGTCTTTAATTAAAGTCAAAGCCACTTTTCACCCTGGCTAAAGGAAGAAATGTGAAGCTCCACAAGGGGAGTACAGGGGCTTAACAATCTCCCTGTGTTCTGTGTGCAGAGAAAGGTTCTTAACCCTAACCGATACTTTAGGCGCAGCACAGAAACGAGGACAGTGTGGAAATTAAGTGCAGACCTGGAATAGAGGGAAGGAGATACTACTTCACAGAGTGGTGAGGGGATGGAATGGGTTACTGTGACAGGGAGTGAATAAATCCTAGTCAACAATCTCCCTCCTGACCTGTGAGGACACTGTGTAACCGGAGCAGAGTGCCCCGGACTGGATGGTTTGGCAGTTCATTTCAGGGTCAGTCGGAAGTTGGCCATCCAGGAAGGGGGCGGAGTCACAATGCCAGAAGTCATCACCCCAATGCAGTACGTGAAGAGTCAGTCATGTATTGGAGGAGATGTGATTGGACTAGCTATCACAGGGGGCGTGACGATGTAATCTCTTTCTTTTGATGTGGTTACCGTAAGGACACGTATAGGAGATGGAAGTGAGTGTTTTGTTCTAACTGTTTTGTCATTTCATTGTTAGACTGCTAAACACTAAGTGGGAGCTGTCGCTACAAGCCAGCACCAAACCCAGACTACACTGCACTACTGCTTCATGAACTGTTTTATTTCACCACACCTGCACAAAAAAGCACTCCTTATCTGGAAAAGTGACCGAATCTGTGTTGTGTGTTAGTTATTAGTGTCTTACTGTTTCGGGACTGAAACCCTTGTTTTGCACGGAGCGATACACATTGCTGTGTAGCGCCTATGCTTATTAAAGTGTTGTTGACACGCAACCCGGCCAAATAGAGCTGTTTTATTGAACTTTCACTGTCTCGTGTGTTATTCCTGAACACTGCACCAACTACACCTGCACACAGCAAGCCACCTGTCACAGTTACCTAGTCATGTTGTTGAGGTTGAATCACTGGGATCCTTTAAGACCCGACTTGACAAAGCAGACAAAAGGTTAGGCACTTTTTGCATCCCTTAGATTTTTAGGATTAAAAAAAAAAAAAGATCAAAAACATCATCTAATCAAAAACTACAAAACGATATCGCAAAAGTCTACCTGGTGCCATACTAGTAGTGCAGTATTTCATGTTAGATTTTGAAATGTAGCACTTTTCAATTTGTCAGTTTTTGGACTATAAAGCAGTATATAATTCAATATTTTAACGTAATATTATTCAGCAGGTTTCATTTGACTTTATGATGCAAAATGAGTTAATTCTACATAGAGGGTGTTGCAACACTTTTGGCCATAGCTATATGTAAAATACAACAGTTGGAAATGATCTAGGTATTATTGATCATGGCTGACCCCGAACAGATGATTAATCAATGTTTCTGATCAGTTCAACTCTTAAGTACCCCTAGAGCTGGGTTGGTTATTGTTACCACCTCGTTATTGAATCACCAATACCCTTCGCCCTACCCAGGGCTTCCCAACCCTGATCCAACCCCCTGTGTCTTCGGGTTTTCAGTCCAACTGAGCTCTCAATCACTTAACTATACCCTTAATTGAACTAATTTGCTTAATTGGACCTTTTTTCTAGCTCTTTAACAGTTGCAGATTTTCAAGTTGGCTACAGCATTTTATAGGTAACTTGAATGCTGCAACTTTTTAGTAGCTGAGAACAATTAAAAAGGTCTAATTCAGCAAATGTAGTTCAATTAAGGGTCTAGTTAAGTAATTGAGAGCTCAGTTGGAATGAAGACACAGGAGGTCCCTGGGACCAGGGTTGGTAAACCCTGCACTAGACTGAACTGGATTGGTACATCCCTGCTCAATACCCAGCACTGCAAACAGAAACAGAACCTGCTTGGAAACACAGGTGGCCTGAAACCATAGAAGCTGCATTGTGAGGCAGACACCCCATTTACTTTTGTTTCTGTAAGTAGCTGCGTGTTTGTGAATGGCATGAGGTGGTCATACGTACGTATATCTGGTAAAGTGCTCATCCAATTGACATGAAACTTCTTCGTTTAAGTTACTGAGGAGATTCTGAGGGTGTCTGTCCAATGTAACTTGCTAATTCTTATTTCATACTGTTTGCATCATTTTTTCACATACGGATAGCTCTAATTTGAATTTTGACCATGGGGGGTGTGGATATTACGGAGACGCAATCTCAAACTCGTACGATGGTGGAAGCTGGCGACGTAGATGCAGATTGTAAATCTCTTTCATTGTCCCCAGAAATCCTATACAAGATCGACCAATAACAATAAGCACGTTTTCACACCAGCTTTCCTGTACACCCAGCTCTGTGTAAGCAGGACATTTTCAACAGCCTCCTTGATGCAATTGTGGGAATCAATCTCAAGTGGCAGAAGGCAGGTGGGGGAGTGTTTGGTAAGAGGCTGGTTTGAAGGGGAGGCAAAATGGGGCTTATCCTGGCAGGTTGAGAAGTGCTGCTAATGAGGGATGCAGGCAGCTTTATGACAGAGTTGATTAGGGTCTGCTGTTTGTTTAATGCTAACAGGAGGGTGTTATCCAAAGGGGGCAGGAGGTGGGGGGAGGAGAGATTAGCAAGCTGAGGGGAAGAAACATAGGACACAAGACTGACCGTAAAGCTGAAGGAACGCGGAGCCACGTTTTCAGGCGCAGTGGCTTAAAACCTGTTTCCAGGAGAGGTTGCTTTATCAAACCCCCCAAGTCTCCCCTGATGTGGCTTGCAGTGGCCTGACACCTAGTCTCCTGAAACCAAGTTCCAGGCCACACAGTGGCTTCGTGCGCCCTCAGCTTAACAGCTGCAGTATAAGACTGTGAGCCCGCCCATTGCTCCCTCCTTTTGTAGCCAAGAAAATAATTTCCTGAATCATACCAGTTGTGTGTTTCCGTTAGCTACGTGGTTTTGAAAGGATTTTTGGTTTTGTATTTTCATTTTAAGACCTGCAGTCTGGTGCTCCTCCTAAAAGAAATCTCTGTTTGCGAGCCGTGCTTTTTGATAGTGTTGTACTTCCTTGGTCACGTGTGTCTACTGCAGGAAACTAGCACTGAAGAGCAGCTCTGAAACCAGGAGAAAGCACCTCAACACACTGATATAAATATACGGTTTCACTCAAAAGAGCCAACTTCCCGACGTTTTGGTGTGTTTAACATACCTTTGTCAAGGGAAAGTGTGTTAGAAAACAAACACTGGAGGTACTTAAATCTATTTATGTCTTTGTGATATAATTTGATACATAGTTAATGATGTAGTGATCTACTATTCCTTTCTATTTAAACCTTCAGGCATCCTGGTATATCCATGTATTGTCGTTAATTCTTATTTTATTTCTTCTAAAACTACAAATCGCAGGTCATTCACGTTCTGTTCATTTTTTATAAAGTGTTGGTTCATTTACTTTTTATTTCTTAAATTTGAGAGGTGATACTGTATTTCATATAATGCTGTACCTGTCTCTCCTACGTATTTTATTTTGTTACAATTTATGCAAAATATATCCTGAAGAAGGTTGCTATTTTTTGCATGACCTGGTTTCTTAAGACTGAATATTTATTTTCTCTATTTGCGATGTCACTTTTCTTTACAAATATATACAGCTATGGCCAAAAGTTTTTCACCTAGAATTAAGATTGAGACAATTATATATAAAAAAAACAACCTATAAACAGTTTAGATATTTTATTTAACATCATGTAATCAAAGAAACTACAAAATTATATCGCAAAAAAGTTTACCGGAAGCCGTAATACTACAGTATTTCATGTTCGATTGTGAAACGTCACATTTTTCAGTTGTCAGTTTTTCGTTACGTATATGGAAAACTACAAAGTGGTGTGTACTTCAATATGTTAACGTCACATTATTCAGCAGGTTTTATTCGACTTAGCAGCACTAAGTACCTCTGTCTTCTCTGCGACACAGCTACACTGTCATTACTTTATACTCCGTATTGCTACAGCTGTAATGCAGTGGGCGTGCCGTGTGGGATTTGAAGTTTATGATCCTGCTATGAGCTTGTTAGTGTATCGATCGGCTCGTGTCAGATCTAACACTTGACAGTGGAGGTATCTTTTTGTGCTGCAATTATCCGAGACCAGCGGTTGTCAGATTAATGGGAGATTTCCATTTAAACTGGCACTATAAGCTATTGGTTATTACAGGATTAGTCCTTTGGGATCTCCTTTGTTTCCTGCAGTCCGTCCTTATTGCATCTGCTAGTCCATACACAGACAGCTGGCATTAGTTAATACACAGAGGGACTAGAACCAGTGTGGAAGTCTACTGGCAGGAGCCTTTGTGGTGTTTCTTATTACATTTAACCACTATTATTATTATGGGTGTTACAGGGCAGTACAGGGTTACAATGCAAGCTTAGTATTTAAATACAGTGTAGTTTACAGTAAGTGCAAATAATAATATAATTAGGATTGCAAATCAGGATGACAACAAGTTATATCTAAAATTACATAGGAGGCTGTGTGGCCCGGTGGTTAAAGAAAAGGGCTTGTAACCAGGAGGAGGTCCCCAGTTCAAATCCCGGCTCGCTCACTTACTCACTGTGTGTGACCTTGAGCAAGTCACTTAACCTCCTTGTGCTCCGTCTTTCGGGTGAGACATTGTTGTAAGTGACACTGCAGCTGATGCATAGTTCACACACCCTAGTCTCCTGTGAGTCGCCTTGGATAAAGGCATCTTCTAAAATAAACAAATAACGTGGTGCTGAGGTCAAGCAAGTCCAGTGCGTAGTAGGCGGGGTAGATCAAGAGAGCTACAAGGGCAGTCTTCCCGTCCTATTTATACTGAAAACATGTCTTTTGAAGTAGGTTGGGGCCCCTTGATCTGTTAAGAAACTGGTCATAAATCAATTTGTGTTAAACAGGTCACTGTGCTTCTCTCCCAGCCATCACCTTACAATATATACCATAGGTTAACTATAGGTCAGTACATATCTATATATTCTCTTGCCAGAGCTTGATATAATACATCTGAGATTTACACATGACTTTAGTCCATTTTCAAAGCTCTCTTCAAAATGTCCGCTGTAGTGCACTGATAGTGCAAGGATTATTGCCCATTGGTAACACAGCCATAACGATCCATGATGTGGTATGGAACAGAAAAGCCAGAGCACTTGTTATGTTTTCTTTTTTTTAATTGTCCTGCAGTGATTTAGAGGACAGATCTCAAACCCCAGTGCACTGGAGCGGCCACTTTGAAAACAGCTTTGAAACACTTTAAAGTTTAAGAAATTGTCAGGAAAAGACAAATTACAGGTCAGTTATATAAACAGTTGTACTTCTATATTACATAACCCTGCTACTTATTCTTTTAATATCATTTTTACGTTTTTTTTTTTTTTCCTGAACCTCATGCCCCCCCCAGGATACATACTGCGCCCCCCCCCCCAGTTTGAGAAGCACTGTCTGTGGCGAGTCCAATCACATATCCTTGAATCTGTGACTGACACATTGCCTACCGTATTAAGGCAATGACTTCTGGTATTGTGGCTCCGCCCCCTTTCTGGATGGCCGACTTCCAACTGACCCTGGAATGAACTGCTAAACCACCCAGTCCAGGGCACTCTGTTCCTGTTATACAGCGCCCTCACAGGTCGGGAGGGAGATTGTTGACTAGGACTCATTCTCTGTCACAGGGTCTTGGACTGGGAGGTATTTGACAACCTCCACACGCTAACCTCTGATGATCTCGTGGTATAACAGGTGTTATTTAAGTTGTTTAGGAATGCTAAACGGCTTCATGCTTCAGCTTATTGTCACCTAATACTTTAATGCTTGTTAAATCCTGCTTCAGCGAGATCCTTTATGGATGTTATCCTGCTCCGATCTGTCTTGCACACCTGCCACTGTCCTCACACCCACACTGACCAGCAGCCTCACTGACCCGCTGTGACCACATGGCACGCTGGCACCAGAGTAACTTTGATAAGGGGCAGTGCAGATATTTAGGATCTCCAGTGAAGCTCACAGCAAACACCAAGCCAGGTAACAGGAGATTTAGAGAAAAAGTATAATCATTTTAATATTGTAGGAGCAACAGGACCCATTACAATCATCCCTGAGTGGTCATTGCATTTACTCAAATACTGTGCTGAGGTGCTTTGACTATAATTAGGGCTGTATTTCTTTCACTGTATAAAATGGCTTATTTCGTGGTTTTTCATGGTCTAAAAATAGGTGTTTCAAGATATTTCACGATTTTTAGATGTAATATGTATTAAAGCAGAAAAAAAGGGTTGCCCCATTCAAAATTTGTAAATGCAGTGTAACAGGCAGTGCGTCAAGAAGGCAAATGTTTGCTGTATTTATTTAAATGATAAAAATTTATATTTGCACTGTTTTTTGTATAATTCACCTGGAACTACATATTACACTGCAATGGGTACATTTACCGGAAATCGTGAAATCTATGATAACCATGAAAAACATAGAGCTTTAACTATGCGTTCAGGAGCTGCTCTTCAGTTCTAGTTGTCATAGACGTATGGAATGTAGGCTAGATCAGCTGAAGTGTCTTTTGTAAGCACCAGCAGCATCTAGTGCACAGCTAGTGTATTGCCAGCAAAACAAAAGAAAACCTTGATCCAAAGTGGCAGATCACTAGATGGCATGAAGACACTGGCTGATCTAGCCTGTGTTGCCTTTGTCTGTGGCAGAAAAAATTGAAATAAAGAGCAGCTCTTTAGTTCAGAGACTCCCATGGAATTCGCAGACTCCCACTGAATTCACAGTCTTCCACAGATTCTCCATATTCTGCAGCTACATCGTCATCATAATGAACACAAACAGACTGCTAAAGGCACCTGAAATATATCACTTAGTTGTCCGGTTCTAGTTTTGTTAAATTAACAGATGTTTTGTCTACTTCTAAAAGTAGGAGTTATGTAAAGACTGGAATTAAGGCTTTGAAAAATGTGGTCCAATTAGAAGTATTTTTTTTTTTTAATATAACACAATTTTTCCACTTTCAGATTTTTTTTTTTTTTTTTTTTTTAAATCTTCTGAATTGTCTAATAGTTTTATATGTAACCAAATATGCCTAACCTATACTTTAAGCACAGCATGAAAACCAGGACCAGAGGACACAGGAAATTAAAGGAGTCAGACTTAGGATAGAGGGTGGGAAACACTTCTTCACACAGAGAGTGGTGAGGGGATGGAATGCGTCACCTAGTCATGCTGTAGATGCTAAATCACTGGGATCCTTTTAGACCCGACTTGACGAAGTTCTGAGATCAATCAGCTACTAGGAACCGTGAGCTTGTTCTTATGTTCTATTTGCACATTTTTATTTAATAATATATAATATATATATATATATATATATATATATATATATATATATTTTTAGAAACTAGAACAGTTTGCATTAAAGAAAAACCACAACGTGTTTACACTGGTCAATACTGTTAAGTAAAAAAAAAAAAAAGTTGACTAAGAACTTTTAAATAACCCAAATACTGTGGCATTCTTTGTTGGAATTCTGTGTTTCACAGAATGGCCCTTCAGTAATACAGCTAGCTGTTATTGAGGCCACACTTTGCTGGTTCACTGACTGGCTCTATTAACACTGCTTGTGTTCTGAAAGGGCAACCATATGGGGATTCACTCATATACGGGACTTTTAAATATACTTTTAGATTCCAAAAAAAAAAGTAGTGATCCCTTTTTCTTTTCCCTCCCAGTTTCCTGAAATGAGACAATGTGTTGATTGGGCCTGTTTGTTTAAACAATGGCGTGGGTGCTGTGGTCCATAGAGGTCCTAATGAGGGGATGTTGAGAGTGATTAGCGCGGCAGTCTTAGCCCAGGCTGAGTGGTAGTGTGCATGTGTGTTTTGGCCTATTTTGTTTACTGAATGGGGCTGGATTATTAGGAGATAAATCTAATTGCTTCTCCTCCCCACTGTTTGTGAATAGGAAAAAGGAATGAGGTGAAGAGAGATACAAGCACACAGACCCCCCAGGGTAAAACCCACAGCTAAGTCTGTGGGGGGTGCTTTATTAAGCTGTATTAATTGTGCCATGCACTCCACAAACTAATCATGACTCCCCTCTGTTCAGAGTGAGTAGCGCAACAATGCAGCGCTAGGAATTGTCCTTCTTTGACAAAAGGATATTGGCTGGTGATTTTCAGGGGTGCTTTGTGTGCTGTGCTCTTAGCAAGCAGCTTTTGTGTTGATTATTGTTAAATAACAGCAGCAAGTCGACGACTGATTCTCCCGCTGTTTAAACAGGTGAAACAAAAGCACTAATAAGATCCAGGTGATGGACTTTTTAAGGGTCTCTTAAATGCTGGATTTGGTGTATGAAGGAACTACAGCTGTGGCCAAACGTTTAGCATCACCTGGAATTTTAGGATTGAGACATTAAAAAGGTAAATAAGTAATTCTAGATAGATAGATCCCTATGAACCATTTTTCACATCAAATGACAAAATGATATTGCAAAAATCTACCAGAAGCCATAATAGTAGTACAGTTATTTTAAAGTGTTTTGAAATGTCGCATTTTTCAGTTTGTCAGTTTTTTGTTAAGTATATGGGAAAACTACAAAGCGGAGTGTAATTCAATATGTTAACGCAATATTATTCAGCAGGTTTCATTCGACTTCATGAAGCTAAATGAGTTCATTCTATAGGGTGATGCAAAAGGTTTGGCCAGAGCTGTAGGTCTGAAGTGTAATATAATACAGAAACTGTTTTTGCAGGCTATAAGATGGGAATTTTGCCTAGAAGCGACGGCCAGAAAAGAAATATTTACCATGGAAGTGGTTTCACCTGCACCTGGTAGCCATTGTTAAATTAGTACCAGGTGCAGGGTATTTAAGAGAGGCAGCCAGTCTGCTCAAGACTGCTGAGAAGGAGGCAGAAAGGAGTACTCTGCGTCCTGGCAGTTGTGAGGAAAAAAGGTGCGGTATTAAACCTGTGTGGTTGTTGTTTATTGTTTAGTGGGGAAACAGCCTAGCTGTCCCACTTGTAGTCAGGGTGTTCTTGTGTGTTAGTTAGTGCTCGTAGAGAGCTAGGTGTTTATTTTGTGTTTGTTTGATTTTGTTCTGCATTAAAAATTAGCGCAAAAGCGCTTTCAAACCCTCCATCTCTGTGTCTGGTCGGTATTTTAAAGGGCAAAACGAACCCGAGCCGCAAGGCTCGTTTACAATATATAGTGCCTTGCAAAAGTATTCAGACCCCTGACCAATTCTCTCATATTACTGAATTACAAATGGTACATTGAAATTTCGTTCTGTTTAATATTTTATTTTAAAACACTGAAACTCAAAATCAATTATTGTAAGGTGACATTGGTTTTATGTTGGGAAATATTTTTTAAAAAAATATAAAAAACTGAAATATCTTGCTGTTTAATAATGATTGATAGTAAAACCTGCAGACCCGCAACAGTCATTGTACAACCCACAAAATAAAACCGATCTGTAAGATCACTGTTCGGGGGATCTTAAAAAAAAAAAAAAAAAAAAAAAAAAAACCTGCAGTTTGTCATTATCAACATCTGTATGTACACTCCATTCAGTGATAGGTTCTTAATTCAGGTTGCACATTAGATCATTTTAAATGAACCAATGTTTTCTTTCTTTTCTTGAGTCAATATATAATGACGTCATTCAATATAAATGATTGACGTAACATGTGTTAGCTCTTTCTTCAGTTTTAACCTTGTGGTGTTGCTCTAGCAGTTTTTTAAAGAGCTGAGGGGATAGGGTTTGCTAGACTTAACCAGTCTTGCTAATCCTCTTCCAGATTAAGCGTTAATCCTGTCTATATTCTCAGTTCTCAGAAGAAGGAGAGGCTATGTTTAGAAGTAGCTCTGTGTGTGTCACAAAAACCTCCTTCCTCCCTGTTGAACACTTTCTATGAGCCGCTAAACTGCAGTAAAAAAATTCTATTAAGGCCAGTCAAGGAACGGCAAAACGTGGTTTTAATTGGGGGGTGGGGTGGGGTGGGGTGGGGTGGTGGGGTGGGGTTGTATGTATTGGTCTTACTGTACATATCATTGTCTGTCTGGTCTAATGTAGTTGCTTTTCAGTTTTAGGTACTGGTGCCTTTTTGTTTACTTTATCTGAATCAAATGATTTCCATAGTTTTTTGCGTTCAGTACATGGTTTTCATATAATTTTAGGAAAGAGTTGTTGTTTTACTGCTTGTTAGTCACCCCAATAACCTCCATAGCTTTGAATAACATATTATAGTTCAACTGTGTTCATTACAAACTTATTAAACTGTCCTTTTAAAATAAATAAATACACCTGACATGGAATAGAATCTACAAGATGCTGGAAGGTGTCTCGAGGGATCCGTTCATATTTCATTCATATTTCATGCAGCTGGTACAGAGGGCAGAGTATCGGGAGGTTTCCAAGTTCATCCTACACCTGCTTAATCGGATTGAGATCCGTCACACTCCTTGAACCATTCAATTCTGCATGGGTGCATTATTCTATGAAAGGAATACATGACATAACTGACAAAAATAGAAAAATGTGACATTTTGAAATCCGACATGAAATACTATACTACTATCACTGCTTCCGCTAGACTTTTCCGATTATAATTTTGTAGCTATTTTTGATTACCTAATGTTAAATAGAAGGTTATGCTCGTGTGTGTGTGTGTGTGTATTATCATCATCTTCATCCTTTTTCAATCCACTGCTGGATGAAGGCCTCCCCAAGATTCTTCCACACAAGCCTGTCTGCTGCGTCCCTCATCTACGTTGCTCTTGATGTGTTTTCTAATTTCATCTTGTCATCTTCCTGGAGGTCTTCTTCTTGGTCTCTTTATATCTCTTGGGATCCAGTCTAGTATCTCCTTGGTCCAGTGATGGTCTGTTCTTCTTGCTACATGTCCGCCCCACACTGCCATTTCAGTTTTTTCGCTCCTATCCATTCCTTCCTTTTCTTGTTTCCTTGTTATTCCCAGCATGCATCTTGCCATACTCCGTTGAGTCGTTTGTAATTTTTGCGTTGAGGGTCCAGGTTTCGCATCCGTAAGTTAGCAGTGGCAGCACACATTAGTTGAAGACTTTCCTCTTGAGGCATAAGGATAGTTTCCCTTTCAGAACCATACTTAATCTTCCAAACGCACTCCAGCCCATTTTTGCTTTTCTGTTGATTTCACACATTTGGTTCTCTGTTGCTGAAACAAACTGTCCTAAGTATACGTAGTTATTGACTTCAAGCGTGAGCCCATTGACTTCAATTGCCTGTGGAGTGGTATATTTATTGAACATGACTTGAGCTTCTTCAGGTTCATTTTCAAACCCGCTTTGATGCTAGCCTTGTGTAGTTCTTGTATTCTTGTTTGTAATTCTTCTGGGCACGTTGTAAATATGAGGATGTCTTCAGCAAAACGTAGGTGATTCAAGTAGGCTCCATTGATCTTCAGTCACTTATTTTCCCAATCCAGTGTTTTGAAAATGTCTTCTAGGGTGGCCGTGAAGAGCTTTGGGGAAATTATCTCCTTGACTAACTCCTTTTTTAATCTTGATTTTGTTGCTGTTTTTATGGATTCTTACTGTGGATGTTACATTCTTGTATATGGTGCTGATCAAGTCTCTTTGTTTTCTCAATTTCCTTTTTAAACAGTCAGAGGCTTTTTTTAGTCGATGAATCCCAAGCAAAGTGGTAGTTCGTACTTGTTGCTGGTTTGAATCACTTGCTGTACAACTTGAAGATGATCCATTGTGCTAAATCCACTCCTGAATCGTGCTTGCTTGTTTGATTGTGCCAAGTCAGATTTATCTTGAAGTCTGTTGGTGAGTTATGGGAGGTTGGCCATAACTCACCACTCTGGCCAGGTGGGTTGGTGAGTGACCCTTCCACTTTGGCCGAGTATGTTACTCAAGCTTTCACAGCATGGTTGAACCTGCCAGAGTCAGGGGACCCCGCTGTACTTCATCTAGAGAACCCGTTGTCGCCCTCCTGCCACTTTGAGGCACTGGAATTTGGACTTTAGAAGGTGTGTGTGTGTGTGTGTGTGTGTGTGTGTGTGTGTGTGTGTGTGTGCGTGTGTGTGTATATATATATATATATATATATATATATATATATATATATATATATATAATATACACACAATATATAATTATAATCGTTTTTAATTGATGCAAAACTTTAGGCTGTAGCTGTCTGTCTCCAATATTGGTTTTAGGATTCAGAAATACTTAAAGAAATGGATTCAATGACTTTTTCAATGCAGCATTATTGAGCGTTGAGTAATGGGTATGGGTTTTAGGATCTGAAACCTCAGAAAATTCTCGAAGCGCTGTCTGATGTGAAAGAGATGAGACGCCCATGAATAACTCAATCTCGGGTGATGTGTTAATCTCGTTTTTTTTCTGCTCGCCGGTGTGGTGAGCTGTTAGTGTTAATCTGGTGACGGCTGGCAGATTTGTTAGAGGCACGGTTAAGTAATGAGTAAAGACATGGCACTAAGCTGAGACTTACAAAATATCACACAGAGCTGTCTCTCTGCTCTCCCCAGTGAGACACGCAGCCTCCCTAGCTCAGGCAAGACTCCAGGGGTCACCAGGGGCGAAGCAGCATGTCTAGATATAAAGCAACTTGCATAAGAACATAGTTTGGGAACGAGAAAAGGCCATTCTGCCATCATGGCTCGTCCCTTGTCCCCGCCTGCCATTCTCCCCTACGGGGTCAGATTTGGCTTATCTAGCCTGCGTTATATGTATGGCAGGCAACTAAAACTGAAGGTCCTGAGCTCAAGTCAAAGCACCTCATCACAGTATTTGAGTGCAATGAGAACCACTCTTAAGATTAGGGAACATGAAGCCACTTTTTCAGGATCAGTGGCTAGAAACCTGGTTACAGGAGACCTCATTTTAGAGGTTGCTGAATCAAATCTCAGGTCTCCCCTGGTGTGCTGTGCAGTGGCCTGAAACGAAGTTCCAAACCACAAAGTGGCTTTGTATTCCTGTCAGCTTAAGATGCTCACCCTCAGACTTTAAATTTAAAAGGACGGTTAAAAAAAAGAAAATAGATTGAAGCTAATGTCTCTTTTAAAGGAGACTGATTTGAGCAGAACCTGCATTGGGTATCGACAGCTAACCAGCTAATGAGTCTGACAGCTAATAGCCTCCTGAGATCTCATTCTGTAACCTGTGTTGCTCTTGCACTGTAATCCATAGCCGACTATAGGTTAAAAGGAACTGGTCAACAGAAACATGTGTACATTTCAGGAACAGGAGACTGCTGTCTTATGGTTCCCTCTTTGGAAATGTAATCTGGGTCAGACAACAGTTTAGTGATGCTGCTGCAGTGCCAGGTAGAAAACAGCTAGGTGCCACCGTTCCAGCTTTTACAGGTGTGTTAAATATTACATATTCATTTTGACGTTTTTGACTAGATTGTTTTCACATTGTCTTCAGTGAAGTTTCTTTTAGTGTAACTACTGTACAGCTCTGACCAAACGTTTAGCACCCCCCCCCCCCCCCCCCAATAGAATGAACTAATTTTGCTTCATAAAATCGAATTAAACCTGCTGAAATAATCTTACTTTAACATACATTACATACTACTTTACAGTTTTCCATAGAATGAAAAATTGAAAAATGTGACATTTGGAAATCTAACATGAAATATTGTACTAATTATAGTTTCCGGTAGACTTTTTTTTGCGATATAATTTTGTAGTTTCTTTGATTACATGATGAATAAAATATCTATATTATGTTCATATAGTTTTATTTTAAATTTGTCTCAATCCTAAAATTCTAGCTGAGGCAAAACTTTTGGCTGTAGCTGCACATGAGAAGAGTTGTGTTGATCACAGTTCAGTGCGCCCAGGTTTTAGGAATGAAAGAAATGTGTCCGCTGTCTTTCCTATAAAGCTCTCTGTGTTTCTACCACACTGCAGTGTGAGCTCAATGATACAGGGACCGAACAAGCAGACTGAACAAGCGGGTAGCGAGAGTCATTGACAATGCTGTTCTCATACCTGAATCTCCCACTCCCCAATGCAAATGCTTCATTGTTGGAGGCCTGTGGCTCTTCTCAAAAGCAGGGTGGCTCCCAAGTGAATATTCAGTAGCTGTGCCAGCAGGATAATAAGGAAAGCTGAGCCCAAACCATGGGGCTGAACACAGGGGTCCTTCTGGGAGACAGCACTAGGGGAGGGGTCCTGCTGACAGAGACACACCTGCACTGGGACACTGGCACTAAGCAGCTTGTGAGCTGTAACTTTTGCATAAATCTCTAAATGGAAACGGTAAAATGGTGACAGGTATTGATACAGAACTGGTGTGCAGCAAAGGTAATTGCGTCCTAAAGCTGAGGGAACACGAAGCCACTTTGTGGCTTGGAACTTGGTTTCAGGAGACAAAGTTTCAGCAAGTTGACAGCACAGTAATTTATTGTACAAAAAGAAAATAAATAAACTTGTTTTAATGTTCTGTTTTAACTTCCTGGACCATGGCTATTTAATTTTGTATTTATTTTTTGGAATTTAATTTATGTTGGAAGCCAAAGTAGCCTTTTTAAGTTCCACAAGTCCCTTGTGTTTTGATTAATTCATTTTTATCACTAAAACACAATGTTTAATTTTTAAATGATTGTGTTATTATATACTTATTTTTAACCTCTTCAGAGTTTCTACAGCTTCAATGAATTGAAGAAATAAAATGTCCCGTTTTTTCTCTCTGGATATCTGTTAACTCTAGATTAGTGAGTGATACTCATTTTGGGAGAATTAGAAGCTCACAGTTGGTGGTGTCTAATTAAAGAATGACTCGCATCCTCGTTAAGATTATCTGCAAACGAGCACAGCTGGCCTACACATTTATTTGCTTATTTATTCCAGGGAGAACTTGCTTTCACTTTTCAATTTCTTTCAGACTCTAAAGGAATTCTGTTCCGTCACACTTTAATGGGCAGTTTAGATTTCTCACAACTAGCTTACTGACATGTGAACGTATATATTGTGATTTTTATTATTAATGGGCATTTTAATAAGAACATAAAATTGGGAGGGAAAAACAAAAAACGGACCATTTGAAATTAGAGTATTTTTTTATTGGAATCAAAAAACATACTTCAAGTGAATTCTGTATGCTTGCCCTTTCGGAATACACATTGTCTATTAGACCCAGTCAACGAACCAGCAAAGTGTGGCCTTTAAGAGCTAGACTTACTACTGAAAGGCCATTCCTTCTAACAAATGCATCAGAACACCTCAAGATTTGTCGTTGTATATCCTGTTGATATACCTCCCTGCATGAAAACCTCTGGGTGTGAGAATCAGTGTTATAGAAGCAATAGGCACTCGTGTGTGAACTTTGTGCTTTTAATTAGGCATCTTAAACAACTTCTAAAATGCATTTGACCATGTATGGCTCTGTGTTCCTTTTCTCGTACTATTTCAAATTAATTGCATGTGTGGCCTATTAAAGTCATCAATTAAATTAGATAATCGCTAATTTGCCTATTTTGACAACTTTTACAAGATTTCCAGTTCCAGTGGCTTGACTTCATCTGCACAACAAATCACAACTACAGAAGCAATGGGGTGTTCTGATACAGAAGCAACGGGGTGTTCTCATAAATGTGCTCACTGCTGTATTTATGATCTCTGCTATGTTAAATGTAAAAACTGCTCAAATGTTCTTTGCTTAGTACAAATATTTAAAACGATGCTTATTGAAACTCAGGGTAACTGTCTGAGTAATTTCCAGTGCCTCAGTATTTGCATTCTAATAGTCAGTCTTCTATTTACTAAGCTCCCCTCAAAGTTTTTAATTAGAGTCCTGATTCTACAGCCACTGTATTGACAAGCTTGTCGGAAGGTTGCGTATTCACAGATCTTTTACAATGGTTAGCTTGCATGCAGGCACTACTCAAAGCATTGGGTAATGAGACTGCCATTCAGCAAACACAGAACCTGCCCATTAACCAACACTGTGGGTCATTCAACACTAATGACTCTCACACAAAGTAAAGCACGGGGTTACATCATAACCCCCTGGAGTGCATAAACTAAAGATGGAAAGCAGATCTGTTTTTCTATGGAGTACATATCATATATACTAGAGTAGGCAACCTTGGCACTTCCAATGCATTCCATTGCAGGACTTTGTTCCAACAGAGGTCAATTAGACAATGAAGGATCTGGTTGGAACAAAGTCCTGGAATGGAATGGACTGGACATGCCAAGGTTGCCTACCCCTGATAGATAAACTTAGAATTGCGTTCCCATTTGTACTATGCATTTACCGTAGTTTACCATGTGATTTATTTATTTATTTATGTGTATATGCTTTACCATACCTTTCTGTGCTTTACAATGCGTACTTCTGCTTTAGCATGCTTTCACTGTGCTTTATTAGACTTTGCTGTGCTTTTGCTTTGGGGCAGTTTTATATATAGACAATTTACTAATTTGCCTAGTTTGACAATTTTTCCAGTTCCGAGATTTTCAGTTCCAGTGGTTTGAGTTCATCTGCACAACAAATTAACACAACAGAAGCAATGAGGTGTTCGAATGAATTTGCACACCACTGTACATACACAACAAAATAAGAAAATATGCGAACGAGAGGAGGCGATTCGGTCAGTCTGTGTTCGTCCAGTTCCTAGAAATGGATTAATCTTAAAACTTTGCAAAGTTGAGTCTTAACGGATCCCAGTGATTCTGCCTCAACAACACGACTAAGTACAAATTCCATCCCTTCCCCACTCTCTGTGTGAAGAAGTGTCTCCTTCCCTCTGTCCACTTAATTTCCAATTGGATCCTCTGGTTCTGGTTGGATTATCTATGCCAACTACTTTTAAGATTTGTATCTAGTCACGATGAGCGAGTGAATGGGATATTTGATTATATTAACGTGGATTCGAATGTTGACCTGCAAAACCTGTTAGTAACTGGTCTTGCAGAATGAACAATTATTTCTACAGTCCCTCTAGTTTCAGCTAAGCCTAACAAACAGATCAAGCCGATGTGACTTCACTAGAGCCCCTGCTGAGGAGCTAATGACCGGGAGAGGTAATCCCTGTGCCTCCTCCCACAGGGCAATCAGGAGAGCTAATGGGACCTCTTATATAAATACAGGTAGTGAAGAGGGACGTACGTATCATCATTATTTTTTACTACAGGACAGAGTTCCTCTGTAGCTAACTCTGGGCAACAAGACTTTGGAATTCCTTGGAGAAACTTGGCTTAGCCTTTCAAAGAAAACGTGCTTAACCATATCACCTTTTTCACGAGAAAGCCTTTTTGTTTTAGATTGTAACGGCTTGGACTTTAAGGGCCAGGATTATCGTTCGGCGCGAACAAAAGGACATAGATTTTTTAAGAAAATTGGATTCCAAAGCAGGATCGCTCCTGTCTTCTTAAAACCGCTTTGGAAAATGAGTAACTGATGAGTTAAGATTATTATTATTTTTTTTTTGGCATACAGACACTTTTATTTTGTTTGCTCAGTTTCGGAGCTATGTTCCCCCTCCCTGGTTTACCCATCTTCACCCCTGACCAGGTGGCTCGGGTCTGTGAGAATCTCGAGGAGACAGGAGATATTGAGCGCTTGGGGCGGTTCCTCTGGTCTCTGCCCACGCCCGTGCCAGGCTCTGCCAGCGATGCCCTGAACCGCCACGAGTCAGTCATGCGTGCTCGGGCGCTGGTGGCTTTTCATAGTGGCAATTTTGAAGCTCTGTACCAGATTCTGCAGAACCACCGCTTCACCCGAGATTCCCACGGCAAGCTGCAGGCCCTGTGGCTGGACGCCCACTACCGAGAGGCTGAGAGACTCAGAGGGCGCCCCCTAGGGCCCGTAGAGAAGTACCGCATCCGCAAGAAGTTCCCTCTGCCCCACACCATCTGGGACGGAGAACAGAAGACTCACTGCTTCAAGGTAAAGCCAGTTCTCCATTTTTAGGTCCCCTTTATAAAAGTTACTACGCATTTACCATACAGCTATGGCCAAAAGTGTTGCATCACCTAGAATTTTAGGATTGAAATATAATAAAAATAAAAAATAAACTATATGAACATAATCTAAATCATATTTAACATCATGAAATCAAAGAAACTGCAAAATGATATTGTAAGTCTACCGGTAGCCATAATAGTAGTACAGTATTTTACGTTAGATTTCAAAATGTCACATTTTTCAATTTGTCAGTCTTTTTGTTACGTATATGGAAAACTACAAAGTGGTGTGCAATTCACTGTGTTAACGTAACATTATTCAGCAGGTTTCATTCGACTTTATGAAGCACGATGAGTTCATTCTATAGGGTTATTCAAAACTTTTGTCCAGAGCTGTAGTTGGCTTGCCATGTTTTTTTTTTAATATGCTTTGTCATACCTCTGGGTGTGAGAATTTTAATTGTTGGTCAGTAACCCGTGTGTGAAAATGTTAGACCTCTGTGCTTTAATTAGGCATCTTAAACAACTTCTAAAGTCTCCTGCATTTTACCATGTGTGGCTGTGTGTTCCTTTTCTCTTATAAATGAATTGCATGTGTGGCTTATTAGTCATCAATTAAATTAGACATAATCACTAATTTGCCTATTTTGCCAGATTTTTAGCTCCAGTGGTTTGATTTCATCTGCGCAACAAATCAGAACTACAGAAGCAATGGGGTGTTCTAATACAGAAGCAACGGGGTGTTTATTATTATTATTATTATTATTATTATTATTATTATTATTATTATTATTATTATTATTATTATTGTTGTTGTTTCTTAGCAGACGCCCTTATCCAGGGCGACTTAGTCATAAACAAAAATACATTTCAAGAATCACAGTACAAGTAATAATACAATTAAGAGCAAGATAAATACAATGACTTTGGTTCTAGGAAGTACAAGTATGACAAAATACGATTCAATAACTGAGCAGATAAGTGTCAGTGATAGTTACATCAGGATATAATTAAATACAAAATACTACAGATTAAATAACACTTGACAGATTACAGTACTCTAAAGTATAGGATTAAATGCAAAAAAAAATTATGGTTTAAGACAATTTGCATCTACAATGATATGATAATAGTGCAAGGATAGCGCATCAGCTGAGGATCCAGTAACATGGTGCTGAGGTCAGGCAAGTCCAGTGCAGAGCAGGAGGGGCGGATCAGGAGATCTACCAGTGCAGTCTAGTTCATAGACATTTTATTCACTATATAATTGGGCTCCCTGCATGAATGCTTTGTCCAGTCTGCTCACCTCACTGAAAAAATACACCACTGCACTTGAGAAGCTACAGAGAACTAGGCTGATCCCAGGACTCAATGCGCTATGAGAACAGGTAGAAGTCTTCAAAGACACTGGGGAAAAAAAAACTAGCTGAAACGTTTGTCTAAGAATGTAGTAAGTTTCTTTTTGTATTCCCATATTACAGTAGTCTGTTTCATAACCCTTTTGTACAATAAGTTTTTGAATGTGTCACACACTGCCCTCTTGTGGTACTGCCGGTAATTGCAGGTGGAGCTGGCGTGCTTTACCAGTTCTCATCACCTGATACCCGGAGCTCCCTAAGCTTCTTTACCAATCGTTACCAATGTGTCGCTGGCTTAGAATGATCCACAAACACCGCTTAATATGAAAGCAGATTACTCCCTGTGGCAGCTTTAGCTGGTCTCAGTAGATTAAAACATTATGATTGTGACTTCAGAGAGAGAATTAAATTAAGGGTATGACTGCTATGAATTTGAGTAGTCGCCAGTTTAAAAAAAAAAAAAGAAATTTAAATTGCTGCTAACAAAATCCGATTGGTTATTGACAGGAAAGAAGCCAGTGAATGAGTTGGGGTAAATTTCACCCTCCAGGTAACACAGGAAGTGCAAGAGTCTAAAAACATGGCTTGTAAATCGAGATTTCTTTAACTTACCAGATATCAAGTTTTAAAATGTTGTTCTTTCGAAACTGCACATTCAAGACCTATCTAGTGAATGGATGTGCCTGGCGGAGAGCGTGTATGGAGCTGTTGTGTTAAGTGCTGTCTTGCATCATGTATTTGATAATGTCTGGCGCTCTATTTGTGAAGGTTACGGAACGCTTTGCTGTTTGCACGCTGTATTTTAAACTGCTTAGGATTTATTTATTTATGTCTTGAAATATCATTTATATGCTAATGGATTGCAACCACAACTAAAGAGATTAGTCAATGGGCAGTGTCTGAGGTGGACTGTCACTTTTCTATTTGACTCCCAGTTTAAATTCATGTCGCATTGTTATAAAAAAAAAAATGCTACTACTAGAAACTTGCACATTAGCACTTCCTGTGCTGTAGGTCATTGTATCCTGGTATTTTCCAGAGCGTTACAGTGGCATTGATTTATCTGATTCATTCAAAGAAGATATTCAAAGTTATGACAGTAACTCCTATTGTTTGTGTGTTTTATAGGAGCGAACTCGGAGTATGCTGAGGGAATGGTACCTGCAGGACCCCTACCCCAACCCCTCCCGAAAACGACACCTCGCCCAGGCCACCGGCCTCACCCCCACACAGGTGGGCAACTGGTTCAAGAACCGACGGCAACGAGATCGCGCAGCTTCAGCTAAAAACAGGCAAGTGGATTGAAACCTCGCATTGCTCTCCCTCTTTCTGCCATTTAACAGCTTTTTACACCACAATGCACTCGAGCGACGTGCACTGTTAGGTGCTTGATTTTTACATTCTCAAATGTAAATGTCGGTGGCAGTGTTTACGCAGAGCTTTTCCATGTTAACACAACAGCAACGCCTACAGCAGTGTGCAAATTTATTCTAACACCCCGTTGCTTCTGTAGTTGTGATTTGTTGTGCAGATGAAATCAAACCGCTGTGACTGAAAATCTTGGAAAATTGTCAAAATAGGCAAATTTAATATTGATCTAATTTAATTGATGACTTTTTTAGGCCACGCATGCAACGAGTCAACGGTAAAATGCATGAGACTTTTTAGAAGTTGTTTAAGATGCCTAATTAAACCACAAAGTGGTCTAACATTTTCACACGAGGGCCTATTGTTTCTGTATCGCTGATTACTGAGTGGAAATTGAAATTCTTACACCCTGAGGTTTTCATGCAGGTAGGTATATAATGGATATGAATGACAAAGATGCCTATTTGTTTTGCATGTGAAGATTTGGGGGTAATTATATGAACCCCTCTCTCTGGTTCCCAGGTTGCAGCAGGACTCCAGCCTCCTGTCCTCTGGTTCCCAGGACTGTCACCCCCACCTCCAGCAGGGGTCCCCCCCTCAGCCAGGGAGCCCCGAGACCAGCGACTGCAGCACCGGCACAGAGCAGCGTGGGACCTCCACCCCCAACATCTCTGTGTGCAGCGACAGCGACTTCGACCCCTGAGACCCCCGGACCGCCAGGACCGGCATTGGAAAGGGGCGGTGAATGAGACTTCATACAGTGTGGCTTACAGGACAGCTCTTTCTCTGCAGCCCAGCCTCGGACTGGAAAGTGCAGCACATTTTACATCTCTTGACGGTGGAATGAAATGTTATGTTGAGGAAGCACCTGCTGATCGATCTCCTCCACTGTGACTGAAACGGGCTTGAAACAAGGAAGCTGCTTCTGTAAATCAGTCATGTGAGGGAACCCTTCTAAAAGTTTCCCATGGTAAAAGTTTGATAAAGCACAGTGAAAGTATGGTACAGCACAGGTAAGCATTGTAAAGCACAGAGAGGTAAAGTAAAGCATAGGTAAGCATTTTAAAGCACAGAGAGGTATGGTAAAACATAGACAAGCATTGTAAAGCACAGAGAGGTATGATAAAGCATAGGGAAGCATTGTAAAGCACAGAGAGGTATGATAAAGCATAGGGAAGAATTGTAAAGCACAGAGAGGTAAGGTAAAGCATAAGCAAGCATTGTAAAGCACAGAGACGTCTGGTAAAGCATATTAAGAAACATGGCAAACCATGGTACGTTATGCTAAATGTATACTATAACCTTGGGTAAAGCTTACTGTGGTAAACTTTTATAAGGAACAGCCCGTTTACAGGGCTGCAGTTTCTTTTTCCAGGAAAAGACTCCATTGTGGCTCAAACAATGGAGTCAACCCCCTGTGTAAACTATACACCAGAAGAGCCAAGATGGCTGACATAAGGCTGCAGTTTTTTCTTCCAGAAGAGCTGTTCACTGCTCTACAAGCTTCTAGTCCAGGGCTTCCCAACCCTGGTCCTGGGGGACCCTGTGTCTTCTGGTTTTCATTCCAACTGAGCTCTCAATTACTTAACTAAACCCTTACTTGAACTAATAAATTGCTTAATTAGACCTTTTTAATTGTTCTCATCTCCTAAAAAGTTGCAGATTTCAAGTTACTTTTGACATTTTATAGTTAACTTGAAATCTCCAACTGTTTAAAAGCTGAAAACAATTAAACCGGTCTAATTACGCTAATGATAGTTCAATTAAGGGTTCAATTAAGTAATGGAGAACACAGTTGGAATGAAAACCTGAAGACACAGGGGGCATGAACTGACCGAACATGTTGGCTATCTGGTTAATGCAGGTTTAACTTCTCAAGTATCTGGTGACAGAACAGTCATGCTTTTGATTTATTAATGACCCTGTGCCTTTTAAGGACAGGGAGTAGGCGTGGCTAACTGGTCACATGGCTGTCCATCAAAATGACTGACACGCTTACCTCCTAACGGAACACGCCTCCATAGATTTTTTTGGAGGACAAAAAAAAAATAAAAAATGCAACCATTTTTTTTTCTTTTTTGTATATATCTATTGTAAATACTTAAAATAAATGAATTATTTTTATCCAAAATTGTGCATGGAGTTATTTAATTTTTGCCACTAATGTTAAAAGGTGAAGTCATACAAAACTACTTTTATTGTAAGATTCAATAAAATACAAAACCGTATATTATACACAGTAGACCCTGACATTGATGCGATACAGCCCTCTGAAATGTCTTTATAATATATAGCGCTAGACCCTGATATTGATGTGATGCAGTCATCTGAAATGTCTTTATAATGTATAGCACTAGACCCTGATATTGATGCGATCCAGCCCTCTGAAATGTCTTTATAATATATAGCACTAGACCCTGATATTGATGGGATACAGCCCTCTGAACTGTCTTTATAATATATAGCACTAGACCCTGATATTGATGCGATCCAGCCCTCTGAAATGTCTTTATAATATACAGCACTAGACCCTGATATTGATGCGATCCAGCCCTCTGAAATGTCTTTATAATATATAGCACTAGACCCTAATATTGATGTGATACAGCCCTCTGAAATGTCTTTATAATATATAGCACTAGACCCTGATATTGATGCGATCCAGCCCTCTGAAATGTCTTTATAATATATAGCACTAGACACTGATACTGATGCGATTCAGCCCTCCGAAATGTCTTTATAATATATAGCACTAGACCCTGATATTGATGCAATCCAGCCCTCTGAAATGTCTTTATAATATATAGCACTAGACCCTGATATTGATGCGATACAGCCCTCTGAAATGTCTTTATAATATATAGCACTAGACCCTGATATTGATGCGATCCAGCCCTCTGAAATGTCTTTATAATATACAGCACTAGACCCTGATATTGATGCGATCCAGCCCTCTGAAATGTCTTTATAATATATAGCACTAGACCCTGATATTGATGCGATCCAGCCCTCTGAAATGTCTTTATAATATACAGCGCTAGACCCTGATATCGATGCGATCCAGCCCTCTGAAATGTCTTTATAATATATAGCACTAGACCCTGGTATTGATGTGATACAGCCATCTGAAATGTCTATAATACATAACAGAACCTGATAGTGATGTGATAGACTCTTGTAAGATAGACAGCGCCATCTAGTGATCAGACACTGCAGAACAAGTTTCCTTTGGTTTAGTTTGCAATACTTGTGTCCACTAGATGGTGCTGGCACTAACTTATATAAATGTGCTCATCTAGCCTATGTTACAGATGTCTATGGCAGGCAACTAGAACTGAAGAACAGATCTAAACTCCTAGCCAAAGCAACACAGGCTTATGAAGAAATAAAGACACAACATTTGGTGTTTTTTTTTTTTTTTTTTTTTTTAAAGAAATCCAAGCTATTTAAAAGATAGGAAAAAATCTAACAAGCTATTTTGAGCTTGGGGGCAGGGAATTACCAGTATACAAAATGAACAGCATACAGTGCAGCGTGATTGAATAGCGACTCTCAGAATAATGAGCTAATAATCTGACTAGATTCTTTTAAATAAAAAACAAAACAAAAACATGGCTCATTTGTACAGAACAAAACCCTTTTTGGCTTCGGTCGCCCCATTTCTATGTGTTTCCACACAGACTGCCGCCTTCCTGGTTTTTAGTTCATGTTGTATTGTCTGGATTCTCTGGGCTGTGGTCACTGCCTGTCCTGTGAATCACACTAAAGCACTGTGCCAGAGTACCGCTTGTATCCAGTTAGTGTTTCCATGTGTCTCCTCCAGTCGGACTGCAATGTCGTGTTTCTTTCTTCTACTCTCTGTCCCCTGCGTTGGAGAAGCACAGCCGCAGGGTGTAGGGAACTTTCTGATCTGCAAAACACCCAGGCTTTTGTTAAACTATAAACCACATATGAAAACTACTGAGAAATACAGTTTGGACGTGATTTCATGTGTCCATTATATTCAGGGTTTAATACGAGATCATGTTTATTTTTAAGTGATGTCGTGTTTTATTACCGGTGATGCAATTTGAAATAAATCCCCAAATAGACTGAACTGAGCATCGTGCTTCCTCAGCAGGTCTCACCGTCCCGTGCTTTAATCACACAGGTTTTTAAAAACTTTTTTTTTTTATCAATGCTTGTTTTAGGGTCCCAGCGATCTCCCCAAATACAATAGTGTCACAAGAACAATTAAACACTTCAACCAATTTTTACACGTGTGTTCATTATCACCAGTACCAGCACTCCAGATAAGGTTTGGGTTCACCTGAGTAATTTACTTTCCAATTTAGTCAATTTAGTGTGAATAAAATGTATTTTGAGTGAGTAAAATGCAACATTACCTTGAAGTCACTTTCAATAAATACTGGACATACTTTAATGCTAACTTATGGGGTGCGCATGAACTACAGCCTTATAGTTTAACTGTAATGTTACTTTGAACTACTGTGCAAAACTTGCAATAAAAACAGAAATAACAATTCTTCTTTACTTTTATTGACCACAAACAATAAGGCTGTGAAGCAAATAAACACAGACTTTTTGATCGCGTGTTTCTAGCGATTACCAGGGCAGGCTACAATTAGCTGTCCCAGGCATTCTGTAGCTACCACACGGAGTATACAGCTAGGACCATACATTCTGCATCACCTAGAATTTTAGAATTGAGACATTTAAAAAAAAATCACAATCTTCAAACAGAAGCTCGCATGTAAAAAGTTGCATGGAAAATTTATGTAAGAACTAGGCGTGCCGACTCTCATCCCTGGTGCAGCGCATGTTAAATGAGTCGAGTGGAAGAGCAACGCTGGACTGGCTCTTACCTGCTTGTCTCATCAGATGGTGGTTCAGCACCACTAGAGCCTCCATTGCTTTAGGGATGGAGTCCCACTCGATCAGCCCAGAACTGCTCTTATCTGTCAGGAGATACAGATACCAGACATTGAGATGTAGTCTGTCTGTGTGTCACACTTCACAGCTTAGCATATACCTCTTGTACCGAGTAGTAGGGGTTGCACCAAAAGAGGACCATGGCACTTAATGGGTTAATAGTTTAACAAATAATTTCCGAGTCGTTTTAAAATGTAGCACAGTGTTACGAAACAGTAGGTTCAGAAGTAGAGCACCAGGCATTATCATATATATTCTAACTCCATCAATTTGACTATTTGTACCTCAACCATTTGACTGTTGTTGTGTCGTTTTACACATGGCACAGCGGTGGCCAAAAGTTTTGCATCACACAGAATTTTAGATTGAGACACAGTGGGGAAAAAAAAAAATATGAACATAATTTAGAAATTTTAATTTAACATCATGTAATCAAAGAAACTACAAAATTATATCGCGAAAGTCTACCGGAAGTCATAATAGCAGTACAGTATTTCATGTTAGATTTTTCAATTTGTCAGTTTTTCGTGAAGTATATGGAAAACTACAAAGCGGTGTGTAATTCAGAATGTTAACGTGACATTATTCAGCAGGTTTCATTTGACTTTATGGAGCAAAATTAGTCAATTCTATATAAAGCTACCAACTGTCCCAATTTTCCCGGGACAGCCCCCTTTTTAGTTTCTATAGGGTGATGCAACACTTTTGGCCACAGCTGAAATTCTATTAGCTTTGCTTGATTCTACTAAGGTTGGTACCTCGTGCAGAATAAAGCCTGTAGCATTTTTAACCTCAGAAATCCTCAGGGTGAGCGCATTACTGGCTGGGTAAGGTAGTAAGTAAGGGTTATTGTGATTTATAAATAAATAAATACTCACTTTTTGGAGGGAAAATCTTACAAGAGCAGAAACTGGGCAGTTTCAGTGAATCACAGACCTAGAAGGAAATAGATCCACACATTATTGAACCAATTAGACACCTCTCTGCTCTCAAACATGAACTCGCTGTCCACAGTGATCCCAGGTAGGATCACCAGAGCTTCAGAGTGAAAAACTGGGACGTTTGCATTTCTTCTTCTTCAATTCATCGATGCCGTTAAAATAATGTATATAATACTAACACAATCATTGGGTGTATTTATTGTGTGTTTGTAAGTATTCAGTCGCTGCCTCTAATCAAGTTGAGAGTGGATTTCTCCCACACTATCAGCTTGGTTAGGTGGAGCCACCGAACATTTACAAACACACAATAGAAAATTCATGCTTCTATTGTCATCTGACCAAAACATGTCAAATGTACAAGTCAGGTTAGAAACAAATAGATCAGCTGTCTGTTCCCCTTTAAGCATGGGATAATGTGAATGCCATAGCAAAACCGGGACAATTTCAAAATGTTTCTGACCGGGACAAAAAAAACCAAGGCTGAAAAATGGGACAAACCCAGTTTTCCAGGGACGTCTGGTAACCCCAGTTGCAGTATTAATTATTGTTTGTTTGTTTAATTAATTAATTAATTAATTAATTAATTAATTAATTAATTAATTAATTAATTAGTCAGTCAGTCAGTCAGTCAGCAAACGCTTACAGTGTTACAGAGACTAGGGGGTGAACTATGCATCTTACAATAAGACCTAGGTTTTACGTGTCATCTGAAGGACAAGGAGGTTAAGAGACTTGCTCAGGGTCACACACAGTGAATCAGTGGCTGAGCTGTGACTGTACTGGGAACCTCAGGTAACAAGCCCCTTTCTTTAACCACTGGACCACCAAGCCGCCAATGTACCTCCTCGAAGTTGTCTGCAGTGACCTCTGGTGGGGCGCTGAAGAAGTGCAGGGTGCGGGAGGGGTGTTGAAAGCGGTTCTTGGCAGTCTTCTCCTGGCTGGTGAAGCGGTTGTTTTTGCTCATGTAGAAGTCCTTGTAACTGCTTGAGCCGTCTTCCAGCTCGAAGGACCTTCCTGGAATGATCTCGGGCTGTTTGGAGACGCTACGGAAGGAAGATCCGCAGAATACAGTGTTGTTTTATGAGCCCAGTATTATTTACCCTGCTCTGCGGCTTTAGGCAAAATGACTAACAGCATTGTCTAGGGCAAAGCATATTGAAAGAAAACTAGTAAAATAAAGTCAATGTAAAGTATAACTACTGGGAAAGCATGGGGCAGAACTGCAAAGTCACCATGCACATTGACTGGGGTCAACTTTTATAAGTGACGTTCAGTAAAGAATTGTCTCCCAGACTCACAGTATTATTTTTGGGCTGTTTTTTGCCCACATCTCTGGTCACGTGGTTGCTGTTAATAACTTTATAAACTTAACTTTGCTTTTTTGTGGCGTTCCTGTGAAATGTCACTAAAAAGCAATGATTTGTGTGTGGGGGGGATTTTGGAAAAACAATGCTCTATATTTCTTATCTGCTTCCGTCATGTTCGGTCAATTGCCACTAAATGGCGATGTAACAGGTGCTGGGCTGTGTTGTGGTTTGCGTGTGGTGTTCTGAAACTCTCAGATCAAGCACTCACCACGCTCCGATCTTGCTGTCGAAGATCACACTGTTGTTGAGATGCATCACAGCTCGCTCTACTGCATATTCATCCCCCATCTGGACCATAGCTACACCCGGCTTATTCCTCAGAAACTTCACCTGAAAAACGGGGCCTGGAATCAGTCAAAACATCCCACAGACAGATAATAAATTGGTCAGTAGGGTGTAGGGCTACTATGGGTTGCCAGACAGGGCTGGCTCTGTACTGATCTGTTAAAGGCACGACCGTGTGATTACTGCAGCGAAACGGGAGAGTTACAGGTTCAATTACAAAAGCTGCTGAGATGGGCTGCATGGCCAAAAGTTTTGCATCACCTAGAATTTTAGGACTGAGACATAATTTAAAATCGATATGAACATAATTTAGATATTTTCTGTAACAGCATGTAAAGCGAATAAACTACAAAATGATATCGTTACCGGAAGTCATAATAGCAGTACAGTAGTATTTCATGTTAGATTACGAAATGACGGCTTTTCGTTAAGTATATGGGAAAAACTACAAAGCGGCGTGTAATGCAATATGTTAACGTAACATTATTCAGCAGGTTTCATTCGACTTTATGAAGCAAAATGTATTCTATAGGGTGATGCAAAACCTTTGGCCAGAGCTGTATATGAGTCCCACTGGTGTTTCCCCTCCAGCCTGTGTGATGAATCTCTCCTGTGTAATCAATCTCCCCTGTGTAATCAATCTCTCCTGTGTGATGAATCTCCCCTGTGTGATGAATCTCCCCTGTGTGATGAATCTCCCCTGTGTGATGAATCTCTCCTGTGTGATCAGTCTCTCCTGTGTGATCAATCTCTCCTTTATGATCAATCTCTCCTGTATGATGAATCTCCCGTGTTCTCACCAGCTCCACGTTGCCGAAGACACAGAGCAGGTTGAAGACTCTCTCACAGTTGAACTGGCTGGGCTCCAAGCCGTGCAGCATGAGGACCCTGCCGAGGGCCGGGGGGGGCGGGGGGCCATGGGAGGGGAGGCGGTGCGGCATGGGCAGGCTCAGGAGAGACGGGATGCCAGCTTCAAGCGACTCAGGGTCCCTCATCGACTCTAAAAGGGGTCTGGGGGCGCTGTAATGACCAGGGCGACCTGTGGAAATACATGAGAAAGAGGGATACCGAATAAAAGACAGTAAGTCTCCAACCAAAATTGGAACCACATATCATTTTTATAATAGGTTCCCTACAATATCTGCTAAAACTGCAACTTAGCGAAGGGAAGATCCCAGTAGAGTAATATCATTATTTTATTTGCCAGCCCTTCTTTCATTTAAAAAAAAAATCATAATCCACGTGATTCCTACAGTAGTGTGCAAGTTTATATGAACATCTCAAGATTTGTCATGGATATCCTTTCTATACCTGCCTGCATGAAAACCTCAGGGTGTGAGAATTTCAGTTTCCGCTCAGTAATCAGTGATATTGAAGCAGATACTCGTGTGAAAATGTTGTCACTAAACAGATAAGTGTTAAAGATATGAATTGAATATTCTTACCGTAGACCGCAGCGTGGAAAGCAGAGGGGTGATGGCCAAGCAAGGCGGGCCTGGTCTGTGCTTCTGAAATCACAAACGTCACTGAATTACAGCTCTGTGACTCCAGAACAGGGAATTATTGATAAACTGCGCGTTCATCTTCATGGAGAGGGGAGGGGAACAGATTCGTGATACAGACATCAGCGTTATCCATTACTAATGCTGCAGATTGTGAAACGTCATTTAACAATCAATGCCATTAATCAACTGGGGAAAGTCTTCGGTAATTCAGCAGTGAACCTACAGCTCTGGCCAAATGTTTTGCATCACTCTATAGAATGAACTCATTTGACTTCATAAAGTCGAATGAAACCTGCTGAATAATGTCATGTTAACATATTTAATAACATATCGCTTTGTAGTTTTCCATATACTGGAAAAACTGGACATTTTGCAATCTAAATACTGTACTGCTATTATGGCTTCCGGTAGACTTTTTTGCAATATCATTTTGTAGTTCCTTTGATTACATGATGTTAAATAAAAGATCTCAATAATGTTCATATTTATATATATTTTTAAATGATGTCTCTCAGTCCTGCAAGGCGTTTGTCCATAGCTGTAACTGTAGGTGGAAGGAGAGTTTGACCTGCTTTATAGAAGGGAGGGACGGTGTAATCTCGCGTCTCGCTGTCGTTCTTCAACACGCTGAGTTTCGATGGCTGGGGAGAGAGAGGCAGACTCAATACGAGAGCTTCATTGCAAGCAGCACTGCAGATGCAACGTTACCTTGAAGTCGTGAGCACTTCCAATATATACTGTACACACTTTAATGCTAACTTATGGGGCGTGCATGAACTACAACCTTACATCTGAACTGTAATGTTACTTTGAACTACTGTACAAAAACTCGGTCTTAAATAAAAATAAAAACAACACTTATTCTTACAATATGGGTGTCCGACAAATAAACACAGAAACAGAACATACATATACACACTGCTGTGCAAAAGTCTTAGACATGTTGCATTTTTCTACTCTGATGCATTATGAGCATCAACAATTTACTCAAAGCCTCCACTAGTGTTTTCTACCATTATAACAACCTTGACTTGCATAAAGAAGGAAAAACATTGAGTGAAATAGCTCCCATCGCTCGATTTTCAAGGTGTGGTATCCGAAGCATAATCAACAAGCACAGAGAAACATCATCTGCAAGGACTGGAAGACCCAAAAAGCTGTCTAACAAGGATGAGCGATACTTGAAGATAATAGCCTTAAGGAATAGAAAGAAGACAAGCATTGACAACGTTGTTCCATAGTCCAATTTCTGTGTTCTTGTGCATATTTTACCCTTTTAGTCTTGTTCCCCTTTCTTAACAGAGGTATTCTTACTGCAACACATCCTTTAAGTCCTGACTTCAAGAGTGACCATCATACTGTTGATTTGCAACTCTTTCCAAACACTGAATATTGTATTTATTATATAGATTCCAAAAAATCGTTTGACAGTTTGGTTGTTCTTCTCATGTGATATCTGATTAATAAAGTGGTTGTGGATTGCTCCTGTAGTCGGAGCTCCCTGTGTGAGTGCCACGGCCCGCGCTTGTACAGTGTGCTGCTGGTACCTTAGCAAACTCGATCCGCAGTGAACAGCAGCCCGAGAAGAGTTCTGCTCCTTGCAGAACCGCTCTCACCGCCTGGGCCGTCTCCACACAGTCAAACCTGCAGACAGCTGTTAAGAAGAACCTGAAACCCGGCTTGGTTTCCAATCAGGGTTAGAAACTCACACTAGCCCTGCTGCTGCTGCACCCAGTCCTGGGGTTCAGAACTCCCCTCAATGAAGTCTATTATGATTATTAATATTGAAATGATCAGGAGCCAGGAGTTTGAGCAGGGTTAGAAACTCACACTAGCCCTGCTGCTGCTGCTGCTGCACCCAGTCCTGGGGTTCAGAGCTCCCCTCAATGAAGTCTAGTATGATTATTAATATTGAAATGATCAGGAGCCAGGAGTTTGAGCAGGGTTAGAAACTCACACTAGCCCTGCTGCTGCTGCTGCACCCAGTCCTGGGGTTCAGAACTCCCCTCAATGAAGTCTAGTATTATTATTATTAATATTGAAATGATCAGGAGCCAGGAGTTTGAGCAGGGTTAGAAACTCACACTAGCCCTGCTGCTGCTGGTGCTGCTGCACCCAGTCCTGGGGTTCAGAACTCCTCTCAATAAAAAGCTGTCCTCTGATTCGCACATTTTCTCACACAACTTATTAAACAGATATAAAACAGAAAGGGAAATGGACTGTGTTTGTAAAGGATATTCCACCATGGCTTGGAGACCGTTTCTTCGGAATATAACAATCCTCAAGACTTCACCGTAAGGACAGCAGATCAGATACAACATGTCCTGAAAAATAAAAACCACTATCACTGCATGGATAGATCAGCCCATAGCAGGGATGGAAGCAAGACTCCCGTTGCATAGCAGTGCGATCCATTCCTGGTTTTACTGTGTTTAATAAGACACACTGGAACTTGTTACCTTACACTGTGGCTGACCAAGCTCGTAGTAAAACCTGGAATGGGTGAATCTGCTATGCAACAGGAGTCTTATTTCCATCCCTGGTATAGCAGTAAATCATTTCTGAAGGAGCAGGATTGCACTAACAAACTTCTAGTGCAAATGTGTAGTCCTTTTGAAGGGATTTAAAAAAAAAGCCCAGCATTGATGAGATGTGGACAGGGGCTGCAGTCTGCAGGCACTCACAGTGGTGACGGGGTAGAGTGGGTTCAGCACAGTGAACAGCAGGACGTGGTTGGGCTCTCTCCCGCTCTCCGCCCTCTCGTTGATCTGGCTGCTGGTGGAGAAGCTCAGGAAGACCAGCTGTCCAGAGATTGTGACCTCTGACTCCACACAGTCCTCCGCGGCCGACAAGCTCTCAAACTCCACCAGGGCCTGATTCCTGGGCAGTAGCCGGACATTACTGTAAAGGACGAAACACACTCGCTGTTGACTAGAACCTCAGAGTTATGAACAGCCAACTTCCGAGGTGACCACTCTAGCGAACACCCCACTTTCAGCCGGGAGTGTGCAATCACTCACCCATGCATGCAATGCACAGATAGGCGCTCCTGCAAGAGGCGTGCTGGTCATAGAGAAGCAACATTACTGTGCCAACAAATGTATCCAGACAGAGGTGAGGCCGATTTCAAAGCAAGTACGGGCAATTTTACTGGAAACATTTTAGTTTTAAAGAAAGCAGAGTTTGTTTGTTTTTAAGCCAAAGGAGGCTGAATGACTGAGCAAGCTGTACAAATGCATTCTGTTTAAAAACCAGCAGAACGTTATCCCAGGTTTTCCTGGATGTTTAAATCTGTGTTTTTGCTCCAGTTCCAATTTCAACAGTGAGTTAAATATGTACAGTTCCGGGTTTAAAGTCTGTCAAATCTGAACACTGTGAGTGTTGCATGACTGTGCTGTATCCTTGTTCTCCAGATTGAGGGTGTAGATAGCAGGTGTGAACATTTATTACAACCATTGAAAACTCAGTTTCAGAGTTACAGACATTTCAGAACTTACAAGCTGCTTCCATTCCCAAGGGATCCGGAACTGTGTTAGATTTCTTTCAGAATTACTGTGCAGCGTTTCTCTGCATTCATTGTTGGGTAACACAGCCAGCGTGGACCCGGTTCTACCCGTACCTGACTGCTCCAAAGCCCTGCAGCGCCTCCACCAGCTCCTCCTCCGTGATCGAGTCCAACAGCCCCCTCACGTGGACCACCGGAGACGGGTCCGCTCTGCGATGACCCTCCGCAGAGTCCTGAGGAGAGAATAGAATTGCTAACCAGGACTGTATGTAACAGTTAAGGAATGCAGGATATAAACGCTGTGTTTTAATGCTCTTATAAAAGTCAAGCAAACAGACACACCCATAGCAGCAATGCAATCTGATAGCACCCTGTAACGACACTGCAGTAGCAATAGCGTGATTACAATATGTATTAATCTATTTATATAGGGCGAGGGTTATGGGACGTCCTGGGAAAACTGAAATTCTCACAGTTTTAAGTATTTTTTTTTTTTTTTAATCGCGGTTGGAACAGCGCAGTTGTCAAAACATTCCCTGTGGGAAACACTCTCGTTGATTTACTTTTAAACACGTCACTTGGTTTCACTTTCAGGTAACAATAAATGCTATTTAAACGTTCTAATTATTATAACTTCTAACCCTTGACTAACCATTTTAAATATATAACCGATAACTGTTACAAATTGTTGAATTGTTTCGGTTTTTATATTATATTCACTTTAAAAAAAAAGTACAAAACACTGTAGCAGTGCGCTCAGAAATTTGACAGCAGAGTTATTAGGGTTAACGCCATTCAAAGATAAAACAAACAGATTTGTGGATCATAATTTTTCATAATTCTGATTATGCGCACATCATATGTTTAAATGGCTATTGCGGGTATATGTGTTATATAAAAAAACTGTACATTTAACATGGTTTGATTACATGACAACATAAAGAAAACGATGTTTTGTGATAATCTGCAAGAAATACAGCCGACGTTTCATTTTGTAATGATTGTGATATATTATATACGGTCATTTTACTGCGGGGTTGTTACTGCGTCAGTGAATTGAAGAAAAAAAAAAAAACATGTACATTTTTTAATATTCTAACAGACTTCCCGAGCACTGCGATAGTTACAGTACCTTGCTCAGAGTTGTTCGGCTGTTTTCCTCACTCTCCATCTTCTCAAACTTTGTGCATGCAGATACAGAACTTCAGACTTCTCAACAGGTGGAGGTTCTGAGTAAACACACGTCACGCTGTACGTCACAGCAACTGTAATCAAACACACTGTTGAGCTGGCATTGTTTACTTAAGCGTGCTGAACAGGTTATGCAAATATTGAATGCGGGAGCATTGTTAGAAACTGCAAGGTGGTTCAGAGACTTGTTAAACTACTTGCTAGGGCAATTATTAACTCTGACAAGAATATGAACTGCGGGAAGGGTCTGATTATAGTCAAGGTGCTTCCTTTTACAAAAGCCAGTAATTCAGGGTTTGGAAATAAGGATACATTTCTGGTTTCCACTATGAGTTTAATAATAAGACACATCTGAGCTTGTTGCCTGGAATGTGGCTGATCAAGCTTGCAGTAAACCTGGAATGGGTGAAACTGCTATGCAACATCTTATTTCCATCTCTGTATTTCTGTTATATTTCGGACAGCTTCTTCCAGTTTTCAAGTGAAGTCCACCAAGACAGGTCGCATTCTAAAAAAATAGGACAGGACCACTGATTTTGTATTTTAAACAGTTTTTAAAAGCAAACAAACAAATAAAATAAAAACACAGCAAACAACGCGTAAATAAATATAAGGAGTTAACGTGGGAGCAAACAGTAACTGTAGAATTATGGGTAATCAAGATATGCAAATGTTAGCTACAAGAGCCAATCAAATCGTGTGAAAGTCGAAAAAATTCACAGCATTTAAAAGTACAGCAACAACTGCATACATGTTTTGCAGAGAGAGTTCATTTAATATTCGTTCTATTCACATGGTACACACACGTCTCTTCATCTTATTAGTGCTGCCCCCTGGTGGTCGATTTGAAGTATCCCTTTTAAAGGGAGCGCTATCCAGCCTTTAAAGTTTAAACTACACTTGACGCATTTGTAGAACTAGAAACATGAGCACGGACCCCTATTCCTGGTGCTCAAGAGCTCTGCAGATATGTAGATGTTTCAAATCAAGAATCATGAAGCCTAATCACTCCCTGCCTGCGACGCTGTGACTGCACTAAATCACCTACAGCACAGGAAGTGACGAGGTGCCAGGGTGGTGTAGTGCAAAAATCTTCAGGAAATAAATAAAGAACCGTAATGACGTCATGATAGGGAACGGTAATGACGTCATGACAGGTTAACAGCTGTGTTCTATGGTTCTCAGTCCAGTTCCATTAAAAAGGTGTTGCCTGTAAATGTTGCTGTTTCTGGCTAGATCACACTTCTGCTTGTTCGCATTTCCATTTGAACTTCATGTTTACAAAGCATTTGATCAGCAGTACATTATAACACAGGAATGCTTTGTTTGTGTTCGCAGAAAAAAAAAGTCTTAGTTTAATCTGAATTGTTTTGTGATTTTTATTATGATAATACAGAAAGATAATCAATTACGTAAAACATTTTTCAATAAAACACTGTATCATTATCATTATTAAAAAGTGCATACAAATACATATATTATTATTATTATTATTATTATTATTATTATTATTATATGAAACACAATCTGATCAGTAGTAAAAACCATGCATAACAACAAATACGGTCTTGCTGTAAATTTTTAAATATTGAAAAATGATATCCATATCTTCTGTTCTAGACTATTTCTGGTTTAGTCTAGAAAAAAAAACCTGATGGATATCAGATATAAAATAGTTATATCTAATGATTTTTCTTTTGAGCGAGTCCATTTGTTTTGCAAGTATTACAAGTTTATTCGACAGCAAAATGTATATTTTTAATATTGAAACGGATACCTCATCCCAGGGTTAACAGAAGTTCTCAATTTGCATGCTTTAGTTTCATGCAGTTCCTGTTCCACTTCCTCGATTGTTAGGAAAGCAGCTAGAAGGGTAATGAACAAGGTGCCAAAGGGACGGGCGGACTTTCCCAAAGGAAGCCTTCAACCAAAACTGGAACCACATATCATTATAATAGAATTATTTAATTTGCCAGGATCCCTTTATTCAAAACAGACTTTGATTTTTTTAAAAAAGTAAAAAAAAATCACAATCCATGTCTTATCTACAGCAGCGTGCATGTTTATATGAACACCTCAAGATGTGTCGTTCATACCATTTCTATACCTGCCTGCATGGAAACCGCTGGGTGTGAGAATGTACATTTCCGCTTAGTAATCAGTGATATAGAAGCAATAGGCACTCGTGTGAAAATGTCAGACCGCTTTGTGCTTTAATTAGTCATCTTGAACAACTTCTAAAAATGATCCTGCATTTTACCATGTGTGGCTCTGTGTTCCTATTTTAAATGAATTGCATGTGTGGCTTATTAAAGTCATCAATTAAATTAGACAGTTACTAATTTGCCTATTTTGACAATTTCCCAAGCTGTTCAGTTCCAGTGGTTTGATTTCATAAGCACAGAAGCAATGGGGTGTTCTAATACAGAAGCAATGGGGTGTTCTAATACAGAAGCAATGGGGTGTTCTAATACAGAAGCAATGAGGTGGTCTGATACAGAAGCAATGGGGTGCTCTGATACAGAAGCAATGGGGTGGTCTGATACAGAAGCAATGGGGTGTTCTAATACAGAAGCAATGAGGTGGTCTGATACAGAAGCAATGGGGTGTTCTAATACAGAAGCAATGGGGTGGTCTGATACAGAAGCAATGGGGTGTTCTAATACAGAAGCAATGGGGTGTTCTGATACAGAAGCAATGGGGTGTTCTGATACAGAAGCAATGGGGTGTTCTAATACAGAAGCAATGAGGTGGTCTGATACAGAAGCAATGGGGTGTTCTAATACAGAAGCAATGGGGTGCTCTGATACAGAAGCAATGGGGTGTTCTGATACAGAAGCAATGGGGTGTTCTAATACAGAAGCAATGGGGTGTTCTGATACAGAAGCAATGGGGTGTTCTGATACAGAAGCAATGGGGTGTTCTAATACAGAAGCAATGGGGTGCTCTGATACAGAAGCAATGGGGTGGTCTAATAAACGTGCACACTGCTTTACCGGAGGAGTGTAATATCATGATAATATTGTATGCTGTGCCTTAAAAGCGTTCCTACAGTATACTGTATAGAGTTGTGTAGTGTATGTCTTCTATAATCAAATCTATAGTGAAATCACACAGCCTACAGTAATTGTAATAAGAGATTAGATAGTAATTAGCTTCATTTTAAATGCTTCTTTTTTAATTTATTTTTTTATATATTTCCCTACTATTCTCTTGTGGTCCTAATTCTGAGTTCTGTTGCTCCATTATTAATCTCTTATCATTTTTCTCTAACCCTGCCTGTACCTGCCTTAGAGCTGCTTTGATCTGGTCTGGAGAATCCTAACTGCCAGGACTGAACATCCTTTCTCATTTCAATTCATATGACCATGTGAGCGTTTAACTCTCCCAACCCCACCTACACCACGTGCATACAGAACAGAGAGGAGGTGGGGCTGGCAGTTAGGAATCTCCATGCTTCAAGTCCACCATAGCAAAAGCACAATGGATGAGGCATAGTGAAATCATGGTAAAGCCTAGAGAGGTATAGTAAAGCATACAATGGTAAACAATGTTAAAGTGTGGTAAATGCATTGGGGAAAACTGCAGAATTACCATGCACATTTACCATTGTAAACTTTTATAAGGTAAGACTGCACTCTTACCCCCGGCACACCGATATACTATAGGATTGAAATACTACATGATGCTAAACACGTATACTGCTTATTATTTTGGAAGAAGTGTTGCTCGGTCTTCCAGCACGTCCAGTGGTATTGTTTGGTGGTCCTGACGCTGCCGTGGTGATTCACGCCATCTCGGTGGTCAGTCTGGACACAGCTGGTCCAGCACTCTGAGGATCTCGGACCCGTGAAGCAGGCGGGACGCAGCGGTCAGAGGGGCGTTGACCTCGCACTCCCAGCGGGTCAGCACCGGCAGCACAGAGCGGTCAGCAGGACTGGACAGCAGACAGGAGGACAGCTCTGAGAGAGAGAGACAGACAGAGAGGGAATTCTAGTTTGGTTGCTTTTTCGCTGGATTCTCTCCAGGGCCACAATGTCTCACAATGTAATTACCTGAAATTCAGCAGAGAGAGAAGAACAAGCCTTTTCTCGTTCCCAGACCTTTCTTATGTTCTTATGTCTCTTTGGTGCTGTGGTGGACACAGTATTCTCAGTGCAGGCTCATCAGTCCATTATACACCCTCAGCATGACCTCCTTGGATTTGTGCTCTACACTTACAAACCCAAGCATTCTGTTTGCCTGTATGATTACTCATCCACACTATCAGTTTACTGACAGCGATGAATCTGTTACAACACCTTCTCTTTCTGTTGGAGAGCCTGTTCCTAGTTCTATGCCACCCATTCGGTATCTGAAGCTAGCATTCTTGTGACCCGCGTGTAACGCTTCACATTGGAGGACATGGAGTTTCATTGGCCAGGTTTCTGCCCCGTTCTGCTTGAAACCCACCTGGTTTCCAGGGAGTGGGGTCTGGTGGCTGGGTGGCACTGCAGTGGTCAGCCGTGCCCGCTGTAGCTGCTCCTGCCCACGGCCCCCAGGGCACGGTGCCTCTCTGATCTGTCTGCCAATGACAAGGGGTCTGACCTGGGCAACAATACAGGCGCTCCATGAAAAAAACTTAATAAGTGTCTCCTTCCCCCTGTCCTGAGTCTCCATTTCTAGCTGTGTCCTCTGGTCCTGGTTTCTGTACTGCGCTTCAAGTAAAGGCCAGGGTTAACTAGATCAACTAAGATTTTAAAGGCTCCAATGAAGCTTCCTCCAATTCCTCCTTGTTCTAGGCTATAGGCTTTAACAGTGTGCAACCTACAAAAGTGGCCTCTTTTCATCGCAATTGGATAAGTAGATCTCTAAATAAAGTGTGATAGACAGATCACAGTCACAGATTTGGATACTCTCAGTAAATTGTGCTCACGGTTGTCCGAAGCAAGTTTAATCTGAACTGGATAAATTCTCTAAATTTGTTCATCTAGATGCCTCTCCTGTATCGCTGTTGATTGTGCAAGTTTGAGGGTGCAGTACCTGAGCTCCACCAGCAGGCGTCTCCCTCTGTCTGTGGAATGCAGGCGGTGTTTTGATTGGTCCTCAGAGGGAGTTTGATTCTCTTCCAGTGGATTGGTTCCCCCAGATGTTCACAAGTGCACTGGAGCCAGAGGAAACACAAACACATTGATACCGGACTTGACTTAAATATCTTGATATCTCTGAATCATTGTCTCCTCTTTATAAATATGCTGAGGATTTTAATGAGTAATCCGTCTCACAAATTCAGTGGGAAGCTAAATATGATTATTTTACTAACCGTGCTGAATGACTGGGGGGGAGCGTTTGTTCTCTATTCTCAACACTACTGTACTTTCAAATTGAAGCTCTAGTCGGTTTAAACGGTTAGCGATTCAGTAAACATGAACCTCAGGCAGTATGTTATTCATTGGTGTTGTTATCTGAGCAGTTTATTTCAGTATATTTGTGCTGCTTGTAGTTTAAATACCGTATTCCTTTGAATTTGAATTGTCAGTTTTGTACAACAGCGTAATTGAGGTTGTATCTTTGTAAATGCATATTTATTTGATGTTTTATTTTTTCCTCAAATTGAGGGTGGTAAATTTGGGCTGCATCTTAAATTTGAGGGCATCTTAAATTCGAAGGAAAAAGGTAGTTCTGCAGTGACTGTACTTTTAAACACTGAAGGCCTAGACCAGACCTGGTCCTCAAGTAAGACACTGCCCCCCGCTCAGGTGTGTGCCTCTCTGCTGCTCAACGCACCTCTGTGTTCGACTGGCTGGACTGGAACACAGAACTCTGCGGTCTCCTCTTCAGGCTGTTGCTAAGGCTGAGTGTTCCGTTCACCCGACAACTGTTTCCATGGAAGTACTCCTCCAATGTGTTCCTGCAAGACACAGGAGTTTATTTTTGTTTTTATGAAGAAAAATATATAAACCAGTAATCATGTTGCTGGTACTAATAAGAGAAAATAAATAGATTTTGAAGACTTGGTTTTAGCTCATTTAAAGGGGAACAAGTGGCAATGTTGCTAGTGCGTACCTGGTTTCTTGTAGTGTGATATTTGTAGAGGTCCTTGCAGAACAGGGGGTCTGCTGAAGCCAGTTTGGGCGCTGGGGGGTCCCATTGATAGCCCTGCTGAAAGGGGGGTCAGAGGGCCACAGCACCCCTCGCTGCTGACTTCTGGGGGGAACCTGGGGGCAGAGGGGGCCCCCGAAACTGGGGTGTTTGGGTAGGTTGGTCCCCTGAAAGGTGGGGGCTGTGTACCGCTCTTCTCTCAGCTCCAGGGAGGGGAGAGTGAAGCAGCTGGCCTCCCCCACCTCCCCCTGCCCCGAACCCCACTCCTCTGCCCCCTCACTGATGGGGGTCAGCTGGAAGTCTTCATCGTCCATAGGGATATATGGAGCCAGGGTCTCCAAGTCCAGCTTACTCAAGTCCTCCTAAAGGAAAGACACACAGTTATAGCAGTTATAGTATCACAAGTCATCTTTCCATGGGAATCTATCAGCAGCAACTACACCAAGAACCCTGCAGTGCAGCTCACTCACAATGTCAATGACAAAACATTCTGAAACATTTAAACCACAACACGTAGTTATTATGTCAGCGTTTTGTGTGTTATTTTATTTTCGACTGAATGACTTTCAATGTGTTTATTAGTGTTCGGTGGCTATCTCTAATCATTTCTCTTCTCTTTCTATCGCAGACCTGACACAACAGAGTTCTCGAGAAATACACTCAACACGACTGGAGGAAACCACTGAGCACTTTTATACATCCAGGTCGTAGGTCCGTACGAAGTTAGGCTGAAAGAACTGAATCTATTCAGCATACAACAGAGAATCAGGGGGGGACATGATCGAAGTCTTTAAAATCTTCAAAGAGTGAACAAAGTTAACCTGAACCAATACTTTAAGAGCAACTCAGAAACCAGGAGCGGAGGAGTTGGAAATGAAGTGGAGACTCGGGACCGAGGGTAGGAGACACTTCTTCACACAGAGAGTGGTGAGGGGATGGAATGGGTTACCTAGTCATGTTGTTGAGGCAGAATCACTGGGATTCTTTAAGACCCGACTTGACAAAGTTCTGAGATCAATCAGCTGCTCGGAACCGGACGAGCTCAGATGGGCTGAACAGCCTCCTCTCGTTCGTAGATTTTCTGATGCACTTGGTATCATTACCTTTAATGAATGCAGCGGTGCTTGAAGCAAACATTGTTGCAGGCTACGATCAAACAGCTCCTTCCAGCTGGGATGCAGGTGTGAGCAGCTGTACTGTACCTGGCTCTTATCCTGGTTCTGCTCCCTCGGCTCAAACATGGGTTCTATCAGCAGGACCGGCTGGCTGTGTGGGTTCTCCTCTGGGGGTTCGGAATCCTGCACAGGGGAACACGGCGCGGTGGGATCCTCCGTTTTTTTGGATGTGAATTTTCAAACACTGCTGAACTTTGCACTTTTACATTTAGAAAGTTTTCATGAAATGAACCACATTGTATCGCTGACGAGTGCAGACAAATGGATAACTATACAGACTGATGGACCGGTGCGGAAATATACAGATTGATAGACATACACACAGACTGAAAGGTTCTTAGTTATACAGACTGCCAGACAGAGATGCATAGCTAGGTGTATGGCTGTACAGACAGACAGACAGACAGACAACTTCTTAATTATACAGGCTGACAGACAGACAGGTGCATGGCTGTACAAACAGACAGACAGGCAGACAGACAGGTGCATGGCTGTACAAACAGACAGACAGACAGACAGGCAGATCTCAATGCCAATTGCTCCACAGTGACTTACAGAAAAGGAAGTGACCTTGCAGCTTTCTGTTGACGTCTCGCAGGACCCCTGGTTGGGGTACCCCCTGAAGGGGGTTGGGGAGGAGGTCTGTGTCCCACAACGCTCTGCCCCGTACCCCAGGGGAGCCCAGTAGACCGGGAGGACATCAAACCGCTCCAACTCTGCAACACAGAGTGCCAGACAGCTCTTCAGCGCACTGGTCTTGGAGTGCTGGTTTTCGCCTTGAAGTTATTTTGAGCCGACTCCATTTCTTAATTAAACTCTTGGAAAAGTGCTGATTGTGAAACAAGATCACTTTTGTTTTTTTCTCCTGTAACTTGAATGAGATTCTGTTTCATTGATAATGTAAAAAGGCAGCTCCTTACTGTTATTTCAAACCGAACACAAAAAGTTAAATTGATTTCCCCCACTGATTCAAAATCTTAATGACTTGTTGCAGAAAACCTGTTTTGCAAATAATGGATTTCTCTTAATTACGTTTAATTAAATCAAATTAAGTTCACTTGCTTTTTTGTGTTCGGTTTGAACATTAATGAGCTGCCTTTTTTTTACATTACCAATGAAACAGAATCTCATTCAAGTTACAGGAGAAAAAAAACAAAACTAAAAGAGATCTTGTTTCACAACCAACGCTTTTCCAGGAGTTTAATTAAGAATAACTTTAAAAGGGACATCATGTGATCCAAAATAAAAACACAAACAGCCCCAGTAACTTAATAACAGGGCAGCAGTGTGTGGGTTCAATCCCCAGTGGGGGACACTGCTGTTGTACCCTTGAGCAAGGTACTTTACCTAGATTGCTCCAGTAAAAACCCAACTGTATAAATGGGAAATTGTATGTAAAAATAATGTGATATCTCGTAACAATTGTAAGTCGCCCTGGATAAGGGTGTCTGCTAAGAAATAAATAATAATAATAATAATAATAATAATAATAACGCAAGGTGAAAGAAACATTCAACACAGTAAAGGAAAAGCTTTTGGGTAACACAGCGATGGTCGAATTTTATAACTAGGTTTTGTAGTATTCCCTAAAACACTGTGTTATGATCTTTTGCTAATTGGTTGCTGTATCTTTAAGTGATGTATATAGCTAATTTGTGCCAGCTCCTGGGTTTTGGTGAAATTGATAAATCACTCCAGCTTGCGCTCTCGTGGTTTATATGTCAGCAGAACCCCTCGACAGAATTACAGCGTTATTCTGCACAGTTGGGCGTAACGTTTTCCCTTCTATTATTTCACTGGCTGCGAATTCCCTCTTTTGGTTCTAGTATCAAGTTCTTTCTCATGTATATTTTGAAAGCAGAGCACTGTAAACTCATATATAGATATCTTCTCACCCCTGTCGCTGCTCTCGAAGTCCAGCGCTATGATGTCATCGCCAGGCTCGGGTGCCAGTCGTGCCAGCTCATCGGGCTCCTCCCACAGCTCGGTGAAGAGCAGGTGGGCGTCGTCGGGTGTTGCCGTGGCGACGGAGGGGCGGGGCTTGAGAAGAGACTCTGTCTGCTCCAATGAGAAAATCACCTCCGATTCCTCCCGACCACTGAGGTGAGGGAGAGAGATACACAGCTATGACCAAAAATTTTGCACCAGTCTATAGAATTAACTGACAATTGAAAAATGTGACGTTTCGAAATCCAACATGAAATACTGTGCTACTGTTACGGCTTCTGGTAGACTTTTTTTGCAACATCATTTTGTAGTTTCTTTGATTGCATGATGTTTAATAAAATATCAACTTTGTTCATATAGTTTTTTTTTTTTTCAATCCTAAAATTCTAGGTGATGCTAAACTTTTGGCCACAGCTGTAGACTGGTAAACTGACCTAGCAGTTTGTACTTGGACAGGGTAGAGGCAGAGAGTTCAGTGTGACTCGGAGCTGGTAAAGCTGGCTGCACAGTGGCTCACCTCAGGATGTAGTTGACACAGATCACGCTCTGTGGCTGACCGCTCCGGCTGTCGTAGATGACCGCTGCGTCGGTCTGCACCCACACGTAGCCGCCCCTTTTGGCCAGGAGACGGTAGAGACCGGTGGAGGACTGGCCTTTACTGAGCACTGCAGACAGAAAAATACAGCTATGGACAAAAGTCTAGCATCACCTAGAATTTTAGGACTGAGACATTTATGAACATAATTTAGATCTTTCATTTAACATCATGTAACTACAAAATGATATTGGAAAAGTCTACCGGAAGCCATAATAGTAATACAGTATTTCATGTTAGATTTTGAAACGTCACATTTTTGTCAGTTTTTCGTTAAGTATATGGAAAACTACAAAGCGGTGTGTAATTCAATATGTTAACTTAACATTATTCAGCAGGTTTCATTCGACTTTATGAAGCAAAATTAATTCTATAGGACATGCACACCATAGATTCATTATTACTTTTATAATACTTTGAGCGCAACACAGAAACCGGGTTCAGAGAACACAATTGGTAATTAACTGGAAATAGACAGGATGGAATGGGCTGTCTAGCCACGTTGCTGAGGCAGAATCACTGGGATCATTTAAGACCTGACTTGACAAAGTTCTGAGATCAATCAGCTGCTAGGAACCGGACGAGCTTAGATGGGTGGAATGGCCTCCTCTCATCGGTACATTTTCTTATGTTCTTATATTACGTCAGTAATGGATTTTGTGCACAGAGGGGCCACGCTAGACCTAAGTCACTTCAAAAGGCGGCCCAGCTAGAAAAAAGTTTGAGAACAGCTGGTCTAGTTGGTAAATGAACGAAGGAACGGATGGATGGATGAATGAAGGATGAATGGACGTCCTTACGGCTGTGGTGAGTCCTCCTGACGTGGTCCGTGTCCACAGCGTGGCAGAACTCATACACTGAGCGTCCCAGCAGCTCACCTTCCTCATAACCCAGCAAATCCTTCACCCTGGACAGAAAAGCAGTTCTGTGTCAGTGATCTCAATCGGGAGCAGGTCTTTCACTGCAGGAGGCACCCCGCGTTTAAGAAGCACCTTTAAGGTACAGTAGGTCGCACTGACCTAGGGTGGCAGTAGGTGAAGCTCATGTCCATGCTGTGTCGAGTCAGGAAGGTGTTGGGGTTCAGGCTGCAGTCACTGCTGCTGGGGACCGGCACGGGCTCACAAAGCAGGACCAGGCAGCCCTTGGGGGTCCCGTAGGGGGTCTGTGAGGGGCAGGGCAGCTTCAAGTGGCCTGTGCAGTGCAGGACCTGAGCAGGGAGAGTTATTACACAGATATCACACTGTCACGGAAACTGTATACCAAAAACACTAAGAAATGACTATATTATTCAACTTGACTGGAGTCTCTAAACCAGGGGGGGTCAAACCGTTTTCTGGCTTTCGTTCCACCCCGAGCTCTCAGTTACTTAACTGTAATCCGTTACAGTTACAAGTTACCTAGAGTTACTTAACCAGTTACAGTTCCAAACAGTTTCTTCTCAGGCACAGTTTGCATTTTACAGAGATATTGTTTTGGGTTTGGTCAGGCTGCAGCTGGAAATATTCTTTGAAGATCCAGCTATCGAAGCCACTCCCTCCCTCCTCTGATGCTGTTTTCTAGCAGGATGATCTGAAAAGCGCGGTCGTGTGACGTGTAGGGTTTGACTTGCACTGTGGAAGCGCTTTCTGATTTTGCTGTGCGTTAGCCTTAGTGCTTTTTTAAAATATAACTAAAAGTAACTAAGTTATTTTTCACAGAACATGTAATCCGTGCCAAGATTCAGTTAGCTGTGTGAAAAAGGAATCACCACAGTTACTGAAAATGTAATCAGATTACAGTAATGAGGTACATATAATGCACACCTCCTCATCAGTATACAGGATACACAGATCCATAACTGTGATTGGTTGATTTGTTACATGGGAATTAAAATTGATTTTGTTTGCTTACTTTCCAGGAAGCTGATTTGAGGTTGACAGTGCGGCCCTGATTGGTCAGAGTGCACTTCATTCTCAGGAAGAAGTCACAGTCCCGCCTTCTCCCCACCACTGAGGGCTCTGGAGAAGAGAAAGGGAAGGTTCAGATACTGCCCGACACAGCCTGTGAGCACGAGCCTAGTCTAACACAACGCCAACACTGATCAGGCTTGAACCCTGGAAATACTGAGGGAAACCTTGAAGAAAAGTCATGAAGCAAAGACGTGTGTCCACTTTTGTTTATTGTACTTTGACCTCAATAACACTGATGAAGGCACTAGCTGAAACGCTGGTCTGCTTGACTCAGTTTATTTCAGTCTTGACTCACAACACTGATGAAAGCGTAAGATATCTCTTTGACACACATAGTTTTCCCAGGGTGCTCAAATCCAAAGAGTTTTTCACGCGAGGAGCAGGGGAAGCTGCCTGGGAGATGCCCTGTGTCTGATAGTGAAACTGAGCCCGTGTTTGGCGTTGTGGTTGACAGTTTTTTGAGGCTGGCTGTATTGGGTTTGTTCTGCTTTCTAATTCAGCCGGTGTAAAGCAGGTACCTTGCTTAGAGTTCAGAGCCTCGTTCATTTCGTCCTGGTCACAGGGGTGGATGAACTCAAAAACACTCTGCCCGATAAGCTCCATCTGAAACAAAAGAATTGAGAAACACTGAAAGAAAGGAAACATTTTGACTAGAAGTTCAATATCATCATTGCATTCTCTGGTCCAACTCAATCACAACAGGTATGCCAAGGTTTATGAATAACTTCCATCTTCATTTACTGTTGGGTTTGCTTCCTGAAGAAGAAAATAAGTTTACCAGGTAAATCTGCACACTAACTTTGCTTTAATTGCCAGACCTCTCTATGCTTTACAATGCTTTCCTATGCTTTACCAGACCTCTCAGTGCTTTACAATGCTTCCCTATGCTTTACCAGACCTCTCTGTGCTTTACAATGCTTCCCTATGCTTTACCACACCTCTCAGTGCTTTACAATGCTTCCCTATGCTTTACCAGACCTCTCAGTGCTTTACAGTGCTTCCCTATGCTTTACCAGACCTCTCTGTGCTTTACAATGCTTCCCTATGCTTTACCAGACCTCTCTGTGCTTTACAATGCTTCCCTATGCTTTACCATATCTCTCTGTGCTTTACAATGCTTCCCTATGCTTTAGCATACCTCTCTGTGCTTTACAATGCTTCCCTATGCTTTACCATACCTCTCTGTGCTTTACAGTGCTTCCATATGCTTTACAGTGCTCCCCTATGCTTTACCATGTAACATAAAATGCTACTGTACTACTATTATGGCTTCCGGTAGGCTTTTGCGATATCATTTTGTAGTTGCTTTGATTTCATGATCCTAAAATTCTAGGTGATGCGAGTGCGTGGTACCTGGTGGATGCCCACGTGGCTGGCCACGGCCTCGGAGGTGTACACGATGTGGCCGCTCTGGGAGATGAGCAGCAGGAACCCCTCTATTGACGCCCCCGGGACTGTGTCTCTGTCCTCACTGTCCGCCTTGCGATCGCCTGCACCTGCTGCACGATAGGACAGTGGTCACTTCTGTCTCGTGGTGCTCAGCTTTAATATGGGTCAGCACTTCACTTCAGTCTTTTGCTGGTCCAGTGGTTAAGAAAAGGGTTTAATACCAGGAGGTTCAAATCCCGGCTCAGCCACTGACTCACTGTGTGTGACCCTGAGCAAGTCTCTTAACCTCCGTCTTCTGGCTTTTGTTCCACCCCGAGCTCAATTACTTAATTGGCCTAATTGTTTGATTAATTGGACACATTTAACACATCTCTCCAGGCTTCAAAATGTTTTATAGGTAGAGTACCTTAAATCAAGTGCATTTCTGAAATCATCCACTGCAAAAGACCTTGAAAATATTAAGCATGTCTTATTGAACAAATTATTAGATCAATTAAGTAGGAATAATAGAAAGCGTGCCATGCTGGTGGCTGGCCATTGGGATTCTTTTGCTCACCTGTGTCCAGCAGGGCTCGCAGTCGCAGGTAGCTCAGGGTCAGTCTCACGATGGACGCCTTGTCCAGGTGGAGGGCAGTGCTGTGGGGCAGGGGCAGCTGCAGTGCCAGCTCTGTGAACATCTCGCTCTCCCTGCCTCTCCGGCTCTGCGCCGCGGCCCGGGACTTCTCTCTCCGCCTCTCCGAGCACACCCTGCAGAGGAACACACAGGGATTCAGGCATCGAAACACCGGCAATGATTCACAGGGCAGGGGCAGGGGCTGTGTGGAGGACGGAAGAGTCTCTCTGGCTTGGAGAGAATAAGGAGGTGCTTGCGTTTAAAGGCTTGCTGAATTAAAACTGGAGAGAGTCCAGCGAAGAGCAACCAGACTCATCCCGGGGCTTAAAGGAATGAGTTATGAAGATGGCAGACCTGAATCTAGCCTGGAGCAAATAGGAGGGGCTTCACGGAAGTCTTTAAAATCTTCAAAGGAGTTGGCATAGTTAACCTGAACCTTTAAGAAACCGGGACCAGAGGACACACAGCTGGAAATTAAGTGGAGACGCAGGACAGAGGGTAGGAGACACTTCTTCACACAGAGAGTGGTGAGGGGATGGAATGGGTTACCTAGTCATGTTGTTGATGCAGAATCACTGGGATCCTTTAAGACCCAACTTGATACATTTCTAGATGAATCAGCTACTAGGAACCGAATAAGCTTAGATGGGCTGAATGGCCTCCTCTCGTTCGTACCTTTTCTAATGCTCTTATGCTCTGAAGACATTTGTAATCCCAGTAACTCAAATCAAGTCTTTTTGTGGCACCATTTTCAGGTAACATTTTGCGTTTTAACTTGAATGAGAGTTAAAACCGTGTATGGTGCATTGCTTCCTGATCTCCAGCAGAGCCGCCTGATTTCAGGAAAGCGTTCTCCAATGCAGAACAATACCGAAGGGAAGGGAGAGCTGATGAGGAAGTGCGGGGATGAAAAGCTTGCCGGCGACCTTGTGAAGAAGCCTGATGCTAAAAATACCCAGCGACGCGACAGGGCTCCACAAAACAGCACCCTAAACACACCCGCTTTCTGTGCCCAGAGGAAGGTCTCAGAGAAACAGGACGCCAACAACTGTTCAAATCAACTTGTTTAGAGCAGCGGCTCTCAGTTTTTGGACCCCCCCTTCCTCTTGTCTGTGTACCGTTTAATAGACTTTTTTTTACAGACAATTCAGACTTACGAACAACCTCCATTCCCAAGGTGTGCGTAACTCTGAGGTTCTGCTGTAACTGTTTCAGACATCACATCCTGAGTGTATGACATCACATCCTGGTGACATTTAAAAAAAACCTGTAGCCTCTATAGAGATCTCTAACATTATGTTGTTGTTTTTTTCCTCCTTCTTATTTGATGGTGTTTCTAATCTTTCCGAGTGGTCCTGGGTTTCTCCAAAGTTTGAATTGTTCTCTGATAGCATGTGGCTGTGTGACCTTTGAACTCTGCCAGCCTCACCTACCTATTTATACAGACAAGGAGCGGGTGGAGCTGGGAGAGTTGAAAGGTCACACGGTCACATGACTTGAATCGAATGAGAAAGCTGTTCATTCCCGGCACTACAGACTAGCTCAAGGCATCTCGATGCTCGCTAAAGGAGTAATCAGAACGATATAAAACAGCAAGGGGAAAGTAAACCGATTGTAATAGGCAAATAAGCCTATCACATTCAATGACAAACATTTCCACTAGAAGCCAAAGTCTGGTGGAAATATATGATTGAATGTAATCAGGTTCTTTTAGCATTCTAAACTCAGCACTGTTGTTTTAATTGATATGGATGGAAGATCTGGATGCGTTTCAAGCACACAGACTTGGAGAAGCCGGATGTTTTTGAAGCTGCCTTTATACTTTCTGTGCAGTTTTGTTTAACCTCAAAGTTTCTGATTGAGTGTTTGATGTTACGATAAAGAGGCACAACACTACAGTAGAACTCCTGGCCCCTCTCTTCCCCCCAGTCCAGTAAAATAACAACCCCCTCTATCCCCCTGAGCAGATGGTCCCGCTCAGCACTGATAAGTCTCAGTGACGTCAGCGGATCCCCCCGCACGCAGTGTGTAAGGGAGGGGCTGCTGTTATCTGTGACACACCGAATGCTCTGCTGCGTGTCTCTTTCTCTGATATGGACTCTGTGTTCTACACCTTGTGTTCTGGTTGGTGCATACTGACGTAACAGCTGTACTGAAGCACCCTACCAAAATACTGAGACACACACACACATGCAAAAAACAACCACGAAGAGGGGGAAATCATTTTTCGATTTCAAATAACTTCTAATCAATTGAATTTATTTGCTTTATTAATATAGGGTGATGCTAGACTTTTGGTCAGATCTTTGTACATCTTTTTTAATACTTAATGCCTTACAGGCTATCTTCTCTTGTGTGCTCTGTATGATTATGTATTGCTTCAGTTTATATCATTTGTTTTCTGTTTCTCTATGTATAATTATCTGGGTGGGGGAAGCATATTAGCATTGCGCTGCCCATGAGAAGCACTGTTCGCTAGAGCTTGTGCATCACTGAAATATATCCCCCACCTCACTTCCTCAGTCAGCCGTGCTTTTTTAGAAGCATTTTTTACTGGAATAGTTTAGTAAGATGATGAGAGATGAATAATCATAAAGAACACACATAACAGGCTGAATCACTGCGATTTATTTTTAATAAATCAGCTACTAGGACAAGCTTAGCTGGGCCGAACGGCCTCCTCTCCTTCGTACATTTTCTTTCAGTATTTCAAACAGAAGAAAAAGGGTACGTGTGATTGTAGTGCTAATAAGATGCAAGACTTTTTAAAACCCTTGCTTAGCACTTTTTTGTCCTGCTGTGTTTTTAATGAATTTTAATACTACTACTTGGTATATATTTGGCTTTCAAATTATTTCACATGATCCGCTGCAGTAATGATTGTAGCACGTTTTCATTTATTTTGGACACTCATTTTAAAATGTAGGTCTCCTGGGGCTCCCGAGTGGGGCATCCAGTAAAGGCGCTCCACGTGGAGTGCAGGATGTGCCCTACAGCCTGGAGATCGCAGGTTCGAATCCAGGTTATGTCACAGCCGACCGTGACCGGGAGTTCCCAGGGGGCGGCGCACAATTGGCTGAGCGCTGCCCGGGGAGGGAGGGCTTAGGTCGGCAGGGGAATCCACGGCTCACCGCGTATCAGCGACCCCTGTGGCCGATAGGGCGCCTGTGGCTCTGCAGCGGAGCCGCAAGATCTGTGTTGACCTGCGGCACTATAGGTCTGGTGGCATTGCTGTGGATCTGCAGTGCGAAAAATGACGACTTGGCAGGAGCACGTTTCGGAGGACGCGTGTTCCAGCCTCTGTTTCCCGAGTCGGTGGGGGGGTTGCGAGCGGTGAGCCGAGGATACAGATAATAATTGGGCATGCTAAATTGGGGAGAAAAACCAGGGTAAAAAAATTGGCGAGTCAATCCTCGTCCCTCCTCAAGTCAGTCTTCACCCCTCCTCGAGTCAGTCCTCACCCCTCCTCGAGTCACTCCTCACCCCTCCTCGAGTCAGTCCTCACCCCTCCTCGAGTCAGTCCTCACCCCTCCTCGAGTCAATCCTCACCCCTCCTCGAGTCAGTCCTCACCCCTCCTCGAGTCAATCCTCCCCCCTCCTCGAGTCAATCCTCACCCCTCCCAAATAAATAAATATTAATAATAATAATAAATAATAATAATAATAATAATAATAATAATAATAATAATAATAATAATAATGTATTTATTGAGATGTTTTTTTTCCAAGTTCAAATTGTTAGATTTGAGTCTGTAGAAAGCTTGCAACTAGTATTGTACTCACCAAATGATCATGTAAATGAAGAAAGTTTAAAAACTGCTTGACAGTGCTTGCCTATGCTTTACCCTCTACGGTACTGTACACATTGTTTTCGCTGTGCTTTATTACACTTTCCGGTGCTTTTACAATGCTAAACGGTTATAAAGGTACTTTATATCACTTAACTATTTCGATCATTTCTGTTTTTCTCATAGAGGATACTAGGGTCACGTTTAATGATCTATACATTACAGACGCTCTGTATTAATCCAGCTCCGACTATACAATATTACCGCATGCCATAAAAATATGTATTTAGTGAAACGAGTTCTGAAAAAAAAAAATCAGGTTTATACATTTTAGGGCACCGAACCTAAAACTGAGTAAAATCAAAAATAAGAAAAAATATCATCAATAACTATGAGACATCCATTAAAATACTAAAATAAACTTTACAAACTTTAGTCGAGACGTTTGTCGTTTGTTAAGTTTATTTTAGTATTTCTAAATTCAATAGTTCTGGAGACATTTGGAAACACACACACACACACACAAAAACAATCTTCGACATTAAAAGCGACTTCTCTCTTCCAAGAGTTTGTCGCTGCATTTATAAAGCTTCTTTTAGTGTTTTTTTAATGTGATAAAGACTGCTTGTCAAAACGTTTATCACTGAATTTAATAGGTTTGTTTTAGTATTTCTCAATGTAATAACAAATGCAAGTGCAAACGTTTGTCACTGAATTTATCAATTTTCTTTTACATAATAAATTAACCCGGGGTATTTAAACTGATATTGCTTCGGTCTACAATATCAAAATCACAATCATTTATAATACATTAACCCATATATATATATATTACACTGTAATTTTTTATATGCTGTGCAAAACGGATTTAGTACTTTTAAGAGGTGACCATTCACAATGTATTCGTTTGACCGAATAAACTATTTTTGTTTTGTTTTAAATCCATTCCTTCCAAGCTATTAAAATATTAGAAAAATCCTCAATGTCACTCACCTTTTCTTGCCTGTTCTTTCGCTCATTTGTAAAAAAAAGTTTTAAAAAGTTTTCCAATCCGTTGCAAAGAAATTACAGCAGTCGTTTTTTTTTGCAGGACTTCTTAGTGTTTAGAGAACTCAGGTGATTCGATGATAGCAGGTTTAGAATAGACTCTGTCTGAGGCAGGCTTGCTTTTGACAGCCCATTAATAAAGAAGATGGACAGCTAAGTCCTGCCTATGCAGACCAGGGCAGACACAGGGACCCGTTGGGTCCTAGAGCCCTTCACTTGTACCCTTGAGTGTACCCTTGAGTGTACACCTCTATAATTGAAATCGCCAGTTTAACTCAGACCACTCAAGTGACCCGCACGTTGACATTAATTCAAGCTGCAAATTAGATCATTTTAAAATAACCAATGATCAATAATCAATCAATTTATTTTTATATAGCGCCTTTCATGGCATGCTTTTTGTGCGGGTTGTACAATGGCTGCTGTGGGTCTGCAGGGTTTAATGTTAATTTGCGGATATGTGACTCTGGAAATGAGGTTCACTTGGGTGGTCAGGGTGTGGATGACTGCTGTCAGTTCAGCTAACTTAAATCTGGAGCTGGACAAGTGGAAACGTCGCCATCTTGTGGTGAGCTGGTAGAAATGCAATTAGCTAGTAGTAGCAGCTTTCATTGGGTTCTTTAGTGACAGCACCAGTATTGTCGGCTGGATAATACGAGTCTTGGTTATGTAAATAGTTTTCGCATTCACTGCTCATTATTTATTTCTTAACAGACGCCCTTATCCAGGGAGACTTACAATTGTTACAAGATACCACATTATTTATATATATATATATATATATATATATATATATATATATATATATATATATATATATATTACATACAATTAACCATTTATACAGTTGGGTTTTTACTGGAGCAATCTAGGTAAAGTACCTTGCTCAAGGGTACAGCAGCAGTGTCCCCCACCTGGGATTGAACCCACGACCCTCCGGTCAAGAGTCCAGAGCCCTAACCACTACTCCACACTGCTCCACTCAACAGGCGTGCATATACCCCAACGCTATTACCAGCCCGGTATATTTTATTTCAAGTCATTGGATCCTATGAGCAGCAACTATAAAGCATTTGTTGTCTTGTGTACTAATGTAATATTATGAAATTTACCATACTGGTATTCAAATATGCCAACAGGAAAATGTAACACATGGCAGCACATTTGCACCACTTTTATACCGTTTCGAAGCATTCTGTTTACAGACAGCATTCTTTCTGCAGCCACATGGCTTATAATATTGCACGTAGTTTCCTTCTGGTTTTGAGAGTTCTGCCTCTTAGCTCCTTTGGAGTTGCAGGCCTTACAAACACAGACAACAAGACAGCGCTGAAAAACTAACAGCCACATTTAGAAAAGTAATAAATTATATATATATATATCTATATATTACTCCCTGTTTTTAATATTGCAGACCATATTGGTTCATACAGTGTCACATACTGGCAAATAGTCTAGGGGCTCATTTAAGAGCATGTATGAACGAGAGGAGGCCTCTCAGCCCATCTAAGCTTGTCTGGTTCCTTATAGGAGCCTGTGTGGTCTGGTGGTTAAAGAAAAGGGCTTGCAACCAGGAGGAGGTCCCCAGTTCAAATCCCGGCTCGCTCACTAACTCGCTGTGTGTGACCTTGAGCAAGTCACTTCACCTCCTTGTGCTCCGTCTTTCGGGTGAGACGTAGTTGTAAGTGACTCTGCAGCTGATGCATAGATCACACACCCTAGTCTCTGTAAGTCGCCTTGGATAAAGGCGTCTGCTAAATAAACTAACAGTACGGTGCTTGACTACCCATTGTCCACACTGAGACCTGCACAAACCTGCTTGCAGTGTGAGGGGAGTTGCTTTGGATAAAGGTGTCTGCTAAATAAACAAATACTAATAATAATAGTTGCTGATTGATGTCAGAACTTTGTCAAGTCGGGTCTTAAAGGATCCCAGTGATTCAGCCTCAACAACATGACTAGGTAACCCATTCCATCCCCTCAAGTCTGTCTCCACTTCATTTGTGCCTGTGTCCTCTGGTCCTGGTTTCTGTGCTGAGTTAAAGCCCTGTATTCTCCAGGGTTGTCAACTCCTGTTCAAAAGACACAGGTCAGTGTTTTCCAATTTCCACTCAAGCATGTGGAGTTACTGCACACCCCTGGGTTCACACCTGGAAGTGCAGTAGAGTGCAAATGTATTAGAAGTAACACCTTCATTTATATTCTTTATATACCTACCTGCTCGGTCCTGTGAGAATTAAACATTTTCAGTCAGTAGTCAGTGATATAGAAACTCGTGTGAAAATGTTAGACCACTTTGTGCTTTAATTAGGGATCTTAAACAACTGTACAACAAATCAGAACTACAGAAGCAATGGGGTGCTGTAATACAGAAGCAATGGGGTGTTCTAATACAGAAGCAATGGGGTGTTCTGATACAGAAGCAATGGGGTGTTCTAATACAGAAGCAATGGGGTGTTCTGATACAGAAGCAATGGGGTGTTCTAATACAGAAGCAATGGGGTGTTCTGATACAGAAGCAATGGGGTGTTCTAATACAGAAGCAATGGGGTGTTAACTGCACCAGCTTCACATGGTTTGCACTCACAGAGAGTAGAAGAAACAGGTGAGCTGCTTTTCTGACCGTCTCCCTGATATTTACCTGCAAAACTGGCAAAGACATTGATTTCACTGATTTTAATAAACTGATGTATTCTAAAATAAAAACCGGAGACCAAGTACCTTGATAATGCTGTATTAGAATGGTTTTACGAGCACAGAACGGGCAGCAATGGGAGCGCGCAGCTGTGGAAGGGATGGGTTAAACTGCAGTCGCTGATTCCAGAGCATTTGCTTCTTTGTTTTGGCTGGCGTTGTTTTGCCCTCATAGTAAACTCTTGACTCCTACCCTCCCAGGAGAGAGCCGGCCCGGTCTCTCAGCTCTGTGTTTGAACTGGCCATGCCTGAGTGGAACGGATTGGTAGATGCAATTGCCCAATTAAAGGGCCGTGTGTTGAACTTGTCCCAGCTCTGTTGTTTGTTGTCTTGCCAGCCTGTAGTGTACATGGCTAGGGTTTTGTATTCAGGGCACTCGGCTTCATAACATGTTAACTTCTTATTAGAATATTTTCTACTGTTTTCAAGTGACAAATGAATATTAAATAAGTATGCACAGTTTTAACACTGGTTGAATCGGATTGTTTTATTCTTGAATTTTTTTTTTTATGTATTTATATATTTTGTTATCAGTATGTTAATTAATTTTATACAACAAAGCGTTGGGATGCCTAGCATCGGATAACTTTTTCATATTCGGCTGTCGCACATGAATTCTTACTGGTGTGGTGTTATTTTGTGGTACGTGTTAAAATGTGGTACACCTCGTACTGCGCTTGCCCGGGCATGCACAAATGATTTTAGCTCAGAGAACACGGAAACACCCGTCTGAACTGGGTACGACGTACTGAGTTTGGCCCTTAAAGTTCTTTATAATATCATGATTTTCACAATTCAGCAAATGTATGTGACTTTAACTGATGACTGAGCAACAAACTGGGTTATCTAAAATGGTAAACATATATCCGATTTTGTGGGTGAACAACAGTTTGTCTTGTTCGTAGTGTTTTGTGCCGTCACCAATCACAGCTCACCATTTTCTGGCGTTAAACGGGCACGCGTACCACATTCTGACGGTGTACCACATTCTGATGATGTACCACATTCTGATAATGTACCACTTTCTGGCTCTACGTCGCATCATATTTTGGAATCTTGCGTTCTTGCATTTAAATCCAAACGGGAGGTGAATCACACTCATCCGAATTAAGCTGCATTGCTCAGCAAATGCATAGATTGATCAAAGGAAAGTAATCATCTGATATCAGCTGTTTACATGCAGGTTTAAAAATAGCTCCATTACAAAGATTGAATATATAAACAGAATACTCCCTGGTGTTTATTTCACTCAGGAGTGTAGCCCTAAACACACTCCACCCCCTCGGGGCCCTGCTCTCCTCGTTAGCGGAATAGCGACAGTACTAATTTAAGAATTTTTGAGATGGCTCAGTACCGTGAAAGCGGCTTATGAATGTTCATGGTGTAAGGTGCAAAGAACAAAATGTCAAACTGAGGGAACATAAAGCCACTTTTTCAGGAACAGCGGCTTGAAACCTGGTTCCAGGTGACCTAGTCTGAGGTCGCTGTATCAAACCGCAAGTCACCCCTGGTGTGGCGTGCAGTGGCCTGAAACCTGGTCTCCTGAACAGTGGCTTCATGTTCCCTCTAAACACTAACACAATGTTTTTATATTCAGTACAATCAATGGCAGCGGAAGCTTTTTACGATTAGGGGGCGAAGCTTCCTCTGTGCTATTTTTAGGGTTCCCACCGAAACACAATTCATGAGTTAATACTGAAAATAATTAAAGCCCTACATAAATCTCGGCGAGATCTTTGAAAACATGCAGCTCAGTTGCGACCAAAGCATGAAAAAAAAATCGCAGAAATGTAGTTCTATTGTCATAATTATGAAGGTTAAAAATGGGTCACAAACAGCGCTTCATATTCTTATTTCATAACACTCCCGACTGAAATGGCAGAAACGTGAAATAACTAGCATTCTTTTTTAATGCCAATTTTATACACATGTATAAGCAGAAATGTTTTACAGTAAATCGCTCACAAAAAAACAAATCCAGCAAACTTTGTAGACTGATCCAGTGCATTTATAGTATTTCCCAGTATTTCAAGCATGGTCTACAGCACCGACAAACACCTTTTTTTTTTGCTGCTGCAGGCTTTGTTTTTGCTTGAATTCATGCTGTCTGTGCAGAAACACATGTGATCAAGTGATTCCCCTAGAGCAGTGCTTCCCAATCCTGGTCCTGGGGGGACCCCCTGTGTCTGCTGGTTTTCATTCCAGCCGATCTCTCAATTACTGAACTAGACCCTGAATTGAACTGATCAGCTACTTAATTAGACCTTTTTACTTGTTCTCAGCTCTTAAACAGTTGCACAGTTCAAATTGCTTATAAAATATTGTAGCTAACTTGAACTCTAGAACTGTTTAAGAGCTGAAAGCAGGTGCTAAAATCTATTTGCGAAAGTAAAAAAGTGGTAATAATTAAATTAAAAATATCCAGTAGACTGCGTGTGTTAGTGCTGATCGTGCTGTTTGTTCAGTAACGTGTTCACAGCGTGTTCGTGAAGTTTATTCAAGTAATCAGTCTGCATCCAGTTGTTTGATTTCTACATCTTGCCATTCAAACCGGAGACTAGCTGCTATCGCTGCTGCTGACACTGACGACATTCAGAGGTAGGGTTGCCAACAGGCCCCATAATTCGGGGACACTGTAAGACAGGTGAGGTTTTTCATCTCCTCTCTAACCGCAAATTCATTGATTTTATTGAACATGTGAAGTGAGTGTGAATTGTCGCTAAAGGAATTGAATTGTTTCGCTAACTACTTACTAAAAGCACACACCTGTCCGGGGGGCGGGAATGACTTCCTGGGAGGACCAATCAATCAGAACTCTAACAGCTTGCTGATTTGCTGTACTTGTCTGCGCAGGACTGTGTGAAGCAGGAAGAAATATTAAATAGAAACTCCAACCGCCAAGGTTAAACGTGAAAGAGTGCGGGTGACTGCAGAATTCTCCAACGACGGAATCGCGCTGTTTCGATTGATAGTGTTTACCATGTAAAATTTCAAGCAATACGGTTTTAATACATGTTATGATGCTATCCTGATAGACTCTCCACCCATATTAAACGCACTCATTGAAGCCGCTCATGCAAATTCACACCCACTTTACTCGCTGATTTAAAAACTATTAATTTGTGGTTTAGAGGGGAGTTATAAAACCTGACCTGTCTTCTTGTAAATCTTTTTCAGGTTAAAGGGAAGCTCCGACTCAGAGCTGGGGGGGGCAAAAACATATTTCCGCCCGCCCCCCCAGTGTTTTCATGGGGGGGGGGGGGGGGGGGGTGAGTGCCCCCCCTGCCCCCGCGGTTCTGCCGCCAGTGAGTACAATCTAAAGTACTACACTGCCATACTAAAATGTACATTGCATTCAATGAGTAAGTTCAGTTTGTTAACCAGACAGCCCCATATTACACTATAACAATTTCAAATAAATGTATGTACCGGATGTAAAGATTTTCTTAGTGTAATCGCTAATTTCCTACGCTTGAGTGAGACACTTTTTGGATGAGAATTGGTAAATACAGACCTATAGCTTTTGTAAATCCCAGGGTTTATTCAGTAAAAACGGACACTATTTATTTGTAAGTTAACTTTTTGTCTAAGTTGTTCAATATTAGTTATGCTGCAAGTCTGAAAAAATTATACCGTTTGTATAAACGAGGGTTAATAATTTCACCCCAAAAAATAGCTGTTAACCTGACAGATTGTAAATCAATTACACTTTCCTAACTGATCACACATATAAAAAACGGTAATGTATTTCCTTTCTAATGTGTAAAGTTTTTTTTTATTTAAGAGTGATTCAGCAGAACCTGATTGATTCTCTGTATGTCCGAGTGGAATCAAAGCCTGATCAAATCAGATTCCAAATTCTGGAAACAACTCAAATAATAACACACACACTCCGATTATCAAGCTATCATTATTGCAGCTTTTAAAAGGTTCAGAGCTCAGGAATTCACAACTTAAATAAGATCATTTAAGAACGAGAGAAGGCCCATCTGCACTCGTCCGGTTCTTATTAACTGGCTGATCTCGGGTCTTAAAGGATCCCAGTGATTTAGACAAACATCCCATACCCTTTCCACTCTCCTGTCCTCTCAAAAGTCCCCACTTCATGTCCAGCTGTGTCCTCTGGCCCTGGTTTCTGTGTTTACTAAGAAACACATGGTTAACTCACTGTTAGGCAACATTGACCATTTTTTTTAGTTATGAAATAGAGAGAGGACTTTTCAAATTTGAAAAAAAAAGGTTATTTGATACTACATCTTTTATAGGCCCAATGCAGGATAGTCCCTTCCTTTATATTTCACTAGGAGCTGCTTGCAGTCTATATTTCATTGCTATTCAAATTATTATTATTTATTTCTTAGCTGACGCCCTTATCCAGGGCAACTTACAATTGTTACAAGATATCACATTATACAGATATCACATTATTTATTTTTTACATACAATTACCCATTTATACAGCTGGGTTTTTACTGGAGCAATCTAGGTAAAGTACCTTGCTCAAGGGTACAACAGCAGTGTCCCCCACCTGGGATTGAACTCACGACCCTCCGGTCAAGAGTCCAGAGCCCTAACCACTACTCCACACTGCTGCCCTGTAAATTGTTTGCTCCACAAACTCACCAAGACAACGCAAGCCAGTGGAGGTTTATAGGAGTCCTTTGGGCAGCCGGTCAGAGCGAGCGGTCCCGTGGGACGACTTCCAATCCCAAACTGGCCATTTCTAACCCTGACGAAGCGTTGACCTCGCTGCACCTCGCCGGAAAGAGCTCGGGATTCCCTTGTTAACTGGAAAGTGTGGATAATGGAGTCAGCTGGAATCAGGGTAAATACCCGCAAAACAGTAATATTAACTGAATCCAGTATTTTAAAAAGGTTTCGCTATCACTGCACACTAGGGTACTGCCCGCAAAAAAGGTACAACATCTGGAGTTAAAATCGAATCCATTTTTTCCCCGCTGTTTGCAGTTTTATATCTGCGCTGTGCAAAGAGAGTCCAAATGATCATTTAACCGTCAAACTGCTTCCATCGCAGGTCCAGGAAGTGCTGTTTTGTTGTATTCTCAAGCTGTGCCGTAAAACAATCCCACTCGACTCAGCTGCCCGGTTTCAAAATGATCCCAGTTTGTAGTTCCAGTTTGTGCTCAGAATTGGCGTTCTGGTTTGGGATCTTCTCTGGGTCTGCCTCCCTCTTTCTCCCTGCTCCCTATCGCATCGGCTGGCTGTGTACTGTGGAGACAGGCAGCTGAGAAAAGGCCTTTTGCCTTCCCAAAAGTTGTCAAGTTCTGGTGATTTATTGAAATTTACTTCCTGTGGTTTGAATTCCATTTTCTTTCACTCTCCCAGCCTGCTCGTTCCTAATGACTCTTGGTTGAGGCAAGCTTATTAATCAGGCCTTCTGCTTTTAAGAGTTTACTGCGGTACTCTGTGGTAAAAGCACAGCACAGTGTAGTAAAGCACAGTGAAGATAATGAACCAGCCCCCCTTCTCAAAGTCTACTGCATTGGTATCCCCTGGTAAAAGCACAGTGAAGATAATGAACCAGCCCTCTTCTCAAAGTCTACTGCATTGCTACCCCATGGTAAAAGCACAGCAAAGCATAGTAAAGCACAGAGAATTCGATTCAGCCCGTTGATTGGCTGATAGATCCTTCATTAGAGTGCTTTACTGTCTGGTCTGTGTTTCAATTACATGTAATGCGTTATTGTAATCCGATTACAATTTTCAGTAACTTGTATTGTAACTGTAATGATTTATTTTTCATACAGGTAACGGATTACATTTTATACAATGAAATTACTTTTTGTTACATTTTTATTTTTTTTAAAAGGACTCCAGCTAACACATCATTTTGAAATTTGCAAAGCGCTTCAACAGTGCAAGTCAAACCTGTCACATGAACACGGTTTTTATCGCTGGAAAATGTAAACTGTGCCTGAGAAGTATCTGTAACTGTAGTAAGCAATGTTTTCTTCAAAGTAATAACTTACAGCTTTGGCCAGAAGTTTTGATCACCTAGAATTTTAGATCTTTTATTTAACATCATGTAATCAAAGAAACTACAAAATGATATCGCAAAAGTCTACCGGAAGCCATAATAGTAGTACAGTAGTATTTTTCGAAATGTCAGTTTTTTGGTCAGTTTTTCATTCAGTATATAGAAAACTACGAAGCGGTGTGCAATTCAACATGTTAACGTAACATTATTCAGCGGGTTTCATTCGACTTTATGAAGCCAAACGAGTTCATTCTACCAGTTTCGCTATCACCTAAGGAAGATATGTGAGAAAGTTGGCAGAGACTCCCAGATCCAGGTTGAGATGTGCTTGCTGTGGGTGTGTAGACAGACCTCAGGCTACATTCACTGCCCCTGATATTCACAAGACTTCACAGGACAGAGCGTTCATTACCAGTGACAGCGGATGATTGATGATCTGTTTGTAATCGTGACCGGCGTGCCATCCCTCCCTCCCTAATCGCAGCCCCTCAGAGAGCAGACCCCAAGCCATTAGAGACCCACTGATGGCAAAGTATTCTCTAATTGTTTTCAAACCCCGAGCAGACTCAATGTTCTGCAGTAGAGGCTCCATCTCAATCAAAACAACCGTTTTCAATGCTTATATAAACGTACAATAACATCAACAATACCGGGCCGTGGTACACTGAATGGGAGAGAGGAATTAGGGGAGACTTGATTGAGGTCTTAAGCAACTTAAACGGAGTTGACAAACCCGAGACTTCAAGCACACAAACCAGGACAGCATGGAAATTAAGCGGGGACAGACTAAGGTCAGAGGGAAGGAGACGCTTCTTCACACAGAGAGTGGTGAGGGGATGGAATGGGTCACCTAGTCATGCTGTTGCGGCAGCATCACTGGGATCCGTTAAGACCCGACTTGGCAACGTTTTGAGATCAATCAGCTGCTTGGAACTGAAAAAGCATAGATGGGCCAAATGGCCCCATCTCATTCGTCCATTTCCTTATCAATCAATGTCAGTCCCATCCCATTATTATTTTTTATTATTATTTATTTCTTAGCATACACCCTTATCCAGGGCGACTTACAATTGTTACAAGATATCACATTATTTTTACATACAATTACCCATTTATACAGTTGGGTTTTTACTGGAGCAATCTAGGTAAAGTACCTTGCTCAAGGGTACAGCAGCAGTGTCCCCCCACCTGGGATTGAACCCACGACCCTCCGGTCAAGAGTCCAGAGCCCCACAGAAAAAAAACATTGAGCTAAGAAAAGAGGTCCTGTATTTCTTAAAGAGTGTTGCAGGGGGACAGGTTTAATGGTTACGCTGTGGTGTATCAGCGGAACATCAGACATGATTCTAAGAACTCTATTGAAGAGTCCTTTAAACGCCTGAGTTTCCAAAAGTCACCAGTGAAACTGAACATGATACAAAGTGCATTTAAGCAGTTAGAAAAAACTGCGATAGTTCACGCTTCTACCAAGTTGTTAATTTATACACAGGCTACTGTGAATGAAACTTAAAGTACACAAGGCTAAAAAAAATAACTCCAGTAAATCTTACCTCGTATATACTGCCATCATTTTGTAGGTCTCAGATTTTCCTATTTGAAAAATGCACACATTATGGTAAAGGAGAATTTTTATTTTTAATGGTGATTTATTTGAAGCTGTCAGCGAAGAATATTTATCTAACGCTCCTTGCAGATACTATCGTTCAACTTGGTAAAGTCGTATCAAGAAATTAAGAGCGTGGGATTCGTTCTTTACAAATGCAACGAAAAAATAGATTCACACAACGTGAGCCTCTTCCATGTAGGAAAATGTGATGATCTACAAAGCGATGGTAATACAAACAGCATTGTGTAAGATTTACTGGAATTATTTTGTTAGCTGTATTTAAAAAACCAATGATGACAAGTGTTACTATGCTGGGAAGCAGCTTACAGAATTCATCAACGTTTGTCTGTTGAAAGACTTTTTTTCTGCTTGGCAGAAGTCGTCACGTAAGTGCAATTTTTATCTTTCCTAATTAGACAGACATGAAAATAGCCGGCCTGTAGATGAAACTAGTTCTGGGTGGGCAAAAGAGTTTATTACTTAATAACGCAATCAGGGGGCTTCCTGTTTAGGGAACTGGTGGAGGAATGCTTGTGAGCGAGGGCAAAAATAGATGGGAGGCTGGCTGGCTGGCTGGCACCCAGTCAAGCCACATTAATCAGAGAGTGAACAATAAACCTAACGCTCCAAAACAGCACAGAGAATCCGTTTTGATACCTTCTATCCTGTGGAAAAAAACAGCCAAGATTTAAAGAGCAATTTGAAATATTATGATATTAACGCGCTTACAAAATAATGAACCCTATTCTGTGCAATATCTCAGTAAGTCACAAGTGTGCAGTTTTGAAACTAGCAGACGTGGAATTTCATTTTAACACATCTGGTGTAGGTTAAAGAAAGTTCTCGGTTTCCTTGTCCTGATTTCACGATATCTGTTACACTTCCTGTGTCACTTCAGCAGTGTCTTCTGGGTTCTGTTACTGGCTGATGTCAGCCAGTAGGGGAAGTGGCTGGTTGGTTTATGATAGGAAAGAAGCAATTAAAGGGGCGGGGACAATGTCACTCTCCAGGTGACCAAGGAAGTGCAACACTATCTGAAAGCAAGGCTTGCAAACAGGGATCTCTTAAACCTTGTGCAGTAGCATGCTTCAAAATAAAAATACATGTGTTTCTGTCAAAACTGCACATTTGAGACCTGTATAACAAAGTGCATAAAATGTACGATTTGTGGAATTATTTTGGCAGCTGCAATCACTTTATTTACTTTGAACCATGTCTAATCTCCCAGTACAGCAGGTACACCAGAATATAACACTGTGCAAGAAAGTGCATGTCAGAAATAACCCTATTAAGGAAACAGAAGTTTTAAAATGATACACAGTGGCTCCTAACAAGATGACTACATGACCTGAAGATGACTACATGAACTTTCAGACCCGGAATGAACTCATATTTAAAATGTATTATGATGGATTAAAGGAGTAATGCTTGGGTACATAGCCAAAAGTGTAGAGTACAAATCCAAGGAGGTTATGATGAGGTTGTATAACGGACTGGTGAGCCTGCACTGAGAATACTGTTCCATTCTGGTCACCCCAGCACCAAAGTGACATCGTGACCCTGGGGAGAGTTCAAAGATCAACCAGACTAATCCCAGGGCTTAAGGACTGAGCTACGAAGGTTAAAGAACTGAATCTATTTAACCTGAAACTAAAGGCAATTCACCCAGCCCAGCATGCCACTTCAATGCCAGCTTTGAGCCGTAATAGCTGGTCTGTGTGAAGGAGGCTATTGAGCACCTGTGCCTCTGTTTCTGCATGAGCAAGGCAGCCGCAGACCGAGCCCCTCTCCCTTGTCCTCCAATGGTCTTCTGGCCGATTGTTTCTCAAGACAATTGTGGGAAATGTTCTTACTGCAGTGGGAACAGAGACCGTGTTTATTTATCCAGGCTTATATAAATCTCCCCTGTTTGTGCTGGAAACACTTGAAGACTCGCAGCTCTGTTTCATATGGACATGGTTTTATTATTGTGTGAGAGTTTCCACAAGGTCACTGAGAATTCAAGCAATGAATGTAGGGGACTGGCCCTCCCTAGTGATCTTCAATGGCAATGCAGACAGACAGTGACACTACAATAGCAATGCATCTGCACTAAGGGGCAATGGTAGTGCAAGTATAGGGCAGCTCCAATGGGATAAGGCTGCCACTGGTGGAATGGTATTACATTATGCTGTCTACACCCTTCCCAAATGATCTTTAAAGGCAATTGAATTTGTCTCCAATACACTATTCCCTAATCTTCTTATGATGTTTACAATCATTCGGGGTGGTTGATAGTGCAATCCCTCTAGATCCAACTTGTCTTTCTTTTAATAAGGGCCCGCACCACAGCTGGCTCTTATTTCTATAAGGAAGTTACCTGATTTGTCACGTACCTGTACATGTGATTTTTCCTTAGACCGCAGTGCAGAGGCATTCTGGGATATGTATTTCTTTGCCCAGGACTACATCCCACAATTCAGTGCAGAGATGTCTAAGGAAACCAGCAAAGTGAAATCAAAGTGATTTAATAGAAGGTAAGAAACAAGCTCTGATAAAAGCAGTGGTGTCGGTTTGCTCACGAGAGGTTCTGTATTAACCGCACTGTCAGATTCTTCATTGCTACGCAGTGATTGTGTAAACAAGGGCAACACAGGGAACACTTTGTTTTGTGTTGAGGAACACATTTCATTCCATTTCATTAATAACAACTTGACACTTTTCAAAGGCAATCACTCGCACGCGGCTCTGCGCAGGTCTGCAGCACTTTGTCTATCACCTTGTATTTGAAATACTAGTTTTATTCCATGTAAAGCGATACCCAACAACATGAAACACCTTCAAAGGGGATCTACTCCACAAAATCAGCCCTAATAACTACACATGTATAGGCTATAATTCAACCAAGGTAACAGTATTTGTAAAAATGTACAGCTGCAGTCATTTACAAAACACACGAGTTGTAGAAGTCAATCAACGTACAGATTTCAGCTTGACTCCTAACTTGCCCAGATACTTCTCAACTAATGTCTAAGTTTGTGTGGCACACTTCAAGCAAGTAGTAAGCTCAGCCTTTCGAACCCTAATGCTCAGCACTTTGAGTTAGGCATTAGTTACCATTTCAAATGTTGGCATGTGACAGCAGGAACATTACCACAGACTTTGTCTTTACTGTACAGCTTTCCTATCACTGATATTGTAAAAGCAGACACTGTGCTTATCTTTAGTGGGAGGTGCATTCTCCTTGCATAATGCATCGTGAACTGCTTGTGGTTTCCTATATGCGTTTGCAGTGATCGTGCGGCAACAATTTCATTTAAATCTTACATGTGGTTTGCTGTCCTGGGGGGAAAAAAAGGTTGGGACTTTGAGTGCTGGGCTGCAGTGTGGAAGGCAGTGGGTTTGAGGAGCTCAGTGGTTAGTGCTGAGCTGCAGTGTGGAAGGCAGTGGGTTTGAGGAGCTCAGTGGATAGGCTGCTGGGTTGCAGTGTGGAAGGCAGTGGGTTTGAGGAGCTCAGTGGTTAGACTGCTGGGCTGCAGTGGGGAAGGCAGTGGGTTTGAGGAGCTCAGTGGTTAGACTGCTGGGCTGCAGTGTGGAAGGCAGTGGGTTTGAGGAGCTCAGTGGTTAGACTGCTGGGCTGCAGTGTGGAAGGCAGTGGGTTTGAGGAGCTCAGTGGTTAGACTGCTGGGCTGCAGTGTGGAAGGCAGTGGGTTTGAGGAGCTCAGTTGTTAGACTGCTAGGCTGGAGTGTGGGTTTGTCTGAGATTGTATTTCAATAGTTAAAAATACATTTTATTTAAAATATTAATAATGTTACTAAAACAATTCCAATGGTTAATCACTCCTTTAAAAACATCATAGTACTTTTCTAATTCATTTTTCTCTATCAGTTAAAGAAAAACTGACATTCATAGGTACTGTTGATAAAGAAAATACAGAATACATTAGGAGGGGGACATGATGCAAAATGTATTTCGTAAAATGTAAAAGAATTGGCAACATGTTTCATAATATAACTCTGCTATACGGACAACACAGGACACAGCAAAGGTAATGCAATGCGATTCTTGTAAACACTGCAGGGGGTTCTATAAGTCAGCTGCTTTTCAACACAGTTCAGAAGCTGCTCTTCAGTTTAGTTTTTCCAGCCTTAAGCAGCTGCTTGAATCCTGGTTCCAGGAGACGTAGTTTGAGGCAACTTTGCTGTATCAAACCCCAAGCCTCCCCTGGTGTGCTGTGCAGAAGCCGGATACCTAGTCTCCTGAAACCAAGTTCCAAGCCACACAGTGGCTCCGTGTTCCCTCAGCTTTAGACCAGGAGCACAGATCCACCGATGATGTTCACTAGCTGGTGCAGGTGCTTCCTAACAGACTGGCTGATCCAGGCGTTGTATTCATGGCAGGCAACAGGAACTGAAGAACAGCTGTGAAATCACCTTAAAAAACACAGTACTGTCGTGATCGCAACAAGAACCACTCCAATGTTATATCATAAAAATGGACAACAACAAAACACGCTTTCACGTTTGTGCCAATCAAATCGCTTTGTGTGTGATCAAGAGTTGATTAGAGTCTATTCCAGAGATGATCAGCTTCATCCTGGAAAACATCTTGGTTTTTTTTTCTAAAAAGCAAGAGTGAAACAAAAAAATAAATAAAAATAATGATTTGATTAAATAAACACATCCCTCGGATTAAAGAGTGCAATGACTCCCTCTAGCGGCTGCTAAACAAATCCTTTGGAGTAGTGGTTAGGGCTCTGGACTCTTGACCGGAGGGTTGTGGGTTCAATCCCCAGTGGGGGACACTGCTGTTGTACCCTTGAGCAAGATACTTTACCTAGATTGTTCCAGTAAAAACCCAACTGTATAAATGGGTAACTGTATGTAAAATAATGTGATATCTGTATAATGGGCTATCTTGTAACAATTGTAAGTCGCCCTTGATAAAGGCGTCTGCTAAGAAATAAATAATAATAATAATAATAATAATAATTAATACAATTACTCCTACTGTATAGGCTCAGGACAGAGGGAAGGAGACGCTTCTTCACACAGAGTGGTGAGGGGATGAAATGGGTTACTTAGTCCTGTTGAGGCAGAATTGTGATCCTTTAAAAAAAGACCAACTTGACAAAGTTCTAAGATCAATCAGCTACTAGGAACCGGACGAGCACCGAAGATTTTGTTGGTAAATGTTCTTGCGTTTCTAGGAGTGTATAAACCACACTTCAACATGATAACCAGGTCTACCTTGCTGCTGGTGGTCATACTCTTCCAGTGTTTCCATGCTATAGTAAGCTCCAGAGAATGAGATATTTGTGCACACTCGGCCCATTTCACACGCCTCCTCCAAGACTTTGATTCATCTGGGACACTTTCACAGTTCTAGATTGAAATGAAGACAAATATTTTAGTCACTAAAATAGCAACTTGGTATTTAGGTTTGTATTAAATGATGCATTTTTCCAGTCATGAAACTGATCTGTTGAAAAACAATTGCTGCTTTATGGACAACATGGGATACAGCAAAAGGTAAAGCAAGGAGTTTCTTATAAACACTGCAGGGGGTTCTGGAACACTAACAGGAAATCAAAAGAACTTTACAGACAAACGTGTATATACTGTATTATGACACATTGATATTTTTAAATGTCATTTTAAATCACAATTGAGGCGAAACAGATCTAGAATTTCCTACGGTAGTTGTTGGGTACGTCCATGTGCATGCTGTAGAATACACGACAATGAAAGCAGTTACTCTGCGATAACTACATGTATATCAAAATGTCATAAAGTGGTCCCGAGGGTCTCACCTGGTAAAGACACGGCCGTGTGGTGTGCAGGGGGAGTCATGCAGTCAGGGGAGCGCAGGGGTCCCCAAGGTCTCCCCTGGTAAAGGCACGGCCGTGTGGCGTGCAGGGGGAGTCACACAGTCAGGGGAGCGCAGGGGTCCCCGAGCGGCTCAACTGGTAAAGGCACGGCCTCGTGATGTGCAGGAGGAGTCATACAGTCAGGGGAGCGCAGGTTCCTGGCTGTGTGAAGTCAGCAGTCTTCGATGGGGAGTCCACAGGGAGCATTGGCTCTGGTTCTGGGTTAGGGAGGTGAAATCGTCAGGGACCCCACATCGCGCTACAGGAGACCCTATTAGTCACATGAGTTCAGGAGCTGCTCTTCAGTTCTAGGTGCTTGCCACTGATATATATAATGTAGCTAGATCACCCTGATTGTCTTTATATTAGTAAGCAACAGCCTCGTCTGGTGCACAAACGTACACTGCCCGACCTTTTCAGTGTGGAGTGTTTTAAAAAAACGCGACCGCGTTTTGTCCTGGGTTGCTATCGGCGACGGTGAGAATCCTCACGTTCTCTCTGTGTCCACAGTTCTCAGAACCCTCAATACGCTCCCTTAACTTCTGAAATGACATTTCAATGGATTTCTCGGTTCTTGCAACTCTTCGGATGAGAGAATCGATCTTTCCCGACAGCACGAAGAACACTTCGGAGAGCTTGCTGTCCAGCCTTGTGGAGATCTCTTCAGTCATTTCTGACACTACCTCTGCAGGGATCGCATTTGCCAGATGGCCAGGAAGCCGTTTCTCTGTGGATATTAAAAAGGATGCTTCATATCAACGACAATGTACTAATATTTAGTAAGCAGCTCCAATTGTCCTAGTTATGGATGCATACCGTACAGGGCTTGAGACAGGAAATTCCCCTTGACTTCTTCAGTTAAGTCTTCAACTGCCTTGTGGAAGTGAACCTGGAAGCTCTGGGATGACACTGAAAAGATAAGGAAAATACATGTGATGTGTGTAACTTATGAGGGAGAAATGGTTTTTGCATGTCATTCTGTAGTTAAAAGATGTCAAAACTAAAATACCTAACAGCTGATGAATTATGAATGCTTAAATTCACTGGAATACCGGTCTTTGCAGTCGTGTTGTAAAGCTTCGATTTCATACATTAAGGTCGATATTTTCAGCGTTTCCTCCAGTCTTTAACCCCTATTTTTTATTTTTTATTTAATAGTCGGCAATTAATTTTCTTTGTTGTTTTCTCCCCAATTTACTACTGTCCAATTATTTTTGTTTAGCTCAGCTCGCCGCTACCACCCCTGCGCTGACTCGGGAGGGTGAAGACGAACACACGCTGTCCTCCGAAGCGTGTGCCGTCAGCCGACCGCTTTTTTTTCACACTGCGGACTCACCGTGCAGCCACCCAAGAGCTACAGCGTCGGAGGACAACGCAGCTCTGGAGCAGCTTACAGGCAAACCCACAGGCGCCCGGACAGACCACAGGGGTCGCTGGTACGCGGTGAGCCGAGGGCACCCTGGCTGACCTAACCCTCCCTCCCCCTGGGCAACGCTCGGCCAATTGAGCACCGCCCCCTGGGAGCTCCCGTCCACGGTCGGCAAGGGAATAGCCTGGACTCGAACCGGCGACGTCCAGGCTATAGAGCGCATCCTGCACTCTAGCGAGTGCTTTTACTGGATGCGCCACTCGGGAGCCCCACCCCCTATTTTTTTAACAGAGATAAAAATTCACATTAACATGTTACCAAATGTGAAACAGACAACTTGAGGGAGCTTGGGAGCCCTATATCACCTAGTTGTTTGGGTCTTATTTTTCTGATTTGGAGAAAAATAGGAGTTAATGACACTTGAAAATATAAAACCTTTAAAAACAAAACATGTAGAAAATGTTGTTTCTTACCCACGTATCGTTCATGGTCACTGGTATCCAATGCCTATATTGCTTCTGTTTTTCATTACATACTTAAAACGCATTTGAAGTTTGAGCTACAAAGACCTGTTTTAGTTTCATTGATCGCTGTGGATAAATACTTACACCCTATAATCCCATGCTCTTGGAATAACTCTGGGATGCCGTGGTTACAGGGGCTCGCTTCAGGAGCGTGGGGACTGTCCTCAATGAAGTCACTGCAACTCTCCTCCTCATCACTGTGCTGAAAGAGACAGGCCATCACGTTACAATACAACAGAGCTGTCCAGCCTTCACAGCCAGAAGAGCCAGCCACAGCCAGCATAATCCTATGACAGTCCATCTCTTTTTTTTTTTAGTGTGCTCTTACCTTGGTGTTTGCTGTCATTCTGCGTGGTTCTTATTGCACTCAAAAGTTTGATTTTTGAGTCAGCGTTAAGGTGCTCTGACTAGCGGTACAAGAGCAGCTCTTCAGTTCTAGAAGCTTAGAACCATTGGCGGAATTATTTTTTACTTAAAAACCATTTATGTTGTAAAAAGTAAGGGGGCAAGGGGGGGGGGGGGGCGACGACATTTGCCCCCCCACTTTTTACAACACAAATGTGTTTAAGTAAAAAAATGCAGTATCAATTTAACTACTCATTCCTGTATGCTAATTAATCTTTTAAACTGTGTTTTCTTGTGATTCTAAGTCAAGATGTAAGACTTGTCATACACCAAATCAAAAATGGCAAAAACATACACTTCAGGTTCGTATTTTATAAAACATTTTACGGGGCAAAAAACTGAAAACTGGGACAGTCCTCATTTTCCCTGGACGTCTGGTAGCCCTACATGTTTAGGTACCTCATGGCTGGCTGTGCCACACTCTTCATCAGTACCCTCGTCTTCAGTCAGGAAGGCGCTCTCCTCTCTGTGTTCCCTGGCTATAAAGCACTGACGGTTTCGTTTCACACAAGGAGATTCTTCCCAACCGCTCTCCCTGCTTGAGTCGCCCCTCTGCAGTGACTCGTTACCGACCCTGCTACCTGCGCTGCGCCCTGCATTGCCTTGCACGGGTGTCACGGCAGCCCCCGTCCCGTCTCGAACAGTTTCAATGTTATTTTCGTCTCCTCCTCTGCTACGGTTCTTTAAAACACCCCTCTTCTTCAAACGCAAGCGGTTTGGGGGTCTCCTCTCGTTTTCCGCAGCCGGGATGTTTGTTAAAGTCGCTCCGAAAGACCGTCTCCAAGTTGGGGGAACGGAAAACGAATTTTCCACATCTGGCCAAAGTTTGTTTGCTACGCCCCCTGCTGGATTCATTGCCGCTGTACCTGATGCGAAAAAAATAAATAAAAAATACTGTAAAATCATAAATATTTGCAAGCAAAATATTTGCTGAATCACACCCATAAAAGCTATTTTTCTCCAGAAATGTTGGCGACCTGCTCCAATATACGAAATGTGTGTTAGTTGAATTTTATATCTGTGCCAAAAATGTTTGCAGTTATTTTTCATACTCGAAAAACGCATGAAAGGCTTGCAAATATTTATGGCTTTACAGTATACAAAAACACATTAAAATGAATGCCTGTGGTTTAAAAGCAGCTTTTTGGGCGATTCCTGTTACCAGTACAGATTATACTGCCAGTGTGAACACTCTGTTTAACGCATTTAGTACCAAATTAAATTTCTCTCTGAAAATAAAAATCATAACACAAGCTGCATTTATGAAATTGGATACATTACATTTAGACTTTTGCTGTTAAGAAAATTAGAGTACGCTATCATAACAGTATAAAATATAATTCATTATTGAAAGAGTTTATTTCGACTTCTACAGCCCATAAATATTGGACTGTTCGACTTTTCGCGGTTGCACAAAAACACACCAGACTTTTGCAAACGCGCCTAAACATAGCAAGAAAATTAGAGTACGCTATCATAACAGTATAAAATATAATTCATTATTGAAAGAGTTTATTTTTTAAAACACATTAAAAATAATTCGAATTTCGACCTCTACAGCCCATAAATATTGGACTTAACAGACTTTTCTCGGTTGCACAAAAACACACCAGACTTTTGCAAACGCGCCTAAACAGCATTCTAGGTGAGGATGCCCCTTCGCTCTAATTAACCATTTTCCGGAACCATTACAGTTTCTTCAGCCCTGGTCTTAACCAAGGAGCCAAACTGACAAAAACATTTTTAATCACAAACTACTCGTTGTTTGAAAGAGTATTGAAAGTAAAATAATAAATAAACTAAACGAACTTTTAATTGCATTTAACTTATTATTATTTATTTATTTCTTAGCAGACGCCCTTATCCAGGGCGACTTACAATTGTTACAAGATATCACATTATTTTTACATACAATTACCCATTTATACAGTTGGGTTTTTACTGGAGCAATTTAGGTAAAGTACCTTGCTCAAGGGTACAGCAGCAGTGTCCCCTACCAGGGATTGAACCCACAACCCTCCAGTCAAGAGTCCAGAGCCCTAACCACTACGCCACACTGCTGCCACACTTAAATACAAAACAGTAGCCAATGCGTCGTAGAGAGTTTGCAGAATAGTTTACTGCAAACAGGCTCCAATCTGTAATGACTGGAAATGTATATTATTATAATTAATTTAATTTTGCATTCGTTTAGTTTGTCACCCCTTTAATTACAGCTCAAGTTAAACACGTTTTTTGTTTGCTTGTTTTTTTGGTGACCCACAACAATAGTCAAAAAGCATTTAAGATACTTCTAGCATTTAACGGCAATAGTGTGTTAAATAAATATACCTACAGATTCACCCGACAGATAAACAAGTCGGTACAAGTCTTTCACTGAGCGAGTCACTCTCCATGCTCACCCGCGCATTTTACAGCAGCGGGACTATGGGTGCGTTCGCGAGAGGCAGGCTTTGCAAAATCTGCGCAGATTCTGCAAATTCATTGGCTACTTGCTCTGATTCTGTGCAGGATGACAAAAGTGTGCGTGTCGAGAACGCACCCTATGTGCATGCTAATACAGTTCAATTAAATCCTCCTGGGACCCCCCCCCCCCCCGCCCGCCTATCCTAGCCTATCCTATCCTATCCTATCCTATCCTACTATCCTATCCTATCCTATCCTATCCTATCCACGCTATGCATTTAAACCGTATTAGTTGCTTATAATGCGTTTTAAAAGTGCTAAATACATTTAGCGTCTACGCTGCATAAAATAATAACTTATTTCTTAGCAGACGCCCTTATCCAGGGCGACTTACAAGATATCACATTATTTTTACATACAATTACCCATTTATACAGTTGGGTTTTTACTGGAGCAATCTAGGTAAAGTACCTTGCTCAAGGGTACATAACGTTTCTGGGTTACGTTACACATATTAAAAAAATAAATAAATAAATAACCGAAGTTCTGACAGGTTTGTCATCATTAAAACCTGTATTAGGTCAAATATATAGAAATCAAACACAGGAAAAATACCACTTTAACTTGACTGAACGTCGGATCTCAGCCGGCGTTTTGATAGACTATAACGTCATGCCGTGTGTGATTGGTGATTGGGTTAGGGACCTGTCTGTTTTCTAGCCGCTGTGTGATTGGTTGAAGGGAAGGATGCAGTTCAATGAATGGGAGAGAGAGAGGAGGAAGTGAGTGAGAGCGTGAGAGTGCAGTTTGACCGAGCGTGTTGCCCGGTGAGTAAACGAGGTGCATGCATTTATATTTTTAAAACACTTATTTATTCCGTTAAAAGTAGCGGGCAGGCTGCATTGTGACGATAATGCCAAACATTTATTCTAACTGTGCAAACATTGCGTTAAAGTATCGTTTTATCATACACAGCTGGCATAGTTATACACTCTGGTGCTGTACAGCGTGTGAGTCAAGATCGGATTGAAAAATACTGTTTCATTATTTTCACTGCTTTAGACAACACTGCAAAGGTTTATTTTTCTAGATGCTCGATGTGTAAAAAAATAACACGAGCCAAAGACCAAAGGTCTACTTCTAACTGAGTTCAGTAATCGAAATCTAATATATATAAAAACGGCGACAGCTCAGTATAAAGGAATTCTCCCTGACAAAAAAAAAAATGGACATACTGTAAAGGGATTTAAAACTTGAAACGGCTTTTTACTCAATAAAATAGCGAAAAAATAACCCCAGCCACCGATTGAAACCCGACAGTAGTATTCGCGTTTGCGACAGAGACATGTTGTTCTTTCGGTTTTGTATTGTGGTGCAATACCAACATCACAACGAGTTTCTGCGATGAAGTTCGTTGTATAGTTGCTATGAATACTCTTCGTTCGTATTCACCTAGGAGAGGGGACAATTTAGATTATTTTACAAATACACGCTTTAATATATCTGATTTATGTGGTCTCACATTGCCCTTGTGTATTTCTGTATTAATTAAATGTACACAAAACATTTTCAGTTAACTTGTGTTTCTCTTTTCTATTGGTGGTTATATTGAATTTTAGGTTTTATAAATTTTATGCAAGCCTTTCTGATTATCATTTATAATTTTCTTACTTTTTTTTTTGTAGATTTTCTCGTGTTATAGAATAATATTCTGGCGACATTGAAGCAAACTGTTGACTAATTGGCACACGGATGTACTTCACATAGGTGCAATTATATATTCACCTGTTCTTTATAACCGCTATTGTATTTAACTCTGTCACCCAACACTTCTGTGACGAGTTTTTATGAATTAAAGATATTTTGGAGCGCAATTGAGTGTGCGGTCCTCTCTTTCTCTATATGGCAGTTTAAATAAAACATAAGAACAGGAGATTTAAGAAGGAGAGGAGCACCACATAAGCTCGCCTGGTTCCTTGTAGCTGATTGCTCTCAACGCTTTGTAAAGGATCCCAGTGCTTCAGCATCGACAGCATGGCTAGGCAACCCATTCTCTGTGTTAATATAAGTGGTCCTGGTTTCTGTACTGTGCTTAAAATATGGGCTAGAACTTTGTCATCTCCCTTGAAGATTTTAAAAACTTTCTTCTGAGCTGAATAGACTCTTCGGTTATGTCAGTCTGTCTTCATAGCTCATTCCTTTCTGATTGGTTACCTACATTACCAGTAACCATAAACGTGTTTCGAAACATTTGTCCTATGAAGCAGGAACTTGTTTCCCCCACAGAGCGAGTGAAGGACCCTGCCCCGTTGCTGCTGTGTTAAAGCCCCGGTTTGGAGATGGTTGATTCCCAGTACTTCCTCCCCAACGACGTTGGGATCTCTCCTCTGGACTGCAGGGAGGCGTTCCAGCTGTTGTCCCCGTCGGAGCAGCTCTATGCGCACTACATCTCGCGGGCCTCCTGGTACGGGGGCCTGGCTGTGCTGCTGCAGACCTCCCCAGAGTCCCCTGCTGTCTACGTGCTGCTGCAGAGGCTGTTCCGCGCGCAGCCCCCCAGCGAGCTGCAGAGCCTGGCCACGAGCCTCTCCGATGAGGAGTACCAGGTGAGAGAAACACAGGGAGCACCTGGAGAACACTCACAGAGCACTGCCAGGGCTCCAGAACACTTGCGGAGCACTGCCAGGGTTCCAGAACACTCGCGAAGCACTGCCAGGGTTCCAGAACACTCGCGGAGCACTGCAGGGGTTCCAGAACACTCTCAAAGCACTGCAAGGGTTCCAGAATACTCGCGGAGCACTGCAGAGGTTCCAGAATGCTCACGGAACACTGCAGGGGTTAACAGTAATACTAAATCAAAGTATGATTTACGTGACCTTGGTCGCAGTCAGAATTGACAGGATTTGCAACCCTGGTTAGATTTAGTTCTGGTCCTTGTTTGGAATGAATGGGCAATTTTTCACTGAACATTTCTCTTGCTCTCTTTCTCGTTGCGTTGCTCTCAGGCTCTGCTGGTGTATGCTGCAGGAGTTTACGCCAACATGGGGAACTACAAGTCCTTCGGAGACACCAAGTTCATCCCAAACTTACCTAAGGTCTGTGATGCACAGGGAGTGTGGTAGCAGCTAACAAAGTACTGTCAGAAATCTCGCCTGTTATGCACTATACAGCAGGGGAGTGCCAATACCTGTATTGCATGAATCCATATCTCACAAGCTGCCTTTCCCTCACCTTTACAATGGAGTACCAGTCAATGGCAGATTCACTTCTACATTGAGGTATTTATTTAACCCCCTGTGTCTCGTCTCCCTGGCTGTGGTGCAGGAGAAGCTGAAAGCCCTGGTGTGGCAGAGCCAGGCGTTTCAGGATAACCCCTCCGAGATGGAGGCACTGTGGAGCAGCTGCGGAGACCGCATGTACTCCCTGGAGGAGAGGCAGAAACAGCTGGGGCTGGGAGACAAGGTAGGAGAGCTCTCCACACTCGCACGCTCGTACTCACAGACTCGGAGAAGAGGCACATACATCCTGTTTATGCCTTCCTGCCCGTGAGGTTCAGTTCATTCTCGGCTGTTCTGTTTTGTGATTTCATGCAGTAATAATATTGATTTCTGCTTGTCCAGGGGATCACAACATACTTCTCAGGGAATTGCGGTTTGGAAGATGCAGAGCTTGCTCAGAAGTTCCTCGACTCGAAGGTATGTGCATTAACCCTTTGCGGTCCATTTATTCAGCGTCTCAGGCGCGTCGGGTCCAATTTAATTTCACACGCACAGTTTATTTTAGACGCACTGTTTAAAATTATTTTTTTTTCACAGTAAAACAGGTTTAAAAGGCTCTGCATATCAACAGGACACTCAGTACTGCATCTCCAGCCCCACCCCTTGTTCGCTGTATTTTTCACATACCTCTTCATAGTCGTGCATACCGATAAATCATCTCCTGATCACTCGTTTTGTCACCAAATTATTATTTATTTCTTAGCAGACGCCCTTATCCAGGGCGACTTACAATTGTTACAAGATATCACATTATTTTTACATACAATTCCCCATTTATACAGTTGGGTTTTTACTGGAGCAATCTAGGTAAAGTACCTTGCTCAAGGGTACAGCAGCAGTGTCCTCCATCGGGGATTGAACCCATAATCCTCTGGTCAAGAGTCCAGAGCCCTAACCACTACTCCACACTGCTGCCCTAAACTCCTCAATAATGCGATCCGAGTCATTATTTTATTACTATAACATCTAAAAAAAGCTCTGTAAATGTCTGTGATGTTCTCTGAGCGCTGGATGCAGAAGCAGCTATCTTGTTTGTGTATGTCTGTGTTATCTATGTGGTGTCGGGGCTATCTGTATTCATGAGATACGCCCCTTTTTTTCGGCTTCTCTCGGCTCCTATCGGTCTCACTCGGCCATTGAATGGTTCTCGGCTTTTTCCGAAGAAAAAACGACTAGAGACCTGTTTTTTACGTCTTTTTGATGATGTCGGACAGGGTCCGCAAAGGGTTAAGCGATCAGGGTCATTGCAGAGCGGTACTGTGCACTGCGCCTGTGCTGACACTAGTGTGTTGCGAGTAATTTCCTTTATGAAGCGTTTGTCGGTAGGTATTAAATAAATGCAAACAAACCTAGTAAATCATTTGTCAATTTCAAAACAAGAAAAGCTGACCTTCCTTCCTCTTTTAAAATTGAGCACCAATCAATGGCAATTAACGTCCGCATTGAGTGTTTTAAAGCCAATTTGGGAGCAGATTTTCCTCTCATCCTGGGCGCTGGTATTTTTACTGCTGTACCGAGGCCTGAACGCATACACAATGTTTCCTTAGACCAAACTCCAGAGCTACCGCTGTGCAAACTGGGATTTGTTCGCTGAGTTGAATCAGAGATAATGCCTTGCCAAGGACAACAATCCCACAATTCACTGCAAGGGTGACGCATTTGTAAGGAAACAAAGTGAAAGCCGAACGGTTTTTATATGGAAAGAATACAAACTACAACAGGAGTGTTTGTAGTTAGTTTGATCAGCCGCACGGTCACGTTGTTATTGACTGGTGCTCAGTAATCGTGTAGAGAAGGGCAACCGAGGGGACCCGCTGTCTTGTGTTGAGTAATTAACACGTTTTATTCAATTTAATTCATACCGAACAACTTCACGTTTCTTAAAGGTAATTGCTTTAGAAGCCCTGTCGCATGCTGACTGTGTGAAGTCTCTGGTCTTCGTTGGGGATTTCAAAGGGAGCTCACATTGGGGTACAGAGGAGAACACGATGTTAAATGTAGCCATTCTTTAGTTTTTTATGTGATCCGGAGTGTTGGTTGTTAAATTGATTGAACTTTGCAGTGTAGCTCTGCTCAAGTGCAAATCCAGGGTTTAATACTTCAATAAAACTACCAGATTCTGTTTAAAAATGTCAACGGGGTGTAAGTATTGATTTGAATTATTATTGATTCCTGTCTGCCTGCAGAATCTGAGTGCCTACAACACGCGCCTGTTTAAGACGGTGGAGGCCGATGGGAAACGCTGCTATGAGGTGCGGCTGGCCTCTGCTGTCAAGGAAGGTGAGTGACTTGGAGAGACTGGGGTATCCAGTGAACGTTGCACATAGAGATCCCAATAGGGGTGCATCCACACGCTAGGGTCACCATACACGTTTCCCTAGACCAGGGCTTTAGACATCCGGACTGCCCCGTTAGTGAGAGAGGTTGTTTCGTTTGTGCAGGTGCAAGTATTGGTATTTTTAAACTCCTTTTAAGATTTTAAAGACTTCAATCAAGCCCCTACCCCTGATTCTTCTTTTATTCCAGGGTAATAGATTCAGTTCTTCCAGCCTCTCTTCACAGCTCATTCCTGTAAGCCCTGGGATCAGTCTGCTTGGACTTTGGGCTTCAGGGCCACAATGTCCCTTTGGTCCTGTGGCTCTAAACGTTTACATGACCCTGCATTTCCAGTGTACAGAAGTGAATAAACCAGACTTGCATGTCCATAATCTACAGAACCATCTCTCTCTCTCTCTCTCTCTCTCTCTCTCTCTCTCTCTCTCTCTCTCTCTCTCTCTCTCTCTCTCTCTCTCTCTCTCTCTCTCTCTCTGCTGTTCTGAGACTTGAGTGAGTGGAGTCCTCCGTCACATGCTGCCCCTTTCTATCTTCTCTTGCAGCAGCTGCAGTGGACGGAGAAGCTGACAATAAGTGTGGCAGCTTTGAGTTTGAGGGCGCCAGCTTCAGGGTGCTGAGAGGAGACTACGCGCCGCTCATGAGGAAAGTAGCGGAAAACCTGAAGAAAGCCACGGTGTGTGGAACCAAGCTTGTGTTAAAGAAAAAGTGGATTTCTTTTTATTAAAAGCTTCAAATGCCTTTTTATCAGTCTGGATTGTCCTTACTATTTTGGTTGCGTTTGCAACCATTCTCTGTGATTCTTGGAGAATCCTAAATGCTAGGGTTGAACCGCCTTCCATTCGAATTGTGTGACACCATTTCAGCTCCGCCCACCTGCTCTTCACATAAACATGCAGAGGTGAAAGGTCACACTGTCACATGATTTTAAATGGAACGGGGAAGGCTGTTCAGTCCAGGCACTTAGGATTCTCCAGACAAGCTCAAAGCAGACGGGTACAGTAGATTGAGAGAGAATGTATTTCTCAGTTTGGGAGCAACAGAACTCGGAACCTCTCGGAATGCTTGCAAACCCCATAGAACAGGAAAGAAATTATATACAAAAAAAAAATCAATTAAAATGACATTGAATGCTGCTTACATTTTAATAACAAAGTTTACTAGACGAATTTACCTTCCTGTATGGGTTGTGGCAGATAACTTCCTAACGAGAATGGTTTGAGTGCTTCTGGGTTTATTGGCCCAACAGTTTTGAATTAAGTAATTCTAGACTTCTCATGAGAATCCAAACCTCGTCTTAATAGCACAGATATCCTCCTTTGTTGAATTCAATAGGAGTCTGACAGATCCTTGATTTTGGGTGTCTCTCTGTCTGTCTCACCCCCTCAGGCCTACGCTGCCAATGAGAACGAGAAACGCATGTTGGAGGAGTACAGTCGCAGCTTCACTCTCGGATCCATCGACGCACACAAGGAGGGGTCCCGCTACTGGATCAAAGACAAGGGTCCCATCGTAGAGAGGTGAGCAGAGCACCTGTGAACCTCATCACAGGCTAGGAAATAACACTGTGGAGCTCAGCTGCAGTTGTAGGTTATGTTACTCGGTATTCCACTCAACATTTAGACCTTCATATGTGTCCGGAATGACATCATAACTCACGCCAAGCAATTGATAGTGTTTGGAGAAGCGCAGTGGAAGATGACATCACAAAGTTAGGTAGGATATATAAGACAGGCACTCGTTAGTGCGATTGAGACAAGCTTACCTGAATCCTCTCCTGATGACAGACAATCTCCATTCCCAGAGAATTAGGTAACTGGTCGTTATCTGATTTCTGTTTAAAACTAGGTGTGACATTGCTGAATAACGTTAAATGTTTATGCTGTAGGTGTGTAACTTCTGAAAGTTGAAACGCACCTTTTTCTTCACACACACATACACAAGTTTGCATTCCTATATTTGTGTGGACTTCTCATTGACTCTCACTATATTTTTTATTTAATATTGCTAACTCCAGTCAGACAAAACTCCACATAAGGAGTTACTCTCTTTGTGGAGACATTTTCTCAAATGTTGTAATACCTGGTCATCCAGTCTGGGGCACTCTGTTCCCTTTACACAAACACACACACACACACAGAGGCAGGGCTCCCAACACATGACAGACTGAGTCTTCAATATCACACTGCTGGTAAACCCAACACTTTGAGGATCGCGTGTATTATGACAGACCCATCATCCCCACAAAAGCCTGGCCGTTAGTCTGTTAGCAACGCTGCAAGCCTACTGTTTTTATAGACTGGCCCAACTGTATCTACCGCACTCCTAATCTATGAATCTGCTCCTTCAAACCGCGTACCGTCAACACGGCCTCCTGTTCACGTTGCTTGCTGCTGTTTATCAGTTCGGAAGGTTGTTTAAAATGTTTCTTTGTATAATTGGAAAAACAGCATGCTGCAGTTGCATTTTCAAATGTAATACTTTGCAATATTGAGTGTAGAGATGTGTTTTTGGTGGTTCCTACCTTTGGGAAAGGGGAGTGAAATGTGTCTTTTGCTTCTTTCAGCTACATCGGCTTTATAGAAAGCTACCGAGATCCCTTTGGATCCAGAGGAGAGTTTGAAGGTATTATGTTGTTTTTTCCAGATTGTTTGTGTGTGATTATAAATGTGTTTTGCATGTGAATTCTCATGATCAGTCTCTCTCTCTCTATCTCTCTCTCTCACTGCCTCTCTCTCAGGTTTTGTGGCGATGGTTAACAAGGCGATGAGCGCCCGCTTTGCCCAGCTGGTGAGCTCTGCGGAGGTGTTGCTGCCGGAGCTGCCCTGGCCCGCTGACTTTGAGAAGGATCTCTTCCTGAAGCCCGACTTCACGTCCCTGGATGTGCTGACCTTCGCAGGCAGCGGCATCCCCGCTGGAATCAACATCCCCAACTGTGAGTGCCCCCTGTTCAAACTGCACTATATACACTTCAACTGTGAGTGCCCCTGTTCAAACTGCACTATATACACTTCAACTGTGAGTGCTCCCTGTTCAAACTGCACTATATACACTTCAACTGTGAGTGCTCCCTGTTCAACTGTGAGTGCCCCTGTTCAAACTGCACTATATACACTTCAACTGTGAGTGCCCCTGTTCAAACTGCACTATATACACTTCAACTGTGAGTGCTCCCTGTTCAAACTGCACTATATACACTTCAACTGTGAGTGCTCCCTGTTCAAACTGCACTATATACACTTCAACTGTGAGTGCCCCTGTTCAAACTGCACTATATACACTTCAACTGTGAGTGCTCCTGTTCAAACTGCACTATATACACTTCAACTGTGAGTGCCCCTGTTCAAACTGCACTATATACACTTCAACTGTGAGTGCCCCTGTTCAAACTGCACTATATACACTTCAACTGTGAGTGCCCCTGTTCAAACTGCACTATATACACTTCAACTGTGAGTGCCCCTGTTCAAACTGCACTATATACACTTCAACTGTGAGTGCTCCCTGTTCAAACTGCACTATATACACTTCAACTGTGAGTGCCCCTGTTCAAACTGCACTATATACACTTCAACTGTGAGTGCTCCCTGTTCAAACTGCACTATATACACTTCAACTGTGAGTGCTCCTGTTCAAACTGCACTATATACACTTCAACTGTGAGTGCTCCTGTTCAAACTGCACTATATACACTTCAACTGTGAGTGCCCCTGTTCAAACTGCACTATATACACTTCAACTGTGAGTGCCCCTGTTCAAACTGCACTATATACACTTCAACTGTGAGTGCTCCCTGTTCAAACTGCACTATATACACTTCAACTGTGAGTGCCCCTGTTCAAACTGCACTATATACACTTCAACTGTGAGTGCCCCTGTTCAAACTGCACTATATACACTTCAACTGTGAGTGCCCCTGTTCAAACTGCACTATATACACTTCAACTGTGAGTGCCCCTGTTCAAACTGCACTATATACACTTCAACTGTGAGTGCCCCTGTTCAAACTGCACTATATACACTTCAACTGTGAGTGCCCCTGTTCAAACTGCACTATATACACTTCAACTGTGAGTGCTCCCTGTTCAAACTGCACTATATACACTTCAACTGTGAGTGCCCCTGTTCAAACTGCACTATATACACTTCAACTGTGAGTGCTCCCTGTTCAAACTGCACTATATACACTTCAACTGCATAAATCAGGTCCTGACAGTCAAATGAAGGGCATTGGTGTTGACTGGGCTAACTTTACCATTCCAAGTGAAGAAACAGCTGCTTGGGTTTGCGATGATCGCTGCTTTTCTAAGACTCTGCGGAGAACAGCGATCCACACAAACCCAAGCAGCTGTTTCTTCACTCCTTTCACTAGGAATGGTGAATCAGCCCAGTCAACACCAGGGACCCTCGCCCGTGGAGACCTTGATCCCAATGCAGCACTGTGGCTGGGTTTCTCGTCCCTGGAAGGCTGCGTGTTAATGCTGCGCCGCTGTGTTTTCAGACGACGATATCCGGCAGACTGATGGCTTCAAGAACGTGTCTCTGGGTAACGTGCTGGCCGTGGCGTACGCTACCAAGAAGGAACAGATCACCTTCCTGCAAGAGGAGGACAAGGTAGGCACAGGGGGCTGGACTCGCACTAGCCCTGCTGCACCCACCCTCCCCTTGTGCACAGCTCTGGATAAAAAGTTTAGCATCAACATATTTTATTTAACATCATGTAGTCTAAAGGATGAACAATGAAAAAGTTCTGATTTTGAACGGGAACCCTTTGTGTGCACGTCTCTCTCTCTCTCTCTCTCGTTGGGCAGGACCTGTACGTCGCGTGGAAGGGGCCCTCCTTCGAGGTGCAGGTGGGCCTGCATGAGCTGCTGGGGCATGGCAGTGGGAAGCTCTTCGTTCAGGTGAGTGGGGCGCAGCGACCCCCGACTGAGCAGGGGCCATTCTGAAACGACATTGTTATTTATTTGGCAGACGCCTTTATCCAAGGCGACTCACACAGGTGTCACAAGACAGTACAGGGTTACAATGCAAGATTCATATTTAAATACAGTGTTACAGTAAGTGCAATAGTACAACTAAAATACAATGTAGAAAGCAACAAGTTAGGATTACAAGAGATGTCTATGATGACATATTAGCAGTGCAAGGCTAGTGCATTAGCCTGAGGATGCAGTAACGTGGTTACTTCCCTCTAACACTCTCTGTTTCAGTCATTGCATCCGGCTTGCTTTTTTATAAAATATAAAGGACCCCTGTGTTCAACAGAGCTCTCAAACACGTGTCTCTGAGTTCAGATTGTGCCCCAGAGTGTAGCATTAACCCTGTAATGCTTATTTCTGTATTATTTCTGTAGCCACCCCCCTGTATTATTATTTTTTAAATCCAGCCTCACAAGCCAGAATTTTTCATACGTAGTACATTATGTGTTGCAGGACAGAATTTATTTTTTAAATGTGTGCAAGAAACAGCATCTAGTTGCATAAATAAATCAATAAAGTAGCTTTTCCCATTTCAAAAATGCATGGGCATTACAGAGTTAAATTGTCATTCTGCAACATGGAAGAGAAACCACATGTGTTTCTATGTTTTATTTCTTTCTGATGTATTTCTTGCAGATCTATGAATTTACAATCACTAAGGGCAGTGTTGCAGGGGGCAGGTTAATATTACAATGTAGTGATTCAGCTGTATTTAAGACATGTTTGAGAGCTCTACAGGCCCGGGGGGGGGGGGGGCTTTGAACAAGTTTGAAAAAGTCACCAGGATGTGAAAGTAATGTCTGAACAGGAAGAATGCATTAGTTAAGATAAGTGGTATTCGCTACCAATGAAGTGAGTCTTCACACATTATTTTCCTTCTAGTGTCTGCACTACCTCATCTTGGGTAAGGTAGACCAATATTCGTGCTGTGAATCCAGCCGTGTACGAGTGGAGAAACTCGGTCCTAGCCTGCAGGTTTCACAGGGTTTTGTAATAAAGCGGACAGCGGTTCTTTCTTGGTGTCAGTTGTACCCAGGCTGCTGCTTATTGCATCTTTTGCTTTCAGGATGAAAAGGGGAACTTCAACTTTGACCAGAAGACTGTGAGAAACCCTGAAACCGGGGAGCTGGTGAGTGCATAGTTACAAGAATAAATACTAACTGTTTCTTCAAATCAAAGATCAGGATCCTCAACAACTTTTTTTCCGGAGGTCTTCAGGAATTTCTTTTGTTCGTGGCATGATGTGCCTCTAGAACCTGTGTGCTGACAACTTCACTCTGATGGTAAGGGCCAAAGTTAGTCAGATTTATATTGGGCAGGGCTGGCCCAAATCAGGACTGGTTAACCAACATACTCAAACAGCTGACCCTAATTATCCCTTTAATTGGGTTGAGTTAACTTTGGGGGGGGGGGGGGGGGGGGGCAATGACTTTTTCACACCTGAAGATTGCATGTTTGATTACCTTGCACACCAAACAAATGAAAGAAGCACCAAACTTTGGTGTCATTATTTCTCTCCGACTCCCTCAATATACTACTACAACCCACAAAACAATCTGACCAAATACAATGTGAAAAATGTGCAAAAATACAGAAAATCAGACAGGGGGCAAATACTTTTTCACTGTACTGTAGAAGTCTCTGTGTCAACACATAGACTTCTCTGCAAATGGCTTTAATGTCACACTAGCCCTGCACCCAGTCCTGGGTTTCAGAACTACCTTCAGTTAAGTATATTATTAAATTATCAGCTGGCAGGAGTTTCCAACACTCCCTGTGTTTCGCTACCTGACTTGCGCATCCACACAGTGTGAAATACTGAAAGCAGAGAATTACTGAAGGGCTCTTATCTTAAATAGAACATACCAGTTTATTGTCGACGTCGTGAGTCCTTGAATCACGAAACAGCGAGAGAGCACTGTGATTGCACGAACAGCTCTTTAATAATCCTACAGACGACTGGTGAGACGTATTCATTCTGTGGGGAGAATCGGTTCAGTCAAAGCAGATTTACCAGGGGCCTCGTCATTCAAACACACCTACCTGATCATTTCAATAACCTAAACCAGTGGGGTTCTGAACCCCAGGACTGGGTGCAGCAGCAGCAGCAGCAGCAGGGCTAGTGTGAGTTTCTAACCCTGCTCAAACTCCTGGCTCCTGATCATTTCAATATTAATAATACTAGACTTCATTGAGGGGAGCTCTGAACCCCAGGACTGGGTGCAGCAGCAGCAGCAGGGCTAGTGTGAGTTTCTAACCCTGCTCAAACTCCTGGCTCCTGATCATTTCAATATTAATAATAATAATACTAGACTTCATTGAGGGGAGCTCTGAACCCCAGGACTGGGTGCAGCAGCAGCAGCAGCAGCAGCAGGGCTAGTGTGAGTTTCTAACCCTGCTCAAACTCCTGGCTCCTGATCATTTCAATATTAATAATAATACTAGACTTCATTGAGGGGAGCTCTGAACCCCAGGACTGGGTGCAGCAGCAGCAGGGCTAGTGTGAGTTTCTCACCCTGCTCAAACTCCTGCTAATTTCAATTGTCTACAAACCCAGGGGGTTTGTGAAGCCCAGGACTGAGTTTCACTGAGTGAGAGAGTGAGTGCTGCTGCCTGTGTTTGTTGTCAGATCTCCAGCTGGTATAAAGGCAGCGAGACGTGGGACAGCAAGTTCTCCACCATCGCGTCTTCGTACGAGGAGTGCCGGGCGGAGTGCGTGGGGCTCTACCTGTGTCTCAACAGCCACGTGCTCAGGTGAGAGGCTCCCAGCAGGACTCGTGGGCACCCAGGACTCCTCTGTCCAGACACAGCTTTTAAGGGCTGCAGTTAACAACCTTCATTTAAGTGATTTTTCACATACAGCTATGGCCAAAAGTTTGGCACCCCCCTAGTTTTGCTTCATAAAGTCGAATGAAACCTGCTGAATAATGTTACGTTAACATATTGAATTGCTTAGCGCTTTGTAGTTTTCCAGGTACTTCACGAAAAATGAGCGATATCATTTTGTAGTTCCTTTTTATTTACATTTGTTAAATAAAATATCAAAATTTAAGTCTCAATGAATTATGCCACTTCTTTATTAAAATGTAAGAGGTTCTCCTTTTTAAAAAAAGAAAGAGATATGTATTTTTAGGTAAATGTTTGTGAAATACGATTGCTTATGGATTTCTGCTCCCTGTACTGTGTATGTGTCCGCAGTATCTTCGGCCACGAGGGCACAGATGCTGATGACTTGGTTTACGTGAACTGGCTCGCCATGGTGAGAGCTGGGCTCCTGGGACTCGAGTTCTACACCCCTGAGAGCCAGAGCTGGAGACAGGTGAGGAGGGCGCACAACATGACGCTGGACCGACCTTGTGATGTCAGAATAGAACTCTGAGTAAGAACACTCCAGAGGAGGAACACAGTCCAGCTGTCATGAGAGAGGGAGTGACACACACTGGGTAGAATTACTGTCACCGCACCTATTTTCAAAATAAGCACAAATCAAAATGTTTTTTTTTTTAACACTAGAGCACAGTAGAGCACACCCAAAGACACACACGTTCACAAGTCCAGAGTCAGTGTAAAGTGCTTGTGGTGAAATACAATTTATCCGTGTACAGTGGTGCACTGTTGTCCGGGTTTAGTGCTGGCCTTAAGTGACAGCTCCGGGATCACGTTAGCCGTCTAACAAGAACGTCTAAGTAGATTTTTACACATGACAATACAAACAAAACACTCCCAGTAATTCACAGTACTCCTTTCTGGTTCATCTTAACCATGACAAAGGAAAAGATCACCTCGCTACATCCCCTTATGTTAGCGAGTGCAACTGTTTCTCCTCCAATCCGAGGTTGCCACATCGCTTCCCTACCGGGTCAATGACTTGGTGTTCCGTAGCTCCGCCCCCTTTCTAGATGACCGACTTCCACCTATCCCTGGGGCACTCGGTTCCCTTTACAGAGCGTCATCACAGGTCGGGAGGGAGATTTATAACCTAGATTCATTCTTTCTCTGCCACACTATCTGATTCTGTGTCTCGGTCTCTCGCAGGCTCACATGCAGGCTCGCTTCGTGATCTTGCGTGTTCTGCTGGAGGCGGGGGAGGGGCTGGTGACTCTGCGCCACACCACCGGAGCGGACGGCAGGCCGGACGCCATCATCTCTCTGGACCGGAGCAAGATCAGGAGCGTGGGCCAGCCTGCCATCGCGAGGTTCCTGTGTCGACTGCAGGTACCAGCACCCCAGCACTGCGTGACACACACAGGGGACTCGCCCTGCAGAAACGGACTGAAATCTCAAAACCAATGCGCAGCGTTTATATCCTGCCAATGGGGTTCTGTGGAAGCAATGCCTCTGAACCTGTGCACTTGAATGAGAGCAGGGTCTGGAGGTTGTGATAGTATACCATCTACATTTTCATCATATTTAATATCAAATGCACATGGCTTGAAACTCGCACTAGCGCCGCACCCAGAGTTTCAGAACTATCTTCGATTAATATTTTACAAGGAGCCAAGAGTTTGATATAAAAAAAAAAATAAAAAAGGTTCCTTCTTTATCTACATGAGCCACTCCTGTTAGTAAACCTGACGACGCCATGCTGTGATGAGAACAGCAATCAAATTCAAAGCAGATTTTACCAGGCCATTTCAAGAACATCCCTAAGCAAGGGGGAGTTCTGAAACCCAGCACTGGTGCAGCCGTGCTCGTGCGAGCGAGCTCCCTGTGTGTGTGTTCTCTGTTCTGTTTCTGCTGGGTCAGTGTTTCCTTGCTCACTAGCTGTTTGTTGTCAGGTTCACAAGTCAACGGCGGACGTGGAAGGAGGCAGGGCCCTGTACGAGCGCTACTCCGCAGTGACGGCCAGCGAGCCAGAGAACTTCCTGAAGCTGCGGGACACCGTGCTGCTGAGGAAAGAGACGCGCAAGATGTTCGTCCAGGCCAACACCCGGGTCAAAGGTGAGGGGTCGAATACGCAGAAAATAAGTTCCCTTAGTGCGAAGTTTACCCCCCACTTAAAATGTTTTGATTGCTACACTACTTGTTCTCCTGAGCGGAGTTGCTGTGGTGTGGGACATTGTAAATTGTGGGAAAAAAACTGGACTAAAATAAATCTGTATGGCATGTAATTTCCACTTCTCCCAAAATAATAAGTTTGGGAGTTACTGTTTAATTATTGGCTCAACAGCATTGTGCCCAACAGGACCGCACCCAAGCAACGCAAAGGCAGCGTTGGGGGGAACTGTCCAAGAGGTCTGTACGTTGCATTGATCAGTCCAGCGTGCCTGTGTATGTGTCTGTGCTGTGTGTAACAGCTGTCTCTCTCCACTAGGGGACGCTGTGGAGCTGCTGGAGTACGAAGGCAGCGCGGCCGGGCTGATCCGCTCGTTCACAGAGAGATTCCACGAGGACGGAGAGGAGCTGGAGAAAGAGCTGCTGGAGCTGAGTCGAGCCGACTCCCCCTGCTGGTGCTGAGCACTCACTGCGGGTGCCACTCCAACACACACACACACACACACACACATCAAGATTCAAACTGATTCAATCAATTATAATGACAGCGCTGCTATATTTCCTAGCAGCTTTTTAAACAAGCAACACATAACAAAACAAAGAGAACCCGAGTGACAATTGATTACCAATTAGTGTTATTGATTTGGAAATTATCAGTTTAATCAGTTGACCCTGGTAAAAATGCTGCATGATGATGATGGACATAGCTTATTTCCAGCTGTAATATTTTACGTACAAGTTTTAAATAAACCTCCACTGAATGATTTAAAAGAGAATGTTTATTTCTTTCATGGAGTTATCTGAACAGCTTAAAATAGTTTACATGCATGATTGCTTCAGGGAATTGTGGGATAGTTCTGGCTGCGTGGATTGATTCAAACAACTTAAAACTGAGCAAACGAAAGGACAATGCAGAACGTACTGAACCAGTCACATGGACAAATACAGCAGTGTGCAAATTTATTGGATCACCCCATTGCTTCTGTTGTGATTTGCTGAGCATATGAAATCAAACTGCACATGTAACTTGCTGGGGTCTTTGTAGACAGGGCCAGGGGTATTGTCAGAATTCCTATATTCAGGTGGTCTTTTTTTGCAGTTTTCACACTGCTATTTGCTGGCACTTTTAAAAACAGCTATAAGGATCTTCTAGGAGAAGGACCTTGTAAAAATAGTTTTCTTTTCCTTTGCGTTTTGTTCTGCTTACTAAAATGAAGGCTCCTGTTTAATTGCATTGCGAATGAGCATTCTGGCTAGATTCTCAGTGCCCCGAGTAAAGTATTAGATTCATCCTCAGATTGTATTGTCAGTTGATTGAAATAAATAGAAGCAGAGCTAAATACAGCAACTGATTTCACATTTTAAAAATAGGACCCCCAGCCTTTTACTAACATTTTAAAGACAAAAGAGGCTTGCAGGCACTTTCAGATGTGTTTTTGGTTTCATATACGATTTCAAATGACTGCGTCGTTTTTGCTGCACTGCGGTTTGGCTCAGTTCAGAAGTGTGTGTGCTTTACTTTCAGTGCTGATGTGGGTGAGGTCTCCTGGTTACTAAGTATTACAGACCCAAGATTTAATTATTCATGGCAGATGCACAGGGCGATTCATAATACCTGCAACGTTGCTGTTTTTGCATGGTTTTCAATTCTACTAAATGGTTTATTGGACAGCCCTCTAGTGGCCAAACGGTGCGTTGCAGAGCGTCTCTGTCAAACATTTTTCCTTTGCACATTGCCCTCTTTGTACCCTCCAGTTTTCACCATGCTCTGTCGATTGCCATTGTGAATTGTGTTGGGTTTCATCCCCACTCTCCTGTGCAAACTGGCACATTTCTATATGACGCTAGCACCTACCAATAAAAACATCAATTGCAACCAGCTTTCTTTCTTTTTTTTTTTTTTAAATAATTTTGCCTGCCGTAAAGTTCCCAAAAGTTTTACCTGTTAAACCTGGAGCGGAATTTCCCTCCAGGACTGGGATTAGACACCCCTGATATAAAATCTAACTGGATAAACTGCATGTTTGTTTGGTTTATAATAGCATTGATATTCTCTGCAGCAGTGGTCATTTTCTGCAGATCCCTGACCTTGTCCACCTAACAGATTTTGTAATGTTAAAAGACTTGCCTGCGTATCTTGTGGCTGCGTGACGCTGGTAGAGGAAACTGTGTTGCTCTCGTCTCTCACTTGTAGGGAAACGGCACAGCTAATGTGAATGAAAGAATGCCTACTTCTGATTTGAAAATGCTTTGGTGGTGGGCTCTGGCTGCAAGCGTCATAACTGGGGGTGTTTAATTGGGGCATAAGCTATTATCTGCTGCTTGTTTCATGATCAGACCAGTGGGTTTCATATTTTGTTTCCCTTGATTTAAGATCAGGGACAAAGAGCCTCTTTTTTAAGTTAAGGACAAAAGCCTGAGAGTTGTTAACTCTCCTGTATGTCTTGTTTTCAGGCTGGTTTCACAGACCCCGATTAGCACTAATCTTGGATTGCCTGATGTTACTTTAGGTAAAGAATTTCAAGACTAGTGCTAATCTGTCTTTGTGAAACCAGCTGGTAGTCAACCACATACAACAGGTGCTTCTGCACAAACAGGTAGCGGTTCGCAGTGATCTCAGTAACTATTTGACATGCGATTGAAAACAAACAACTTAACAAAATCTCTTTTGGTGTGTGCATTTGTAAAAAAACTGTTAATGTGGGAGGATATTTTATTAGTTTAAACATTTTCAGACTGGAGGAGGTCTAATTTATAGTACTACTACGAGAGGTTTGGGTCTTTCTTTTTGTGTTCCATCTTAAATCCCTCACACACACACTGTCGAATCAGTCTCGATAATGCAATGTACTGGAAAATGGAGAAGTAACCATCCCAACATCCTGTTTAAAAAACATGACAGAATCCCTAATCGGTCCCATTTCTCAGACTGAGCATTCATATAGTTTACAGAGTCTGCTGCAAGTCACTTCCACCATCTCTGTCTGATTACAAACTAATCAATTGCCATGACGTAACTAATCTCACTGTGAAGACCAGTTTGACACTTGCAATAAAACTGATTGAATTCTCCGCTGTTTTTTCTTAGTGTATATTTTCCAGAAGGCACTACCTGCAGCTTCACCAAGATTAACGGATGCATTTCCAGTAAACGCAATTCAAATGAACACCTGAACGTCGTATTATTTGCTAGAATCACTTCGATCCTCTAAAACCGGACTTGACAAAGTTCTGAGATCAATCAGCTACTGCATTAGGATCCTGATGAGCTTGGATGGGCTGAATCGTTTTCTCGCTGTCATAATCCTTTTTATGCTTGTTTCATGCAATAGTTTCAAATTCGTGACTGTAAAGCAGCTGGTTTCTCAGATACAGGGAGAGATTACCAGCATGGGGTCAGAATAGCAGTCCTTTTAATTTTGAAAATTTTGCATGAAAAAGTCATGCAGGGAACCAGTCTGTGAAAGAAACCCTTTTTGAATGCACCTTGACTGTGAAATCAAGTGCTTTATTAAAAACTGTACTGTTGCATGAAACGATCATTTCGGGACACGTTTTTTTGTTTAGGCAGAATGGATTTCAACTTCGGAGTTTTTAAAAGTTTGGTAGACAAGAAAGCGCGCTCCCAGTACAGTTCTAGAGTCTAGAACGATGTTGGTTGTACTCTAGAATTTGCAGACCCTTTTCAAAGAAGATGCAAGGCTTTATTTCAAACAAATATTCATTCCCATTCCCTCGCGTTTTATAGCTGCTCAACCGTACTTTCATAATAAAACATGCTTATGTTTTGAACCTTTGTTAAACACAAATACTGTATTCAAAGTAGTTTAATAGAAAATACAATCTCGGTGCCATTGCTACATTTTAAATCGCCGACTCGCTCAATAGCCGCACTGTGCAAAATGCATTAATGTATTTCCGTCGCTGTTCGGCTAATGCAAACAGTTTTCCACCAAATTCCTCCCACAGAAAAACAACTCGGTAGCAAAGCAGGATATTACGTTCCCTGCCTGAGAGTATAAAATCCGTTTCCGCCTTTTGGCAGGAGATTGAAAACTGGCTAAAAAAAATCTGAAGGGAGTGGGTGGAGAAAGTAAGAGGGGAAAAAAACAAATAAAGAATCTATATTTTTATACAATTCAGAAGGAATTCGTGAGTACGCAGCGCGGCGGGCTATGGACAGTCAGGGCAGGCGTGTGGTCGTGTGTGATAATGGGACCGGGGTGAGTGTGTTTTTAATTCACACGGGTATGAATTGTGCAAACGGATGGGGCTGGGTCGGCACTGCTGAGCAATGCAAACGGGACAGGACAGTGCAGTGTGGGTTACTGATGTGTTTCTTAACAAGGTGCATTCATTGTTCTGCAATGTTATTTATGTGACTATTCATTTATTTGAAGTGCCAGTCAAGTTCATGAAGCTTGATGAGTAGTGGGTGTGACTAAATTAATTGATACTGCATGGAAATTAGTGTTGTTTTAATAATAACACATAAAAAACGAATTAGTATGTATTGACATTGTTTTATGTAAAGTATTTTGAGTGAAAAAAAACGAGAAGTTGTTTTTTTTTCACACAACGGGCCGTGGGATTCAATAAGAACCCATTTACTGCAAGTTAATCATTAAAAGAAACAGTAATTTATAATAATAATAAAGTAATATACAACTGTACAGCCTATGGGGAACCCCCTAGCAATGGTGTGCGGTATGCTGCTCAGAACTGGTCGTGCTGGGACAAGCTAATCCATGAAAATAACTTCTTTACTGTGAAATTCACAGGTTTTCTGCAGTGCTAAATCTGCTGCTGTAAATCGTGGCTGTGGTTTTTATGCAGTCTGCCCAGTATATAATCGATACGAAGTCTAAAGTGCGCTGTTTATAAAATTTCCAGAAGTTAACCGACTGTCTGGTCGTGTTTATTATTATTATTATTATTATTATTATTATTATTATGACCGAAGTTATTGTATAAGGAGGCTAAATTGTACACACATCAATAAATAAGAAAAATGTGTGAATTTAATACTGTTTTTAATTGTTCTTTCTTTACAAACTGCCTTTTTATCTTCGTTTTTTTTTCTAATTTTACAATTACATTTTTTTTAAAATTCCAATTTTATTAAATGTTTGTCTGAAGACTTTTAATTTCTGTTTCATCACACTTTGTATTAGACGGGTTTTAATTGTTCCGCGCGTGTGTTCAGCACTTTGCGGTGGATGGATGTCACTGACATGCAAGCTAGCATTATCCTTCTAGCTTGAAGTGAAACTAACTACCGCTGCTCCATAGTGGAAGATAAGTTATAACTGCATCGGTTTGGACGTGCCTGTGTACAGACTAGCTCTGCATCCATACAAGGGCACATTGGTCACCTCAGTAAGCTCACAACAGGAAGTGACTAGGGACTTTATGATTTTGCGACTTCTCGTTTTTATTTCACAAGGAGAAGTGCTATTAAAAGCCTTTGGACAGAATGACGGGGCTGTGTTCAGGTTCCAGTGCGTAGTTACCCAGCCTCCAACAAACCTCCGCTCAGTGAAGGGTCAGAAAGGAACACTGTTGGTTGCCGTGGAAACTCACCGACCAGAATGAGGAAGTGTCAGAGAAATGGGGAAGTGCTGGCAACTTACAGAAAGAGCTTTTCAAAACTCAATATTCAACTGCTCTAGTCAGAACTGTTGCAAATGTCTTATCAGTAGAAATAAACTGAATGGGGTCCCTGAGTGGCTCCCCTGGTGAAGGCACGGCCGTGTGGTGTGCAGGGTGGGTCATACAGTCAGGGGAGCGCAGGTTCGTGACCTGGCTGTGCAAAGTCGGCAAAACCAGCAGGGACCGTTTCTCCTCACTGCGTTACAGGGGACCCTACCGGCCAGAGTGGACACCTGCAGGGCTGGCCAAAGGCCGATGGCTCTCTGAAATCCGCTCTCGAGTTCCTGGGTGTAGAAAAGGAAGCTGGCTCAGTCGTGGGATCGGAGGACGGCCGCTGGACTGAGCAGCTGTTTGTAGGGAATAATTGGACGTTCTAAATTGGGGAGAAAATCGGGGGGGGGGGGGTAAATAATTGGGCACACTAAATAAAAAATAAATTAAACAAATAAACTGAACAAAATGTAATCTGGAGCAATTTAATAACAGGAACCTGCACACAAATTGGAGTAATGAATCTCTTCATGTTACCGGGGGAGTTCTTCAGCTAAGGCAGATCTGTTGCATTTGGATGCAGTTCCCAGACAGTCTGTGTCTGTGCACACAAATTCTGCAGCCTCAGGTTTTGAATTCCAGAGGTGTTTAGACAACTTCTGAGCCAGATTACATTGGCTATACCTGCATCAAAAACACCACGGAGAGCAATTATATATCAACACACTAGAGTTATGCAGCGTTGGGATTCTCGAGTGACGCAGCGAGTTAGCGTTACAGCAATTGTAGCTGACATCATCGTTTATATAGGTTTCAAATGTGCAGTTTTGAAAGAAACACGCGTTACAGCAAACGTGGATTCTCATAAAAAAATATCTGGCACTACGTTAGGTTAAAAATATGTTCATGCTATACTTTCAGGTAGTGGACTTGCACTTCCTAGATCGTCTGGAGAGTGAAATAGTCCCCACCCCTTCAACGCTCTTTTTTTCCTGTCATTAACCAACCAGCTGATTCCACTAATGATTGACATGTTTTGCAGCCAGTGTCATGCTTCAGCCTTGATGATACTGCTGAAGTCAAATGACCTAGAAAACGCAAGCTTTGAGATTTTTTTTAACTGCAGCACACATAAGAAGAGGAGCCATAGGCGAAGAATAGCAACACCTCACTTCCACACAGTCACACCGAGGAGTCTTTTCAGAAGCAGGTGTCGTTGGAATAGTTGGCCAGCTTAGCAAATAATTATTTAATCCGTAAAACGCATGTATATGTCGTGCACTTCAATCTAATGATTGTGTAGGTCTCAGACGTGATCTCTGGTACTACGCATGCTTAAAGAAATCTCTGTTTGCAAGACATGCTTTCAGTTAGTGTTGCACTTGCATGATCAACCTGGAGAGTGGCATTATCCCCGCCTCTTTTAATCTTTCCGGTCAACAACCATCCGGCTGCTGCTTCCTCTGTTGACTGACATGCTTTCAGCCAGTAACATCGCTGAGATGAACTGACCTCTTGTAATCGATTTTCCTGTGAACAAGGCATGGAAACTGAGAATTTAGTACCAGATGTTTCGAAATGAAAATGAACGTTTGCTATAACTTGAGTTTCTTTCAAAACTGCACATTTCGGACCTCTATTACAAGACTTGCAAAACTGGTTTGTGGAATTATTTTGCCAGCTGCAGTCCCTTTTTAATGTGTAAAGAGAAAGGCTGTGATCTGTCCCCCTCTCTCTCTCTCCCCAGTTTGTGAAGTGCGGTTTCGCCGGCTCCAATTTCCCAGAACACATCTTCCCGGCTCTGGTGGGCCGACCGATCATCCGCTCCACCGCCAAAGTGGGCAACATCGAGATCAAGGTAGGCTGCAAGAACTGACTCGGGTTAGCCTGGAGCAAAGAAGAATTGGGGGGGTCTTTATAATCTTAAAAGGAGTTGACAAAAACGAATCAATACTTTTAAGCACAGCACAGAAACCAGGACCAGAGGACACTGTTGGAAATTAAGTGGAGACAGACTTAGACAGAGGGAAGGAGACGCTTCTTCACACAGAGAGTGGTGAGGGGATGGAATGGGTTACCTAGTCATGTTGTTGAGACAGAATCACTGGGATCCTTTAAGACCCGACTTGACAAAGTTCTGAGATCAATCAGCTGCTCGGAACCGGACGAGCTTGGATGGGGGAAATGACTCCTCTTGGTGAAACTCTAACTCTATATGAAGTTCCTGAATGAGTGTGCAATGTGAAGGATGCGTGGGTGGGTTTTAAATCTCCTACTGCAGAACGATGTAGGCAGATTGTGAGGGCTGGGAATATATTCTACTGCCAGGGAAATGTTGGAGGTTCATTTTATAAATAGCAATCATGCAACAAAATATTATACAGAGTTGATTGTAGCCTGCCCCAGTTTGATACTGGGAATGAGATGAGATTGAGTTTCACACGCTGGGTTCATGGTGTGGATCACGATGTATTCATGTTTAAGCACAATGGGGTGTGGAACTCTTTGAGTGGCTGCTGCATTGCGCTACAGTCTCCCACTAGCTTTGCTGCTTCTTGCACAGCCTGACTGGCGATCTCTCTCTCTCTCTCTCTCTCTCTCTCTCTCTCTAACTCCATTACAAGAATATCGCTGCTGGTAAGTCTCTCTGACTTCGCACCCTCCCATTTCTCCTCTCCCTCTTCTCTCTTTCTGTCTCTCGACCGATCTCTGTGTGTCTGTGTCTCTGTGTGTGTGTGTCTGTGTGTCTCTCTGTGTGTTTCCTCCCTCCTGCCTGCTTTCCTCTCTCCTCTCTGGTTCTGATTCTCATTGATCTCTCCCAGAGTATCAGTGCTTGCAGTAGAGATGCACTATGACCCTCAAAGTGTGTCCAGTCTTCCTTAATCTCCACCGTGACTGAAACTAACTCTGTACTCGCGACCTTCCCCCTCTCCTCTCCTCTCCTCCCTCACTCCCATTTCTCTCCCCATCTACCCCTCTTCCCCTCTCCCACTCCTCTTTTTGTTCCCTTTTCTTCTCCCTCTTTCACCCAACCTCTCCCCTTTCCATTCTCTTCTTCCCTCTCCTGCTCTCTCTTCCTCTCTCCTCCATCTTCTCCCCCTCCTCCCCTTCCTTCCTACCCTCTTCTCACCCTGTTCCCCCTCTCCTACCCTACTCTCAACTTTGCCGATCCACTCTTCCAAACCCCTCCTCCCCTCTCCTCTCCCCTCCCTTGTCCTCAGGATCTGATGGTGGGGGACGAGGCCAGTGAGCTGCGCTCCATGCTGGAGGTGAACTATCCCATGGAGAACGGGATCGTGCGGAGCTGGGACGATATGAAGCACCTGTGGGACTACACCTTCTCGGCAGAGAAGCTGAACATTGAGCCTCGAAACTGCAAGGTCCTGCTCACTGAACCGCCCATGAACCCCATCAAGAACCGTGAGAAGATCATCGAGGTAGGCTTCAAACCATCTCTCCCTTTGGAGAGCTTACCAGCCGTTAAACCATCTCTCCCTTTGGAGAGCTTACCAGCCGTTAAACCATCTCTCCCATTGGAGAGCTTACCAGCCGTTAAACCATCTCTCCCTTTGGAGAGCTTACCAGCCGTTAAACCATCTCTCCCTTTGGAGAGCTTACCAGCCGTTAAACCATCTCTCCCTTTGGAGAGCTTACCAGCCGTTAAACCATCTCTCCCTTTGGAGAGCTTACCAGCCGTTAAACCATCTCTCCCTTTGGAGAGCTTACCAGCCGTTAAACCATCTCTCCCTTTGGAGAGTTTACCAGACACACAGCTCCCTGTATATATTCTTCTTATTAGTCACTTTTAAAGGGGTCCAGTTGATGGGTTAATAATCTCGAGTCGACACACCAGACCAGATTGGGGTATAGCTGGTGACTTCTTTCTGTTTCTGAAAACCGTTTTCTTTCGTTTTTTAATTGGTTTGCCTTTTTTTTTGCAAAGAATTTGAGTATTTTCTGAATTGTGAAATAAAAATACATTTCTTTCGTTTTTGTGTTTTAAAATGGTTTGCTATGCAAGAAAAACAATATTGTGGTTTTGGGCTGTAAATGTACAGCTGTGGCCAAAAGTTTTGCATCAACTAGAATTTTAGGATGAAGACTTAAAAGGGAATTCCGGTAGACTTTTGCAATATAATTTTGTAGTTTATTTGATTACAATATGTTAAATTATTTATATATATATATATTATATATTTAACATCTTGTAATCAAATAAACTACAAAATTATATTGCAAAAGTCTACCGGAAGCCATAATAGTAGTACAGTATTTCATGTTAGATTTTGAAATGTCACATTTTTCAATTTGTCAGTGGGGAAAACTCCAAAGCGGAGTGTAATTCAATATTTTAACGTAACATTATTCAGCAGGTTCCATTTGACTTTATGAAGCCAAATCAATTAATTCTATAGAGTGATTCGTCAAACTTTTGACCAGAGCTGAACATTGAATTTTTTTGCGTGACACATTTTCAATACAAAAGTCGATTTTTAGTATTCATATCTCTGCAGTTTATTTCAATTTCCACAATGATATTGACATGTGGTGCTTAATTGGATCCTTCAAGAAGCTGCTTGATGAGATTCTGGGATCAATAAGCTACTAACAACCAAACGAGCAAGATGGGCTGAATGGCCTCCTCTCGTTTGTAAACTTTCTTATGTAGTTACGATTCGACCAGTGAATGCAGGTTCCTCGTAACACAGAACGCAGTCATTTACAGGGTTAGTAAAGAGTCTGTGTTCAGGATGTCTTCACTGTATTCCTTATAGCCGTGGTTAATGTCACTGGTGGCTTCTCCTGTTGCAGGTGATGTTTGAGACATACCAGTTTGATGGAGTCTACATTGCGATCCAGGCAGTGCTCACTCTGTATGCACAAGGTAAGCTTGCATCAGGGCTTCATTACAGCAGTACAGGAGAGTGGCTCAAAGGTGTGCATCACCCTGTAGAATGAACTCATTTGGCTTCATAAAGTCGAATGAAACCTGCTGAATAATGTTACCTTGTTAACATATTGAATTGCACACCGCTTTGTAGTTTTCCCATATGCTTAACGAAAAACTGTCAATTGAAAAATGTGTCCTTTCATAATTTAACATGAAATACTAACTGTACTATTGTTATGGCTTCCGGTAGACTTTTGCGATATCATTTTTGTAGCTTCTTTGATTACATGATGTATAATAAATTATCTGAATTTTGTTTGTATAGTTTTAGTTTTTTTTTTAATTATGTCTCAATCCTAAAATTCTAGGTGATGCAAAACTTTTGGCTATAGCTGTAACAAACAAAATAGTGCTATGAGGTGCTACAATGCAATTAGTTTAGAGTTTAAAAACTTGACACTAACAACCCTGACTGCAATGCTGGCAGGTTTGCTGACGGGGGTGGTAGTGGACTCAGGGGATGGGGTGACCCACATCTGTCCGGTCTACGAAGGCTTCGCTCTGCCCCACTTGACCAGGAGACTGGACATCGCCGGCCGAGACATCACCCGCTACCTCATCAAGGTGTCTGTCTGTCTGTCTGTCTGTCTGTCTGTCTGTCTGTCTCAGCCTCCCATTGTCAATGGTTTGTGTGTAGTGAGTGTGTGATTGTTAGAGAGATGTTTTCTGTCTTTGCTCTGTCTGAAATTATTTCTGTTATTATAAGATACACCCTACACATGACCAGTGTTGGGAATTAACTTGTTACTACTATGAGTGCCCTGCTCTAACCCGTACTCCTGTCCCAGCCGCTCTACCCCGTACTCCTGTCCCAGCCGCTCTACCCCGTACTCCTGTCCCAGCCGCTCTACCCCGTACTCCTCTCCCAGCCGCTCTACCCCGTACTCCTCTCCCAGCCGCTCTACCCCGTACTCCTCTCCCAGCCGCTCTACCCCGTACTCCTCTCCCAGCCGCTCTACCCCGTACTCCTCTCCCAGCCGCTCTACCCCGTACTCCTCTCCCAGCCGCTCTACCCCGTACTCCTCTCCCAGCCGCTCTACCCCGTACTCCTCTCCCAGCCGCTCTGCCCCGTACTCCTCTCCCAGCCGCTCTGCCCCGTACTCCTCTCCCAGCCGCTCTGCCCCGTACTCCTCTCCCAGCCGCTCTACCCCGTACTCCTCTCCCAGCCGCTCTACCCCGTACTCCTCTCCCAGCCGCTCTACCCCGTACTCCTCTCCCAGCCGCTCTACCCCGTACTCCTCCCAGCCTCTCTAACCCGTACTCCCCCCCCCCCATAGCTGCTGCTCCTCCGTGGCTATGCCTTCAACCACTCCGCGGATTTTGAGACGGTGCGCATGATAAAGGAGAAGCTGTGCTACGTGGGATACAACATCGAGCAGGAGCAGAAACTGTCCCAGGAGACCACAGTGCTGGTGGAGTCCTTCACGGTCAGTGCCTTTCAATGTGTCCCCTCGCCTTCCAAAACACACCCACTTTACTGCAAGGTTAAAAACCTGCTTACTTCTACAAATGGCACGGCGCTGTTCATATTACACTTTAACATTATGAAAATGAGACGGTAGTTAACATGTATAAATCAGTAAGTAATTCCACCAAGTGGCAGCGCCATCTAGTGGACATCACCCATGGATCAAGTTTTCTTTTGTTTTGCTGGCAGCACAGAGTCTGCACTAGATGGCTCTGGTGCTTACTAACATAGGTAGGCTTGGTGGTCCAGTGGTTAAAGAAAAAAGGCTTGCTACCAGGAGGACCCAGGTTCAAATCCCGGCTCAGCCACTGACTCACTGCGTGTGACCCTGAGCAAGTCACTGAACCTCCTTGTGCTCCGTCCTTCCGATGAGACTTCCGATGACTCTGCAGCAGCAGGAGCAGTTGTTGATGAAGCATAGTTCACCCCCCCTAGTCTTTGTAAGTCGCTTTGGATAAAAGCGTCTGCTAAATGACTCATTAATAATAAGCATAATAAAGGCTGGAAAAAATGAAGAGAATCTAATTTGAAGCTCATGTCATATTCAGCCTGCCCCCCTCCCACACCATGTGACTGTATAGTTCTGAGAGGTGCACTTTTGAAAGAAACCCATGTCCGGTAGGATTGTGACATCATGTTGTGTTGCTGTGTTTGAAGCTCCCGGACGGGCGTGTGATCAAGGTGGGGGGCGAGCGCTTCGAGGCCCCCGAGGCTCTGTTCCAGCCGCACCTCATCAACGTGGAGGGGGTGGGCGTGGCCGAGCTGCTCTTCAACACCATCCAGGCTGCCGACATCGACACCAGGTAACCAGCAGGGGGCAGCTGAGAGGCCAGCCTGAGTGTTCTGTGAGCTCTCTAGTCCAGTGGTTCTCATGCCTTTTTAAGAGCTGAAAACAAGTAAAAATGTCTAATTAAGCAAATTATCAGTTTAATTAATTGAGAATTCAGTCGGAATGAAAACCAGCAGACACAGGGGGTCCCCAGGACCAGGACTGGGAAACCCTGGTGTAGTCTTTCAATACCCTTTGCATTGCCTCTTATTACCTCCTTATTTTTTTTATTAATATTTTTATTCCAATTTTATAAAAATTATTTTTTTTATTTCTGTTTTCTACAAACTAGCTTTTTATCTTTTAGTTTTTCTAATTTTATAATTAAACCCACATTTTTTAAATCTTTTTTTATTTTTTATAAATGCCTGTTTTTATCAAATTCTATATCCGACCGTTTCTGTTTTAATAGTTTAATTGTTCTCGTGCGTGTGTGAAACGCTTGGGATCCTTGTGATGAAAGGCGCTATAGAAATAAGAATTGTTGTAATTATCAAGCCTCCTTTGACCCCGCCCACCTCAGACACCCCACTCTTTCTGATTGGTTAGGAACCCAGTCCAGGTTAAGAGTGCAACTAAAAGCCCATTTCTCTGTCCTGGTGATTGGTAAGCTGCAGTGTGTTGAGTGCGGTCTGTGTCGCCCCCTGTAGGTCGGAGTTCTACAAGCACATCGTCCTGTCTGGAGGCTCCACCATGTACCCAGGGCTGCCGTCCCGGCTGGAGCGGGAGATGAAGCAGCTCTACCTGGAGAGGGTGCTCAAGGGAGACGTGGACAAGCTGTCTGTGAGTACCGTCTCCATAGCAACACGCCCGTGACCACACACACCCTAGGGGCTCGGGTATCAGAAATCTTACTTGCATTCGCTATCTACTAGAGGGTTTTAATCTGGACTGGTGATCTGGAATTGTATTGGAAGACAGTTCCAAGTAGTCACATGTCACATGGAGGGTGAAATTGTCCCCGCCCCTTCGCTGGCTTGCCAATAACCAATCGGCTGCTTCTCCTACTGACTGGCATGCTGTGAACCAGTAACATGACCCTGAACACCCTGCTGGGGTGACAGTAACTTCCTGGAAAGCAAGGCACGCCAATTGATAACTTTCTTTAACCTACTGTAGTGTTGTACCTGACTTCGTGTTTTAAAATGAAAATACACGTTTGAGGTAAGATTTAACTATTTTGTTAGCTACAATCCCTTTTTAAGAGCGCTTTCGAAAGATTTTGAAATATCTCAAAATATATTCTTGTTTTAGAGTCACTTTGTATAATTTTCGGTTTCAGTGCAGGGGTGGAAAGTACCCCTGTGGCCTCAATGGAGCTCTCGGAATCATGTCTAAACTCCAGCTGGTACACCAGAGTGTAACCATTAATCTGTCCCCCCTGCAACACTGCCCCCAGTCCATGTAAGAAGTACAAAATCTGTTCTGTCTTGTGTTTCTTGCATCTACTGGAGGATATGATGACTGAAACAGAAACATGATGGTGAATGTAAAAACATTTCCATCCCGTAACTAATTACTCTTTAAATACGCACACATGATAACAGGAGTTTTATCAATGCTTGGGTTGTATTTGGTTGTTATTTTGAAATAGGGCTTCCATTTCTGAAGGTTTTACGCCCCTGAAGAGACCTTTTGAGGTCTTGAAAGCTTGTGATTAATTTTTGTTTAGTTACTCCAATAAGAGGTATCGCATCTCCTCCTCTTTGTCTAAACCCTTGATTGAAAAAGCTTGTCGTTTTTGTCTGTGTTCCCCCGACAGAAATTTAAAATCCGCATCGAGGACCCCCCACGACGGAAGCACATGGTGTTCCTGGGGGGGGCGGTGCTCGCCGACATCATGAAGGATAAAGAGTCCTTCTGGATGACGCGGCAGGAATACCAGGAGAAGGGCGTGAAAATCCTGGAGAAACTGGGCGTGACCGTGCGGTAAAGCCTCCCGCGACCTTCGACCCCACCCACCTCTCAGACACAGCCCAGCCCCCTCCCCCCTTTCTGATTGGTTGGGAACCCAGTCCAGGTTTTTTTTAATTCAACCAGACCGGTTTCCCTAGTTAATACACACTGTAATATATTTACGAAACTCTTCACTAATTGTTCTAATATAATTGAAGGAATCATGTCAGTTGTTTTTACACGTGGCGCCTGCTTTTCTCCTGCAGACAGTAAGGCTAGAAGGAGTACCTCTACAGTAACTGGGGATGTATAAATTAATGTGGGGGAAATTAAGTTACAAATATGTTACCTAGATAATAATTTGTTATTAGGCCATCCTTTTGTTTTAAGGCAGTGTGGTCATTAATCCTCTTTACCCCACAGTGCCATCAGTACTCTGTCGCTTTTTGATGCTCCCCTCTGACAACAACATGACAAGGGGCTGCCCAGTCGTGTTGTTGAGGCAGAATCACTGTGATCCTTTAAGACCCGTCTTGACAAAGTTCTGAGATCAATCAGCAACTAGGAACAGGACGAGCTTAGATGGGCCGAATGGCCTCCTCTCGTTCGTACATTTTCTTATGTCCTTATATAAATGCAGAGTAGGTGAGGGCAGGCAAAGCTGTAACATCACATTGTCACATGATTAGAATGGAATAAAGAAGGCATTTAGGATTCTTCAGACAAGCATATATATATAATCCCTTGAACTATAAACAGACTGTCAGTATTGTCTGGGAAATCTAAATCAGACTTTATTTTTTATTTTTTTGAACTCTTTAAGGTACATATGTGTCCCGCAAATAAAGATGTTGGTAACTTCCTTATTTCTTCATGAAACAGAGTTTCAAATGTACCGACAGGCTGGATCTGGTGATCCTTGAGTCACTCTGCAATGTATTTTAAGAAGAAACCGTTTGAACAACAAGCGCTCAATTCCTTGTGTACCTTCAGGGGTTTAAATATATTTTAAAGATCAAACCTGGAGTGGTGATTTTAACCGATCAGACAGGGGAATGTCGGGCTGTTTTTTCTTTGTGTTTTGGTACTAATCCTCACCTCGACGCAAGAACTCAGGACCCCAAACCTGCTCCAGGATGGATGGTGTGCCTTTCGGAAAAGTTCCCAGGGCTGTGTTCATAAACCTCAACCATCAACTGCACATCAATCATAAAAAAAAAATACTCAAGCAGAGTTTGCCTTCCTCAGTGCTGTGTCTGTTATTTCTCCCGTCAAAGGGATCTTACGATGTATAAAACATCTCTTGAGTCAAAGCTATAAGACACCAAGAAGACGCATGTCTCAATTTAGTCATTTGGTGTATTCTTTTTGTTGCCAATACATGTGGTACACCAGGGTGTAACCATTAACCTTTCCCCCCTGCAACACTCTGCCCCCTAGTGGATAGAAGAAATAAATCAGTATGAAATACCACTTGGAACAAATGCGCTATTTCTTCCATTCACTAGGGGGCAGAGTGTTGCAGGGGGGCAGGTTATCGGTTACACCCTAGAGTTCCAGATCATTCTGAAAGCTCTACTGAGACCACAGGGTTCACCAGGATGTGATTGATGACTGAAGTGAATGTAGACCATACGAATAGGCAATATATTACACACCCAGATCAAGCTGTTTTTTAAACATGAAAACGTATAGCATTTTGCATGTCTTTAGCTTGTAACTGGACTTAAATTACTGTGATGACTAGGGCTGCATTTTCTTTCAGGGTTGTACCCATTACTGTGTAATCCCACCCCTCCATTGAATGTTGAGAGAACACTGCTAGAATCAGTACTCCTCATTGCAGGGTGCTATACAACCTGGTAAAACCAGGATGTAACCTTTTTGAAATGATTTTTCCAGTTTAAAATATTGCTACTCTTTCAGTGTTGAGAGTCCATTTATTCAAGATTTAAAGCAACCCCCCCCCCCCCTTCCCCATAAGGAATGGTGCACTCCATCCCTGTGCTGCTCCCTCAAGGTGTGGAGTGTACCATTACTGATAGGGGTGTGTCGGCCTTTCCAAGGGCTTGAATTGGCTTGTGAATGGAGCAGGTGTAGGGAACCAGTAACGGGATGGGAGAAACCTTCTCAAGGGATGTATGAACAAGACAAGGTGGAGGTTTTAACTGCTATCAAACCATTTATCAGCATGCCATTCATTTCAGCTGGGTTTAAACTGAGCAGCTAAAGGCTCAATATAGTGTGTTCTAGCCTCACGAACAGTGATGTCTAATAATTTCTTGGTGTGGAAAATATGAGACTTCAAGAGGTTTGCATTATACTGTGGAGGAGATACTAATACAACATAACTTAATCAAATGATAATGGGCTTTGTTTTTCCACGGTGCTGTAATAAAGCATGGATTTTTAAATTGGTAAGGTCGAGAAATTATACTATAACCACGCTTATCACAGCCGTCTCATATTTCCTTTTGCTCGCATTTACTCTCGTATTGCATGTTCAACAGGGATATTAAACTGCATTTTCAGCTTAAGGCAAAGTGTATAACAGGGCTGGCCAATCCCGATCCTGGAGAGCCAATATTCCACTCCAGGTTCTTCTGATAAAATGAGATAATTAACTACTTCAGGAGATTTCATCATAAACCCTGAAAGCAAATAATAACCTTTAATAGAAATTATAATTTCTGAATGTAAAGTCGGGTGTGCTAGGTGTAAATCAATATTTTCAGATGCTTAAGTTGGGGCAAATGTTGGGTGAAAATCAGAGGAAAAACGGTAGCATAATAATAATAATAATAATAATAATAATAATAATAATAATAATAATAATAATAATAGCTTAGTCTTCCTTAATAAATGAAACCATGTTATTAAGCTATGGGATCACTTAAACATTTTCTGAAGATGGGATAGTACACCTTTTAAGACCAGCCCCACGTGTGTGTGTGTGTGTATATATGTATATATGTGTATATATATATATATATATATACATACATATATATTGAATTATTCCAATACAGGACCTGTCATAGTTAGTAATTCTATGATCAAGTGTCACATATGGTACTTCTGTAGCAATCGATAATCTTCATTAATGCAGCTACTATGTCTTAAATGCAAAGCTCAGTCCTAAAGAGGTAACAAGAAGCCAGGGATATTCCACACTGTATCTGGGTGATAGAAGTCTGCTTATGAAGCTGCGCACTTTCAGAATTTGCACGCTCGGATCATCGCTAACTGAAATGATCACTTGCTCAGTTTGTGTAAGAAGGGCCTATTCATGACATTGGGTACAGAGTGTGCAACCAGGCCCATTCTAAACAGGGTACAGATCGTCAGCCAATCATTTTGATTTTTGTTTATGTGTTCGATTACAGTGGTCATGATTTTGATATTGATAAGGTTTGATTTTCTATATTTGGTGTTGTTTTTAATTTTTCTACTCCTTTTCCAAGTTTTAAAGCCATGTTTTGCAACGTTTAATAATGCTGATTTGTTTTAGTAATGTTTGATACGCTATGAGACTCCAGATTTGATATTGTGTATAAAAAATGGACCAGCAGTATATTCTGTATCAGTACAATGTAAGACCATTCCTTGGTAAATAAACGTTTAAAAAAATATATGTTTTTCCTAGATGGCGTTGTGTGTTTCTGCTTCGGACTCTAATTATATTTTAGTGTCAAGCTGAGCTTGATAGTGGGGAGTGAAACATTCATTTATTATGAAGCTGAACCCCAGAAGCAGTGCGATTTCTTTTGTTAGTCTTTGATTTATAAATTGCAGCTGTCATTGAACACAATGAAAGCCTGTTGTGTTTCCAGACCAGTAAAGGTTACATTGTCCTGTATTTCCGAACAAAACAAATGGGCTATACATTTTTCAGCCATTGCATCTGTCCAGCTGTCTATCCATCAGAAATGCAATGTTGATCGCTTACCAACAAGCATAGAACAAGTTGTGTATGAGATTTCAACTGAGTATCCTTTTATTTTCACTTCCAAAACATCAAAACTTAAAACTGTCTTACAAAAAACTATCTGTAATCTCTCGTTTTAATGTGTGTTCATTGATCTTCAGAATTGTCATTAATTGCCATCAGCCATCATAAAAAATTAAAAGGACTTGACAAAGTTAACCCGAACTAAAACTTTAAGCGCAGCCCAGAAACCAGGACGGAGAACACAGCTGGGAATTAAATGGACTTGGGACAGTGGGAATCAGACAAGCTTAGATGGGCTGAATGGTCTTAAATAGTACAAAGTGCGCAGCTGTCTATTAAGCAAAACAAATGTTCGACTGTGTCTCATTTTTGAAGATCCGTCTCTGGGTCTATTTAAGAGCCCTCAGTCCTGGGGAACCCGACCCAATCTGTTCTGAGATCTGACCCACTTTCTTTTTCTCTAGTTTCTTGTCTTGCATATAATTACAGCCTCTCTCTGTCCACTTAATCAAGGGAAACAGGATAGGTGGAAAAAGAACTCTCCCACAACTTGAGAAAGCATCGGAATCAACTCTATCCCTTACAGACTGGAAAACACAAGGCATTGCTAATAAAGGAGTATCATATCACTAACCATTTATAGACACTATTCTCAAATCCCACCGGGACCCCATTAGAATCCCTGTCTATCACCCCCACAAAAACCATTAGCCGACCACAGCGTTACCAGCAGTGCCCACAGCGGATTGGAGCACATAATTGCCCAGTTCAGAATATCTTCCTGAGTCTATAGCATAGAGTCTGTCTGCTACTGATTTACCTGGCATGCAAGTGAGGTCAGAATGCTGGTCTGTGTTGGGGAGTAACTCATTACTGTAATCAGACTACATTTTTCAGTAACTTCAACTCTATAATATTGAAGTGGGGGTATGGGGTAACAATATTGCCATTGCTAATAAGAGGTAAGAAATTGATTCTAAATCTTTAGGTGTCTTCTGTAATACTTAAAACTAATAGAAGAACACAATGGGGGTGCACTGGTATATATTTAAAACTACAGCCAGTCACACCTGATGCGTCTGTACAGTCGAGACTGGATCTGTTATTTGAATCTTTTCATGATCTTCTCCCAGACAAGCAGCAAAGACAGAACAGCGTGCGCACAGACAGCTCCCAGCCCAGATATACACCCAGAAGTCGGCGATCAGGTGTCGGCTGCTGTAGGATTCTGGTCGGACGATGGCGGTAAGCTGCTCATAGACCCCTGTTGAATTCAGAGAGACAGCACAGTAACAGACTCTATATTTAGTTACAGTACGCAACTTACCCATGTCGAAACAGCACCACGAATTGCGGTGGGTATGAGACGGGGCAGGGAGTCGCCTGACTATATTTCATTTCGTTAAACTTTATTTATAATAAGTAGGTTTTTACGGTTACATACTGTACACGTGATTTGATTTCGTGGTTATTACTGATATATCTATCTGGGCACACAGGTCAAGAATCAAACGTCCTTATTCAGTCCTTTATGTCAAAACGGTGTGTTGTTTTCAGTTCTCGTATGCCCGCTTAAGTTAAAATCCTTAATTTTGAGTTTATGCTACGTTGACGCCTGTTGTTTATTGAACCGGTAAATTTATATTTTGGAAAAATATCCCTTATAATAAGATTTTTTTTTTTTTTTCAGAATTGTAGGTGTCCCCAGCAAATTATCATTATTAATACATGTTTAACATATTTTCAACATTGATTTGTAGACAGAACAAGTCACTTACTGCTTCTCTCGTATATGTAACATCGTTACGTGAAGGAATTGCCAGCAGTGGCCCGTGCGTTTGAGCAAAAAGAGAGGGGGTGAGGGGGTGGGGGTGGAATAATTCATGAATAATACACAGTCAGAACCGCTTCTCTGTGAAAGCAGCCAGCTGGGGGGTTTGCAACATGGCGCCAGTCCGTGCATTTTAATAATAACGCGTTGCTATTTAGGGATGGGAAACACAATACAAGACTTTGTCCTCGCCGCGTCCGAATGACAATTGCGTCCAGCCCGAGTAACACAGCACAGGTGCAGGCTGAGGTAGCACCACCACAGGTATTGTCCGCTGTGTGTGCCAGCCGCTTCCACTGACCCTCAGACTGACCGAGGAAAAACCATGACAGCAAAGCCGGTCCTGCGACGCGGCTTCCAGTGAGAGCCAACACGGGGGCAGATACCGCGGCTTTCCCGTGAACGATGTAGCAGTCCGGACTGGTCCTTCCTTTCTTTTCTTTCTTTCTGTCTTTTATTTATCTATTTATTTATTATTAGTATTAATAAATTCGCTCCTTCTCAACGAAGACCGCAATATTACTATAGGCTGGCAGTAGAAGACTACTACCAAATACAGCACTGAACCCCATTCGCACAGAGGATAAAGCGGTAAGGATTATTATTATTATTATTATTATTATTATTATTATTATTATTATTATTATTATTATTGTTGGTGTTTGCTGTTGCCGCGGTCTCTGGACTTTATTTGAGCGGATATTGCGGTTATAATTTTCTCCCGCAGGACTATTAAAGATTAATTTCAAATCCCAGTCGTGATGGATTCTGTACAGCCTAGAATACAACCAGGGGGCCGGTCTGTGTGCTGAGACTGCCCGAGCTGCGTGAAGGTTACCGCTGTCTGTGGGGGTCGCGTCTCTTAGCAGGTGTATTACCCGCACGTTGTATTTGTAATGGAAATTGCTTCGGTTCTTAAAATGCACATACATTAGCTAATCATATGTGTATCCATACCGGCGCTGAACTGTGTTATGTAATAATGTATTGATTGTATATATATACTAGTGTACATATTTATTAGAACACTCCATTGCTTTTGTAGTTTTGATTCGTTGTGCATATGAAAGCCAACCACTGGAGCTGCAATGGTCAAAATAGGCAAATTAATGATTGCAAACATTAAGATTAATGATTGCAAACATTAACAGTAAGAGAAAAGCAACGTCCACCAATGATCAAATGTTGCAAGTTGCCTGTTAGTCAGGCACACGGATGCACGTTGTCCTAACAAGTATATTTGCAGTTGTCTCTGCTTTTTCCCATGGTATGCATTGGGCATGTTTTTTTTGGAATGCATTTCCACACCTCTCTGTGCTAACCTGTGTGTAACCATGCTGGCACTGTGCTTTATACACCTTCCTATGCGTTTACTAAGCCTGCACTACAGAAGGATAGCCATGTAATATTACACTACTAAAGACTGTAAAAGACCAGTTGACAATGTCTCAATGTTTTGCAGTATTATACGTCTAAATGCTATATAACAAAATAATACATGTCCACCCAACTGTACATAAGACTGCAGTTCTTTCAAGCACTTTTTAGTGACACATATCTATGCTTTATCAGTTTCAGCAGATGCAATTATTATTATTATTATTTATTTCTTAGCAGACGCCCTTATCCAGGGTGACTTACAATTGTTACAAGATATCACCTTATACATTATTTCACATTATACAGATATCACATTATTTTACATACAATTACCCATTTATACAGTTGGGTTTTTATTAGAGCAATCTAGGTAAAGTACCTTGCTCAAGGGTACAACAGCAGTGTCCCCCACTGGGGATTGAACCCACAACCCTCCGGTCAAGAGTCCAGAGCCCTAACCACTACTCCACACTGCTGCCCTATTACAGCTTCATGTGAACAGCTGCCTGTACACTATCTCATTAATCATATCAGTCTTTTAATAGTGCTTTGTGGAAATGGCAACAGGTCTTAAGTGGAGCCTTTTGTGTGCAGTAGGGTGTGATTTGTTTGTCATTATTAGATATGAAGGATTTGACAGGTTTTGACAGGTTTGTTATTGGTTTATGCATGCCAAGGAGTTGACATAATTAACCCAAACCCAGTACTTTAAGTGCAGAACCAGAGGGCACTGTTGGAAATGAAGTGGAGACTCAGGACAGAGGGAAGGAGACGCTTCTTCACACAGAGAGTGGTGAGGGGATGGAATGGGTTACCTAGCCATGTTGCTGAGGCAGAACCACTGGGATCCTTTAAGACCCGACTTGACAAAGATCAATCAGCTGCTAGGAACCGGACGAGCGCTGATGGGCTGAACAGCCTCCTCTCGTTATTACATTCTCTTATGTATTTAATCGCTTTCTCCTCATTGCTTAATTTTCTTGACTTTAAACACCCTTTTGTCTTCCTCCTCATAAAGAACAAAAAGATGATCAGTTGTTTTGTACATCCTGTCCGGGGTCTGCTGTGTTTATTAACTGCAGGGGATACATGCTGCCTCCACATCTCACAGCGTTTGCATGACAAATCGGAATGCTTTCCACTTGACAACAGCAGCCTTTCACAAGGGGTACGATAGGAGCGACTCCAGGATTGACTGTGACAAGAAACGAGAAAACAAGTGACCCTTTTCCTGATGGTCATTTGGGTAACGTTTCAAACTTCGCTGGGTCTTGCACAAAACTCTTCCTCGTTCTTGTATGGTGCTGCACTGTGTTTTGGATCCAGTACCGTTCACAATCTGTGTTGTGAAGCCTGCATTTTAAAAATCCTGGGCCACAATCAGGCCTGTATAATCGCATCCTGGTTTTTCAGAAGTGTTTGTCGGAACGTTGCAATCTGCAGCAACATTTTTCTTTTTCTTGTACGGTGAAATCCATCGCTTTGTCTGCAAGGATAATGCAAGTTTTTTTTTTCACTGATTTCTTTACTTCATGGAAACATAATTGATGCATGAGCACTATGGCAACTTGAAATGCATCATGGGATATTCTCATTTTTCATCCCTGGAGGATTAAATGAATTGGTATTATGAGAAGTCATTTATAATAAGTGATTTACCCGGGACCATGTCGAAATTGTGTAGCATCAGGAAAAGTGTTTAATCCAAGTTCGTCTAAATAAGAATTGACTGTAATTGAGAACAATGGTCACATGTTACGTGTTACACCCGTGTACCGTGTAATGTATCTATGCATTGTGAAATGGTTCATGCTGAAGTCCAGAAATAGGACTGGTATTAAACCCTAAAGGCTTGAACTTTACTGTGGGTGACCCACTTATAACTCTGCATAGAAATCTGCAATGACTCATAACTCTCAGCTAAAAACAAAAGCTTGTCTTCATGAAGTACTGTATGCTGAAATGCTGCCTGTGTATTTGTCATGATGTGGTAAAGCCCCTGAAACATATACATTATGCATCAATCCCTTTTTTCGATTTCTGTTGAATGGTCTCTCGCCTATGAAGTGCGGAGTCAGGATTGGCAGCAAACTAGTTCAAATGATTGGTCTCTCTGAATTTATAAATAGACATGTTCAGAACCGCCACCAGTGATGGAAAAAAGAAATGATTCACGGAACTGAAGGGGGGATTTAAAAGCCAATTTTTCCTCCCTCAGACCCCTTGCTTACTAAATACTCTGGTATCTCTGAATAGATAATTGTTTCCTCTTTAAAAAAATATGCTAGATATTTTAATGAGCAAGACGTTTCCAGAAATGTTCTCCTTTTTAAGAACATAAGAACATAAGAAAGTTTACAAACGAGAGGAGGCCATTCGGCCCATCTTGCTTGTTTGGTTGTTAGTAGCTTATTGATCCCAGAATCTTATCAAGCAGCTTCTTGAAGGATCCCAGGGTGTCAGCTTCAAAAACATTACTGGGGAGCTGGTTCCAGACTCCCACAATTCTCTGTGTAAAAAAGTGCCTCCTATTTTTTGTTCTGAATGCCCCTTTGTCTAATCTCCATTTGTGACCCCTGGTCCTTGTTTCTTTTTTCAGGTCGAAAAAGTCCCCTGGGTCGACATTGTCAATACCTTTAAGAATTTTGAATGCTTGAATCAGATCGCTGTGTAGTCTTCTTTGTTCAAGACTGAATAGATTCAATTCTTTTACCCTGTCTGCATACGACATGCCTTTTAAACCCGGGATAATTCTGGTCGCTCTTCTTTGCACTCTTTCTAGAGCAGCGATATCCTTTTTGTAGCGAGGTGACCAGAACTGAATATTCTAGATAAGGTCTTACTAATGCATTGTAAAGTTTTCACATTACTTCCCTTGATTTAAATTCAACACTTTTCACTATATATCTGAGCATCTTGTTGACCTTTTTTATAGCTTCCCCACTTTTTCTAGGAAAGCAGCACAGCTGGGGATGGGGAGTTTGTTGCTGGATAACTTCACTCAGACGACTTGCTCACTAAATATCTTGGTATCTCTGAATAGATAAAGATCTCCTCTTTTAACAATATGATTTTAATGAGCAGTCTGTCCCACACGTACAGTGGTACCCATCTTGGGGTCTTGAGAACACTTAGAGTTATTCCACATACTGTAAATATTTGCCACCAAAATATTTGGCGAATCACACCCATAAAACCTATTTTGCTGCAGATATGTTGGCGACCTGCTGCAATATCAAAGTATGTATTGTTAGTGAACTTTGATATTTGTGCCAAAAATGTTTGCGTTTTTTTTTTCATATGTGAAAAACACATAATAAAAAGCTCGCAAATATTTATGGGTTTACAAATCATTTTAATATACTTCACCATCATACAAACAACTACCCAATGCCAGTCTTAAGTAGGATGGATCAGATTTACAATAATTGCCTTTTCCTATTCTTTACTGTTCTGTACACACTGCTCTTCAGCTCTGGCCAAAAGTTTTGCATCACCCTGTAGAATGAACTCATTTAGTTTCATAAAGTCAAATGCAAGCTGCCGAATAACGTTACGTTAACATATTGAATTACGCACCCTCTTTGGAGTTTTCCGTATACTAAATGTGATTGAAAAAAATGTGACATTTCAAAATCTAACATGAAATACTGTACGACTATTATGGATTCCGCTAGTTCCTTTGATTACATGATGTTAAATAGAAGATCTAATACAGTTTTTGTCTCAATCCTACAATTCTAGGTGATGCAAAACTTTTGGCACCAGTGGGACATGCTGCCTTCATACAGAGAGCTCTAGTTTTGAATTTACAGCAGTGGCAGCAGGGGAGGGATGTTCGTGACAAGCTTGTTATTGATTTCAGCCCAGCTGAAGTTAGGACTGGAGATTTTCTGATGCAGAAGGTTTAAATTCCATTTAGGGGCTCTGTTCCCCTCCGAATAAGTAGATGCCTTCACAGCTGAGGAGAGGAGATCATGTTGTGGTTTGTATTGTGTGGAACTAAAATAGATTCATCAGAGTGGGGATTCAAACAGGTTTTGCAAAAGTTTTCTTTATTATATTAAGTAGAACTCTAAGTGGCGACTCAGGACAGAAGGAAGGAGACCCTTCATCTCACAGAGAGTGGTGAGGGGATGGAATGGGTCACCTGGTCATGTCGCTGAGGCAGAGTCACTGAGACCCGTTAAGACCCGACTTGACAAGTTCTGAGATCAATCAGCAGCAGCGAGGAACATAAAAACAGAAGAAAGGTTCGTCAAGGCTCGTCCCTTGTTAGCACACTCGTTTAAAAGCATTTTTTTAAATGTTCCCAGTGTTTTAGATGCTTCACCTGGTAGGCTATTCCATGCATTTGTAACTCTCTGTGTCGCAAAGTGCTTCCTACCTTCTGTTCTAAACTCTACTCCTCTTCCATTCATGCCCTCTTGCTCTTCTCTCTGTGCTGAATTTGAAGCAGTGTCCTGGGTTATTGAAGCAGTGTCCTGGGTTATTGAAGCAGTGTCCTGGGTTATTGAAGCAGTGTCCTGGGTTATTGAAGCAGTGTCCTGGGTTATTGAAGCAGTGTCCTGGGTTATTGAAGCAGTGTCCTGGGTTATTGAAGCAGTGTCCTGGGTTATTGAAGCAGTGTCACTCGGACCCTCTTGTTAGGGATTTGAACCCCTTTGTAGCCTCCATCAGTTCGATTCCCCTAGTGGTCTATGCTTCCCTTCTTAGCTGTGGCATTCCATCATTAAACAGCACTACCTTCACATAGAGACAGTCAAGCCCTTTGCTAACCAGCCAGACCTTGCCTCTGTTGACTTACACAGCTTGATTGACAGGCTGTTTGCTTTGAAGAGAGTGGCTTTGATTGGTGTTGCAGCTGTCACTCTCTCACACACCCGCCCACGTTCCCAGATCTCCTGCACTCCTTTTATTTTGGCCGAGCAAAAAACTCTCTGTTTCTATTTTTCTATTTCACAGGGACACTGACAAAATTATTCTGCGATACTGACAACGTGAGATACAGCACAGGTAAAGCAATGAGCTTCTTATCAACACAGCAGGGGGTTCAGGAATGCTTTCATGCAATCATAATGAAATGCAGCATCTACTCCCAAGTCTGCTTTACCTTTAAATCTAGACCCCAGAATTCATCACCTCCAGCAAATACAAGCGATATTTGACTAAGAATCGATCACATGTATTTGAAGCTAAATGCCTTGCAGTTCACAGCAGGGCACTAAATGGTCATTTACTAAACAAGGGACAGTTCAGCTCCTTTGTAATGTCAATGGCAACTAGAACTGAAGAGCAGCTTCTGAACTTCAGGCTTACAAAAGTGTCCCCTAGTAAAATCACAGCAAGGTGTGATAAAGCACAGTGAAAGCATGGTAAAGCATAGGCAAGCATTGTAAAGCACAGACAGGTGTGGTAAAGCATAGGGAAGCATTGTAAAGCACAGAGATGTCTGGTAAAGCATAGGGAAGCATTGTAAAGCAAAAGAGATGTGGTAAAGCATAGGGAAGAATTGTAAAGCACAGAGAGGTCTGGTAAAGCATAGGGAAGCATTGTAAAGCACAGAGAGGTCTGGTAAAGCATAGGGAAGCATTGCAAAGCACAGAGAGGTCTGGTAAAGCATAGGGAAGCATTGTAAAGCACAGAGAGGTCTGGTAACGCATAGGGAAGCATTGTAAAGCACAGAGAGGTCTGGTAAAGCATAGGGAAGCATTGTAAAACACAGATAGGTATGATAAAGCTTAGGGAAAGCTGAGCGATTCAGACACCCAAAGTTCATCACAAGAATCTTGAACCGTAAGAGACGGGGTTAACTGCACATATTAATTGTATTATAAATTGTGTTTTATTTAAAAAGAATAATAACACAGTCCACAGTTCATGCTTCTGTCCGTGTCTTTAGAATCTGACAGCTGGTACTCTGCATGAGACGACACGAGCCAAATAAGATGTACTGCTCTGAAATGTAGCCAAAATATACTACTACTACTACTACTACTACTACTACTACTAATAATAATAATAATAATAATAATAATAATAATAATAATAATAATAATAATAATAATATGTCTGTAGGCACAAAACACGAATGACCTTTTATCGTCTTATATGACCTATCAATATTGATATTAATCTTCGGTTTCGTGGAAAAACTATTCTGCTAGAGAGAGAGAGAGAGAGAGAGAGAGAGAGAGAGAGAGAGAGAGAGAGAGAGAGAGAGAGAGAGAGAGAGAGAGAGAGAGAGAGAGAGGAAATTGATTTTTTTTCCCAAGGGAATGATGAAGCGAATTCCATCCCGCCACAGTGCTCTCTGTGTTTAAAAAAGGAATTTGCTTTCTAATCCAAGCGAAATCTGGGCTTGAACTTCTAAAACCAAGATTATTGTCCGATCTTGGAAGCGATTCTTATTTTTCATTTTAAAAAGCTGTCAATGGCTCATCTGTTTTGCTGTTGTAAGCGTTCGAAGGCATCTAAGATAAAATCCTTTGCCTTATTAGCACTGGTGATACTATTTCCCCCTTTTTGCTGGTGTTTAAAACTACATTTTTACTTTTCTTTCTCATAGACAATGCTATAGAAATGTGCTACTCCTTCCTGGTACAAAACCACTTCCTTTGCTGCAATCATGTGACTTTTCACACAGGAAGTTATATGATTTCAGGAAGAAAATAGAAGATAATCGCATAGTACCAAAGCTTAAAAATGCTTTAAATCCAAAACGTCCAGCAGATGGAATAAGTGTCCGAAGTTTTTATATGAGTTCCCTTAAAAAGTATTTAAACAAACAAGATAAAAACATTACTACCTCAACACAAGAAAAGGGGGCCAGTGATAATTCTGCTACTACTAATAAAACAAGGGGGACGTTAAAAAGAAATATGCAGCATGGAACCTAAGTTCAAAGAGGGGAACCTATTACCTGTAACACAGGAAGGAAGTGAGTTTATAGCGCTGTCGCAGAAAAAATGGGAAACACTTTAACTGTTTGTTTATTTTAAAGGACTACAGCTAATGCATAACATGGAAACCAGAAAGCGCTTCAACAGTGCAAGTCAAACCCTACACGTCACACGAACGTGCCTTTCAGATCATCCTGCTGGAAAACAGCATCAGAGGAGGGAGGGAGTGGCTTCGATAGCTGGATCTTCAAAGAATATTTCCAGCTGCAGCCTGACCAAACCCAAAACAATATCTCTGTAAACTGTGCCTGAGAAGTAACTGTTTCAAAGTAATAAGTTACTGTAACTAGTTACAATTGGAATTACAATGGTAACAGGTTACTTTTTAAAAGTAACTTCCTCAGCCCTGTGTGGCAGTATCAAGAATAGTTAGGCAGTACATTTTTGTAATATCACTTAGAAATAAACTGATTAACGCGTACATATTTTGGGAGATTAATTTTCTCCTGCCTTGTCCCTCTTAGCATACCAGAATTAATTTTCTGCGACACCATTTTAGTGCATGCAAGGACTGAATGCGTGTCGTCATCGTTTGAATATAAAATTAGTCACGGAACCGTATTATGCAGCAAAGCACTCGCACTGAAGGACTTGTGAATGGGAAGTTGTTTTATTTTTTTAAAATTTTCTGACGGTTCATTGGATAGAAAGAGGGTTCCTTGTATCTACTGTCAAAGTGAGTTCCAGTATCACAGAAGGGCATCTAGTCTGCTCTACCACCTGCGTGCTAAACATGTTTTCACTTCTCAAAATACACTTTCTAGTAGTTCTTCTGCTATAGACAACAACAAATGAAACCCGTCTTTTAGAAATTCAGGATCGCTGCAAAGCCATGAATCAAGCTATTGGATAACTACTGACTGCAGACCCAGTAACATTGTGTAGCTTTGTTTTATTTCAATAACCATATTTATTTTAAATAATGTTATTTACAATTATGGAGGATATAACTGTTACTCTGTGAATGTTTTGTTTTATTTAGGCAATTTCAAGTTATTAATAAAAGATCATTTTAAAGTATTATTATTATTATTATTATTATTATTATTATTATTATTATTATTATTATTATTATTAAAATGGCAATGAAAAACATCTGTTTATAACTGATAATTGTAAATACAGTAAGGTGAGTAATAAACAGACTCCATTGTGATTTAGCAGTTGGTTCAAACAATTTAACAACAATACTGAACTGTAAATATAAAACTAAATAATAATAATAATAATAATAATAATAATAATAATAATAATAATAATAATAATAGCGTCAATAATAAAACAAATTTAAATGAGATGGATGCAGTAATTGTATCAATGAAATATGCGATTAAAACCAAGATTTTTAATCGCTTGACAGCCCTAATTTCAACACATTATAATTAACAGCTTGAGATATTTAAAGAAAAGCAGTTCTTTTTTTTCCACAACAAGCGTAGATTAATGTCCGATCAAAGTACTGGAGCAGCACACAGACTAATCCCAGGGCTAATGGAATGAGCTGCGAACACACAGGTAACATTGAAATGCAGTCAAACCTGAATATAATATTGAGTTGCGCATGACTGGCCTCGGATAGCCGTGTCACTTGACCCCCCTCAGTTCCCAGTTCATGAAACAGATTAGCTCAACCAGGACCGGTCCGCCTCGAATGGAAAGCGGGTCTCCATGGAGACCCATCCCAGTGAAGAGAGGGCCCAGTGCGGGTTTATATCTCCCTGTCTCTGTCGCTGTCATGTTTCACTAACTCCGTCTCGCAGCCGTCTTTATCGGCACATTTATCAGCACTTAGTTTATTATATTCCGCTCTCAGTGTGAGGGGCTAGCCACACAACAGGGATTTTGAAGCCTAGGGTTTTTAATATTTCCCAATTACGGACGACTTTATCAGGACTGGAATGGGCTATATAATAAACTGAGCAAACCTCCCATACTGTATGTGTTTGGCATCACCTAGAATTTTAGAATTGAGACATAATTTTTAAAAAAATACAATAACATAATTTAGATATTTTATTTAACATCATGTAATCAAAGAAATTACAAAATGATATCGCAAAAAAAGTAATACAGTAGTATTTCATGTTAGCTTTTTGTTAAGTATACAACAAAGCGGCGTGTATTTCAATAGGGCAGCAGTGTGGAGTAGTGGTTAGGGCTCTGGACTCTTGACCGGAGGGTCGTGGGTTCAATCCCAGGTGGGGGACACTGCTGTTGTACCCTTGAGCAAGGTACTTTACCTAGATTGCTCCAGTTAAAACCCAACTGTATGAATGGGTAATTGTATGTAAAAATAATGTGATATCTTGTAACAATTGTAAGTCGCCCTGGATAAGGGCGTCTGCTAAGAAATAAATAATAATAATAATAATATGTTAACGTAACGTTATTCAGCAGCTTTCATTCGACTTTATGAAGCAAAATTGTTTAATTCTATCGGGGGATGCAAAACAACTAAATAAATAAATATTAAAACCGAGACGACTTCAGCTGGGATTTCTCTGTTGCATTTGGTTTCTCTTCAGCGTTATGAGAGGCATTGCAGGACACTGAAAGAGAAGCTGCAGTGCGCGGTACGGGTATCTCTGTAAGGCGATAGTGTTGTACTGCAGTGTGGGGATATTGAACAGTAATGGTCAGTGCTGCTGTCTTGAGTTTCGATCTGATGGTAAGGAATCCTTAATAATGCTTATCTGACAAAACCCTCAGCTCAGCTTACAGGACTCTAAGTTTACCGTGACTGTGTTCAGGGTATAGACTCGGGATACAGACTCTGCTGTCTTTTTTAGAAGCTTTTTCATCTTTTTTTTGCAGAAATGCATAGCAATGAGACGTTTCCTTGGGGACACTAAGCTGTACACTGCAGGCTTTGTCCTTGTACAGCTGCCTATTGTAAACTCCCTTCTCTGTAGGATATTCTGTAGTTCGTGTTATTTGATTGGACCATGCGGTATACAGCTATGGGCAGAGGTTTCGCATCCCCCTGTAGAATGAACTCCTTTTGCTTCATAAAGTTGAATGAAACCTGCTGAATAATGTTACCTTGTTAACATATTCAGTCACATACTGTTTTGTAGTTGCCCATACACGTAATGAAAAATGTGACATTTCAGCAGTGTGGAGTAGTGGTTAGGGCTCTAGACTCTTGACCGGAGGGTCGTGGGTTCAATCCCAGGTGGGGGGGACACTGCTGCTGTACCCTTGAGCAAGGTACTTACCCTAGATTGTTCCAGTAAAAACCCAACTGTATAAATGGATAATTGTATGTAAAAAATAATGTAATTGCATGTAAAAATAATGTGATATCTTGTAACAATTGTAAGTCGCCCTGGATAAGGGCGTCTGCTAAGAAATAAATAATAATTTCGAAATCTAACATGAAATACTGTACTATGACTTCTGGTAGACACTTGCAAAAGCATTGTGTAGTTTATTTGATTTTGTGATGTTAAATAAAAGATCTAAATTATGTTCATATCGTTTTTTTAATTATATCTCAATCCTAAAATTCTAGGTACTGTGGCTCCTGCTCCACGTGCCCCCACTATCTCTCCAAAGCTGTTAGATCTTTCCCCAGTCCTGGTAGACTGTTTGCAAGCGTGCTGCTCCCACAGCTTTACAGCAGGGAAGTCACATCACATGACCAGCCTAATCTCAAATTCAAGGAGATGCCAAATCCAATAGACTGGTCCTAATAAAGTGGTCGTTTTTATTGATAGCCATTGATGGCTAATGGATTTTTTAAAAATAGTCCAAATCCTATGGCATTCATTATTTATTTATTCATTTTTTTTACAGAAAAGGGACATCATAAGGCCATCCCATCAAAGAGCCACATCTTTGACTGGCCCTGATAGAGGGTTCCACAGTAGATATTGATTTTCTGACAGTTATCTTTGAATGAATTCCTGATTTGAGCTGTCTGTGACCTGTGCCACACTAGCTTCCATTAGGAGCAGCTAAGAGGTAAGAAATGGATTTGAAAGCTGATGTTAGCCCTGCATTAGAGGGGGCAGTGATCACGATGCCAGGGTTGTAGGAGGTTAGAAAATGGATTTTGAAGGTTATGTTGGCGCTCCTTTTAAATGGGGACAAAGTTAAAGTTGCTTGCGCTATAGGAGGTAATAAAATGGGTTTTAAATCTTAATGCCTTGTATTGTAATGGAACTGCTAAAGATTTTAACTGCCCAGTATTGACTTGGAAATTAAGTGAAGACTTAGGGAAGGAGACACTTCTTCACACAGAGAGTGGGGAGGGGATGGAATGGGTTACCTAGTCATGCTGTTGAGGCAGAATCACTGGGATCCTTTAAGACCCGACTTGACAAAGTTCTGAGATCAATCAGCTGCTAGGAACCGGATGAGCACTGATGGGCTGAACAGCCTCCTCTCGTTCGCACCTTTTCTTATGTTCTTATTTGAACTTGAAAAGTGATCTGGGAACTTGTCCAGCGAAAAGCTCCCATATTGTAATGTAAAGACAAACTGAACCAGAGTCTGTAAAGCACCTTTCTCTAGTCTTGCCTATAGCAAACCTTGTATTCATCCCAATGAATGCACTTCGTCAGGTATTGGATTACCAGCTGTTTAAATTGCTTTGCCATCGTTTGCAGTGTTGTATATCCCCAGTGTGGTTTCTTCTGTTCATTTAGAAGATGTTGTCTTGGAATGGCAACAAACAAACTTGGAAAACCGGCAAACACTGATCAAATACAGTGGCAAAGTGGTTTGTAGTGCACTGAGGTGCAGTGCTTAAGAACAACAATCCAACAACAGTTCCAATGGTGAAAACGAAGCTATTTTTGTTGCTTTAAATAAGAAGACTGACTATACACAGCGATGTGTAAAGCCAGTCAAAACCACAGGGTTCAGTCCTGAAATAACAACAACACACACTGTACACAGACACGCTCCCGAATCACAACACAGAGTGCTCCTTGTGTAATGCAGTGCAGTCTGGGGCTGATGCTGGCTGAATAGCAACAGCTCCCAGATTTGGTCTTCTATGAATGATAAGGGTGACAATTGATAGACAGACAGATACAACACGACAAAAACTCATGGTTACTTTCGGCTTTTGCCGTCCTTTAGAGGTCTTTCACAACCATAACAAAGGAACAGATCGCTCGGCCACATCCCCCAATATATCTTCAGTCACGCCCCCTTTGGTAGCGAGTGCAATCTCCTCCAATCCATGACTGACACATTGCAGTAAGGCGCTGACTTCTAGTATTGTGACTCCGCCCCCTTCCTGGATGGTCGTCTTCCGACTGACCCTGGAATGAACTGCCAAACCATCCAGTCCGGGGTGCTCTGTTCCTGTTATACAGCGCCCTCACTGGTCAGGAGGGAGATTGTTGATTAGGATTAATTCGCTCTCAGTCACAAATACACACTCCTAAAAAAGCAGAAACAGCGAAAGAACATTGGGGACTATTTTTTCCGAATATTTGTACAACCTAATTGTTTTGTAACAAAGTTGCATGTAAGTATATATCCATGCTCTTTCAACTAAAACCTAAAGACAGCTTCCCCTGAATATAATTGACTTTAGTTCATATGGTCAGAAAAATGCAAGAAAGGGGAGTAAAATGTGTCTTTCAGCTACATCGGCTTTATAGAAAGCTACCGAGATCCCTTTGGATCCAGAGGAGAGTTTGAAGGTATTATGTTGTTTTTCCCAGATTATTTGTGTGTGATTATTAATGTGTTTTGCATGTGAATTCTCATGATCAGCCTCTCTCTCTCTCTCTCTCTCTCTCTCTCTCTCTCTCTCTCTCTCTCTCTCTCTCTCTCTCTCTCTCTCTCTCTCTCGTCTAGTGCAGTACAGCTATGGCTAAAAGTTTTGCATCTAGAATTTTACAATTGAGAAATCATTTTTTAACCATATGAACATAACGTAGATCTTCTATTTAACATCATGTAAAGAAACTACAAAATGATATAGCAAAAGTCTACCGGAAGCCATAATAGTAGTACAGTAGTATTTCATGTTACATTTCGAAATGTCACGTTTTTCAATTCAGTTTTTCGTATAGTATATGGAAAACTACAAAGCGCTGGTGTGTAATTCAGTATGTTAACGTAACATTATTCAGCAGGTTTCTTTCGACTTCATGAAGCAAAAGGAGTTTATTCGATAGGGTGATGCTAAACTGTTGTCCACAGCTGTGGATTGACTGCGTGTTCCTCCCTCTCTGTAGTGAAGATGTCTCGGCTGAAGATCTTTCTGGTGCTTCTTGCTGTGAGCTGCCTCAGTTTGATGCTGCACCAAGGAGGGCATTTCAACTGGTAGGATCCCAACACACAGCCTTCCACCCACCTTCACCATCCACACACTACAGGGTGGCAGTGCAGGGGTGCACATTCGGCTAGGGTACCTCCTATAGCAGCAGCAACATAAAATTTTGGCGGCAATTTTTTTTTATTCCTTAGCAACCGTAGCTGATTGTTTTTCATTGGGTGGGGCTGCTCACATGACCCACCACAAAACACTAAAAACTCATTGAAGAGAGGGGGAGGGGCTTGATTAGGGCGGGGCTTAATCATTTAGCACCAGTAGGCTCTCTGGTGCTAAACTTTCAAAAGAGTTTAGCAACAATTTTCTAAAAGATTTGCACCCCTGCCCTTGGGCATTATTACCATTACAGCATCAGAAAAATATTATTTTTTATTTATTTTTTATTTTGTTTATCGATTTTAATACATTTACAAAACCACCCATGCATCAAATACAGGAAAAATAATAATTGGCCGTGTTGTTAAAAGATAATTTTGCAAGGTCTAATTTACTGAACCTTTGTTCTAGTGCATTGTATTTAAATATGTCTTCAATATATAATAATAACAATCAATAACAGATTGAATAAATCCATAAATCTTACCTGTTGTGCATTTCTCATTTGCTATATTGCTCTCAAATGTGCTGAACGAATCAATTGGTAAAAAATATGTTAGTAATTTGCAGCCATTAACAAAAATAACTGGGCCCTATTTAACAAGCAATTTTTATAAAACTACTGCCTGATTATTTTACAGGTCAGTAATGGGTTTAGATGTGATTTACCGTCACAGATTGTTACCGAGAGATTTTATCTAACCAGTTGCCAGAGGTATGCAAATGAGCTGTCCCCCCAACTTAAAGAAATCTCTGTCTGCAAGCCATGCTTTCAGTTAATGTTGCACTTGCTTGGTTACTAAAACCGCTAGCTTCTCTTATTAAAACCCCTGGATTTCCCCTCTCTCGCTCTCTCTCTCTCCTCCTCAGGAATGTCATGTCGTTCCACTTATCCTGTCCGTTTCACCGCTCCCCCCCTCCTCAGTCGACGAAGGCCAAGCACACCAGCATCGCCTTCCTGAAGACGCACAAGACGGCGAGCAGCACGGTGCAGAACATCCTGTTCCGCTTCGCGGAGCGTCACAACCTGACCGTGGCCCTCCCTCTCCAGGGCTACGACCACCAGTTCCGCTACCCCTGGAGCTTCTCGGTACGCTTCGTTCACCCGCACACCGTCCCTGCCCAGGTCATCACCAACCACATGCGCTTCAACCAGCAGGAGCTTCGCAAGCTCCTGCCCAACGACACCCTCTACCTCACCATCCTGCGAGAGCCAGCCACCATGTTCGAGTCTCTCTTCAGCTACTACAACCAGAACTGCGCCAGCTTCAAGCGGGTCCCCAACGGGTCCCTGGAGGCCTTCCTGGCGGAGCCTCAGCGCTATTACAAACCCGACGCGGGCAACTCCATGTTCGCCCACAACACTCTCCTCTTCGACCTCGGAGGGGAGAACGATCACAGCCCGGCGGACGACTCGTACATCACCGGCTTCATCAAGCAGATGGACGAGATCTTCTCCTTGGTCATGATCTCAGAGTACTTTGACGAGTCCCTCGTTCTCTTGCGGCGCCTGCTCTCCTGGGACCTGGAAGACATTCTCTACGTGAAGCTCAACATGCGTACCCCGGAATCCAAGCTGAAGATGAGCCCCGATTTACCCGGGAAGATCCGGAAGTGGAACTCCCTGGACGCCAAGCTCTACGACTACTTCAACGCCACCTTCTGGAAGAAGCTCCAAGCCCTGGGGCTGGATTGCGTGGAGAAGGAGGTGGATCTCCTAAGGCAAGCTCAGGACAGGCTGATCAGGGGCTGCTTTGGCGGCAGCCTCCCCCAGCTCCGCTCCTCATCCCAGATCAAGAACAAAGACCTCCGGCCCTGGCAGCCCAGCTCCAAAGTGGCCATCGTGGGCTACGACCTTCCGTACAACTCCACCCGCAATGCGGCCTCTGATCCCTGCCTCAAACTCATCATCCCTGAGGTCCAGTACACCCGGCTGCTGCTGAGAAGCCAGTCTCTGCGTTACCGGAAGAACTACCCCCTCCGAGCGCCACCGTCCGTGGGAGTGAGTGCCGGTTCTGTCAGGCATCTACCCAAGAGACCTATCTGATGGGCAGCCCCCTCTTTCTCCGGACCTTCTCAGGAGGGGTCCATGTTTCAAAAGCCAGCTCCTTGTGTTCTGTTTCCCCCACCTCCTCAATCATTAGCCTGTGGCATGCATACTGTGTTGCTTTTTATTCTTCAAACTGCATCTCTCTCTGTGCCACCCAAAAGCTTTCAAGTAAGTTAACTATCAAGTCGGTCAATAAAACTGCTTCCCGGACTGGGTTATGGGGGACTGGGTGTTACGAGAGCAAAAACTTCTCTCTGGAAGTAAAGCTAAGGATCCCTTCACCAAATCCTTAATATTTGAAATGTGTTAAAGGCAATTGGAAACTTGTTTCTTTATTAGACTTTAAGGGACGGAATTATGGTACGAAAATTCATTGAACAGTTATGGACAGTGCATTTCTTATTGTACATTTGACTCCAAGTACAGTAAACTTTTACTCACCCGAAACATGGTAGTCTGAATTTACCACGAGCCACAGTGAAATTCAAGCTGGCAGCAGCTTTAGAAACTTCAAGATCAGGTTTAAGTACCTAAAAAACGATCAGCTGTAATTTTCTAAGCTAAACAGACACAATCCATGCATTTGAGACACACACCCTGCTAATAAGACATATTACTGCAAGAGATTACGAGACACAGACATTGGTACAGAAGAGTACAAGACACGACAAACTCCAGATATCATATCCTCAGTAACCTTCTATAAGCTTGCCTTCACACTGAGTTAAAGAAAATACATAGACAAAGCCTAGCGACATGTAAAACAGAATAACTGCACATCATGTTGCAACGCAGCCAGCAATCCTAACAGACAGGCAGACAGCCAGGCAGGCAGACAGACTGAGCCCCAATTCAAATGGATTTGAGCTCCGCTGCTGATGGAAATGAACAGGTCTGATTTTAAACCAGTCTCAGCAGCAGATGGAAACGCAGCATGACGAAGCAATTGGGTTTGGATTGAGGAAGATGGCCGGTGTGGGTTTTACTTATTTATTTATTTATTTAAAGGGGGATTTGAAATTCCTTGAAACGCTATACTCATAGGTCAACAACGACTCATTACAGGGAGGTGATATCCGACACGATATCCTGTCTTAACGAAAAACCAAACCAGTGGCAACTACAGGAGCCATTCATTGGCCTGATTTACAACGTGCTGTCAGTTTTCATAAATGTTTTGCAGCTTTCCATCCAATATTTTTTTACTTGGTGTTTGTTACAAAGAAACAGCAGTTTAATTTGCATACTTGAAAAACGATGTTTCTCCCCAATTAAAGTACGTGGTGCTAACAACATTTGCCATCATTTCGTAGGTCTCAGATTTTATGAAAAACGCACACATTATGGTAAAGGTTCATTCGATTTTTTTAAATGGTAATTTAATTGAAGCTGTTGTTGGAGAATATTTATCTGTCGCTCCTTGCAGATACTCCAGTGCTACACATTCAGTGAATTTTATAGAAAATATGCTTTTGCAGCCGAAAAAAACACATCTCATACTGTAGGCAGAACTTTTATTAGTGTTCCAGAATTCGTCAGAATGCAAATTCGCTATTAATCTTTCAGGGGTCCTTGAGAGATACTTTATTAATGAATCTGGAATCCGCTTGCAGATGCCTCTTTAGAAGACTGCGTATGGATCACAGATTTTTATGGAGCGCTTGTAACCTGATGACACTGCACTGCAGTCAAGCGAGACATTGATTTAGTTGACTGATGAGCTAAGCACAAAGAAACCTAATAACTTCAATGACAAACGTTTCGACTAGAAGTCTTTCTCATTGTCTTCAGAACAATGACAAACTAAATCTGAATTTATTACATTACATTTACTTAGAGCCATATGTGTCTATTCTAACTCTGTGTTCAGCAGGACCACTGCACCAGCTTTGTACAGTTGCATTCACAGGGAATAGAAGCCAGCGAGCTTAATTTCTGTCTGTCTGCCCTGACGATATTTACTGGGAACATATTAGCAAGCATTTTTGTATCTGTTTTATTTTTATTACACACAGATACATTCTACAAAAACTGGATAGGTAAAAATACTGAAAGTGAAACTCCTTTTATTCCAGCGGCCTTTGGACAAAATAATAGAAGCACCTGCCATAACATTGTCAATAGGGTGTAGGTTGGGTCAAGCCCTGATCTGATGATAAAGAATTTCAAAAACACGCTGAGAGTTATTTTCAAAATTTGCACCAAAAAAAAAGGATTTGGAGTAAAATGTACTTCATTTTTAATGTATGAATCTGCTTTTGTAAGTTTTCTGTTTTTGCAGCTCTGTAAATGCACACAGGATTTAAAAACATATTTACTAAGACTTCAAATGAACTCCTAATTGCAGTGCATATCTATATAGTACAAATAAAAAAAAAATTCAAAAGTATGTGCTACTGTAGAAACACTGCCTGGTCACTGTGTTGCTGTACCCACTATTGGGTTAGCCAGCATTTGTCCTGACGGTTTGGCACAGTAGTCATAAATGCATAATTTTGTATTCAGTGGCATTACCTTAATACAGGGCTCCCCAACCCTGTCCTGAGGTTGTTGTTTTTTTTTTTTTTGGGGGGGGGGTTCAAGGGCCAGTTTGTTCCTCAGATTGTCTGTTTTATTCCATGTTATTTATTCAGCTCTTTGAAGAATAGAAAAACAACCCGTTTTGAATTGCCTTGCCCCACATTGGGTCAGCCTGCTTCTAGTAGTGTCTTCTGGTCGTTTATTTCAATCAATCAGCAATGCTACTGAAATAAATAAAGACAGTAATCAAAACTTACCTCGGTGTCCATTGCCTTTGCTTTAATAATGTTTTAACTTCTCTCCTGAGCCCCGCCCCATTCCGAACCTCATTCTCTGTTCCACTCATATCCTCCCCTCCCTCTGCAAGCAGGTTTGTGCAGGTCTCAGTGTGGACAATGGGTAGTCAAGCACCGTGCTGTTATTATTAGTTTATTTAGCAGACGCCTTTATCCAAGTCGACTTACAGAGACTAGGGTGTGTGAACAATGCATCAGCTGCAGAGTCACTTACAATTACGTCTCACCCGAAAGACGGAGCACAAGGAGGTTAAGTGACTTGCTCAGGGTCACACAATGAGTTAGTGGCTGAGGTGGGATTTGAACCGGGATCTTCTAGTTACAAACCCTTTTCTTTAACCACTGGACCACACAGCCTCCTGTGATACAGTTCCAGTGATACCCTCCCCTCCCTCTGCAAGCAGGTTCTGTCAGTGTGGAGAATGGGTAGTCAAGCACTGTGCTGTTCCAGTGATACCCTCCCCTCCCTCTGCAAGCAGGTTCATTCATGTCTCAGGGTGGAGAATGGCTAGTCAAGCACTGTGCTGTTCCAGTGATACCCTCCCCCTCCCTCTGCAAGCAGGTTCATTCTGGGCCAGCAGTGTGGAGCAGTGGTTAGGGCTCTGGACTCTTGACTGGAGGGTCGTGGGTTCAATCGCAGGTGGGGACACTGCTGCTGTACCCTTGAGCAAGGTACTTTACCTAGATTGCTCCAGTAAAAACCCAACTGTATAAATGGGTAATTGAATGTAAAAATAATGTGTGAAAAAATAATGTAATTGTATGTAAAAATAATGTGATATCTTGTAACAATTGTAAGTCGCCCTGGATAAGGGCGTCTGCTAAGAAATAAATAAATAAATAATAATAATAATAATAATTCTGGTCTCAGGGTGGAGAATGGGTAGTAACGCACAGCATGGCTTCAAACAGGAAAATACATCATAGAGGGGGTAAAATATATATTTTTTGGATATGCCATTTTTTTCTTTATATTGTGATTTGGTTTCAACACAAAAGTAAACAATTGTTTGCATTTATAAATTTGAACTGTGGAACACTTTTAGCAACGTAAAAAGACGATCCCATCTGCAAGGCTCTATTCAAATAAGTCTACTCCAGAAACAATAACGCGGATACGCAGCTCTGGAGCCGGCGGTAAGTGCGTTCCAGCGGTTACAGCGACATTCGAGTTGGGCATTTCAAACAGACGAAACAATGGAGGTGATACACAACGCATTTAAAAAAATATATAATAAATACTGTATTAAACTGGTTTTCGTCTCACGCATGAAAGCATTCTCGTAGGCTCTACTGCCATCTTGTGGAGAGAAGCTGCAAACGCACACCTTACTAAGCTTATGAACGTTTTATTCACTGGATTCTGTCTCCGTTTACCAGCTGTGTCCTCCGGTGCTGGTTTCTGTGATGCGCTTAAAATTGTGGTTACGATTAACTTTGTCAGCTCCTTTTCAGATTTTAACAAATGTAATGCAATAAACAAATCCACTTCCTGCAACCTGTCTCCGTAGCTCGTTCCTTTAAGCCCTGGGATAGTCTGGATGCTTCACACACTGTTCCTTTGGTGCTGTGGTGACCAGAGCTGGACACAGTATTCTCAGTGCGGGCTCTCCAGTGCATTATACACCTTCATCATGACTTCCTTGGATTTGTGCTCTACACTTTTGGCTGTAGCGCCAGCATTCTGCTTACTTGTTGAATTTGGTCCCCTGCACTGTGTGGGTGCTCACAGCAATGACGAGCCTCTTACATCATCAAAGTCTTTCTCCTGACGAGCCGGTTCAAGTTGACTGTTTTTCCTATAGCAATAAAAGGCATCGATTAAAGGTAAGTGGAAGTCGTTTCAAATGACATTATCTTTGGCATGTTTAGTGGTGCCTGTTGCAGTTACTCAAACGGTGTTGTTGTATGTAACAGGAATATGTGATCAGGTGACTGAGATAGAGTGCAGGAGCTGCTCTTCACTTCTCGTTGCCTGCCATAGAGATGTGAAACACAGGCTAGATCACCCAAAGTGTCTATATTATACAAGACCAAACCCCAGTGTTATTGTTTCAACAGGTAAAAAAAAAAAACATAATTAATGTACATTTAAGAACGTGTGTGTGTGTGTGTGTGTGTGTGTGTGTGTGTGTGTGTGTGTGTGTGTGTGTGTGTGTGTGTGTGTGTATCTACTATCTATCTATCTATCTATCTATCTATCTATCTATCTATCTATCTATCTATCTATCTATATATACAGTATATATATAGATAGATAGATAGATAGATAGATAGATTTAAGGGCAGCAGTGTGGAGTAGTGGTCAGGACTCTGGACTCTTGACCGGAGGGTCATGGGTTCAATCCCAGGTGGGAGACAATTCTGCTGTACCCTTGAGCAAGGTACTTTACCTAGATTGTTCCAGTAAAAACCCAACTGTATAAATGGGTAATTGTATGTAAAAAAAATATGTGACATCTTGTAACAATTGTAAGTCACCCTGGATAAGGGCGTCTGCTAAAAAATAATATATATATATAGTATATGAAGAAGAAAAGTGATTGATAAACTGAAAACTCACTGTTTTAATAATTATTACAATAGTACGTTTTCATTTTATCAATGATTTTTCTTCTTCATGAAGTATTTCTAGTGGTTGATGAGTGTCCTGTTTAATCCTGATTCTCCTTGGATAGAGAGCTGTTGCTGGTTTTGAATTCTCTCTCTCTCTCTCTCTCTCTCTCTCTCTCTCTCTCTCTCTCTCTCTCTCTCTCTCTCTCTCTCTCAATTCAATTCAATTCAATAAGCTTTATTGGCATGATAAGAACAAACAAGTTTTGCCAAAGCAATGACAATGTATGAAAACACACAAACAACAAACAAACAGAGACAATGTATTTGTAGAGCAGATTCGTTTTTGTCTCTCAGACCGTGGCAGGCAGTCACGTGTTCTGCAGCTAGTCCACAAGTTGTCCCCACCTCTCCTAAAAATATATATATATATATATATATATATATATATATATATATATATATATATATATATATATATATATATATATATATAGTTATGTAATAGATAGATAGATAGATAGATAGATAGATAGATAGATAGATAGATAGATAGATAGTGCAAGTTTAGTAGTTCAGAATACTCGGACTTTTCCATTCGCAAATTCCTGTGCATGTGTTTACGTATATGTTGAAATAATGAATCATATTATTTAGCAGTAGCACCCCCTGGACGTTATCCAATTACGCCCCGACTACGAGAAACACTTCCGATTTTTTCTTTTCCTCGGAAATAAACAGGAAAGCTTTGACAGTTCCACCCCAATCTGTACAGAGGAATGACGTCCTCCTTTCTCAGTTTTGACAGCAGACGCATGCGCACTGATAAAGAACAACTTTACGGGTGAAACCTTGAGGGTGATTTATGGAATAAACAGACGTAACAGAAAGAGTGAGTAAAGTGTGAATCACTCTCTGGGTCAGAGAACAAGGAAGAGTTTGGGAAACGGAGCTGGCCACGTGGCTGAGGAGACATCCTTTTTGATTAAGTTAGGGAGCCGACGTGCGAATGGAACACAGGTGACCCCGTCTTCAATTCTCATGGGACGCGCTGGCAACTTTTTAGGAAGCCATGGAAATGTCAAATGAGGTACGTGCGCGCATTGCGATTCTTGACATGTCGGGTCTGAGTAATACAGTATAGGCTGCTACGTGTACACAACAGTCAGTGACAGGAGCTGCAACTGACCAAACTGCTTAACCTGGCTTCAGTGTGGCTAGCCGTGCAAAGGAGCTCCCCAGACAGGGCGAAGGGACCCGCCACAAGCCGCAGGTAAGGACCGGGGCATCACGTGATGTTTATGTCAGTACACGAGGCTGCCTCGCTAATTATAGACCGCTCAGGTAAATGTGTGACAGGGCGTTATTCAAAACGACATTATTACACTTGGCAAGACTAGTCTGAGGATTTTTTTTTCTGTTGATTTTATCCATAGTTTAAAGTTTATAAGCAGATGGATAAAAACCTGAATATGTAAGGAGAGACATGATAAACACATGCTGTAGTTAATAATAATAATAATAATAATAATAATAATAATAATAATAATAATAATAATAATAATAATATCGTAAAAAAATGGGACCTTGTGATGCGATATTTGGTGGACGTGAAACGCGAAATCATAATTACATTGATATGGATCATATTTACAGTAAAAAGAGTGCTTGTACATTTATATATGAAAATATAATTACTGACAGCACTTCATATGTAGACTGTTGTTAGCTTTTAAAATTGAAATACATATTTATAAAAGTTAAGTTGAAAATCAAGTCGTCTGTTTATAAAAGAAAAAAAAAGTTATATTCTTACCCTGTTCAGATTTGTGACTTTGTCCAGAGCTCTACTGATGCTAATCTCAGCCATATAAAAAAAATGCTTGATCTACTCGTTTTTTTTATGTTTTTCTTTTTTTTTTAAATTGCATTTTGCCAAAAATTATGATCAGGCATTTGAATAAAACACGCAGAGACAGCTGGAAATGGTTTCCACTGTCATCACACAATTCTGGTGTTGAGGTTTGTACAGCGGCTGTGCTCCTGCGTTTAATTCTGATTTTTAGCTCGATTCGGACTGGCTGGGTCTTGCTTTTCAGCCATGGGCCTCCGGCAGAGACTGAAGGAGACACTTCTTCACACAGAGAGCTGTGAGGGGATGGAATGGGTTACCTAGCCATGTTGAGGCTGAATCACTGGGATCCTTTAAGACTTGACAAAGTTCAGTTGGGAGTGTTATAGAAGGGGAAACCGATCAATGGCTATTTTAACAATGGCATTAAAACACACAGCAGAATGGAACCTGTCATATGTGAAAAATATCAGATCTCAGAGTGAGTCGTTATGCTGCATTGTAGTTTCAATGTCAGGTCCATGATGAGTGTGTCTAAACAGATCTAAGTACGGTCCTGCACGACGCCTATACACAAGGAAATCAGTCACAACTATTGCAAAACAAAGCGCTGTTATACAATGTTTTACAAAACAGCATTCCAAACAGCGCTTAATGTGCTTTCCCCGGGTGTGCCAAAGTAATCCGACACCTTTTTTTGTATCCGAGTCTGACACAACAAAACATCTCGTTTCTGCTGTTTAAAGCTGCAGTAATTCTATTAATTGCTTGTTTTCTGTTATTGAACGCGGTTAAACTGGGCAGCTACATGAAGTGACAGCGTGTAAAAAGTGAAATTGAATTCCCCAAAACGCATTTCTTTTTTTCATATCTGCAAGTGAATTCACTGTTTTAAACTCCCAATGAAATGCGCATTGATCCGTTTCTATCGTTACCGTTCAGCTCATGGCAGCCTGTGTGAATGACACGTGCCAGAGTCCATCGGTTAATAGAGTGCGTCGTATCTAACAGGATCGGATATGACAGGCGCGAGTGTATTTGAGAAATTGCTATTAGTACCTCTCTGAATATTTGCAAACATCTTAGTTAAGAAGATAGAGATAAAACACAACTTGTCATCATTATTATTATTAATATTATTATTATTTGTTTATTTAGCAGACACCTTTATCCAAGGCGACTTACTGAGACTAGGGTGTGTGAACTATGCATCAGCTGCAGAGTCACTTACAACAACGTCTCACCCGAAAGACGGAGCATAAGGAGGTGAAGTGACTTGACAATGAGTCAGTGGCTGAGGTGGGATTTGAACCGGGGACCTCCTGGTTACAAGCCCATTTCTTTAACCAATGGACCACACTGTCTGCTTTCTGCACACTGAAATACTCACTGAGCTCCTGAGCACAGCGTCTTGTTAATACAGGGCAGGTCATTGGTCAAGCCATTAACCAATCAACCAGCTGCAGTGGGAAGTGGCTGGGTTGAGCTGCCCAATCAGGGTCCATTTGTTAACTTTCTCTGCAGGACCTTCAGTGAATTACACCGTCCCCTTGCAAAAAAACAACAACGACAAAAAAAACACAACAGTACATTTTTGTTACCCAGACGTAAAATAAAAGATCTATGTTCATGTACTTTTTTTTTGTATCCTAAAATTCTAGGTGATGCTAAACTTTTGTCCATGGCTGTATGTATAATCCTGGTACTGGGCTCTACTGCCCCCAGACAAGCTTCCCTCAGTGCTGGGTCTCTCCTCCCTTCCACTCAGCCCTTTACAATGACAATGAAGCCAGAGGCAGGCTCTAGCTAGTTTCTCTACAATGGACGGTCTGCATTCCTTAGTTCCAAATCCCAGGTTCTGGCTTGCCAGAGTGTCAACAGCCTTATAACTGTCAGGACAAGCCAGCTGTCTTTAGCTCTGCCTGCTCAGAAAGTCGCCTTTATAAATCTCCTGGCAGATTATTGCTGTTGGAATAGTACCCCTTTACAAATTACAAAGGCTGTGTGGTCCAGTGGTTAAAGAAACAGGCTTGTAACCAGGAGATCCCCGGTTCAAATCCCACCTCAGCCACTGACTCATTGTGTGACCCTGAGCAAGTCACTTAACCTCCTTGTGCTCCGTCTTTCGGGTGAGACGTTGTTGTAAGTGACTCTGCAGCTGATGCATAGTTCACACACCCTAGTCTCTGTAAGTTGCCTTGGATAAAGGCGTCTGCTAAATAAACTAATAATAACATGAATTATAGATCCCTGTTAATTTCAGTGCTCTTAAATAATTCCTATACTGCAGGGATGGAAATAAGACTCCCGTTGCAGAGCAGTTTGATCCATTCCAGGTTTTACTGTTTACACATCTGAGCTTGTTGCCTATACACACTGTGGCTAATCAAGCTTGTTGTAAAACCTGGAATGGGTGAAATTGCTGTGCAATAGGAGTCTTATTCCCATCCTTGGAGCTAAAAGAGTTTGTCTAAATAGTAGCGAAGAAATGTATGAAAAAAAGGAGATTTATCCTGTCTACACTCGGACGCAGTATTTTCTTTTCATGTATAAAAACACACCAAAACGTTGCTGTATTTTGACTGTGATTCAGTGGAGCCGCATTGTGAGGAAATTTGCTAGAATGAATCCAATATTTTACAACCCCAGAGATTGTTCGTTATACAGTCATTTTCTGTGTTTTGAATCCGTGTTTCAGCTGGATGGTATCTGACAGGTTGAGCCCCACATTAATCTTAGGAAGGGAGCTCTGCCTTTCCAGTTTAACGAGATCTCTCCCTACACAGGACCACTGCCTGAAGGCTGGGCACGCCTGTAAGCAAGTGGGAGGGCTGTGAAGCATGTGCAGGCCCGGGTTACTATGGCAACCGCCCGCTGTTGTGTTTGATTACTCCTCAGCACCTACGCAGTGTAGCTCAGTTCACCGCAGGGTGCCGACTGGTGAATACTAAAAGCTTTTACCCGGTTTATAGAGTAGGAATGGAGTTTTAACTGTGGAGTTATCAGCTCACAAACACCGTTTCTCAATAAGCATGAGTAGAGTTATATCTGCCGCACATGTTCAGATATACAAGGAGCTTTGTGTATAATTCATGCTATATCATATAACTCTCTTCCATTCGCTTTCATTAGGGTTCGTGCAATAACATCGCACAGTACAGTTTTGATAACCCAACACCACAAACACTCCCATTGACAGCACTACACTGCCAGCTGCAAAATCACTTATTCCTTTGATGTCAGACTCAAGGTCAAAAGAAACAAACGTTTCAACTAGAAGTCTGTGTCAGTGTCTTCATTGTTAAATTCAATGACAGACGTTTCGACTAGAAGTCTTTCTCAAGGGAGACAGGGATTGAGAGACATATAATGAAAAATAAAAAATAAAACTGTATGAACATAATTGAGATCTTTTATTAAACATCATGTAATCAAAGAAACTACACAATGATATCGCAAAAGTCTACCGGAAGCCATAATAGTAGTACAGTATTTCATGTTAGATTTCGAAATGTCACATTTTTCAATGTGTCCGTTTTTCGTTAATTATATGGAAAAGTACAAAGCGGTGTGTAATTCAATATGTTAACGTAACATTATTCAGCAGCTTTCATTCGACTTTTGAAGCTAAATTAATTTATTCTATAGGGTGATGCAGAACGTTTGGCCATAGCTGAAGATATGAGGCCACACAATATTGCAAGACTAGCAAGGAAACACCTATAGCATTTCTCAGTATCTTACAGTGGTGAGGGGATGGAATGGGCTACCTAGTCATGTTGTTGAGGCAGAATCACTGGGATCCTTTAAGACCTGACTTGACAAGGTTCTGACATCAATCAGCTGCTCGGAACCGGACAGGCTCAGGTGTTCCGAATGGCCTCCTCTCTTATGTTCTTGCACGTTGCTGGTGATTCTGTGTGCATTTCCACCGGGTGCTGCTCTCAGTCTCTCTCTGTTCTAGATGCAGCAGGACCCTGTCTATGACTTCCCCGACTCTCAGGCTGCAGAGCCCCTGCCTGTCCACCGGGGGTCGCTCAAGAGCATCAGCGTGCTGGACCGCCTCCTCTTGACGCACTCTGTGTGGATGCAGCTCTCCATCAACTCTGCCACCGCCCTGCACATCCTGCAGAGGGAGCCTCCGGGGGTAAGAGGGGCACACAGAGCCGGGAGATACACGGGCTCTCCGTTTCTAACCAGCCGCGTTGTATAATGAAGCAGTGTAGTTTCGGGAGTCCCGAGGCAGAGCCAGTTCCTTCCCACCGCGACACACACCCTGGAGAGCCACATTGAGATTATAAAAAAAAGTCTATGAGGTCATTTGAATTTGTAATGACTAACGAAAATAGGTTTAAAGAGAACCGATTTGAGATTAAGGCTATGACATCACATAGCCCATTGAAATGAATAGGGGCACGATCCTAGCCATTGTATAATTTACACTTGCGTTTAGGAATAAAAGTGAAAATGAAAATGCATGCCTGCTATAACATTTCTTTCACTGTAGAGGCTCTGAATTAATGCCTGTGTCTCTCCTGTTAGACGTTTCTGGTACGCAAGTCCACCACCTCCCAGAAGAAGGTGCTCTGTGTCAGGCTGGCGGACGACACCATGCCTGGGTTCGTGGGGCAGTTCATCATCCGAGAGAAGGACTGCAGTGAGTACCCACGCTGCCCACGCTGCCACCTGTGCTGAGACCAGGCTGGGAGCGCTTTCCTGTCCCGTCTGCTTCCATTGGCAGCGGACAGAGATCAAACCACTTTGAACTCATCAAAGGTCCCAAAAGTGTCCAATAAAAAGTCTAGGGAAGTTATACTAAGACTATATAATGCTCAAGTTAAACCTGCCTGGAATACTGTGTCCAGTTCTGGTCATCTCACTTCAGAATGACCCTAGAAGGTACAGAGAACCAGTTGAATACAGAGAACCAATTATTATTATTATTATTATTATTATTATTATTATTATTATTATTATTATTATTTATTTCTTAGCAGACGCCCTTATCCAGGGCGACTTACAATTGTTACAAGATATCACATTATTTTTACATACAATTACCCATTTATACAGTTGGGTTTTACTGGAGCAATCTAGGTAAAGTACCTTGCTCAAGGGTACAGCAGCAGTGTCCCCCCCACCTGGGACTGAACCCACGACCCTCCGGCAAGAGTCCAGAGCCCTAACCAGTACTCCAATTAATAAAAGAAACCTGATACTTTACTGCAGCTTAACACACCTAAAGTCTCTGTCAAGTTGAATAATAGACTGTTATTTAAGAATCAAAAGGTATAATTAAGAAAAGGTTTCTTCCCTCTATAATTAGTGCTGTTGAGCTTGGCTGTACACAGTTAAGATAACCATTAGCAACATGTGATCCTCCTCTTAAAGGTACAGTACACAGAAGCACGCTTTCTCTCTCTCCCTCCCCCAGTGGAGTTTATGAATTTAATAATTCTTTTTGTCACATCTTTTAAGAGTTGATGCTGTTTCAAATTACCCAAAGTGTGCTATGTCGTCTTCAATTGCTTCGAGTGTCATTTATAAAGGTTTCTGTAGTAAAAGCACCGCACAGTGCAGTAAATGTGGTAAAGCACATGTGAGTGATGTAAAGACCAGAGAGGTGTGGTGTTCTGAGCAAGCTATGGTAAATGCATAGGATAACTGTGGGGGAAAACTGCTAAATTACCATGCAAGTTTACTGTGGTAAACTTTAAACTAATGGCTAGGTGTGTCCAGAGGACTCATCATGTGGAAAGAATGCATGCAATAAACCTGCAGAGTCAAAAGCTGCCTGCTTGTAAAAGCCACGCATTCCAGACAGCGAATTCAGAAGATTCCAGTCCAGATTTACAACCAGGGCATGTTTGAAAAAACACTTCATAAAATTCAATCACAAAGTTTGGGCTTTTGAGGTCTTTTTTTCACATTTAGAAATACTAAAACAAATGAGATCACTTCAAATGCCAAATTTTAGATTAAAAAAAACAACTATCCTCATATCGTCGCGTCGCTGAAGTTTCTTTTAACATTTCTAAAGTCAGCTGTGAAGTTCGGGATGATTCGTCTGTATAGACAGGGTTTCGGGGGTTAATTTCACGTTCCTGCAAATTTGAAAAAGACGTTCCCTTTAAGTAGCCCATTGCAGGATGAACATGTTTTGTGTTTCTGTAAAGAACCCCAGTCTGCTCAGTGTAAATACATTAGGTGATTTATTAGGAAACCCTATTGGTCTTCTCTCCATTGTAACGTGTGCTCCCTGTTTTTCAGCCTTCTCCCTGGAAGCCTCGTCTATCAGTTTCCCTGATCTGTGCCACCTTGTTTCATTTTACTGTGTGAGCAGGTGAGGACCCCATTCTACCTTCTGTAAGGAAACGCGATGATTTCTGTACTTCTGTGTGAAGGAGGAGTGATCTCAACAAAGGCTTAGACAAACGTTTCATTTTCATTGATTCCAGTCCTCAGAAGTTATCCACGTATTGCTTGAACATTATCATTAGACAATTGCATGAGACAGGAGTCACCTGATTTCAACGGTAAAGGGTCTGTCAGAAAGCAGATGGCATTTGAGACATTCATAATGTAGCACGTTCTTTTATTTCATACACCATCCTTCAGATTGACTTTGCAAACCCACACAACACCCATTCACAGCATGCTGCCAAAATGTGTTCCAAACCAAGTGTAGTGCAGTTCAAAATTCAGCATTTCAAGTAGCTGTTAACACTTGTGCTGCAATTATTGTGTTCTGTTCAGTCGTTTCCTGTATTCCACGAATGCCCCCCAGCTGCTATCAGTTCATTCCCAATGCAGAGTTACTGGCTTGGACGCAAGCGGAGGCTGATTGTTCTGCTTCTGTGTTTCAGGGACGTGCTTGCCTACCCGCTGGCGCTGCCTGAAGCCATCGCCAAGGCGACGTCTCACAAGCAACTGGAGGCCATCTCTCACATGGGCGTGGGTACGGTCTGAGAGTTCCAACGGAACGTGCAGCGCGCCAGCGTTCTAATACACAGCTGAGAATTCTTAGGGGTTGCTAAGGCAACCCAATAGCTTCAAACTGGATTTTCTTGACCCGTTTATGGTGTTTGCAACCTAATTGCAATTACTCATTACTAATACATTGCTTCTGTATTAGAACACCCCATTGCTTCTGTATTAGAACACCCCATTGCTTCTGTATTAGAACACCCCATTGCTTCTATATTAGAACACCCCATTGATTCTGTATTAGAACACCCCATTGCTTCTATATTAGAACACCCCATTGATTCTGTATCAGAACACCCCATTGCTTCTATATTAGAACAACCCATTGCTTCTGTATTAGAACACCCCATTGCTTCTGTATTAGAACACCCCATTGCTTCTGTATTAGAACACCCCATTGCTTCTGTATTAGAACACCCCATTGCTTCTGTAGTTTTGATTTGTTGTGCAATCAATGGAAAGGTCTCTCCCATCTCTCCCGTCTTCCCCCCCACAGAGTTCTGGAGCTCCGCTCTGAATTTCAGGGGTCCTCGAAACGGGCCCCCCCCTCCGGACTTCCCCCCGCTGGACCCTGCAGACTGTGCCACCCCCGTGGGACCCTCGTCCCTGTTCAGGGAATTCTGCCCGCTCCAAACCCGTGGCCCCCAGGAGCTGGACTACGGCTCGGGCCGGGGGGCTCTGTGCTTCATCAACCCGCTCTTCCTCCAGTCCCAGCAGAGCCACCAGGGGGCGCTGCTCAAACGGGACAAGTTCAAACGCAGCTTCAAAGTGAGGGTCTCCACCGAGACCTCCAGCCCCCTGTCTCCCCCTGCCGCCCCCCCTCCGCCCCCCCCTCTGCTGGCTAAGGGGGCGAGAGGGAACCCCCGGAAGCAGCAGACCCCCCCCTCATCTCCGGAGCAGGATTCGGAGTACAAGCTGCCCTTGGTGGCGCTGACCCGGAAGGTCAGTTTGGGGCAGTTTGCGGGGCTCCTCAAGGGGGCGAGCGTGCTTTCACCCACCGGAGAGGAGGAGGAGGAGGAGGAGGGGGAGGAAGAGGAGTACCAGACGCCCAAACCACTGCAGCAGGTGAAATGAACTTTTACATTATAGGTTTGGTCTTGCTATTTCAAACAATTAAGGATCCATCAATTTGCATGCTTGTTTGAACTATTTCAAACTGGTTATGATTAGGGCTGTATTTTCATGGTAAAAACAAAAAATGACATTCATTTCACAGTCTAAAAATAGATTCAAGATGTTTCACGATTAAATATATTTATATTAGATTTAGTGAATTATCAGAAAAATATAAACATGTAAAAATAACAACAGACACGTGAAATGTTCCCGTCTTGTATTGGACAGAGCGATCTTTAGCTGAAAGATTCTCCGATCTTTGATGCAGCTGATGTCTTTTTCGCTTTTAAAGCAAACTAAACCGGCTGCCAGGTTCCTAAATGCAGTGTAGCAGGTAGTGCAGCAAGAAGGAATTTATTTTTAAGTGATAAAAAAAAAACATTTATATTGTGGCTGAGAAGGGGGCGGGAAAAAATGTAGTCCTGTGGTTGAAATGAGTATCAGGACTACATCTCCCAGAATACCCTGGGGCTTGAAATTAGAGCTGGGATGAATAACACCTGGCTCCAATATAATGAGGGACACCTGCCTGTGATTTAAGCAGACAGGTATTTAAGCAGGTCAAAATGTTTGGTAGTTGTCTATCTGCCTCTGTGTGAGCCCTGCGGTTTTGATAAGGCAGAGAGCCCTGCACAGAGACTTTGAAAAAAAAAAAAAAAGGTAAAAAGATCTTTGATAATTGCAGTTATTAGTTATCAGTAAGTGGTGTAGCCGCCTGACCTTCGGATAGCAAAAAAGTTTAGTTAATACTCCAAAGAGGGAGTTAGGGTTTTGTTTTGTATTATAAATGAATCTACAGACACCGTCCTGTTTTCATTTCACTTGCTGTGGTCCAGAGTATTTCTTTAAGCATATCCTACTCTGTCACAATCTACACTATTTTTTCAGAAATGTGAATTTTCACTGGGAACTACATATTACACGGCAATGGGCAAATTCTTCGAAATTCTTGATAACCTTGATAAAAAAAAAATACAGCCTTAGTGATCCTTAGCTCTGTGTCTTTTAACAAAGTATTTAATAACGTTCCAGAGGAGGATTTCTGAAAAGCTGGGTCCTGAAACTGAGGTATTAGAAGGAGGAGAAGACGCAGGAGAAGCTCTGATTCTGGATCAGAGCCGAGCTCCTTCCTTAAGAGAGCTGGACAGCAGCAGTTCCCTGAGCAGCCTGGAGGAGGCGGAGGAGAGCCTGAGCTCGGATCGGCCCCCCCTCACGCGGGGCACCAGCTCTCCCACCCTGCGCCGGCCCCCCCCGCGGGTCTCCACCCTGCGCAAGATGAGCGAAGCCTTCTATTCCTTCTTCGCCCCGGAGAAGAGGGTGTCCCGGCTGGTGGAGGAGCTCTCTCGGGACAGGCGCTCCAGCTTCGGCTCCCTGGTCCAGGACTTCCTGACGCTGACCCGAGAGACTCGCGGGTCCGAGGACTCTAGCGCCGCCCTGCTGCAGACCGTGAGGAACTTCATCACCCAGGCAAAGAGCTTCTTGCTGGGCTGCGGAGAGCTGCATCCCCCCATCGAGGCGCTCATCACAGATGAGGACATGGGTACGAGAAAGAAATCGATGGGTTCATGAGATTGTAGCTGCCAAGATACTGCCATTAATCTGGGTCATTATGCAGCCCTTATAAAAAGGTCTTGCAGTAAAAGCACAGCAAAGTGTATTAAAGCATAGGGAAGCATTGTAAAGCACAGAGAGGTTTGGTAAAGCATAGGGAAGCATTGTAAAGCACAGAGATGTCTGGTAAAGCATAGGGAAGCATTGTAAAGCACAGAGAGGTCTGGTAAAGCATAGGGAAGCATTGTAAAGCATAGAGAGGTCTGGTAAAGCATAGGGAAGCATTGTAAAGCACAGAGAGGTATGATAAAGCACAGGGAGGTATAGTAAAGCACAGAGAGGTATGGTAAAAAACAGGGAAGCATTGTAAAGCACATGTATGGTAAAGCATATTAAAAACAAACCATGGTAAACTAACCCACAGTAAAAGCACAGCACAGTGTAATACAGCACAGTTTCAATGTCAATTTGTGGGTCACTTGGATGGTCTGGTGCTAATATTTAAAGCCCACGAGTGAAAAGCAGACAGAAAAAAGAGCGAAAAACTACTGACTGGGGAGGAAGTCACAGTTATAGGGGAATTAAGCTGAAGAGATTTCATTCTTTTACCCTGTCCTCCTAGCTCATCGAGTCCTGGGATCAGCCTAGTTGCCCTTCTCTGTACCTTCTCCAGTACAATGATGTCTTTTTTGTAGTGAGGTGACCAGAACTGCACACAGTGTTCTAGGTGGGGTCTAACTAGAGCATTGGATAAACTTAGCATAACTTCTCTAGTCTTGTGTCCAGTGCACATTAACCGTTTCAGTGCCACATTGTTTTTAACCTCTGGATACAGAAGCAATCATTTCATTTGCCCTGAATGGCTCCCTCTCTGCAGACTTCGTCCTGGAGAAAGCCCTGTACCGTTGTGTGCTCAAGCCCCTGAAGCCTCACATCGACGGCTGCCTGCAGGAGTTGCACACGCGCGACGGCTCCACTCAACGCATGGAGGACAGCCTGCGTGTGGCCCAGCAGGGGGCGCTGGAGCGCTTCGGGGTGCGAGTGGGCGTGCCGGACCCCCAGGGCATTGCTAGGGTTCGGAGGAAGCTGGTGCTGATGCAGAAAGCGTACTCCCCCATCGACAAAGTGCTGCTGCTGCTGCAGGCCTGCAAGTGTGTGTACACTGCCATGAAGCGAGGGCCAGGTTAGTGCACCCAAAAATGTCAAAGCTTCAAATGACATCCCTGTGTGATACCGCCACCCTTTTATGATCTTTGCAATTACTGAAATATCTCTCATAAGTGTCTTAAAAGTGTCCCCCCTGCAGTGCATACAAGAAACTCCTTTCCCTGTTACCCCCCCCCCCCCACAGGAGAGGAGTGTGGTGCAGATGAGTTCCTGCCTGCCCTCTCGTACGCCATCGTGCAGTGCGACATGCCACAGCTCCCCCTGGAGGTGGAGTATATGATGGAGCTGCTGGGGCCCTCTCTGTTGACGGGAGAAGGTGAGAGGACTGTACAGCCACAAGCGCGAGACTATCTGAAAGCAAGCCCTGCAGACAGAGTTTTAACCTAGTTTAGTACCTCCTACACCAGGTTTCAAAATTTAAAATGCGGATTTCTTTCGTATTTGCACACTTGACATCTACAGCAGTGTGCAAATGTATCGGAGCATCCCGTTGCTTCTGTAGTTTTAATTTGTTGTGCAGATGAAATCAAACTACTGTGACTGAATCTTGGAAAAATTGACAACATAGGCAAATTAGGGATTGTCTCATTTAATTAAGGGCTTAAATAGGCCATGTATGCAATTCATTTAAAACAGTAAGAGAAAAGGATCATAGAGCCAAAAACGGTAAAATGCATGACACTTTTTAGAAGTTGTTTAAGATGCAGAATTAAAGTGGTCTAAGATTTTCCCATACAAGTGCTTATTGTGTCTGTATTACTGAGCTCAACAGCATGACTAGGTAACCCACTCCATACCCTCACCACTCAAGTTACAAATAATGGCCCCTATTCAAAAAACAGGTTGTGTTTAGGACTGCCTTATCAAAGCCAATTTCGATTTATTAAGTTGAAGTTCACGAAACCTAGGACTTTTTTTGAAAAGGTTGGAAAGTTTAGTTTTTTTCCGAAGAGCTTATTAACCTCAGGGAATGTTTTCAAACACTCCCCCCAATGTCTAGATTATCATCGTGGACGGTCCTCTTTAGACATGCTCTGCAGTGCAGAAAGAGGGACCTGTGTTGGTTCTAGCCATACAAAAAAAACACAAGGAACAAGCTAGGATTGTGGGTAATGCTTCAAGAAGGCTTGCTGGTCCAGTGGTTAAAGAAAGGGGTTTGATAGCAAGAGGTTCAAATCCCGGCTCAGCCACTGACTCCCTGTCTGAGACCCTGAGCATGTCGCTTCACCTCCTTGTGCTCCGTCCTTCGGATGAGACGTAGGTCCTACTGTAAGTGACTGCAGCAGCAGTTATTGATGCGTAGTTCACCCCCAAGTCTGTGTAAGTCGCCTTGGACAAAAGTATCTGCTAAATGACTAATTCATAATACAGTAATGAATAATAATGCCCTCCTGCTCTGCCCTCCAGGTGGGTACTACCTGACCAGTGTCTATGCCAGCCTGTGCCTCATCCAGACCCAGCCAGAGCAGCTCCGAAGAAGCACAGTGACCCGCGGGGCCCGGGACTCCCTGAGAGAGTGGAGCCGGCGCCGGAGGAACGAGAGCACACCGCCCCTCCGTCAGGGACAGGTGACAACACTGCCCCCTAGGGCTCAGCACTGTCACAGCAGGCATTTCAACGAAACTGATCAAAAGATTCATTAGGCACTTCAAGACATTATTGCTGAGAGTGTGTCTAATTAAGCTCTTATTAAAGTGTTGTTAATAAATAAGTCTTACTTGTTTTACAGCACCGTTCTTGATATGGGTCTGTGCAGTTTCAAAGAAATACCGGTTACTCTACTAAAATAATTGTGTTTGCAAACCACGCTTTCAGATAGTGTTGCACTTTCTTGGTCATTGCCCCGCCCCTTTCCGCAGCTTATTTCCTGTCATCGGCCAACCAGCTGCTTCCTCTATTGACTGACATGCTTTCAGTCAGTAACCAAGGAAGAATAAGGCATGGAACCTGAGAGCTTTCTTTGACCTAAAGTACAGCTCTGGTCATAAGCTTAGCATCACCCTGTATTATTTATTATTTCTTAGCTGACGCCCTTATCCAGGGTGACTTACAATTGTTACAAGATATCACATTATTTTTACATACAATTACCCATTTATACAGTTGGGTTTTTACTGGAGCAATCTAGGTAAAGTACCTTGCTCAAGGGTACAGCAGCAGTGTCCCCACCGGGATTTGAACCCACGACCCTCCAGTCAAGAGTCCAGAGCCCTAACCACTACTCCACACTACTGCCCTGTAGAATGAATTTGTTGTGCTTCATAAAGTGGAATGAAACCTGCTGAATAATGTTATGTTAACTGTAGTTTTCCCCATATACTTAACAAAAATTGGTACTGTACTATGATTATGGCTTCTGGTAGATACCAGATATCAATACCATTTTGTAGTTTCTTTGATTACATGATGTTAAATAAAATACCTAAAATTATGTTATAGTTTTTGTTTTTTTTAAATTATGTCTCAATCCTAAAATTCTAGGTGATGCTAAGCTTTTGGCTATATCTGTATACACTCTCTGCGAGATTGTAAGTGTCTGCTGCTGAGACGTTCCAATGAGGGCGGGGCGTCTAGCTGCTGAATGGTTCCAATGGGGTGTGGTTATTAGCTGCTGATTGGTTCCAATGGGGGCATCATTACTAGCTGCTGATTGGTTCCAATGGGGGCGTGATTACTAGCTGCTGATTGGTTCCAATGGGGGCGTGGTTACTAGCTGCTGATTGGTTCCAGTGGGGGTGTGGTTTCTGATGCCTGTCTCTGTGCCCTGCAGAGGTGTGTGCGTGTCGTCTTCCGGGACTCTGACTGCAGCACAGTGGAGACGGTGCTCCTGAGCTCCACAGACACAGTGGACACGCTGGCCCAGATCTGCGCTCTCAAATTCCGGGTGTCGGACCCCAATCAGTACGGGGTCTACCTTCGTGAAGAGGGGGAACTCCGGCAGCTCCGCCCCCAAGACTTCACCAAACAGTCAGGCTCCGGCTTCTCCCTCACCTACCAGCGCTGCAAGAGCCACAAACTGAACAGAGGGGGCGCTGTGGACCTGGGGGAGAGTCCAGAACCCAATCCTCTCTGAGTCTACATGTGTAGATATTTAGAACATGCAGCCGGGCAATAGGGACCAGTTTATCTATTGTACAGTACAATACAATACAATACAATATAATACAGAACAGTGCAATAGTACAGAACAGTATACTATTATTATTATTATTTATTTCTTAGCAGACGTCCTTATCTAGGGCGACTTACAATTGTTACAAGATATCACATTATTTTTACATACAATTCCCCATTTATACAGTTGGGTTTTTACTGGAGCAATCTAGGTAAAGTACCTTGCGCAAGGGTACAGCAGCAGTGTCCCACCACCTGGGATTGAACCCACGACCCTCCAATCAAGAGTCCAGAGCCCTAACCACTACTCCACACTGCAGTAGAATACAATAATATATACCAATACCTGATGTTAGTTGGGATTGAATCACTAGGCGGGCAGGCAGGGTGCCAGCAGTTCCCTTTTTGTCCCGGTTCATTGTGAGTTTTCTGGAATGGGTGTGTGAAGATCACAGGATCCTGAAGATACTGTAAGATGAAGACCATGAAGGATGTATTGTCTCTCTTTGTAAAATGGTTTTAGTATAATGTAATAAAAAGGTTATTTACTTTGATTTGGTTTAAACTGCAAAAAAGAAACATTATTATTTGAAACAATAAATATTATGATTTTTTTTATGTATTGTATCCATTTCTTTTGGATTCGTGAAACTACCAATAAGCATGGTATTATATATATATAATTTTATATTTGAAATGATTTGTGTCTAATGTTAAAAGGCAGTTTAAAACTAAGAGTTCATTTAGCCTTCACAACGAGATAACCATGAATCTTTAAACCTAATTCTATAGATTCAATAAGTGCACTTTGACTGGTTACATAGGTCTCAAGTGTGCAGTTTTGAAAGAAACACATGCTATATGATTTTTTTTTTTTTTTTTAAACATGATATGTGGTTCTACACTGTCAGTCAGTGTTGCACTTGCTTGGTTAACTGGCCCCACCCCTTAGTTCTTTCCTGTCATTAACCGAACATGATTTCAGACACTGCTGGAGTGAAATGAACAAGGAAGTAAGCAGTAACAGACTTCTTGGAAAACAAGTGCTTTCTAATTCCGGTCACACCTTCTAGTCCTACATCAAATCACGAGGTTTCAGCTTATTATAAAAAACAAAATCCTATTATAATACAGTTGCATATCCCTTCAGAGCCCGTGTACGTCAGCAGTGCTCGTTTGTATTCTTTAGTGTAGGGCAGGGGTGCACAATTCCGGTCCTGGAGGGGCCGGTGTCCCTCCTGTCTTTTGTTCCAACCTTGCCCTAAATTACTTAATTGGACCAATTATTACCAATTATTTGTCTAATTAAGTAATTTAGAACACAGTTGGAACAAAAGCCAGGAGGGATCAGGACCGGAATTGTGCACCCCTGGTGTATGGTAACATGACCTCCCCCAAGGTGCAATCTGCAGCTTTCCGGTAGGTGGCGATAACAAACTAACATGTTAGTACACAAGCGCGCCATTGCCGTTAGCGAGAAGTGACTATGGTGGTGTTGTTTTTTCCGTCTCAGGGATGGCGCACAAGATTTTTAACTAAATTTAGGTAAGTTACAACAATAATAATAATACTAATACTAATATATGAAGCACGCTACTGACACTGGAAGTTAGTTTCAGCAGGAGACGCTGCGTTTGTAATGTTCAAAACAAAAAGGCGCCCAGCATTTATAAAGTTGCTCTAGTAACATTTATCGGTATTTCTTTATGAAACATGAAAGCAGGCTGTATTTTCACTGGTGTTTTTAATTCATTATCATTTATAAAGTATGTGCGTGTGTGACTGCGGGTTGTGCTGTTGAGTCGCCTGGCTTTTGAGGTAAAAAATAAAATAAAAATCGAGATAAATACGAGTTTAAAGGTATGACGATGAATGTCGCGGGCAGTACGGTTAATCCGTGAGTATTGAGACCTTCTGTAGACGTTTTGCTTTGGTGTAGCATGTGGGTCTACAGGCGAATGTCTGGACCGCAATATCTGTTTGTCTCTAATGAATTATAACTCGCTTCACCCAATTGTTTGAACGGTAATCGTTACCGTGAAACTTTTAATAATGTGGCTGTTATACACCTACCCACGAATCTGAACTCGCTCACTGAGGTAGAACTTTATCATCCCTTTGCAAATACCATGCAACTTATTATATTACAGATTTAAAAAAAAAAAAAACAACGTATTTTTATCTGCATTTGATGGTGGTGGAGAGATCTGTGTTACCCAACCCCCAGTTTGAGAACAACCGCAGTAGAGAGTGCAACACTGAAATACTTCCCCAGTTAGGGTTACACATTTTTGAGACCGCACCGTTCTGAATCCTCTCTGGCTTGTCACCTTTTGAATTGGTTCAGGCACATTTGTATAAAACGGGTTTGCTTTTCTGGTCTGTTATGTGGTTTTTTTTTTTTTATCTGGTCACATACAGGAGGAGTAAGGTTTGAAATCCTATGAACTAAAAAAAAAAAAAAAAAAAAAAACACGTGTGTGATGGTGCTGCTCTAAACACTTTGACACTCTTCCTGACACAGGTGCTGACGATGCAAGTGCTCTGCTTGGAGAAGTGAGGATTAGAAGATGGATTCTCTCCACTGTGAAGAGAAGGCTCATGCGCTGGCATGTGTCACCAGCAAAAAGAAGAACCATGAAATACCATTGGCCCACATCAAAGAGGAGTGCTCAGAACTGGACTGCGCTGCCCGAGTCAAAGGGGAGTGTTCAGAACTGGCCTGCACTGCTCGAGTCAAAAGGGAGTTCTCAGAACTGGATTGCACTGCCCGAGTCAAAGGGGAGTGCTCAGAACTGGACTGCACTGCCCGAGTCAAAGGGGAGTGCTCAGAACTGGACTGCACTGCCCGAGTCAAAGGGGAGTGCTCAGAACTGGACTGCACTGCCCGAGTCAAAGGGGAGTGTTCAGAACTGGACTGCCCTGCCCGAGTCAAAAGGGAGTGCTCAGAACTGGACTGCCCTGCCCGAGTCAAAAGGGAGTGTTCAGAACTGGACTGCCCTGCCCGAGTCAAAAGGGAGTGTTCAGAACTGGACTGCACTGCCCGAGTCAAAGGGGAGTGCTCAGAACTGGACTGCTCTGCCCGGATCAAAGAGGAGGCTCCCGCAGAGGAGTGTGAGCACTGTGAAAACAAGGCCTGTGTCCTGCTATCGGTCCCTGTGAAAACAGAGGACCTTAAAATCGAGTGCGACTGCCTGGCAAGGCATGGCTCGCAGCTGAGGCTTGTTAAAGAGGAGCCCCTCGAGCGACCGTGTGACAGCATTGCGGAGAACGTCGCTCAACCAGGCCGTGTGAACACTGCGAAGGAAGACAGCCCCGTGCCGTCTGCTCCCAGCGTGGCATGTAAGTGTGGAAGTCACTGGCCTGTACCGTCAGTGCTTCATGTCTGCACAAGCACATCAGCCTCGTGGTGTGTTTTTTAAAAAAAATAAATTTTATTCGCTGTGTAATCTGCCGTCCACTTTGGTTGGGATTTGAAATCCCAGTTTTCCTCGGTGTGCCCTCTAGCCCTCGCTTCAGTACGCAGTGAAATGGCACCTCTGTGTTTTAGAAAATGTGTCTGTTTTCTTTTAGATGTGATTTCAACTGTCCCCTTACTCTCTTCTGCTCGTTTCTTTCGCAGTGCTGCCTGAAATCAGTCATTTTTGACTAGTCTGTGAAGGTGCTTGGACTGAGTTTGGGAGCTTCTAGTGTCCTGGGTAAATCCCATGATCACCAGTAGGCTTGTAACGATAATAATCTAATTATTTATCATTCGGGACCCCACGATAACAAATCAATAATATTTTAATCGAATATTCAATTTTGGACACTCGCAAAATGTTCACTCGCTTAACAGTATCAGTTGAGTTCTCCTAGAATACTAAACCCACCCAGGATGCCCTTATCTACCAATCAGTGAGGAGAGCCCAGAGTGGTTATTGGCTGCTGTTAAGTGTCAATCAAAAAATCCTGTCCAGTTTTCTTTTTGAAATTGAAACAAGCTTATAATCACATCAGGAATATAGTCAGTTAATAATAAATCCACACATGTGTGAAAGAGATATTATACATATTCAAGTATGGAGACGCAAAATGATCATCCGGCGTTTTCGCTGTGGAAAGTTGCGTTGCAGGAAAGGGTAGGCTACCTGTGCTGTTTGGAAAAATGACAATGTAGTTGCATTCACTGAAGATAATGCAAATCTAAGTGGCTATGCAAAGTCATGTAAAGTTTTGATTAAAATATGACAGCAAAAAGTGAAGTGCAGCCGTGGCACACTGTCCATTGGACAGTGGGGTTGTTTTGTTTTTCCTTAATTTAACGTTCTGTTTACACTGGAAATTAGTCAAAGGCTAGTGACGGCAGGAATATGAAAATTGGAGAGTGCTGTATTTAAAAGCCAATGTATTTATCAAACGTGTCTTAAAACATCGGGATTTGTTTGAATTTAGTTTTATACCATGCTCTAGAAAAAGACTTACTGTTCCTTTAAAAGCTGTTACTGTGAGGGGTTTTTTTTAAGCATTTTAACTCCATAATCGATAATCATCGTTAGAATTTGCATGATAATTGATGTCAACGTCAGGGTTTGATTTACAACACTAATCACCAGCCTCTGTGTGTGTGTGTGCGCACAAGTGCTTGCAAACGACTGTATGCAGGTATTTTGCATGTTGCATTTGTATTTTAAGTTAGTCAGGTAGGTGTCGTGTTTATGCCAGGCAGCTAGAACTGAAGAGCAGCTCCTAGTTAAAGCATCTTCACCTAAAATAACACCGGATTTCAGTAACTGCAACGAGAGCCACTTCATTGGGAAAAAAAAAATGCTCATAGAAAAAAAAAAAGACAAAGAAAATGTCATTTGAAATTACACCACTTGTATTTTTGTTTTGTGATTTCCACAGCGGACGCGAATCAAGGGCGGGGCCGTGAGAGGCCGACGAGAAAAACGACTCGAGAAAAACTTCAACCGAGAAACGGGGAAAGGAAAGACAATCTGTCGTCGTCGCCATCGCCGTCACCTCCTCCCGAACGCCGCAGGCGGATGTCGAAATCGAAGCGGAAAACTAACAAGGGAAAAAAAAACAAAACCCCTCACCAGTGCGGCGACTGTGGGAAGAGCTTCAGCCAGCCGGGTCACCTGAGGAGACACTACCAGGTCATTCACAAAGGAGAAACCCCTTACCAGTGCGGGGACTGCGGCAAGCGCTTCAGCCGACCGGAGAGCCTGAGGAGACACCAGCGCATTCACACGGGCGAGAACCCCTACCGCTGCAGGGAGTGCGGCCGCGGGTTCAACGAGCTGCAGAACCTGAAGGTGCACTACCGCACCCACACCGGAGAGACCCCCTACCACTGCCCCAAGTGCAGCAAGAGCTACAGCCGCAACGAGAGCCTGAAGAAACACCTGCAGAATCACAGGGGAGATGATCCCTACGTGTGCGACGACTGTGGGAGGACCTTCAATGGCTTGCAGTACTTCAGGAAACACCGGATGGCTCACGAGAGAGAGGCTCTGCGTCGCTCTGAAGACAGCAGGAAAGGTTTTGGTCGGAGACAAAGCCTGAGAATCCGCCAGAGAATTATTCATGCGGCTGACTCGCCTGGCAAAGACGCCCAACTCTAGAATCGCACAGTAAAGCTGCACTGAGAGATTTATTCCGTTACTGGGGTTCTGCACAGACGGTCTGGCTGGTTTACCGTTCAGAGTGAAACTGGTACTGAAACAGCTGCTTGAGTTTGTGATGGTCTCTGCATTTCTTAGACTGCGGAGAACGGCGATCCACACAAACCCAAGCAGCTGTTTCTTTGTTTCACTCTGAGCGGTTAATCAGCCCGATCGACACCAGCGACCCTCATCTGTGCACAGCTTGATCTGCAGAATCAGTTCACGCAGCTCCATCAGGATAGAATACATATCGCTGTACGGAGCGTGGACCCAGTTTCGGACAGTCCAGACAACTTTACAAAAGCTTGTAAATTCACGCGGCTGAAGAGAAATAGTGTGGAAAGCAGCCAAGCCAAAGAAGACACCGAACAGTAGAAAATACAAATCGACGCGCTCACTGACAGCGGACTGAACATTTGTGATTTTCTTTATTTTTGAAATTAATCCATGGGCGCTGAATCTGGCCCCCGCAGCATGTGAATATAGACTGGGGGTGTTAATAGTCAAATAGCTGTTTACACGGCTAGCATGGTTTGTCGGGACTCCTCAGGTTTGCAGTTGTCTGTAGCAGATTATTTTATATATAGATCTATTTTTTTTTATCTGCGTTGTGTGAGGTGCAGGCTTCAGAGTGGTGGCAGGCTCAAACTCTTGATTTGTAATTCCCGCTGTGGAGAACTGGAAAACATGGATCCGGCAACGTCTTGGATGGGAGCGGACTGAAGGAGTGAATGCCACGCTGAGCCGCGCCCCTTTCACGTGCCCTCCTGTGTACGGTGGCGTGTTTTGCTGAAATCCATTTCAGGCTTTCTTGCCGACTATTTCCCAAGAAACTGTTTGAAAAAAGGTCAGAGGCAGCTGACAAAGAAATGTCTCTGAAAAGTTGAATGGATTTTAATTTCCGCTGTGTATTTGGCTGTACTGTAGTTGCAATACTGCTAAGTTTAAGGGTCTACTGCTTGCTAATTCTGGGCAGAATTAACGGTATTTCTGATGTATGGTACTGGCAGGTTTTTTTGGGGTTTTTTTCTCCAAATTACCGAAGATAGATTTAAAAAAAAAAAAAAAAAAAAAGGGGTAATTTTAAGTCTTCCTCCTGTATTAAATGTGTTTTTAAAATGAGCTTCCCTCGGGTTAAGTTTGATATTAATGGTGTTGAGGCAGTTTTAAGAAATGTAACGAAAGCATGACGTCGCTTCCCACTTCTCTAGCACTTAGTGTATTTCCAGCACGGGAAGCAGAGCACACATAGTTTGCAATATTGAGCAAGCAAGCTAGTTACTCCGCAGTGTAGGTGAGACCAAAAAAAATGATTATTTATGAATTTAAAAACCTAAACTTTTGGAGCATTCGGTCTCCTTTCACATTAAGAGCAGTGGGTATGCTTGGTTAAGTAGAATGGTGTTTGTTTGTTTTTTATCTTTGTGGAATTTTGCTTTTGTGGATTGTTTTGTTTTGTTTTTTGGCTTTTAATGTTATAAATTAAAATAGGATTTGTGTGCCATAAACATTACATAGGGAGGCTGTGTGGTCCAGTGGTTAAAGAAAAGGGCTTGTAACCAGGAGGTCCCCGGTTCAAATCCCACCTCAGCCACTGACTCATTGTGTGACCCTGAGCAAGTCACTTCACCTCCTTGTGCTCCGTCTTTCGGGTGAGACGTAATTGTAAGTGACTCTGCAGCTGATGCATAGTTCACACACCCTAGTCTCTGTAAGTCGCCTTGGATAAAGGCGTCTGCTAAATAAACAAATAATTCCGACTTGACTTCACCGGGATCCCCAAGGTTTCCTCTGATCACCCCCCCCCCCCACCCCCCCCCCCCCGCCATATTAATTTTAAAGAGAATTTTAATAATAATGATTGAATGTTGGTCTGAAATTGTGAGGATGTTTTTGTTTTCAAGGATAATGTGTTTAATTAGATCATTGAATGCTGTACAACTTTTTTTTCCCTTCCACAAATGTTAATTTGAATTTAAATAATAATGTTTGAAAAAAATGTCCGTCTTGTCATTTCTTCAGTTGTGAGAATGTTTTCCTTCTCTGGTAATGTGTTGAATTAGCTCTCAATTCACTTGTGTGCATTGTACATGTAGCTCCTGGCGCAAGTCTGTATGCACACAGCGAGACGGACCCTAACGTTTTAATCCTGGCCATTGGATGAGGAGAAAGAGGAAGTGCTAAACGTTCTGGAGGAAGTGAAAGCGTGAAGCGTTTCCTGTTGTTCACCCTGTTCCTGCTCTCCTTGTTGAAGAAACAAACCCTCCAGTAAAGAAGGATCTTCGTGGAATCCAGCTGCATGCGTCTAGAGATTGAGATAAACTAGGGAATGCAAACTGAACCCCGAAGTCAAAATGCATTTGCTTCAGAGCAGTCAGTAAGTTACACAGGGCTGCTGATCTTCTGTGCTTTGCCCTAACTTTAATACTCTCCTTTAAGAATTCAGTTGATACCTGTGTTAAGCCGTTCGTGTCTCTCAATCTCACGCTGAGAAACGTGTTAATAGTAACATTGATTTCATTTACAGGTGTCTGGGCTTTTAAATCGCAAGTCTTTTTTTCATTTCAAAGCAGAAGAGACTCCTCTTTATTAATGTGAATACAGTCGCGCAGAACGATTGTAATAAGGTGTGTCCAGCATATTTTTCATTATAGCTTGAATAAAGAGTAGTCGCTTATTAATATGTTGTGGCCTCGTTTGTAAGCTCAGCTTGTTTAATCAAAAATGTAAGGCTTGGCCAGTTTAAAAACACATTTAGTTGGTACACGTTGCAAGTTTCAACTCGGGGCGCACTCACCCCTGCCAGAGATTAGAGGTTGAGGATTTTCAACCTGGGGCGAAACTTTACTGTGAACACGTTTCTCAGTTGGGATTGAGATACGCGAATGGCTTCACAGATATCAACTGGTGCCAGCGCCCTCTGGGGGCAGCTACTGGGACTGCATCTGAAGCCAGTTCGAATCCGGTAAGCAGTCCCGTTCGTGAAAGTGGGCTAGAAACGAAAAATCTCTCTACCTAACATTATTCACTGCTTTGTAAACTTCTGTAGTCCTAGAATGCAACGTTTTTATTTAAAATGAAGTGAAAACAAATATACATGTTTTTGCTGAGATTATAAAGCATTTCGGTGACACGGTATATGTTCCCTGCATTCCCTGCGTTAAATAAAAAAAATGATTTGGTATAATTTAATTATAACGTTAATAATAATAATAAATAGATATATAAATCATGGTCCTAGCAGCAGTTTTGAAGTATTCTGTAAATAGTTCGTCTAATAGTTAAAAAGTACAATGCTTATGGGGCTGTCAAGACTTGTTTTCAAATGATACCGGTACGGACAGTGTATATAAACCAATGGAATGTCTTGTGTGTGTGTGTGTGTGTGTATAATTTAATAGAAGGACAACACATGCATGTCTCAGTCATAAACACGATCACGTTGCCTTCTAGTCAGAATTGTAGATATTAATACTGCCATAGCCTTATATTTTCAACTATTGATTCGCTCCATTGCCGCTGTACTTTATGCATCCAGGGCAAGTCAAACATCAGGAAAAACTCATAAATTGTGTGACCCTTCCTGCGGTTTCATCGGGTAGTGTGTGTGATGCCCGCTCGCAATGCTTTTTTTGCGAAGCGACCTCCTCCATTGAGATGCGACGATCGGGCAATGTGTTCAACTGGGCCTACAGGGCCCCTATCTCTTACAGTGGCGCCGGCCCCCTCTGGTGTCAGCAACTGGATCTGCAGCCCCTATCTCTTACAGTGGCGCCGGCCCCCTCTGGTGTCAGCAACTGGATCTGCAGCCCCTATCTCTTACACTGGTGCCAGCCCCCTCTGGTGTCAGCAACTGGATCTGCAGCCCCTATCTCTTACACTGGCGCCGGCCCCCTCTGGTGTCAGCAACTGGATCTGCAGCCCCTATCTCTTACAGTGGCGCCAGCCCCCTCTGGTGTCAGCAACTGGATCTGCAGCCCCTATCTCTTACACTGGTGCCAGCCCCCTCTGGTGTCAGCAACTGGATCTGCAGCCCCTATCTCTTACACTGGTGCCAGCCCCCTCTGGTGTCAGCAACTGGATCTGCAGCCCCTATCTCTTACACTGGTGCCAGCCCCCTCTGGTGTCAGCAACTGGATCTGCAGCCCCTATCTCTTACACTGGTGCCAGCCCCCTCTGGTGTCAGCAACTGGATCTGCAGGGCCCCTATCTCGTACAGTGGTGCCAGCCCCCTCTGGTGTCAGCAACTGGATCTGCAGCCCCTATCTCTTACACTGGTGCCAGCCCCCTCTGGTGTCAGCAACTGGATCTGCAGCCCCTATCTCTTACAGTGGTGCTTGCCCCCTCTGGTGTCAGCAAGTGGATCTGCAGCCCCTATCTCTTACAGTGGTGCTTGCCCCCTCTGCTGTCAGCAAGTGGATCTGCAGCCCCTATCTAGTGGACCTGCAGAGTCCCTTAAAAATTCAAATTCAAAATTAGATTTATTGGCATGACAAAGTTATGCAAGTGTTGCCAACGCATTTACAGAGCATATATATATATATATATAGAGAGAGAGAGGGGGGGGGGGATTTACAAAAAGACAAAATAAATTAATAATATGGAGAGACATGGTTATTTATATATTTAATTTATAGGCTATTTTCCTGAGCTGAGGTGGGTGTGTTTTGCCCCGGTTGGTGTGAAGCTCTGATATCAGTATGGCTCTGTTCACAGAGCTTCAGGGACAGCTCTCTGGACACTGCTTGAATCCTGAAGCTTAAGGGAATACCTTGGCTGTGTAACTGAACTGCACTGCTGCAGTCCTGCTCTGCTCATTACAAATCATTAGATACATGTCTAAATACTTGGTGCAACTGTTTTTTAAACCTTTATTAATCATAATAAAACTCATAGGGGGGGGGGGGGGACTAAACTGGTGAAAAATACATTTTAAAAATAATAAGCGGAGACACGTGATCGGTGCTGTGTACTGTACAGGTGTGTGGGATAGTACTGTAGAGTCAATTGGAGGTTTAGGTGTCAATACGAAACGACAGTGACGTTTTAAAAAGTTTGTGTATTTAGTGTGTATCAAATAATGGCAATTGGTTTTGATGTATTGTAGGATAGATTCGTGTGGGCCAGCTTTTATTTTAGTTAACCTGCTCGTAGTGTAAAATAAATACGTTTCTGACCAATTGTCTCACAGGTACATCAACAACTGTGGTACTATCAACGAGTCAGAAAGGTTAAATTAAAAGTTTAAATAAATAAATACATAAATAAATAAATAAATACTGATATGAAACAAAACATACATTTTGGGCAGCTAAAATGTGTAAAACTTGAATCTATAATTGAGTATGACGGTAGAAGCGCCGAACACGAGCTTCTAAATGCCCTACACGTGTTGTAAAGTAAAACTGAGTAAATCCATTTGGAATCTCAATAATCGTTTAATTCTCTAATTATCATAAAACACATCTGTGACGTCGCGGTTCTGTTTGCTCGAGGACAGCGCGGGAGCGGGGAGCGACGAGGAGCGTCAAACGAGGGACGATTTAAAACGTATTTTAAATTATATTTACTTGACGTATTATCATTATTGTTACTGTTATTACTTTGTTAAAGTATTTTGTAAACGTTTTATTTATTTTTTTAAAGCAACATTACACGCTTTTTCTGACTGAATTCGGCGTCTCCGGGGTAGTGTTGAATTTCGGTCGAAACCTTTCTTGTCAGACAAGTCAGTATATATTTTATTATTTATTTTGGGTGTTTTTTTTTGTTTTCTGCGGGTATTTTAAATTTAGTTCGCCTTAGTACAATATATTTTAAGTTTTGTGACATTTTTGGAGCTCTCTACTTTACCGTCGGCCCAGCTACGTATGCGTTATTTGTGGGCCTTCTCCAGTAAATTAATTAGATTGAACCATTTCAATGTTCTCAATAAACTACCATGTGCTGGTATTTAATTTTGTAATAATGTACGTACTAGAAAATGGAACATGTACGGTACGCAGTATTTTATTGTAAGTTGTAGTAATTTAATATCGGTTGCTGTATTTAAACATTATGTTTAGTGAGGCTTGTTTCAGTTTTGAAGTAGGTCTATAACTGATACTTGGGTTATCAATAGAAAGAGAGTTGTTTTTTGGGGGTATTGTAAACGGTAAACTAGCCCAAAATTTATTGTATTGATATTAAGTGGCGTTTTTTTCCTCAGTTTATTGGTGTCGGGTTTGGTTTATTAAACTTTTTTTTACAAATGCGTCGCTTGAAGGAGAGAAATTGCTAGAAACCGAAATCCGGTGTGCGTCATTGTAATGGGCGGGGTTATTCAAATATACAGACCGCACGGCATGCTGGGGGTTGCTAAATAACGTTTATACAGCTAAACAATGTAACACGTCTAGTTTGTATCAACCGTCAGGAATGTGCTTTGTTAGTATGTGTCGATGTTTGTGTTAAAATGCAGCTGTGGAGGGGATAGTGTGAGGTCACCGTGACGGGGAAATATCTCGGCGGAGGTGCGGCTCTCGCCTCGAGAGCGAAACGGCATCGCTTCTCGGCCTTTTGGCTAAGATCAAGTGTAGTATCTGTTCTTATCAGTTTAATATCTGATACGTCCCCTATCTGGGGACCATATATTAAATTGATTTTTGGAACTGGGAGATGGAAGAGGGGCTTGCTCCGTCCACTCCACGCATCGACCTGGTATTGCAGTATCTCCAGGAACGGTGCACTCCCCTCCCGGGGGGAAACTAAACTGGTGAAAAATAGATGTAGTGTTTAGGAAATTTCAGTAGGATAGTGTGTGGTTTGTCCTGGCTGCGTGTTACCGGTGTAAAGCAAGGAAGGTACAGCTTAAGTGTACAAGCTGAGTCCAGTTATTACTATACGTGTTTTGTAAAGTAACTGAAAGCACTCATTTCATACTGTATGTAAAAACCTAAAGCCCCGAAAAAAAGATTTACGTAGAACTCGAAAATAGCAAAATAAATCAATAATAATAAAAAAAAGCCTTGTGTGTGGTTTGTCCAGGCTGCTTGTTCCCGGGTATGAACACTTGCTGGAACTGTAAGCATTAAGCTGCAATATCTTGTTGCATCCAACAGATGGCGCCACAGCAATTTTTGCACCTTGTAATGTCAATTGCTCTGTGAAGAGCTGTTTTAGTGAAGTTTAATTTCAATTTCTGCAAGTTAATTAATTTGATTATTGCCCGACTTTGCCCCTAGATCATTTCTTCTCCGAATGTAGCACTTTGACTCCTGGTATTTGTTCCAAACCATGTTCTAAATTGTTTAATTGAACCAACCCAGACCCTGTAGTTAATTATCTCCTTTGCCTGTTAAACCTGGAGTGGAGTATTGCCCTCCAGGACTGATACTGGACACCCCTGATGTGTGGCTGATTTGATTTATGGCTGATTTGACCCAGTTTCTGTGATCTTTAAAGGATGATGCAGAATTAAGTTTACTTCAAAATAACCCATTAAGTGCCAGTGTTGTAATAGAGGACAGGCTGCTTTGTAATTTCTAGAGCATTAACTGACCTCTACCTCAATTCTCTTCAACTATATTATGATAACTTGCTCTAATTTTAACTGCAAACGTTGTCTAAATGTATTGTATACAATTATATAAGTATAGCTTGTGCTAAATACATGCTTTCTGTAGCTCACAGTGTGTCCACCGGGTGGCACTGTAGTGCCGTGGTTAACATTGCCTTCATGCAGCAGCTTTGCGCATGTATTTGTGATGCAATAATAGGGAGGCGTGTTTATGCTGTTTGGAATGCTGGGTTGATTTAGCTCCGAATAAAGTCCTGTTTAAAAACTAAAGCACACTCCAGCTTTACAAGTTAATATAACATGCGTTGCTGTGTGTGGCTTTGTTCCTGTGTTGAAATACTTGCATACGTCCCTCCCACCTTAACTGGTGAAGGAGTGAGCGGAGGGGGGGCCCTCGTCTCGAGGGCAGCTCAGCATCGCTTCTCGGCCTTTTGGCTAAGATCAAGTGTAGTATCTGTTCTTATCAGTTTAATATCTGATACGTCCCCTATCTGGGGACCATATATTAAATTGATTTTTGGAACTGGGAGATGGAAGAGGGGCTTGCTCCGTCCACTCCACGCATCGACCTGGTATTGCAGTACCTCCAGGAACGGTGCACTCCCCTCCCGGGGGGAAACTAAACTGGTGAAAATTAGATTTCAACTATAACTGGAGACACACGCTGTATTCTGTGTACTGTACAGGTGCGGCAATAGAAAATGTAATTAGAGTTTCAGTGTTAATGCAAAACTAAGGTGACGTGCTAAAGTGTAACTATTTCATTTTATCCTTATGTTTATGATGTAATGGCAATTGGTGTCAATTGTTCATTGCAAAAGTTAATGCATCAAATGATACCTAAAAAAAACACACCACTGCTTTTGTGCTGAATTTTTTCTTCCCCTCAAAGAAATGCATTTGGTATTAATGGGTTAAATTCACCTTTCTTTATTTTTATGCATTTCAGTGTGAATATAACAGGACGCCATCTTCTGGATTAATTTTCTTTGTGTGAAAACAGAACAGTCACTAGAAACAGACACACTCCCGCACTCATGAGCAAACACAATTATGTTCAGTTCTGTACAAATTGCAAAAGAAATTATATATATATATATATATATATATATAACTAAATTAAACCATTCTTAAAAAAACAAAGTTACATAATACAATATTAATACATACATTTTAATAATAGTAACAATCAAGAATTCAAACCGTGAGGCTGTCACTTCTCACATCATATTTATCACCCGTAGAACAGATTTCCTCCGCTCCTCAAACACCCCCCTTCTCTCATCAGTGGGCTGAGACTGGTTACACCAAATTGTAAGGCGTCATGCCTCATTGGCTGAAGGTCACAACTCTGACCACAGGGGACGTTCTCTCCCAACTGCAGGACTTCCCGAAAAAAAAGTAGACACATGCCAAACTGACAGGCTGACTGACAAGAGACAGACAGTGAGTTGAGGTTACGCACGCTGTCTGACAGACTAGACACAGCTAATGCACTATCCTTGCACGACTGCACTCCATCATTGTAGATCTAACTTGTTGTAATCTTAAGTTGCTGCTTCCTGTCTCGCATTGTATTTTAGTGGTATTCTTATTTGCACTTACTGTAAACTACACTGTGTTTAAATGTGAAGCTTGCATTGTAACCCTGCGCTGCCCTGTAACACCTGTGTGAGTCACCTGGGATAAAGACGTCTGACAAATGAAGACATGGGTGCTTTACTCAGCAGTGCTATACCGATCATCACCAGTTAGTCCCAGTCAGTACTTTAATCTCTTTGAAAAGAATTGATGTTGTGTTTTTATTTAAAAAAAAAAAAAAAAATGTAGTGCTTACATAAGTTTTGAGCCCTCATTTGTTATTTAAGGTGTGTGTGACATGCTTTCATGGGGTTTAAAGTTTTACGATTTCTAATTTAAAAAAATGGGCAGTGTCATTATAAAAGGTATTTAAATATTTATTTTAAGTCTTTGACATTACCGTAACAATAGTTATTGTAGTAAATACAACTGCACGAGTGGAGGTTATGCTAGCAAAGGGGTGTGGGTTCTATATAAAATGCTGCTAACATATTTAATTAAATATCAGTACAAAACCTGATGCAAGTGCAAAAACTAAACAACTCCTTTTATTTGTTAAGTAAAGTGTATCTTTTTTGAAAATATTTTCACTAATATGTGTAATGTCATAATGCCTAATCAATGTGCTGTATATTCTTTATACAGCCGTTTTTAGTTGTTACAGTAACGACAGATTTATGTGCTAAAACAAATTTGAACAAAGATACAAATGTCAGCTCAGCTGAGTTTGTGTTTAGGCCGTTAACATTATTTCTTGTTTCATTCTGGTTGTTTTGCAACCCCAATTTGTCCCCTTTCTGTAGAATGACCCATATATATGCGTGTGTATAACTGCAGTGTACATTGATGAAAAAAATAAAGAATGGGTGTCCACACAAAGTTTACATTTTAAACAGAATGGTTGGTTGTGTCTCTCTCTCTCTCTCTCTCTCTCTCTCTCTCTCTCTCTCTCTCTCTCTCATTCATATATATATATATATATAAATAATGTCTATTCAATCAAATATTTAACAGATATCAGACAAAATCCCAGAAAATGTGAACAAAAATACAGATCAAAGGGTCATAAGTTTTTAAATCTATAAGATCATAAATTCTTTTAGACAAAAAATGTTCAGTGTGTGCCTTTTGGTGTTTGTTTCTTATTGTTTTTTTTTATAAAAATGTTAACTTTAATAAATTAAGAAATAAAAGAAGTGTACCATAACAACATTGAAAAAGAATGATTGAAAAATGTCTGTCTTGTCATTTCTTCAATTGTGAACATGTTTTTCTTCACTGGTAATGTGTTGAATTAGCTCTCAATTCAGTGTGGAGTAGTGGTTAGGACTCTTGACCGGAGGGTTGTGGGTTCAATCGCAGGTGGGGGACACTGCTGCTGTACCCTTGATCAAGTTACTTTACCTAGATTGCTCCAGTAAAAACCCAGCTGTATAAATGGGTAATTGTATGTAAAAATAATGTGATATCTTGTAACAATTATAAGTCACCCTGGATAAGGGTGTCTGCTAAGAAATAAATCATAGTAATGCTCCTGGTGCAAGTCTGTATGCAGACAGCGAGACAGACCCTAACGTTTTAATCCTGGCCATTGGATGAGGAGAAAGAGGAAGTGCTAAACGTTCTGGAGGAAGTGAAAGCGCAAAGTGTTTCCTGTTGTTCACCCTGTTCCTGCTCTCCTTGTTGAAGAAACAAACCCTCCAGTAAAGAAGGATCTTTGTGGAATCCAGCCGATGCCTCTAGAGCGAGATAAACTAGGGAATTGAAACTGAACCCTGAAGTCAAAACGCATTTGCTTCAGAGCAGTCAGTAAGTTCTAATGTCATGGGCCGGGTATCTCTTATTATTCCCACGCTGGTGATGAAACCCCCAGTGGAGAGGATATAGTGGAGGCTGTCTCAATTCCCCATGTACAGTATCTGAAGAGCTGCCTATCTAGCTGTCATGAAGCTTGCTATTCACATTCACCTTATTAAGGTTCCAGGAGTGTTGGGTGATGCTTGTCTTTCCGTATGTCCAACCAATTCAAGTGTTTGGTACGATGGAATAGGGTTTAATTTAGACCAATTTAATGATAATGGTTTAACTCACTTCTGTATTTTACAGTTCCTAAAGTGCGTACTGAGGTTGCTAAAAGATCATTTGCTTATTTTGCTCAGTGGTCTTGGAATAAATTACAGTCTAAACTTGCAGTCCCAAATAACTTTTCAATTCAAGAGTAAGCTGCATGATTATCTACGTGAGAGTTATGCTTGTTTTTAGCCACTGCCTCATTGTGTGACCCTGAGCAAGTCACTTCACCTCCTTGTGCTCCGTCTTTCAGGTGAGATGTTGTAAGTGACTCTGCAGCTGATGCATAGTTCACACACCCTAGTCTCTCTAAGTCGCCTTGGATAAAGGCGTCTGCTAAATAAACGAATAATAAGTAGTTTATTACCCTTGTCACTTATGGATTTCACTGATTGTTTATTGTATTGAGTATGACATGTCTGTTTTAAATGTATTTTATTTTTGTAATTATATGTTTGTATTGTAAATATGTTTTATTGTACTGCTGCTACCTTTCTTGCCTAGGTCTCACTTGAAAATAAAAGAGGTTTTAATCTCAAAGTGATTTTCTAGTAAAATAAAGGTTTAATAAAATGTAATAAAATAACTAGGGTTGAACCAGACCCCAATTTAGCACCAAGGTAATGGTCTAAGTAGGTGGTACAGTGCAAGCCATCCATGTGGTTTAAATGTTTTAATTTGAGAGATACTGCTGCAGCCCATGCCCTTCAGCGTGCATCATTAATACAAGAGCCAGCACTTCCTCTATCTCAGTCAGTTCTGCCACTTCTCACGAAGCAGTAGCTATGGAGATGGCTGACAAGCCCTCAGATCATATATACGAGAACATGGCCATCAAGCAGCCACGAGCCCAGAGACCCGAGGCACAGCAAAAGGGTAAGTGCTGTCCGTCCTTGTGCAGGTATTGCGTGCTGGCTGAGAGATTGTAGGCAACCAGTAAGATTGCACACTTGTTGAGGCTAGCCAGTCAGAGCAGAGCTATTATCATTGCTGTGTTTTAGCAAATGTTCAGTTCAAGTCTCTGTGAGCGTCTGATTAACAAACCTGTATTTTGAGACCGCTGTTAAACGTCTACAAATGATGGGTTGAGATGTTTTACAGTGAAATCTAATGCACGATTACAAGATTATTTATTGTTAGTTTTGCATATATCAGTGAAGGTTGAACTGCAGTGTACAAAAATGAAGGTTCATGATAAAAAAATAAAATTGATGTACACAAAGAGTTTAAATGATTAAAATATTTCAGTATGTTTCAAGCAAAAGCTCTTCAGCTGTGTAGAATATGGTACTGAAAACGACATGAAATAGATTTGTTAATCATTTACACACAAACACAGTCCAGACATTGTGGTGAAGTGTTTGTTTTGTGATAAAGGAGACTCCACACTGAATCTAAACAATGAACAAATGCGTGTGGTGGTGTTATTAAGAAACACATTTTTTGGCGTTTGTAAATTCTTATGTGCTTCTGAAAATAGACAGACTTAATGAGCCCCCCCCCCCCCCCCCCCCCTCCCAGCAGTGAGTTATCATCTGTAACCACATGAGCTGTTTCATTGCTGTCACTATGAACCACATCCTCTTGAAATGTCCTGCCTTTGTTCTCTTTTCTTGATTTTTCATGTATTTTACATATTTTGGTCAGAAATGTACAGCTATGGCCAAAGGATCACCTAAAATTTTAGGATTGAGACATCTAACAACAAAAAAAAAAACTGAACAGAATTTAGATCTTTTATTTAACATCATGTAATCAAAGAAATTACTAAATGATATCGTAAAAAAAAGTGTACCGGAAGCCATAGTGGTACAGTATTTCATGTTAGATTTTGAAATGTCACATTAAAAAAATATATAAATAAATTATTATTTAAGTATATGGAAAAATACAAAAGTGGTATGTAATTCAATATGTTAACATAACATTATTCAGCAGGTTTTATTCGACTTTATGAAGCAAAATGAGTTAATTCTACAGGGTGATGCAAAACTTTTGTCCAGATCTGTAAAAAAAAAAAAAAAAAAAAATGGTATTAACCCCAGACACCCGAGCTGAAAACTCTATACCAAAGACTCTCACTAGAGCAGGTTGCTGGTGCTGCAGCTCCGCCCCACAACCACAAAATAGCAGACCCCCCCAGCAATGCCTTTTTCTTTCAAGACTGCGACCATCAATACCACAACCCCGAAGTTAATTGTTAACATTCCTAGTTCAGGGAACCAGGATTATGATAATAACCTAACATTCCTTTTCAAGTAGGGAATATTAACAATGGGTGAGTATGCCCAAGCTGTCGCAAGGACATGGCATACAACCCAATTGCAAGCTAGGACCGTTTGTGTCACAGTAATGTTCCATACTGAAAAAAATAAGTATAAATAAAAAAAAAACATTAAGATGAGCCATGGGCTTGTGACAGCAATGTCCTGGGGCTGGTGCTGGTCCTTTGACTGCGGCGCAGCCTGTGTCTCTTGTCTAGGCAAAGGGCGTTTAAAAGCATGCCTGCCCCCGTGGAAAGCGGTAGCAGGCTGTCTCTGGACGGGTCTGCCTGTTTCTTCTGCAGCTGTGGCCTTGGGTGCCACTGTGCTGCAGGCTTGCGTGGTGGCGGTGGGCGTTTTGGCAGAAGGTGCACCAACTCCCTGGTGGATTCCCTTGCACGCTGCGACTGCTGTAGCATTTCGTCTACCGCCGGACCAAAAGTGTGACCTGGGGTGATCCAGCAAAGCTGTATCCATCCAGCACTCCTGCCTGGGAGAGCCAAAGCTGTCTTCGTGCAGCCACCAACGCTGCATTCCTAGCAAGATCTCTTGATTTGCTGAAAATAATTGTGAAAGCTTATAATATAGTGAAAGTTATTTTAATATCATATCAGTGTTTAATAAGACACTGCACACCTGTTTGTACTAGATTATAATATAAACCCTTCTGTTCTTTATTATATTGCATACATTGTGTCAAGTTATTTTTTATTTGTGATCTGCTATGTTGTCCGATTTGTAATGTTTGCTTGTTTCTTATTTCAGTGATCTGTGATACTATATTGCATGTAAAAAGGGTACAAGTGTTTGGCTATTAGTTTTTATTTGCAATCTGCAGTTGCATGGTCTTTTTTTATGGCTTTTTCTTAAGAAGAGCTTTAAGATCCTTATAATGAAAGACGCTATCTAACAAAGATTATGATGACCATTATTATTATTATGATGACCATTATTATTATTATTATTATTATTATTATTTTATTGTTCTTATTATCAGGATGGATGTTCTTCCTAACAGTGAATTTGTGACATCAAGGCCTTGTTAGTTGCATCTATTTTTGTGGACTGATATGTTCTCCGGTTTCAAATAATCATTTTTTTAAAAAGCATTGTCAGACATATTATTGTAAATGTTTAAACACTTTTCTTTGGGACCAGTTAGGAGATGTGAATAGTCAGATTGTTTTCCAAATGATTTCATGATGTGGGCAAACAGTCATTAACATATTTGAAAGTCCAGTATTGGACCGAATTTAGCCTTGCAGCTGAAAAAATATTTCTCAAGAAGAGGCAAGGATAGGCCTCCTAGTTTAGAGAGTGGGAGTCTCCTTTTCTTTATTCTGGGCTGGGAACTTTCCATAGACAATCTACCCAACAGTGAGATTGCAGCATTTTCCAGTTTAGCATGTGCTACCATTAGTTCTAATTATTATACAGATTATTGGTAGTCTAAAACAGTCTTCACATAATATAATTATTTACATGTGCATTTACATTTCCCCATCCAACTAACAATGTGATTTTTCATGAACCTGGCTCCCCAATTATTAATATTGTCATACAGTGGAGGCAGACTCAATTCCCCACGTACAGTGTCTGAAGAGCTGCCTATCCAGCTGTCAAGAAGCTTGCTATTCACATTCACCTTATTAAGAATGTCAGGTTCCAGGAGTGTTGGGTGATGCTTGTCTTTCCATATGCTGGTGTTAAACCAATTCATTGGTTTAAGTGCTGTCCATCTTAGGGCTCAAGAGTTCAGAGCCCTAACCACTACTCCACACTGCTGCCCCAGTCATCTGTAACTTCATGAGCTGTTTCAATCTTGCCACGATGAACCACATCCTCTTGAAATGTCCTGACTTCTCTTTTGTTGATTTTTCATGTATTTTGTGTATTTTGGTCAGAAATGTACAGCTCGGGCCAAAAGTTTAGCATCAGCTAGAATTTTAGGATTGAGAAATTATTAACAAAACAAAAAAAACAAACAAAAAAAACTATATGAAGATAATTTAGGTATTTTATTTAACATCTTGTAATCAAAGAAACTACATAAATTATATCGTAAAAGTCTACCGGAAGCCATAATCGTAGTACAGTGCACTGTAAAAGCAAAGAACGTGTGACGCGTCTAATATCTAAATGGCATGTGTGTATAGTATAATAGAAACGTTCTGTTCCTAAACAGCAGTGTTTATACGTCATCAGGTGTCACACTGGTGTTTAGTCATTTGGGACTAAACAATTATTTCGGATAATTGTTAAACGTTACGTGTTTAATCTGTGCCGCTTTTGCCAAGTTTAATGTTTCGATTTTAAACACCAGCGCTGCTATAAACGCTTACAAATGCTTAAAAAAAGTTACAAACACGTCCAAGAGTTTACAAAATAAACATCACAGGGTGTTTAAATCCTAAATTAGAATGATAAGTTAGACAAATAAGTGTTTTAAAGTTAAACACTCGGTCTTACAGTCTAGTATTTAATGTTGGATTTTGAAATGTCCAATGTTTTCAATTTGTCAGATTTTCGTTAAGTATATGGAAAACTACAAAGCTGTGTGCAATTTTAGGAAATAGCAATTAATAGATTAATGAAAATTGGATGTGTGTCATTAGGTAAAACAATAAAAATAAAAGCTTATTTTATTTTATATAGTTTCTCAAGGAAAAGACATTATGTTTTAAAAACTTTTTATTAACTCAAACATCTAAAAATCTATTGTCTATAAACTAAAAATCTTAGGGCTGTATTCTGATCACAGCGCGAATGGGGCTTGCCTCCGATTCTGTGGCGCATAAATGGAGGAAAGATGTAAAAAAAAAAAAAAAACTGCACTGAAATGGTATTCTGAAGTCTTGTCTCGCGCAGTTATAGCGCGCATGCCCAGTCACTAACATATTTGCAGAAGCGATTCTGTGCAGTGGGTTCCCAAATAGACAATTGAGCTCTGTGTTAAGAACTGCTGAGAGCAGGTTTATTTAGTGGTGCAATCAGGAACTTTAACAATTGAACACACTATAAAAAGCAAAGTAGTCCTACGTAACACTGTGTTTGTACTTACACAGAAAGAGGAAATCAAAGAAAGAAAAGAATGACTGGGATGAGTGAGGGGAATTTTTCTCTGGCGTACTCCATAGTTCACATGTAGTTCACATTTAGAGGATGCCACAGTGATAACTAATGTATTCATTTAAGATTGAGTAATTTAGCTTGGTATTTAACTATTCAGGGCAGCAGTGTAGAGTAGTGGTTAGGGCTCTGGACTGATCGGAGGGTTGTGGGTTCAATCCCCAGTGGGGGACACTGCTGTTGTACCCTTGAGCAAGGTACTTTACCTAGATTGCTCCAGTAAAAACCCAACTGCATAAATGGGTAATTGTATGTAAAATAGTGTGATATCTGTATAATGTGATATCTTGTAACAATTGTAAGTCGCCCTGGATAAGGGCGTCTGCTAAGAAATAAATAATAATAATTCACAAACCAACATTTCAAACACCCTAAAATGTACAGTTTGGAGGTACTGTAGAGCTACAACTACAGTACTACTACAAAAAAAAATCGATAAATAAAATCTACTTAAAGCAAATAAATCCGAAAAAAAACCCCGTCAACCCTAGTCTAAGTCTTAAATAAATGCTGTATCACTTATTCTGTATTCATTAAACTACCGATCTCCCAGTATCCTTTGCCTTTTTTTTATGAATGCTGTTTTTAATTGTTCCATTTTTATAAATTGGATTTTTATCTGAGGTTTTTCTCATTTTACAATTAGTTTTTTTTTTTTTGTTATAAATTCCAATTTTGTTTTTAGACACTTTTAATTGTTCGTTTCTACAAACTTTTTTTTATATAAAAATCAAATTCCGTATTTAATGCTTTAATTGTTGATTTGTGTGTGAAGCGCTTTGAGATTATTATTATTATTATTATTATTATTATTATTATTATTATGAAAGGCGCTATAGAAATGTGAATTGTGGCTCTTGTAGCAGTTATTATTTCCATCCTGTTCTATGGTCATCAGATTTTCACCTCCCTGGCCCGTGGAGGGGGGTGCACTGGTGACATTTTGTTTTGTTAGTGACCCCCACTTTCAAGAAGCCCCCCTATGATCCTGAAATGTCTCGATGTATTTCATTCCTCTCTTTTGTTTTCAGTATCAAGGAGTTCTGATTCTTCAACAGCTTCCTGTGGTTGGGCTGTGTGGCTTCTTGCAGCTCTGAGCTGCCTGCTACTGGCAGTCAATATAGCCCTGGGGGTGCTCTGTGAGTACACTGAACTGTTTAAAAAATAATTTTAAAAAGTGCTTAGGATTGTTCACGTTTGTTTTGATGATATGATGATCTGAATTTGAAAGTAAGTCAGCCATCATTCCTCAGATACAGGTCAGTCACGTTTTACGGTCCTTGTCTTCAGAATAAAATCAATCCCCATTAAATATATACGCAACAAATTAATGCACTTACCCGTCACACGCGATTTCCGACTGCGTCACCAGTTATCTGATACAAAGCCCATCTCCTTAAATTTTACAATTGATCTGAATATCCGTCACTGCCTGCGTTTTTGTTTTGTTTTGTTTTTCTCGCAGTCTTTATTGTGCAGTTACACAGCGCTTCCTTCAGTTTCACCTGACGAAAATGCAGCCAAAAGAACGCGAACGAGACCAGCTACTGTAATATAAAACAGTTAATCATTAAACAGTTTTAGATACTGTAATTTTTTGTTTTGTTTTTAACAAAACCAACTACAGTACATCTAAATGAAAGCCTGTTTATTATCAAACACAGCCCGTTAAGCTATGTATTTTTGACATTGTATCTTTTTTGTGTTCCCTGAAAAAACGGACAAGGATGGTAATGAAGTCAAAATTGTATAGGGTCGGAGTGCTGAGTCTCTTGCAATGTCTACACACACACACACACAAATCCAGTTTCATGAAATGTGTTATTTAACATTTAATTTCTCACCACCAAGCAGTCCTACAGATATCGTTTCTTAATTATTTTTGGTGAGCATTGTTAGGTATATTAGTCTCCAAAAATCTGGATTTTGCCCGACAACTAAATGAAAACTTACTTGGTTTAAAATGTGTTGGTAATGTTTCAGTAAATTTAAAAAAGTAGGCTGAGTTTGTGAGTTTCTGAAATTTTTTTTATCACAATGACTTCCTGCTGACTGGTTTGATTACAGACAGGTTCACAGAGCATTACCCTGACCTGGGAAGCTCTGAGATTTGTTTAATTCAACCCTTTGAATATTTTTCACTGATTAATGACATTCTGTAACTTTGTGTACTGCAGTTCTGTAACTTTGTGAACTGCAGAACTTTACTCAGCTAGCTATTCAGCATTCAATAATCTGCAATTGATACACCTCATCTGTCAATTGATACACCTCATATGTTAAAAGTTCGTATGCTTGAACTTTTGAAGTATTGGTTTTCCCAGGAAATTTGAGACAATTTACTCCTTTGGTCTAACCTAGGGGAAGATAGTCTTAGATAATTTAACACCCTTAATCGCCATGATAGGGTTTGAGAAGCAAAAATGTAACTTTTTTAAATGGTTTTTAAAGGTTGGGTAAGTTATTTACGGAATGTTCTGATGCTGCACGGTGATTGGCTGCTGAGGGGTTTTAAATATAGCTTAATGCACGGCAGAACCTTTTTATTTATTTTTTGTCTAATTACAGATCGATTAATAAATTATCAATACACAACGTATTAAACTTGCAACGGAGAGCCTGGGTGTAGTTTTTTGTTACTACTCTGTTGTGCCTTATCACTTGTTTTTCTCGATCATTTTTGCTAAAAGCAGTTTCTGTATTTACACTCGCTAAGTTTTTGGCCGTATTTTAATGTTAATTTAGCCGTTTTGGCTAGTTACCCCCCGTCGCAGCCTAGCGCATTGCAAAGCCTGCAACTAAATTTTGCCCTTCCCCCGGGTCTAGCACGTTCTGGGTTACGTGTACTCTCGTTTTAACTAGCTTCAGGCATTTGAGGGAAGTAGCTGGACAGAGAGCTAAATTTAATTATTTTGATGCCGGCTGGGATAAAATAGTATTGTATTATTGGTTTTATAAATGTTGAAAAACTCCAGTTGAACCGTGTCTGCTGGACTATTTTTCCCCCAAAGCGGAAGAATATACAATAATATTGTTCGTTTAAAAATAAAAGTTTTTTTTCTATGTATTATTGTGTATGTTTTCTAAGCGGGATAACACTCTCCAGGGCTTGTGGGTTGTGTTCCGTTAACTCTGCTTCCTGCCTCCAACCCAACCACCGCCCTATGTTAATGCAACAGGACCCACGCCCTATTGTGTGTTATCCCTTGCATGACATGCTGTGCGTGCTCAAGAAAATGTAGACAAGGGTTTTGGCTAATGCCTTAGTAAGACAAGATGAACAGGATTGCTTTCTTGTTGTCTCTTGAGTTGATCTTGCCATGCCAATGTTTTAGTCCACCCCTCACTTCATGCAGGGAGTCATAAACTCTGATTTGTATCTTCCGTTAAGTTGCCTTTTTCTCTCAGACTTCAGAACACGTAAAGACTACCATGAAACCAGCTTCAGCCTGGATCAGATAACTGCAGAGCACCACAACCTGAGCAAAACTGTTGCAGACTGGAAGAGTAAGTATGTTAGAGAGGGCAGTTGGGTCCGATGGGAGCTTTGTCACAGAAAGGGCTGTGAACCATTGGAACAGGCTGCAGGACAGCTGTTGAAACAGAGACTCACGGATCCTTCAAGAGAAGACTGTATGCCATCATAAACAGTATTGTATAACCCTCTTTGTGACCACAATAAGACCTCTAGCTAGCCGCCTGGAGGATGGACGGGCCTGGTTAGTGGTTTTAGTTTTTCCTCTCCTCTGAGTGCTAACATACCCCGCTGGCCTCAAAGCAAGCGAGATGGGCCGAATGGCCTTTTCTTGGCCTTGAATTTCTTGTGTTCTTTTTAGGAAATAAAAGTAGATAAATACAGATTTGTTTCATTGGGGCAGTTGAAAAAAAATGTCAAGTTTCTGCTTTGATGTCAATATAGTCACAATTGAATCCCCCCCTCCCCCTGAAAATTGCCCGATTTACAGACAGCATGTTAATGAAGCTACAGATATCTACAACTAATAGATACGTTTTTTTTTATTTCAGAGAACGGTTGTAACATGTGTCCAAAGAACTGGGTGCTGTTCAATGACATGTGTTACTACTTCTCACTGGACAAACTGACCTGGAATTCAAGCCGGGATGCCTGCATTTCTGCTGGGGGAGACCTGGTGACTATACAGAGCTCACAGGAGCAGGTACTGCAGTCCTGTTAACAAAGTGAGGGGCTCAGATCAAGTTCTGGAAGTCATGACGTCGTTGATCTCTGCATTCTATATGGATACACCTGTTGTATTTGTTTAAAAAAAAATAATTACAAATACATCTGTCTGCTTTTGTTTTGTTTGATAATTCGCTGATGGTGAAAATGGAATGTCTTTAAAAGGTGGACATAAAAAAAATTCTACAATGTAGCATTGACTGTTTTTCAGGTAAACATTTAAATATTTAGGAACGGCTGTGGTATGATAACTCAAAAGGAAATTTAACTTGACATCGCTGTTTTCTTTGCTTCTTAGTGTGTGTATATGTATGTATATATATATATATATATATATATATATATATATATATATATATATATATATACACACTGGCAGCCAGGAGAACTCTTGTAACTGGTTTGTTTTCTGTTTAGGCATTCTTAAAGCAACAGATCAATGCACTCCACTGGGTTGGACTCACTGATGTGGTAACAGAAGGGGACTGGCGCTGGTTGGACAACACGCCTCTAAATGAGAGTACAACGTAAGGACTGTTGGACCCTATTACTAGCAACTTCAACAGCAGGGTCGACTGTACTCGGTATCTCAGTGTTTAATAGGGAAGCCCAGCCTGTCTGCCAGTGCGATTTTATACATGCCTATCAACCCCATCATTGTGCATGAAGTTGGGTTTGATTCTGACGTGCCATCATTCCTCTCTTACTTACAGATCCTGGGGCAAACCGCCTGATGACTGGAAAGTAGAGGACCCGACTGGGGAAGATTGTGCACTTTTAAGTGAAACTGGCCTTTATGATGTATCCTGTGGAAAGAAATACGAATGCATCTGTGAAAAAGTAGCACCTATAATATGAAAGCAGTTGCCTGACATCAGTATTCACAGTGCTGTGGCAGCAGAATGTAATCTGGCATTCATTCATCATTCACATCCTTGATAAATCACTTCTGTTGTACATAACAAAAAAAAAAAAAGAACTCCCTCATAAAAACCAGTCTGCAACTCACCCAGCGCACTGCTGACCGTGTATCTGTATTGAAATGCGCTTCAGCTGTCTTCATTTTCTAGTTGTGATTTGTAAGTTTACACCTGGTGGTCAAGACCTGCATTTGTGATTTTGATTTTAAAACTCCAGCACTTTTTTTTTATTGATCTGTCCAGTATCTATAGGTCCCAAGTTTGTCCAGACTGTTTGTAGCGGATGATGACGTTTTGGACATTAATTAATCTGACCTCAATTATTCCATTTAAAATCAAAGAAAACAACAAAATGGGTTTATTAAAAATGATCTAATTTGCAACTTGAAAACCCATCAAGGAATGGAGTGTACATACCATCAGGTGCTGATAATGATAAACTGCAGTTTTTTTTTACATAAACCTAAAACAGTTTAATCCACTTTTTACCTTCATCTGCTTATTCACACTCTAGTCTTGCGCTGAGCGCTGAGGCCTGGAACCAGCCAAGATTGACCTTCAGTCTTACAGATCGGTTATATTTTGTGGGTTGCACAATGGCTGTCGCGGGTCTGCAGGTTTTAATGTCCATCTGCAGGTCTGACCTGTGAGATGCAGGTCACGTGGATGGTCTGTCACTATGTCTTCACTCGTCCTTTTTCTATGAAATTGAATGCAGTTCTCTCTCATCACTGCATTATACAACCTTGTCATAGCCTCCTTGGCTTTCTTATTTAAGACTTTCTTATTTCTGTATTTTTGTGACCAGCATGCAAAACCTAACATGGCAATCAAAGCATTCAAAATCCTAAAAGGTATTGACAATGTTGACCCAGGGGACTTTTTCAACCTGAAAAAAGAAACAAGGACCAGGGGTCACAAATGGAGATTAGGTAAAGGGGCATTCAGAACAGAAAATAGGAGGCACTTTTTTACACAGAGAATTGTGAGGGTCTGGAACCCCCAGTAATGTTGTTGAAGCTGACGCCCTGGGATCCTTCAAGAAGCTGCTTGATGAGGTTCTGGGATCAATAAGCTACTAACAACCAAACGAGCAAGATGGGCTGAATGGGGCCTCCTCTCGTTTGTAAACTTTCTTATGGATTAACATACGTCTTAACCAAAAACTAACCAGGTTTAATTAAATAACTGTTTAAGATGGCACCTGCTCTTATCCGAAAAGACTCTTGATCTGAATCCAGCCGTATTGGATCTTTCTTCCGTAGTTACTGTGGTAATTGACTGCAATGTAATTAATATAAGTTGATATGTAGAGGTGATTTGTTCCAGCAGGTTTCGTTACACGTCCCTTACACTGTGTACCAGCCAGCACATGCAGTCTACACAGTCCCTTACACATTCTGATAATTAAATATTGTTAAACACTTTGCATCTTTCGGGTGGCATACACTATTTGACCTTACTAAGATGTCTGGCGACGGGGAACTTCCTGTGAGGGCAGGAAGTATTTCAGTACTGCACAGACGCACAACGCAGCGAGCATGCAGAAATGGCCGAGAACGGAAGATGCAGTACAAAGGTTTATCACAATTTAATATCTCTAAATAACAGATAGATCAGCTCTGTCATGAATATTGCGTACAGCTTGCACGTCCTTTGCTTGACTTTATTGCTGTAGTTTAAGTAACGCTCGGCAGTACCTAGCAATGGTACTGTCACTGCATTCAGATACGCGCATGTTTAAAAACTCGAAATACGGAGAACGAGTTCATTGAAGACAGTTATTTAAAACAAACAAAAAAAACATTTTGAATACAATTTTTATGCCGAGATAAACGACCACCTTACATCAGTACGAGCCTCCGATAGTAAACAGTTATTGTAATAATATTATTATGCTAAATGTCATCACAGTACGACTACATACACCGAGGAAAAGTAACTATTAAATTAATTATAAATGAGAGTGACACACAACGTTATAGTAATTGTTAAATAATGTAATACAAATATACCAGTACACGTTACAAGTACTATAAAGTTAGCTACAGCAGCACTATTCCCCTTACCTCGAATAAAAACAAGTGAAGTGGCTGACGCCACCGTGTTCAGTTTAACAGGCTGTGCATTTAGGAGCACTAAGTACAAAGTTAGTGGTTGTGAATTTAGTTATCATGAAAGATGAGGGATGGAAAACACACATTACAGCAAAAAAACCCCACATGAACACTAGTCTTGGATTACCTAGGCTAGTGTTAACAGGGGCTGTGAAACCTTAGGCATGTGTTTTAAGAAATGACAGATTACACGTTTATTAAAAATATTTTTTTTTTGCTGTAAATATGTCCATTGTGTAACAGCTGCATCTTCCTCTTTTACAGAACCTTGCACACATACCACTGTACAGACACTGCATACAGTCCTGTGCACATGTATCAGAACACCCCATTGCTTCTGTATCAGAACACCCCATTGCTTCTGTATTAGAGCACCCCATTGCTTTTGTATCAGAACACCCCATTGCTTCTGTATTAGAGCACCCCATTGCTTCTGTATTAGAGCACCCCATTGCTTATGTATTAGAACACCCCATTGCTTCTGTATCAGAACACCCCGTTGCTTCTGTATCAGAACACCCCGTTGCTTCTGTATCGGAACACCCCGTTGCTTCTGTATCAGAACACCCCGTTGCTTCTGTATCAGAACACCCCGTTGCTTCTGTATCAGACACACCCCGTTGCTTCTGTATTAGAGCACCCCGTTGCTTCTGTATTAGAGCACCCCATTGCTTCTGTATTAGAACACCCCATTGCTTCTGTATCAAAACACCCCGTTGCTTCTGTATTAGAACACCCCATTGCTTCTGTATCAGAACACCCCGTTGCTTCTGTATCAGAACACCCCATTGCTTCTGTGGTATTGATTTGTTGCGCAGATGAAGTCAAACCACTGGAACTGAAAATCTTGAGAAAATTTAGAAATAGGCAAATTAGTGATTATGTCTAATTTAATTGATGACTTTAATAAGCCACACATGCAATTCATTTCAAATAGTAAGAGAAAAGAAACACAGAGCCACACATGGTAAAATGCAGGAGACTTTTTAGAAGTTGTTTAAGATGCCTAATTAAAGCACAAAGCAGTCTGACATTTTTACACATGAATGCTTATTGCTTCTATATCACTGATTACTGAGCGGAAATTGAAATTCACACCCAGAGGTTTTCATGCAGGCAGGTATGTAAAGGAGATCAATGACAAAGCGTGGGGTGTTCTAATACATGTGCACACTGCTGTGTATATGACCTATGCATTTTGACAGTGGTTTAGGAGCTCCACGGCCCAGCCCTGGTTTTGAATGTGTTGGTATTTATAGGCGTGGGAGCCGTGATTGTGGTTCTCTCAGCTGCTGTGTCTCTGAGTCCCTGTTCTGTGTGATTGTGGTTCTCTCAGCTGCTGTGTCTCTGAGTCCCTGTTCTGTGTGATTGTGGTTCTCTCAGCTGCTGTGTCTCTGAGTCCCTGTTCTGCATGCTTGTGGTTCTCTCAGCTGCTGTGTCTCTGAGTCCCTGTTCTGCGTGCTTGTGGTTCTCTCAGCTGCTGTGTCTCTGAGTCCCTGTTCTGCATGCTTGTGGTTCTCTCAGCTGCTGTGTCTCTGAGTCCCTGTTCTGTATGATTGTGGTTCTCTCAGCTGTTGTGTCTCTGAGTCCCTGTTCTGCGTGCTTGTGGTTCTCTCAGCTGCTGCGTCTCTGAGTCCCTGTTCTGTGTGATTGTGTTTCTCTCAGCTACTGTGTCTCTGAGTCCCTGTTCTCCGTGATTGTGGTTCTCTCAGCTGCTGTGTCTCTGAGTACCTGTTCTGCTTGATTGTGGTTCTCTCAGCTGCTGTGTCTCTGAGTCCCTGTTTTGTGTGATTGTGGTTCTCTCAGCTGCTATGTCTCTGAGTCCCTGTTCTGTGTGATTGTGGTTCTCTCAGCTGCTGTGTCTCTGAGTCCCTGTTCTGCTCTCACTCCTGACAGCTGGAGTTCGCTGTTCAGATGACGTGTGGCAGCTGCAGCAGCGCTGTGAGGAACGCCCTGCAGGGGGCGCCAGGTAAGACCCTCCCAGGGATGCTGCAGTATTTCACTGCTAACTGAGCTCTAAAATCCATGTCCTTGCCTCTCATTATCTGAGACGGCATCAGAACCTGAGGTCAATTACCACTGTAACTGCGCACTCTGTAATTTGAAATTCCAGTGTAATTATACAGCTGTGGTCAAACGTTTTGAATCACCTACAATTTTAGGATTGAGACGTAATTAAAAAATAAAACTATATGAACAAAATTGAGATCTTTTATTTAACATCATGTAATCAAAGAAACTCCAAAATGATATCGCAAAGAAAGTCTACCGGAAGCCATAACAGCAGTACAGTATTTCGTGTTAGATTTAGAAATGTCACATTTTTTCAATGTGTCAGCTCTTTTCATTAAGTATATGGAAAACTGCACAGCGGGTTTGTAATTCACTATGTTAACGTAACGTTATTCAGCAGGTTTCATTCGACTTTATGAAGCAAAGGTAGTTCATTCTATAGGGTGATGCAAAACTTTTGGCCAGAGCTGCAGACTTCAAACTTTCTTCCTTCATAAAATGAAAGAGTAGCAAAGCCCCAGCTGGAATGGCGTTTGTTGCTGTGTTTGTCCAGTGAGTCGTGTTGGTGGGCTGTTGCAGGTGTCCAGTCTGTGGAGATTGACCTGCAGAGAGAGGAAGTGCTGGTGGACACCACGCTGACATCACAGGAAGTGCAGGACCTGATTGAGAAGACGGGGCGGAGGGCGGTGCTAAAGGGAGTGGGATCGGCCGCACAGAGTGAGTACAGCACCCCCTACTGGTGAGCCCAAGCAGACACCTGCAGGGCCGGCCTTTGTCCTCCAGACAGCCGCTCTCGAGTTCCTCAGTGTAAGGAGGCGATTGGCTCTGATATTGTGAACGCCAGGACCCACTCTCTCAAACTGTGAACACCCAGACCCACTCTCTCACGCTGTGAACAGCCAGACCCACTCTCTCACACTGTGAACACCCAGACCCACTCTCTCACACTGTGAACACCCCGACCCACTCTCTCACGCTGTGAACACCCGGACCCACTCTCTTACACTGTGAACACCAGGACCCAATCTCTTACACTGTGAACACCCAGACCCACTCTCTTACACTGTGAACACCCAGACCCACTCTCTCACACTGTGAACACCCAGACCCACTCTCTCACACTGTGAACACCCCGACCCACTCTCTCAAACTGTGAACACCCAGACCCACTCTCTCACGCTGTGAACAGCCAGACCCACTCTCTCACACTGTGAACACCCAGACCCACTCTCTCACACTGTGAACACCCCGACCCACTCTCTCACGCTGTGAACACCCGGACCCACTCTCTTACACTGTGAACACCAGGACCCAATCTCTTACACTGTGAACACCAGGACCCAATCTCTTACACTGTGAACACCCAGACCCACTCTCTTACACTGTGAACACCCGGACCCACTCTCTTAGTTTTGTGTCACTTTAAAATTGCACAGTGAGCTCAGTGAGGATGAAGAGTTGAGTATTAGTTTGCAATCATGTTTAGTATTGATCGCTGTTGTGTTATAGATTTAATGAAAGGCATTTTTTTCTGGTTTAATCAAGACCTTTTTTTTAATTCCATCTCCTCTCCCCTTTCTCCTCCATCTCCCTCCTCCTTTCTTCCACTTCTCCCTCCCCTCTTTCTCTATTCCTCCCCCTCTCCCCTGGTAGAGGACCTGGGTGCTGCAGTGGCGATGCTCTCTGGCTCCAACCTGGTTCAGGGGGTGGTTCGGTTCCTCCAGGTCTCCGAGGATCGCTGCCTGATCGAGGGCACTGTGGACGGGCTGGAACCTGGTCCCCACGGGCTCCACGTGCACGAGTTCGGTGACCTCACAGACGACTGCCTCAGGTACTGAACCAGGACTCACTGGGGTTACACACATCTGTACAGGACTGACTGAGGTTATACACACCTGTACAGGGACTCACTGGGGTTATACACACCTGTACTGGACTCACTTGGGTTATACACACCTGTACAGGGACTCACTGGGGTTATACACACCTGTACAGGGCTCACTGAGGTTATACACACCTGTACTGGACTCACTGGGGTTATACACACCTGTACAGGGACTCACTGGGGTTATACACACCTGTACTGGACTCACTGGGGTTATACACACCTGTACATGGACTCACTGGTGTTATACACACCTGTACAGGGACTCACTGGGGTTATACACACCTGTACATGGACTCACTGGTGTTATACACACCTGTACAGGGACTCACTGGGGTTATACACACCTGTACTGGACTCACTGGGGTTATACACACCTGTACAGGGCTCACTGGGGTTATACACACCTGTACAGGGACTCACTGGGGTTATACACACCTGTACAGGGACTCAATGGGGTTATACACACCTGTACTAGGACTCACTGGGGTTATTCACACCTGTACTGGGACTCACTGGGGTTATACACACCTGTACAGGGACTCACTGGGGTTATACACACTGACTGCTGTTTGTTCTTGTTTCAGCTGCGGAGGGCACTTCAACCCCTTTGGGAAACCCCATGGCGCCCCCCAGGAGTCGGACAGGGTACTGCACTCCCTCCTCACCGCACAGTCATACTCACTGTACAAGAAATATTTATTTATACCTGAATCTATTCAGCCTAGAACAAAACATATTTAGGGGTGGTTTAATTTAAGTATTTAAATCCTAAAAGAAGTTAGCAAAGTTAACCCTAACCAATTATTTAAGTACAGAAACATATGAACACAAGAAAGTTCACAAACGAGAGGAGGCCATTCGGCCCATCTTGCTCGTTTGGTTGTTAGTAGCTTATTGATCCCAGAATCTCATCAAGCAGCTTCTTGAAGGATCCCAGTGCGTCAATATCAACAACATTACTGGGGAGTTGGACCAGAGGTGACACAAATGGGGAAATTAAGTGGACTTAGGACAGAGGGAAGGAGACGCTTCTTCACACAGAGAGTGGCGATAAGCCGAATGGCCTCCACTTGCTCGTAAAATTTCTTCAGCTTTGTTTAGCCTTGATTTAGCAGTCCTTTCAATGTTAAACAGCAGATTCACAACGAAAGGGACCTGCGTGTTGCGTATGAGGAACATTAAAAGTACACGTGTGTGTGTTTGTGTGTTGCAGCATGTTGGAGATCTAGGAAACATCCTGGCGGGACCCGAGGGCAGAGCGGTCTTCAGACTGGAGGACCAGCAGCTCAAGGTGAAGCTGTGCTGCTCCAGCCATGTCAAGACAGTTCCATTGAGAACGGTCATTTCTGTTGTTCTTGCCAGTAGAGCTGATCAAAAACGATTATTCGAACCTCAACCAATAGTTCCAGTGTAGAACAGAAACTAGGATTAGGGAACACAGTTAAGTGGAGACAGATTTAGGACAGGGAGCGCTGTACTGTATAAGTGAAGTTGTTCTGGCGTGAGGATAGTGGGGAGATCGGTTCGAGCAGCTCTGAATGCCAGCGTGTTGTCCCCTCAGGTCTGGGATGTGATTGGTCGCTCGCTGGTTCACTAAATCAGTGAACTGTGAAGGACATGGTTGGAGATTTTAACAGCTTTTTTTAACCCCTAAAGGTACACAAGGAATTGAGCGCAGTTTCTTCTTAAAATCCTTACGAGGAGGAAACTGACAATTTCGATGACCAGATCCAGCCTGTTAGTAAATTCGAAACCCTGTTTCGTGCACCTCATTGCAAAAATAAGAAAGTTAGCATTATATTTATTTGTGGGACACACGTGTACCTTCAGGTATATAGTGGAAAACTGTCCCCGAGGGGGACTTATATTGCTCGAAGACAAAGGCTGTCCCTAGAAGGACACTACATCAACAAGAGGGGGAGGTAGCTTACCACAAAACCCGAAATACCCGGTCCATACACGTTTTACTAAACCCTGAAAGAGAGGTTTCTGGACAGCAGTGTAGAACTCTCTCAGAGGGTGGTTCTGTATCTCCATAGCTTCTAAATCTTTTTTGGATTGGAGAGATTGCTGAAGAATGGTGTCTTGTGTTTTTAGTCTTTCTGTTCTGAATTTTGTTGAAGCTGAGGAAACCACGCTTCCGGCCGTACTGAGCACGTCAGACCAGGTCAGAGTGGATGCTATGAGTATAGACCCTTGTACAGGACTTTGTGGGCTGCAGTGCAAGCTCTCATCTGTCACTGCTGGTGTCCTCACGAATCTCAAGTCTCTGCGTCTCTCCCTCTCTGCAGGCTGGCCTGTGGGATCATCGCTCGCGCCGCTGGACTCTTCCAGAACCCCAAACAGATCTGCAGCTGCGACGGGGTCACCCTCTGGGAGGAGAGAGACCGCCCCCTGGCCGGCCCAGGACGCAGAGCACCCAATCAGCACGCGGCACACCTCTGAAGCTGCCCTGCCCCTTTAGAACTCTGGCGGACCTGCTCTGATCTCAAGCACTTAAACTAAAATCAAAAAAGAGATCAATTAAAATCAGGGGTCGCTCCAATCATGCAAGTAACTTAATAACTCCCACTTTTTTTAAATGAAGAAAAACACGTTTTGAAGTTCATGGGGTTCAGTTTTTTGTATGAGGTGTTAACAGGTTCTTGCACTGGCAAGGCATGCAATGCTACTAGGAGATAATATTGAACTGTGAAGGACATGGGTGGAGATTTTAACAGCTTTTTTTAACCCCTAAAGGTAGACAAGGAATTGAGCGCAGTTTCTTCTTAAAATCCTTTTGAGAGTGACTCACGAGGAGGAAACTGACAATCATGCAAGTAACTTAATAAAATATATATAGGGTGCCTGGGGGAGGAATAGGGAGAAGTGATTTGAAAAGCAGGCCTATTATAAAACAAACTGAAGTGAATTACCCATTTTGATGTCCATCGCTGTTCATTGGTGTATGTGTGTGCTTGTGTGTCATTACAATCTCGGCTAAGTATATTTTTTGGGGCTACGAATCAGGGATCAGTTACCAAAAGTCAAGCGTCCAGACTGTGTGTGACTACCAGAACCTTTCATTTGTTATTCTTTCAACAGCAACGCACTGAGATGTTGCATTCCACCGTTTTGATTATTTTGTAATAAGAATTAAAAGCGATTGCATTCCAAACAGATCTGTGGTTTATTTAATGAATCGCATGTGGTCCGAAGGTTTCTCCCAATCACCTGGTATGTAACACAGCACCATTCCCAAAGTATATGGGGAAAACTACAAAGCGGTGTGTAATTCAATATGTTAACGTAACATTATTCAGCAGGTTTCATTCGACTTTTATAAAGCCAGATGAGTTAATTTTATAGGCTGATGCAAAGCTTTTGGCCAGAGCTGTTTGTACAACCAGGTTTAATAATGATATTGGCTCTTTAACACTTGTATGATCAGAGGTTTAAAAGGTGCAAAGAAACATTTAAAACATGATATCTGGTACTAAAGAAAGTTCTCAGTTTCTATGCCTTATTCTCAGGAAGTCTGTTATACCTGCACTTCCTGGGTTGTTCCACCTCAGCAGTGTCTATAAGGTCAAAGCATGTTACTGATTTAAAGCATGCCAGTCAACAGGGACAAGAGCAATACTGTCTGGTTATTTTTTTAAAACCTATTGTAGTACCATCTATCATGTTTTAAAATAACAATCCCATGTGTTTCTTTCAAAATTGGGACTTTTATGAGTAGAGACCTATACTATGGGAAAATTGCACAATATGTTCAATTTCTGGAATTATTGTGTCAGCTAAAATCATTTTAAAAGGTGCAGAATGACTTGAGTGGAACGGGTGACTGCTTTGAGAACTAGCAGCATGACACAGAGTTATTTAGAAGCCCTCTCAAAAGAAAAAAAAAAAGTTTATTCACAGACGGTTTTACACAGCAGAAATCATTACTAGTGGAACATCACACACACAACTGGAGGAATAGCATTCCCTGTGAGTGACACATACCGCACCATGTGACGTTAGGACACAGCATTCGTTCATATCTTTGCAAAACTGTTTAATTTCTTACCAACTGTTTATTTACAGTAGCCTTTTTTTCTTAAAATGCATATGTATTTTATTTTCAGAGAGGCTTAGTGGTTAGAGCTCAGGGACTAGGGAGGAGGCAGTGTGGCCTTGTGGTTAAAGATCAGGAACTGGGTGGTAGGCAGGCTGTGAGCGTGGCCTAATGATTATAGCTCAGGGACTGGGAGGGAGGTAGGCAGTGTGGCCTAGTTGTTAGATCTGAGGGGCTGGGAGGAAGGTTGATGAAGTTAACGAAATGGAGGGAAGCAATAAAAAAGTCCTGTGTTCAAGTAAATGTATTTCATGCATTTTAAGTATGTTTTAAATAATTAACTGACAGACCGGGGATACTGAGTTCAAACATCATATAAAGGGAAGAGACACATTTATAACTATATGACTTTTGAATTGGGTTGGATATCCGTGATCCAGAAACATGTTTTTTTTTTTTTTTAACCCCCGTTACATTGTTATAAAATGATATTCAATTAATCCAAACAAACTTAAAACAAATAACCCTGCCTCATGCATTTTAAATGATATTACTTCCCTGCTACAATGTCCTCAAATGATCCATTTCAAACTGCAAGATAAACTGAATATTGCAGGGCTGCTCACATGTTTGAACATTCACGATTGAGTCCGAAATTACAAACGCCCCCTGAGCCAATGAAAATGCTCGAATACCCTTGTGCAGCCAATCAGTCAATAGGAGGGTCTTTGCAGAGAGTAAACACTACGATAAAAAGGCAACCGAACCATGATCCTTTATTCAATTCTCTACTTGGGCATTGGCTCAGTCTTCAGTTTTCTCCTCCTTCACCGCCAGCCCAAGCACCTGAGCCTGCAAGCTGTGGAAGTTCTCATAATCCCCCGTCCCTTTGGACTCCAGGAACCTGTGCAGCACAGCCAAGCAGCATCGAGCCTGCGTTGAAGTGGGGGGCTCCGGGTCCACCAATATCTTCTCCAGGTACCCCTCAAGGGTACCGTCCCCCGAAGCAGGAGGGGCTGGGCAGAGCTCACCGGCCCCCTGGCAGGGTTCTCCATAAGCCCCATCCTCAGCTTGCTCCTCTTTCACCCCTCCGTCTCCGCTGGCCACCTGCGCTGTCTGGTTGAGATCAGCCGTTGGGGTGAAGCAAGGAGACTGTGCCGGCCAGCCCTGCTCCTGCTCCTGCTCCTCTTTCCCCACCGCCCGTCCGCACCTCCCTCCTCTCCCGCACCGAATGTTGTTGCGCTTCTTCCAGCGAGAGATCCAGCCGTCGGTGGCCACGAAGTCCTTCTTGCCCATCTCCGCGGCCAGCGCCTCGGCTTTCTGCATGATGGAGGAGACGGAGAGGTGATGCTGGGCGGGCCGGGCCTCGTGGAACCAGCGCAGCAGCGCCCCCTCCACCTCCGCGTCCTTCCCCGCCCGCCGCCGTCTGCGCTCGGGGTTCTGGTTGGCGGCCCAGTCCCGCAGGATGGCCTCGCGGCTCTTCAGCATCTGGCAGAGGCTCGGCTGGGACAGCCCGAAACGCTTGGCCAGCTCTCTCTGCCCCATCCTGGGCAAGGTGCCGGCGTCGATGGCTGCCAGGATGCGGACTTTCTCCCTGAGGGAGAGAGAGGTCCTTTTCTTAACCGAGGAGCCCATTGTTATTAGGACCAGTCTCGTGAACGGGATTTTCTCAAAAGGAGGATCAGGCAGATGTTGCTGCTGGTACAACTTTTACTGGGGTAGCTGGTTTCGCTGCACGCAAATGAAATGTTAAAATAGTGTTTTAACAAAAGGTCCTTGAGCAGGTCCACTCATAGGAAGATACCCACGGCTTTCTACTTTATCCGAATGGAAGGCTTTCCACTCACAATCAAGTGTGACTTTTCGCGTGCAGATTTGTACAGGGAAATCGTCTTAAAATTGCACAACAGCACTTACAAAGATGTGCATTCCTCATCGGTGCATTCTGGCTGCAGGCACAAAAAAAAGTTTCTTAGTTATTTAGCGTGTATCTATTACTATTATTATTTTAATACTTGCATCTGTGAGAGCAAAGTTTTTGCAAGGCTGCTTCGTCTCCAGTATGCATGTTATTTATCGCTAGTGTAGTAACCAGTTCTGCAAGATTCTCTACTGTACCGGCTGTACAGCTAGGCTAATAATCCAAACACGTTAGTTTAATGTGCCCACATCCTCGCGTCATTAAGCTGGCTTCTTCTTAAAATTGAAAGTATATAATTTTAAATCACGGTGCTGTAATTTTCTGTTCTGTTGCAGCAGTCGCTAGTCACACCTCACAGCTTTCATAGTTTAATTATCGAACGGTGCTTTGCAACTTACCGGTATGCATTCGCTTCGGTTCTTTCCGATATCAGTTTAATAAAAAAAACTACTGTCATGAAAACAAGCACGTTTTGTTTATATCATATTCGGCTTTCAGAAAATGTTTTTTTTTTACGCTGTTCACATAACCGGAAACCAGACCTGCGCTTGGGGGAAGGCGTGGTTAGTCGGGTCAACACCGCGAGACTTAAAAAAAATACTCGCTTTCTATTCGTTCCTCTGTCACCCAACTCGCCTTCCGATTGGTCTAGAATGCCATCCATCTAAAAAAAAAAAAAAAGTGAACTAAGCGGGCGGGCCATTTTGGATTACGGGAAAGTTTAAAGGTAAGATGGGGTTGGTGGCGCATATATTTTCATAATGTATCGGGTTGTGACGGTCACCTAACCTTATTTACTTGGAAACCAAGTACAGAAATTATACAAGTCACTGTTCTGTTTTGTTTTAAAGCTGTTTCCCGAACCGCGTGCGGTACAGTATATTTTTTATGCCTGAATTATAGTTGGAATACTGTAACAAGGAGACAGCTGCTTTAAACGTTTTAAAAAGTTGTATTAAATGTTGCTTACGTTTTTTTTTTTTTAAACACGCATAAATAAAACGTCTTCTTATTCGCTGTGGTCACTCTGGTGCAGGAATCTCGACACGTGGGACAGTTTCACGTTTCTCTTTGGACAAGGTACGGAACAGACAGTACCCGCCGGCCACTCGCACAGTATCTAAATTTTGATATGGGTAAATTTGAGTGTGTAGTTTATTTAAAAGGTAGGATACAAGCCTGCTGTCTAATATGCATTATTAATATACTGCTAGTGGCGTGTGCTCTGTCCACAGCGGCTGCAGACTGCAGTCACTCGCAGCTTCCTCTCTGCGTGTGACCCTGTGCACGGTATTGACCGCTCCTCTGCCTTCATTCATATTCATGTGATCACAACCGGCATCAGAAAAGTAACGCCTCTCTTAAAGTAAATGCCATGCCTCCTTAAAATGTGGTTGTTATTAGTGTAAATTATAATTGCAATACCGCAGCATTGTTTTCTGAAATTTTTATTTGTTTCTTAGCAGGCGCCCTTATCCAGGGCGACTTGCAATATATCGCATTATTTTTTACATACAATTCCCCATTTATACAGTTGGGTTTTTACTGGAGCAATCTAGGTAAAGTACCTTGCTCAAGGGTACAGCAGCAGTGTCCCTCACTAGGGATTGAACCCACAACCCTCCGGTCAAGATTCCAGAGCCCTAACCACTACTCCACACTGCTGCCCTAGAATGCTATTTTTGTACAATTAGTTACAATTTATGCTGCAGTTAATTACAGTTACACTAAAAAGTAACGTTAACAACTCCCCACATTAAGATGTGTATTTATTCTAAATAGACCAGCAATAATCACAGGTACAAGTACAGACGCATGCTACAGTATATCACTTGTTTTTTTTGCAAACAAATGGGGATCACGGAAAGTGTTTGAAAATACAAGAATAACAATCCAATGTCATTTGTATTTGAATTTTAAAACATATATGTGGTACTACACTAGGTTAAAGAAATCTCTGTTTGCAAGCCATGTTTTCAGTCAGAGTGGGAGAAACTGACCCCGCCCCTTCAATGGCTTCTTTCCTGTCATAAACCAACCAGCTGCCCTCAAGTCAGTCACATGCTTTGACCCTGAAGCCACTGCTCAGGTGAAATGACCCAGGAAGTGCAACCATAACTTGGGGCAGCAGTGTGGAGTAGTGGTTAGGGCTCTGGACTCTTGACCAGAGGGTCGTGGGTTCAATCCCAGGTGGGGGACACTGCTTCTGTACCCTTGAGCAAGGTACTTTACCTAGATTGCTCCAGTAAAAACCCAACTGTATAAATGGGTAATTGTATGTAAAAATAATGTGTAAACATGTGCTCCTTTAAAAAAAAAATGCACCTTTGCAGCTGATGAAAGTGCAAACCAAGGAATACTGAAGGAATAATTTTGTTTGCTACAGTTTCTTTAAGTGGAGACAGATTTGTAGGGTGTGGAATGGGTTACCTAGCCATGCTGTTGATGCTGAATCACTGGGATCCTTTAAGACCTGTCTTGACAAGGTTTTGAGATCAATCGGCCACAATACAAAGAAATAAGCCATTGACTGTGACGGGCCTCTTGATCGAACGTTTTTATATGGTCTTCTGTTCTTTTTGTGTAATGGACCTTTATTGTATTTAGAAAGGTGGAAGCTGAAGCATGGATGCGGGAATCACGAAAGCTGGGATGACATACGGAGCCTCCCTGACGCCCGCAGACCTGACGCCCACAGACACGGTCCCCACGGTGAAGATCTTCGTGGGGAACCTGTCTGCCGACACGTCCCAGGACGAGCTGGCTGCTGTCTTCGAGCCCTACGGCACGGTGATGAGCTGCAGCGTCCTGCGGCAGTTTGCGTTCGTGCACCTGGCGGGCCGGGAGGGGGCGGCGCGCGCCGTCCAGGAGCTGCACGGCCGCGAGTTCCGGGGACGCAACCTGGTGGTGGAGGAGTCTCGCGGCCGACCCCGCAACTCCACCAAGGTGTTCGTGGGGAACCTGGCGGCTCTCTGCAGCGCTCCCGACCTGCAGGAGCTCTTCCAGACCTTCGGAAAAGTGCTGGAGTGCGACAAGGTCAAAGGTGAGGGGGCTCACGACCTTGGGTCTTGTTCGTTAGGGTTGTGCACTTTTAAAACTTGGTTACTAGTGTAGCTGGGCTAAAAGAAACTATGCATTCAATGGGAAATGTTTTTCTTTCTCAGAGTGTCTTTGACTTCTGTATTGGGGGGGAGGGGGTAAGTCTTTAAAGTGATTGTAGTGTGTTATTAGAACACCCCATTGCTTCTGTATCAGAACACCCCATTGCTTCTGTATCAGAACACCCCATTGCTTCTGTATCACAACACCCCATTGCTTATGTATCAGAACACCCCATTGCTTCTGTATCAGAACACCCCATTGCTTCTGTATTAGAACACCCCATTGCTTCTGTATTAGAACACCCCATTGCTTCTGTATCAGAACACCCCATTGCTTCTGTATCAGAGCACCCCATTGCTTCTGTATCAGAGCACCCCATTGCTTCTGTATCAGAGCACCCCATTGCTTCTGTATCAGAACACCCCATTGCTTCTGTATCAGAACACCCCATTGCTTCTGTATCAGAACACCCCATTGCTTCTGTATCAGAACACCCCATTGCTTCTGTATCAGAACACCCCATTGCTTCTGTATCAGAACACCCCATTGCTTCTGTAGTTGTGATTTGTTGTGCAGATGAAATCAAACCACTGGAACTGGAAATCGTGGAAAATTGTCAAAATAGGCAAATTAGTAATTGTCTAATTTAATAGATGACTTTAATAGGCAATTCATTTATAAGAGAAAAGGAACACAGAGCCACAAATGATAAAATGCAGGAGACTTTTTAAAAGTTGTTTTAAGATAAAAGCTAGTTAAAGCACCAAACGGTCTAACATTTTCACACAAGTGTTTCTATATCGCTGATTACTGACCGGAAATTAGGTGTATAAAAGACACATCTTGAGGTTTTCTAATACATTTCCACAGTACTGTAATTCCATCAATCTTACACATTTTGCACTTCCATGAGCTACAACTGTGCAAAGAAACATATATTATAGCACACGTGTATCTTCATTTTAAAACATGATGTCAGCGAAGGGCTGGGCGACAATTTCACTGTCCAAGCAAGTGCAACACTTACTGAAAGAATGGCTTGCAATGGCTTGAGATTTCTTGAAGTAAGTGCAGTACCAGATATCATTTTTTAAAATGAAAAAGTTTACGATAAATGTATAACGTGCTCCTTTCAAAACTGAACATTTTTGTGCAAAGAATGAAGGTTCGCAACCTGTGAGAGGTAAAGAACCACTTGGATGACTGCAGAACATGCACAGCATTCCCTGTCCCTAACACAGCAACGCTCCTCTGTAACCCTTCCCCTGTGCTGCAGGCTATGCCTTCGTCCACATGGAGAGTGAAGAGGCTGCCCTGCAAGCCATCGAAGCCCTGCACGGGACCCGCTACAAAGGAAGACCCCTGTCCGTCGAGCTCTCCAAGGTTCAGCCCAGCAAGCGCCCGTCCACGGGCAAAATCCCTTGCGTCAGCTGCGGCAAGCCGGGGCACTACGCCGGAGACTGCCCCCTCTCCCAGCTCCAGCTCCAGCTCCAGACCCAGCCCCAGACAGTGCTGGAGCATTACCAGAACCAAGCCGAGGCTATGGCAGCCGGCGTGCCCTTACCTCCCCAGTACCAGGTCCGACACGCCCTGCCCAGCTCCCTCTACACCGCCTACCCCACTTCCATGTACGGCCCTGCCTACGGGGCTGACGGCACTCTGCTTTACCGGACTGTGCCTGACCACGTGTACGGCCCCCTGGCTAACGCGGCCGCCTTCAACGCCATGGCCAACCAGCTCTACGCCACGGTAGATAATCAGGGGTACGCCGCCACTGTCAGCACCCCAGTTTATAGCGGCACAGCGGGGGGAGCCAGCAGTCCTGCATACAGTGCCTCAGTGACAGAACCTGCCTATAGTTACGGGGCAGTTGGCAGCGCAGTCCCTGTGGCGGATCCCTCCGCCCAGGCAGTGTTTGAGGCAACCCAGGCGCAGTTTTACGCCCAGCAGCAGGAGAAGCCAGGCTCCCCAGCGGCTGCCATTGCTGCTGCCGCCGCTGCTGCCGCTGCCGCCACCTACTACGGGACTCAGGAGCGGGGAGCAGAGAGGGGCTTCCAGTACCAGAGGAAACGAGCCCTTCTGCCCACCCCCGCCTCCGCAGAGGAGGAGCTCATCAGCTACCAGAAGAAACTCGCCAGGTAAGCCCAGCAGGGAACTGGAGTGATGTAGAAGCAGGGGGGTTTGAAATCTGTATGCAGGAGGCGTGTTTCCCAGGTGTTTACACTCTGCTATATAAAGCTGTCAGGATGACTAAATCCCCCATTTGTCTGGAGAATGTAATAAGAAATCGGCCATTCTGGCCTTTGTAAGAATCTCCGTTTTGTTCCTGCCACGCGGTGTTCCGTGGCGTAATGGGTAGTGCAGGTTCATTGAGCGTTAATGCATTTTCAACTTGTACTGCTCTTTATTTTAAATGTGCACACCGAGGGAGAGGGGAGGAGAGAGACGGAGAAAGCAGCCCTCTTTATGATGAGTCTTCTTTCTCTGTTTCCCTGGTGAGGGGGTTCCCGCAGTATTGACTTGGTTCTCTGTGTGTGTGTGTGTGTGTGTGTGTGTGTGTGTGTGCGCGTGTTTTGCTTCTCCTTTCCTCTCCCTCTCCAGGTTTTTTACTGATTACCACATTCCTCCTGCTGCTGTTCCTCACGCTGCTTACTCCTCTCTCCGACGCCCGGTGGCTCCCAGGCCGTATGAAGACCCCTCCGCCCGCCGCTGTCCCCCCGATTTCCGCCGACACTCGCCGGAGAACCGCGACCCCCCTGCGGGGGGGTTGTGACGTGATGTGGTGCTGATGCGGTGACGATGTGTTGTGCTTTCCAGGGGCGTCGATGGTAACACAGAGCTGTACACATTCACTTTCTGTACACCCCAGTCCTGCGTGTGTTACACAGAACTACCTTGTCGACATGTGTTGCTAATATAAAGGTGCCGGCTGCTTCTAACCTGCTCTGACAAATCGATCTGACTTTTTATCACAGGAGTAATGCAATCAGTCATGCTGTCCCATCTACACTACCCAAGTAGCACACAGGTTAAACTGTGTCTGTCAGTCTTGAAATTATTACAGATTGCTAAGAAAGCAAGGGTTGACAGTTTCCCTTAACTAGTTCAGGGAATGTTTAGCAGCTTAAAATGCCGTCGCTTTTGCAAGAAATATCGGCATAGGGCAGGGTACTTCTGAGAAACAGGACTGAGTGCAGAGAAAGTGAATCGGGCCAGTGATGTGAGAGTGTTCTACAGATAAAACCTGTCCTGGAAAAAGCAGAGGAAACAGCAATAAATAGCACAAAACAGAGAAGAACAAACACACACACTGTACCGCAGAGAATCTGAAACGTTTCATGCAACGCTTCTGTCTCGTTTCACAGACCCTGATTAGCACTAGGCTTGGACTACCTAAAGCTGACAGGAACACGGAGCCACTGTGTGGCTTGGAACTTGGTTTCAGGAGACCAGGTTTCAGGCCACTGCACGGCACTCCAGGGGAGACTTGGGGTTTGATGCAGCAAAGTTGTCTGGAACTAGGTCTCCCGGAACCAGGTTTCAAGCCACTGTTCCTGAAAAAGTGGCTTTGTGTTCGAGGTCTATGAAACCAGCCGTGCATGTTTTTATTGGTGCAAGATCACTGTTCATGCATTAAATACATTAAATACCCATCTTATTTTTTAGGGATACTTTATAAATAAACTAAAGTTATTTCTTTTAAGCACTGTAGATTTTTTTTTTTTGTCCTTTGGTGCAAAGAGAGGTTTTCCGAAGCTCTCTGGAATCATTGGTTTCCCCAACCCTAGTCTCACGTTAGTTTTATTGAATTTTGACTCTACTTGCGACCAAGGACAAATGTTTGCTATCAACATACTTAAATTTAAGAAGTCCCCTCCAAACCAAATTAGCAATATTGTGGAGTTTAATTCAGTGTTTTTTTTCTGTACATGATGTGAAATACCAGATCTAAATTATGTTCATATAGTTATTTTTGTACAAAAATGATGTCTCAATCCTAAAATTCTAGGTGATGCAAAACTGTTGGCCACAGCTGTACTTAAAAGATCATATAAGACCCAAGGTTAACTTGATCATTATCCCTCTGACGTTTTAACATAAGAAACAAATTTACGAAAGAAAGGGGCTGCCTGTCTAAGCTCATCGGCTTTCTAGTAGCTGACTGATCTCAATATTTTGTCAACGTTCAGCTTCAGTAACATGCCTAGGCAACCCCACCCACCCCCTCACCTCTCTGTGTGTGAACAAGTGTTTAGATAGATGCTGTTTAACTCATGTTTTGCCTGTACTTACACTCTATCTGAGATGGGGAGTGAGGGGAGCTCAGGGAAGAATAATCTGCAGTATCTTAGATAATAATAATTAACAATGAATATAATCATGCCTAAAGAAAATATGCTTTCATTGGATGCAATATTTTTAAACATGCACGTACGTCCTGTGGTGCAGAACACATATTTACAAGGTAACACTCAAGACTTCTTTACGAAAAACATGCAGAATTGTGCAAGTTTTATTTTAGTACAACTGGGTAGTAAGTTAATAGCTCGTGTGGCAGTGCTTCTGGGTAATTGCAGGACAATGCCAAATCCAATAAGGGTATTTTTCTTTCATTCCAGTCTCATGCCCTGATGCACAGCCAGTGCTGTGCTGGTTTGGTTTCCGCCCAGGGAGGGTTCGCAGTTTTGATTGGTCCACAGGTCACCGCCATGTCATTACTTCCAGGGGTGTAACGATGCGCTTCTGTCACGATATGTATACCCGATACACGGGCTGGTCCTGATGCAAAGATCAAATGATCATTTAAAGACCCACCTACTTTTGTTAGGTTAGGCAATATGTATTCATACCAACTTTAAAACGCACCTGTTATTGGTTCAGGAATCACATTGCGAGCTGTGCTGTGCTTTTGGTCTTGTGTCGCGATACAAACGATACCTACCTCTGTTACGATGGGTTCATATCATGGAAGGAGAGTATTGCGATTCATCGATACACAGTGAATCATTCCACCCCTAATTGCTTTGCACTTGTCTGTGATCCGGCAGCAGCTGTCTTGTACAGATTCAATCCACAATGAGACTTGTCTGTTGGTCAGAACGACCCATGCAATAAAAAGCACATTTGTTTTAAAGCTGCTTTTAGTGCACAGCTGTTCATGGGGTCAAAGGCGCTGTAAATGTTTGTCGTTGTTGTATTATTTCATCTGACATTGCTCGCCGGCTTACGGACTGGACATTCACTGAACTCTGAGTGCATCACCCTCCGTGCATCACGCTTGCCTACCTGGGTTTGTTGTGGACCTGCGTTCTCTGAGACTGGGCTGGACGGTCCGTCTGCGAAGCTAACCAGGGATTTCTGAACTGTCTTAGCCTCCGTGGGGAATTTTGTTTTTTGTGTTTATTGAATTGTGTGCACCTGTTAGTTAAAAGGAGAGGAAGAGGAGGCTTTTCTTGTGCAGATTGTTGCAAGCACATCACCTTCTTGAGATTTTGTTTTTTGTTCATAATAAAGACTATGCTGATCAGTATTATAAATAGGGCTTGAATTATTATTATTATTATTATTATTATTATTATTATTATTATTATTATTATTATTATTTGTGTCTGGGAGTGATGAGTGGTTATGCATGGTTCTTTCGTGTTTATTTATTCATAACGATAATGTCGGTACTAAAGGAAATTGAAGTGTAGGGTTTCTTTCAAGACTGCACATTTATATAGGGGAGTGCATGACAGGTAAAATTAGATTATTTTGTTAGCTACAATTACTTTAACTAAACGCAAGAGCACGCTGCCTCTTCTGGAATTAATACGAGGGTTTCAGTTGTACGTGGAAATGTATGACTGCAAAAGAAGGTCGCGTCATGTTTTCTGTGACCTGTATTGTAGTGTTCAGTAACTTCAGTGAAATGGAGATGGAAAATTCAAGCCCTATCTATCATAGTGGTTGACCAGGCGCAGGTTCCGTCGCCGCTGTTTTTGGGGTCCAGATGGTCGTTGAATACAGATCCCCCCCCACCCCCACCGCCGCCTTGACCGGACCGCCGCAAATGAGCCGCCGTCGCTGCCTCTCAACAGGACAATGTAACACAGGTTGTTTCAGGCAGCTAGTCACAGGTGACCAATTCAGTGCAGCACAACTAAAGCAGACTTTATTCGAGAATGCCACCTGCAAAATGTTGCTTGAAAGCTGCTTTGTGTTGCATTGGACCTTGTGTGTGTGTTTCAATACTTCATTTCCTATTCAAGAACATGCATGTGTTCACTCCAGAGCCCCTTCGGATGAAGAGCTTGTTGCATCAGTCTCCTTTGCTGCATGCTGTGAAATCCCTGAATATGAACTGACAGGCAGTTGTGCTGCCCACAGTGCCAGGTGCCCAGGCTCTGCCTGCCTGCCTCACAGATTCCTCCCCTTTCCTTCATACATCTCAATCTCAAGGTCAGTGAAAAGAATCTTTACTCCCTCAAATGATGGAATATTCAAATATTTTGACTAAAGCTGCAATTTTCTTTTTACACTTTTTTTTTCTCTTTATACTCCCCCCCCCCCCCCTCCCCCCCCCCCCAAAATGAAATAGTTTTCAGTAATCTGAGTAAAGGATAAATGATTCGTTTCAAGAAGATAGCTGGCGCATTGCCCTCTAGTAAGTTTTATTTATTTTTGCCATAAATTGAAATGCCACTATATTGAAAATGAGTTTTCAATATTTCAGAAGACAGTTTTTCATAAATACTCATCTTTTGTTAAAATAAGTTTACTGTTTGTTTATTTATATTATAGCTGAAGTGGGTACCTTTTCCCAGCTACAGTAAATTAGTTTCTCTTTCAGATTTGATATAAAAAAATGTTGTTAGTCATTTGAATAGGCTATCACCATAGACCACAGCACCACACAGTGGCTGAATGTTGTAACCTCTGCGAGGATCATTAACAGCAAGATCTTTCAAATATGGGTTTTCTGTACATCCTCAGAATTCCATTCAATTTCAACGCTGCAGATCTGTTTACTATAGGAGAACAGCAAAGATACAGGAGTGAGTGAGGATACCACTGACCCCTAGACTAACCTCGTGTACGCCTGTGTCTCGCTCCGTGCCACTTTATATATTATTTTTAGGATGAGACACTAAAGCTATGGAAACAATGTAAGTCTCTAGGCTACAAAGCCACTTTGTGCTTGAAAATAAATCGGTTTTACACAGCAGTAAAATTTTAAAGCATTTTAAAAAAAGGTAATATTTATATTTCAAAGCCAGAAAAAAATAGTTTATTTTCCTAATACAGTGATTTAATACATTATTCTGCCCTGCGTGAAATCAAATGGAACAGCTTAGTGCAAAAGTATTTGTAAAGTTTAAGAAAGAAAGAAAGGAAAGCATCTACTAGCGTTTTTGTCTCGGTTAATTTCCACGGATTCTTAATTTCTGCAACACTGTCGGAGCTTCGAGGAAACTGGAGGGTGACAAGCGAAGAAAAATGTCCAGGACAGTGACGCTGTAATACAACGTCTGGCCGCCAGAGGGGTGTTCAGTAATGTCAAAATCCAAGCAGGATTGAAACTATGCAAAGCAACCGTGCTGCACAGATCGGGAATCGCTCTAATGAGAGCTTACCTGTGCTTTTATTGTGTTCCCCATCCGATTTCCTAATGCAAGAGAGTATTTTACACACACTGGGAAGCTCTCTGTCTTTCCTAATGCAAGAGAGTATTTTACACACACTGGGAAGCTCTCTGTCTTTCCTAATGCAAGAGAGTATTTTACACACACTGGGAAGCTCTCTGTCTGTGAAGCAACCCAATTGCTTTATTGCTCAGACACTAATTGGATAAAAAAAAAAAAGTTTAATTATTTTGAGTGAACCAAACACTGATATATAGGACACTTGCTCACACAACCTATAAAACAAGTTGAGGACTGAAGAGAAGTGTTGCATTTGTCAAATGAATCAGATAATTAGACCCACTGAGTAACTGAGAGCTCGTCCTGAGTTTGACACCCCTGTATACATTATTTCAGTGCTGCCCAAACCCGGTCCTGGAGAGCCCCTATCCGGCAGGTTTTTTGGTTAACCTTTAATCATCAATTTCTTAACACCTGGAACAATTTCACTGTGGTCAATCAAGTAGGTGATTCATTAAATGAAGTCATTTAGAGATTGTTTGGTACAAAAAAATGAACTACCCTTTTCAGCTCTCAATGGCTTGGATTACATGCTGGGAAAATGTCATGACTTATCGGTCTACTGTCATGACTTATTTAAGGTGGTACGGCTGAATTATAATTTTAGATCATTTTGGTTTGTTTAATTTAACAATTCCTGCTTTGAAACTTCATGTTTTATTTGATTTTTGTATAATGTATTACATTTGTATTCAAACATAAACTAAACATAAACCAAAACTAACTAAAATTGTAATCCAGACCATACCACCTTAAATAAGTCATGACAGTAAACAAATCATGACGTTTTCCCAGCATGTAAACTGGACCAAAGACCAGAGTTCCCTTAATTAAACAAGTTATTTGCTTAATTGATCAATAACTTCCATGTGTTCCCAGTCTTTAGAAATTAGCGATTTAGGGTGACCAGAAAACTTACTGGATAGCTCTCCAGGACCGTGTTTGGGCAGCACTGCATTATGTAGATATCTCAGTAAAGGATACATGATTCATTTCTAAAAGGTAGCTGGAAACCTTGCAGTCACAGTAAGCAACAACGTTTTGCAAAGATCCCTGCAGCTTGGAGGACTGGTGAACCACTCCGACCCCTGAACTCCAGTCTCTGCTGGGAAACGACACCTTTAACTGGGAGCCACTGGGATGGAATGTACAGGTAAGAGGTTAGTCAACTGCCAGCTTCTGAGGTCGACTCTCACTTTAGTGCTCTTGTCAACTATTCAGCGCAGCCTCTTCGAAGATACTGAAACCTTTTCATGAGTTATCTTTAGGTCACGTTTGTTAAGATATATAATACCAAAAATGTTCTGTTCGCAACTAGATTTCAAGGATAAATGAACATGACCTAACTGTGGTATGGTTTGTTTTATAGACGAATGCAGGTAAATCTATCCTTGTTTTTGTCTTTTACTGTCAATAAAGTTTGTTGGAACAAAAAAAATAATCTGTGCCCTCGTTTCTAGTCTGGTTTCTTGCATTGAGCTCGCTTCTGTTATTTTACAGAGAGCTCAAGGGGTAGCATGTTGCTGGTTTGGGTTCTGGTTTTATAAGCTGTGTTTCTAGCTTTAGAAACTGAACCCGTGTTCGTGAGCACACAAAAGCTCTGTTTCCACTGGCATTAGCCTGTGACCGGGGTATTCAACCCCGGTCCTCAAGATCCAGTCCTGGTCTTCATTCCAAGCAGGTCCGGAAGGAGTTCATTGACTCTCAGCAGGTGCAGTTAACTATTTTAGAACCTGTTTGGAGTAAAAACCAGGACTGGATCACGAGGAGCAGAATTGAGTACCACTGGCCCGTGGCCTGACCAAAAGTCCGTACTCCTTTAGACTGAGTCTGACACAGAAAGAGAATCTTGTCCAGACTTCACAAAGCTATAGAGTGGTTCTTGAAAAGAAAGCATGTAAGGGAAGTAAAAAAAAAAAAAAAAAAGAGCAAAATTGTAAAGCCACAAACAAACATGACATCACTTTGTGATGGACAGCTAGGTGTTTACACATATAGGGGGGGGGGCATTAACAGCTGCTTTAACTCAACCCAGGAGCCAGCCCCTTAAGAGGTGTGGCCTCCATGCGTTCTAACCCCGCCCCTTGCCCATTTTAAGGTAGAACCCGATCCCCTGCAGCCGGGCGGGTACTACTTATTGAGGCCCGGTCACGTGTGTCACTTCTGACCAGGAGCTCAGGACTGGCAAGGGGCAGCACCAGCGGGGCAGGAGAAGCACCACAAACAAGCAAAAAAGAAATCTTGTAGCTCGGAGGGTCTTTTATTTCGCTGTCAGAGTACTGAAGGCTGGAGTTTGAACTAGATAGGAGACTAGCGTTCTTCTGTGTTCAGAACTTAATATCAGGGCAGTAGAGGGAGAGAGAGAGAAGAGAGGCGAAATGACACAAGTCGAAAGCCAAGTGCAGTATACCACCAGCTATGTGGTGTCGACGGAGGATTACATGACCCAGGAGGATGACTGGGACCGCGATCATCTGCTTGACCCGGCCTGGGAGAAACAACAGAGGAAGGTGAGCGGTGAGCGAGGCTTGGCATCGCCACACACAAACTACACATACTGCACTCTGTAGGAAAACACTGCAGCATACACTGTGCTAGGCATACACTTTGGAGGACAGCAATAATAATTACAGAATCTGTGCTTTAATATATAATATGTAATCTAATTAAATCTAAAATATATTCTAAATACAAGTAAGAAACTTTAGACAAGTAAATAGCGATATATATAATGTGTGTGTGAGATAATACGTGGTGCAGATGGTCATTACTTTTATGAACTGTTTGGGTGTATCTGTAAATGTGTTTAGTTAAATTAATAATTAACAATACAGTTCGGAAACTTTATTATTATTATTATTATTATTATTATTATTATTATTATTATTTTAATAAACCTCACCGTGTATTTACAAATGAATGTAGGCTACCCATAAATCGAATAGAAAACCGAGTTAATATGAATCGTTCACAGTACAGTGGGTACTGATTTGCATTCAACAGCCTCTTTATTCTGTAGGTGTTTTTTTTAACCTTTGGTTTTGAAAGGAGGCGAGACGCCCAGTTTGTAAACTCCTGAGTAAATATAGAAAGCGATCCAATCAGCTGTTTCGATGTCTTCGACAAGACGCGGCTCCTGTTTGAAATGTGCTTGTCGCGCATTCGCATTTTTAAACGGGCTCAGAGTATTTCTTTACAGAAGAGGAGGGGAGGGGTCTACACCGGCCCAGCCCGCCGGCTGTCCTGAACGTTAAAAAAAATTAAAATGTAAGGCTGAGGTGACAATTTGGCCGAAGTGACATCAGCTCAGCGAGTCTGTAAGGAGCCACGCGGTGAGATCGCGTTACTTAGAGGTTGGGATAAAGTTACGTGTTTTTAAAAGTTACCAACTTTCCACCAAACATAAAAGGGTTGTGTTCCTTAATATAGTGTTGGAAATAAAAAAAAAACCTTTCCCCTAAATGAGAGAGAGAGAGAGAGAGAGAGAGAGAGAGAGAGAGAGAGAGAGAGAGAGAGAGAGAGAGGAGGAAGGATTCAGTGAGCGTTTCAGACCCAAATAGACTCATCTTCTAAAAATAATTCCCAGGGCTACAAACCCAAGACTGCAACTCCTTTCCCTGCCGTCCTGTCCGGGGATACGCGCTCACGCTGGCAAGAAAAGCAGGTTCCCCGCTTTGTAAATTATAGCTATGTACACGTTTATAGCACACTCGCTAGCTGTAAACACCCCCGCCCCTCGAGCATGTCTCCTGCACGACGGTAGTTTTGCGCACACGAAGCTGTGAAACATTACAGCACCTTCCATAAACACAACCGCGTCGCCGTGCTAAGGGAGTGATCTCACTGTGCGTATATATAGAGCATGTTTCATTTCACAGTGAAATTAATATCGCCCTTCCACCTGTCGTGGAGGGCATCTGTGAACTTCTTAAGATCAACACGAGAGACGAACCGTCACAAAACACAGAGAACTCCCCGATACAGGCAGGCAGGCTTCGGTTAACTAAGTGGTTCGGTTAACTAAGTCCACTCCTTTTAAGATTTTAAAGACGAGGAACCGAATGGTCCTAAACAGAACCACTGTATGGGCTACCTTTGTGCATACTTCATATTAGTGAATTTAAATGAGCGGATTCAAATATCAAGCCTAGTGGTCAAACACTTATAATTATTATTATTATTATTATTATTATTATTATTATTATTATTATTATTTGTTTATTTAGCAGACGCCTTTATCCAAGGCGACTTACAGAGACTAGGGTGTGTGAACTATGCATCAGCTGCAGAGTCACTTACAACTACGTCTCACCCGAAAGACGGAGCACAAGGAGGTGAAGTGACTTGCTCACGCAATGAGTCAGTGGCTGAGGTGGGATTTGAACCGGGGATCTCCTGGTTACAAGCCCTTTTCTTTAACCACTGGACCACACAGCCTCCTTGACATGTATTAAACAACGAGCCTATAGGCTGAAGTAGTAGTTACATTATCTCCATATAATCCGTGTCATTCCGCTCTGGCAATTAATGTCGATACACGCCTAAGGTTCTCAAGTTAATATATTCACACCTAATAGTAAGTTAGAACGCAGAACCCAATAGAGTGAAGTGGATACACACGGCAGCAGACTGATCGAGAGTATCTGTGGAGAGAGGAATGTGTGGATCAATACTTTAATAATACTAAACAGAGTTATTTAAATTGCGTTTGTGTAACCCTTACGCACACGCGCGGTATGTAGGCCCTGTAAACCAATCACGTTCCAGTGTTAATTTGAAACTTTAAAAAAAAAAAAAAAACATTTCTGACTGGCGTGGCTAAAAATAGACGGCTCCTTATGGGAAAGCACTTGGACTGATCAGTTATATATAAAAACCGCATCTATTTCGGGGCGCTGAGATCTATGCGGACGCGGTGGAAACAGGCGCTCGGGATCCGAGCTCGTTACGCACGGTGCTGGATATAGGGGAGTGTCCACGCACAGCGCGCTTTGCCCAGGTGAGTTTGCAGAGCAGGTGAGCTGAAGGGTTGTTGCATCGGAGGTGTGAGACGGAGCTGGCAGCCCTAGCTCTAAATACACACATACAAAAAACAAACACAGCCGCCCACCGACCCTGTACGCTATTTTAATCTCCAGGACAGGTTGCAGTGTCGCCCCTTCAGTCCTGCTTTTGCTTTTTAGACCCATTCCAAGGGGGTAGGTGGGGAGACGCTCCAGTTTATAGCATAGGTTGAATATCTGTGAAAATCTGTGCAAATCAATAATAATTTGAAGGGGGTATTTTATGCTGTGTTGCAATTCAATAATGTAATAGAGTTATCTTAGTTAATGTTATTTTTATTTGGTACTTTTTAAAAGCTGTTTTAATTTTCAGAATTGATTGTTCTGAGCGTTCTACTCGTTAAACTGTGTTTTTTATTTCATTTATATTATTTGCACTGGCACCTCTTGTTAAACAGAGCCGTATACAGCTAGAGCTGATATTAACATCATGTAATCAAAGCAACTACGAAATTAGAGCGGGGGGGGGGGGGGGGGGGGGGGGGGGGGGGTGAAGTCTACCGGAATCCGTAACAGTCGTATTTCATGTTGGATTTCAAAGGGTCACATTTTTCAATTTTTGTCCATTCTTCGTGAAGTAGGCCTATATGAAAAACTACAAAGCGCTGGTGTGTAATTCAATATGTCAACTTAACATTATTCAACTTTATGAAGCAAAATTAGTTAATTCTATAGGGGATGCAAAACATTTGGCCATAATACAGTATGTTCTAGAAAAGGAAAATGCTGACCTGTAATGCTTCAAAATGCCTATAGAGTGCTGTAGCCTGCTACTGACCTCGTAGTAAAAGAGATTTCACTGCACTATCAGCAGTATAATTCCTATATCCCGTGCAACAGATCTATATAATCTATATCATAAAATCAAGACTAGATCACAGTCACAAAATGCGCCACTGATGTTACAGAACTAGTCTAGTCATCAATGCCTTCCATTAGCTATGATGAACTTTGGAATACAAGCATGACATAGCTAATGTTTATTTTGTTTTTAAGTAACGGTCTGCACGCTTTTTCGTGTAGTCTGTTACTGTATCACTGCCCAGGTCCCTGCACCCCACTCTTTAAATAGCTCGTGAGTTGGAGCCCTTTCCACAAGGCACGAATCATCTGACGCATTCTGGCGTGCAAGGTGTGCTGCACCGGGTTGTGATCTGGCCCTAATCCTCCACCTAGGTCATCTTTCAGAAAATAGATCCTGTTAATAAAAGAACCATTTTAATGAGGGCTGCTTGGCGTTCCTTTCTAGGTATCCCATAATGCACTGCGGCTGATGAGCACAAGCTGCATTCCCACAATGCACTGTTTCACCCCCCAATTACACTGCTGTCTTTATTGATATTTGTTTTACATTTTAATATTTGATATTTTTCTTTTTTATTGAAGTAATATACACATCATATTTCTCACTATAGCTATTACATACTCTGGTAGTGCTTAATTTAATACTAAAATCAACTTAAATTCAATGGCAAATGTTTCAACTGGGGTTCAATGTCTTTAAAGAAATTGAAAAAAATTCTAGTCGAAACGTTTGTCACTGAATTTCTGAGGGTTCTTTTTCAGTATTTCTACATCATATTTCTAATATACTATGCCTGTTGTCCATGGTATACTATTCAAGGCACCTATAGGTTTCCAGACTGCAGGATAAATGGGAGTCTTTGCTAGAAACAGATGCAGTCAGCATGCATTAAAATTGATTTCATGATCCATGTTTAGTACAGACCTACTGCAGTCTGGTCAAACCTTAACTATGTGTATCTCTCTTTTTTTGCTGCTATTTAGTCAGTTTTTCAGTAAACTAAACGTTTTTCCAATGAGTGCTTTTTTTCCTGTGGCTCTTTCAGAACGGGTCATCTCTCTGACTCTTTTACCCTAAAAAGGTTCTGCATTAGTATGTATAGCATTCTTAATTCTTGAGCGCTCAATAGCGCTGCATTTAGAAATGCTAAAATAAACTTTAGAAATGCAGTGCTGTCTTTTTGAATATCGTCACAACAGAAACACATTGGTGTAAACAGATTCCGACTGTATTTGCATCCCTATAAAGCCCCAACACACACAACATGGGCCACATAGTGTATGCTGGCTTAAGACTCTGTCGCTCACAATTAGTTCTGTAGACCAGCCCGGAGAACGTCACTGGAGACTGGCCAGCGCTGCCACATTCTGCTCTTCACTGGAGACAGACCGGTGCTTCCACATTCTGCTCCTCTTCACTGGAGACAGGCATTCTGCTCTTCTCGTCTTTGGCTTCTTTTGCAAAACAGGCCCCTGGGATTCATTTTTCGTCATTCAATGCCTGCGGACAGCTTTACACTTTTTTTTTTTTTAAAAATGAACTTACTGCTCTGCTATTTTGAGTGTGGTTATCTTTCCCATGCAAGGCTATGGAAGATAAGCCCACTCGGTACTCAGTACTCTTGCAAGACCCCAGTAAAGATCTGCAGAACTGAAGCAGTGTAGCGAGACAGACAGGTCTGTATGTAAACTATATATAAAAGCACTCATATTGGGACTGTAGTGCGAGAAATAAAACCAAAAACACATTCAAAACAGTATTGGAATGTTTTAGTGTTTTGGTCCAAAATGTGAACCTGTACCGACCCTGTCTGTCTGTCTGTCTGTCTGTGTGTCTGTCTGTCTGTCACACTAGACGGTGTGTCATGGATTTCTAGCTTCCTATAGACCCTATGGATAACATTTGGGTGTCATTTGATAACTGATTAAAAAACATATTGACGCAGTTTTGAGTATCTTGTTTTCAACTCTCTTCTGGTGTTTGCAATTGTTACAGCTCTTGAGCCAATGTTTCCTCTCGGTACTGTAGAGCGACCCTTGTTAGGAAATTGTCTTCCTGGTTCCAGAAAAGTCACGTGACCCCGTGACCTTTCAGCAGAGCTGTGAACCACCTGTCCTCTTGTTTAGCGATACTGTTCCCGGTCTTGTCATGACGGCTGTTCGCTTGATCTCATACCGTCGTCACTGGAATCATTCAAATAGAAACCTTCCCTAGTTTGTGTTATATTATTACAGATGGGAAAAATGAGGCTGCTGAAAGACTAGCAGTTTGGCTATAACACTGTGAAGTTACCAAATGTAAGAAGAATGTTTTAAATGTACCCTCAGACAGGCAGCTTTTCAAAGGCGTTTTGCTCTAATGCAATTTTCATTTTCTAATAAAAGAATAAAAAAAACCACCTGATGATGATAAATGAAGGCGTGTATTTATTAATTATAATACTGACCACTAGACATGTAGGACCTGTGACAGTTTAAAAGTGTGTTTGATTTATAGCCATAAGAGAACTACAGTGTGATCAACACACCATGTAGATCATTGATGTGGTAAACCTACTTTCTAATCACCCTGTAGTTCAAAATGTTAATGTGAAAGTAAATAGATTTCTACATATAAATATTATTATATATTAGGACATAATGTCATACAAAGTGTGTGTGTGTGTGTGTGTGTGTGTGTGTGTGTGTGTGTGTGTGTATATATTATATATATCATTTTTCAATGCACGTGTGAAATATATTTTGAATTGCATGTCTATGCATATACATATATAATATGTATTCCAGTAGATTTTTAGTGTTTATCTATTCAGTCCTATTACCTGCAGCTTGTTTTTTTTTTAATCCATAACTATTAAAAATTTAATAATGCAACATTTTTTTCTCTTCAAAAAAGATTTGAAAGCTGTCTAACTATTTAGGTGTAAAAAAACAAGTGAAGTTGATCAGCGTTTGCTGGTCCTTCATCGGTGTGTAAAACCAAAACGTTTTTCCAACCTAGTTTTCTGAAGTTCTGTATAACTAATTTGGTCGTGTCTGCTGCTCTGCTACAGAACGGTTGCACATAAAGAAAAGCTATGCGCAGGACATTGTAACCTTTTTGTTAGCTAAATTCCACTTTTATTTGGATGCAAGCATTCCTCCTCCTGCCCTCCCCTTACAAAAAACAGTGTGGCTGAAAATGTCAAGGGGGGGTCTGTGCTGACTGGGCAGATTTCAGGGTTGAAAGGACAGGAACTCAGAGAGGGAGCAAGGAAATAGGAGAGAGAGAGAGAACAGATGATCAGATGGCAGTTTCTATTCCAGAAGCCAGGTCCTTGTAGGGCAGCTTCTAAAAACTGCCTCTGAGCGTCAGGACCTCTGTGGGGGAGGGAGGAGGGGGGGAGGGGGGTGGGTGAGCTCATGCAGGTATTTCGGAGTGGAAGTAAACTTAATTAGGGTATAGAAGTGAAAGGGAGAGGCTTCTAGAAACCCTTATAACAAAGTTTGGTGATTTTAAACTGCTGAAAGTAATGGGAAGTAATGTTAAAACTTTACAATGCATTAGTAAGACCTCACCTAGAATATTGTGTTCAGTTCTGGTCACCTCGTTACAAAAAGGATATTGCTGCTCTAGAAAGAGTGCAAAGAAGAGCAACCAGAATTATCCCGGGTTTAAAAGGCATGTCGTATGCAGACAGGCTAAAAGAATTGAATCTGTTCAGTCGTGAACAAAGAAGACTACGCGGCGATCTGATTCAAACATTCAAAATCCTAAAAGGTGTAGACAATGTCAACCCAGGGGACTTCTTTGACCTGAAAAAAGAAACAAGGACCGGGGGTCACAAATAGAGATTAGATAAAGGGGCATTCAGAACAGAAAATAGGAGGCACTTTTTTTACACAGAGAATTGTGAAGTTCTGGAACCAGCTCCCCAGTAATGTTGTTGAAGCTGACACCCTGGGATCCTTCAAGAAGCTGCTTGATGCGATTCTGGGATCAATAAGCTACTAACAACCAGATGAGCAAGATGGGCTGAATGACCTCCTCTCGTTTGTAAACTTTCTTATGTTCTTATGTTATGTGCAGGGATGGCAATAAGACTCCTATTGCACAGCAGTTTCATCCATTCCAGGTTTTACTACTATGAGCTTGATGAGCCACAACTTATATGTAACAAGCTCAGGTGTGTCTTAATAATAGTAATACCAGGACTGGAGCAAACCGCTATGCAATGGGAGTCTTATTTCCAACCCTCATGGGGTCCTTTTTAAAAGCTATAAGCCAGGATTGTGACATTCTAATTCAGATTCAGTCGGATGGGTCAGCGATAATCAGGGTTTCAGAGCGCAGGATTTGTATTTATTCAGGGAATGTAAACGCCCATCTGGGTAGCCTTGTAGTTCATGCACGGTGACGTCACAGGAGTTTAGCAGCAGTGGTGCTTGCTGGTCCCCTGTATTACTCCACACTGCCCTCTGGTGGCACTGTATAAAACCACAGCGCTCACGCAAGATTCGAAAGCCATCTGTGACTCTCTCCACTGCTAAATTTAGAAATGAAAACCTTGTCATTTAGGCCAGATCAAAACTTTGACCCACCTGCTAATCGCAAGTTACAAACCCAGTATTAGCGGGTTCCTTCTGGGGTAGAAGGAATAATCTTCGGACAAACAAAAAACACTCAGTACCAGGTTTGTAATTTGCAATTCTTGGGTGGGTCAAAGTCTTGATTTGGTCCAGGCCTTCGTTTTATTAGCATTTCGTTTTGTCATACTTCGTTATTGTATGTTTTCCAAATAAAAAAAAAAAATGCAATAACGTTACAGTAACATTTATTTATTTTACAAGTTTTTACAGCGGCCTGCAAATTATCCATATTAAAGCATTTCTAAGGGCACAGAACAGAAACTGAATTCTTGTGTATACATTACTCCTCTCATCCATCTAGCTTCAAATAGTACATCTCTTATTCCCTGTGGGGGTTTCCACCCTTTTTATATTCTGTTTGCAGTTTGAAGTCTTTTAGGGTTATGCAAAGTTCAACTGGCAAAAGTTTGTTAAAGTTTTGAAAAATAAAGCTTTTTTGTTTTTTTTCACAAAAATAATTTAAATACATTCTGTAACTAGTTTATCTAATTAAGACTTTCTTTTTTATGTAATTTGAATTATAACTATATAAAAATCCATACATACCAATTCTGCGTATAGGCAATATTGGTCAGATTTGCTTGGTGTAGCATTACTAAAAGGAACTTCATAAATTCAATGACAAACAAGTTTTTTTTTCACATTGAAGACACTGAAAAAGTGTCTAGTTAAACAATTGCACTATAAAGGCGAACAAAGCCATTGAATTTGAATTCAAACCACAAAACCGACCACATGGTTCAGTTTTCCAACATGTTCTTGCCTCTAAAGCAGAAGAACAGTTTTCTTAATGTATTTAGTAAGTTCGTTCTAACATTTCTCAAGTCAGCCCTGCTGAGTGCTTTATAAGTCTGGATGCATTCATTCTCTCTCTCTCTCTCTCTCTCTCTCTCTCTCTCTCTCTCTCTCTCTCTCTCTCTCTCTCTCTCTCTCTCTCTCTCTCTCTCTCTCTCTCTCTCTCTCTCTCTCTCTCTCTCTCTCTCTCTCTCTCTCTCTCTCTCTCCAGTGCTGGGAAGCTGGCAGCTGAGAGCTCCCTGATAATGTGATAATCAATAACCTGCCATCTCTGTTTTATTAATAGCGCTGGAAGCGTGGAGCGTGCTGCAGAAGCAGGCAGGGTCATGCGCTGCTATTGTTGTAACTGCAAGTAAGGGACCCAAACCAAAGTTATTGCCGGGTCTGAAATACTGCGATCATTATCGACTAATTAACAGCCCCAGCTGAATACAATCAGGAAGCATTATTGCTAATTCTGCTTCTGCTAAATGTTTATTGTTATATTAATATAGATTATGCGCATGGTATGGCACCCTTTTAAAACACAGTCTGAACACTTAATACAGATTACACCAGTTTTATTACAATGTTAGTAACACAAGTGATCTAGAATGTGTTGGAATATAAATACTGCGTGAGATGACACTTAGAGAAGAAAGAGGTGATCCGAAGACTATATTGTTTTCAATGGAACGTGACTTAAAATTATTATTATTATTATTATTATTATTATTATTATTATTATTATTATTATTATTATTTAGTGATGGTGGGGCACATGGTTTTCAAACAAACTGACATGTACAGCTATGGCCAAAAGTTTAGCATCACCCTGTAGAATGAACTCATTTTGCTTCATGAAGTCGAATGAAACCTGCTGAATAAGGTTACGTTAACATACTGAATTACACACCGCTTTGTAGTTTTCCACATACTTCAAGAAACACTGACAACAATTGAAAAAATGTGACATTTCTAAATCTAACATGAAATACTGTATTATGGTAGACTTATGCAATATCATTTTGTAGTTTCTTTGATTACTCAATGTTAAATAAAATAAATCAGTTATGTTCATATAGTTTGTTTTTTTTTTAAATTATGTCTCAATCCTAAAATTCTAGGTGATGCAAAACTTTTGGCCAGAGCTGTATACAGTGGCAGAAATAGCCATGTTCATATTTGTTGATATAAATCAGAAAGCAATGTATAACTGATGTCTGTACAGCAGAGCGATTCTGTCCTGCTGGCTGGCGAGTTTATTTTCTAGTTCCGTTCCCTGACAATTCCAAATGAAAGACTTTGCAAAGAATAGTGACCTTTTCTGCTTTTTCATATTACTGTGGAGACGTCATAGAAAGACATTTCTAATGTGAGCGTTTCAAAGATGTGTTTAAGGTGCAAGTCATTAAGAAATGATTACTGGAAACAAAGTCCTTAATTACCCTTCCCTGGAGATGGAATCTCCTGCAAAGAGGGTATAGAGCAGGCGGTGGTTTGACCGCATGGCACAGGGCACACGTTTTCTGCATATGCAGTAGTGTGCAAATTTATTAACACCTCAAGATTTGTGATTTATTGAGCTTTGCACACAAAAAAAATATTAATTTACTACAGAAGCTGGTTATTCATGTTTGCAAACTCACCTTGCATGAAACGAATTCAAAACTAAAACCACAGCGATGTCTGAATGTCTTTGATGCTAATATTTAGCACGCCCACCTTCAATAACAGCTTGGCATCTTTGTGGCATTGCGTCTGGGTACTTTCTCAAATTGTCGGCTGTAATTTGATTAGTTTTGTCTTGCAGTTGTATCCATAGACTTGCTTTTGTGCAGTTGGTACTTTTTGTCAAGCATGGAGTTCCTAAATATTTCAATGCTCACCCTATATTAGATAGAGAGAGAGAACAAAGTAATGAAAACACATGTTTTTGTATTGTTTTATAACATTTCAATGTGTGTTGCTGGCACAGTAATGTAATTACTGTTATCTTCCATTTGTAAATGTTGGAAACTGTACATTATTTCTTTATAATTGCTATTGAAGTATGTTGAGTTGAGTTTTCATGATTATCCGGAGCAGAGCAGAGTCGTGATCAAAACTATTTCATTCTTGCTTGTTCTGCAGAGTTTCTCCATTCACTTTTTTAGTAAGCAAACATGAATACATCAAGCACTTCTGTACTGAACTCTCCGAAATATCACACCGACTGAGGAAGACAAGTCTGTAGGCAAGACAAGCCGTGAAAAATAACTCACTAATTTCAAACGAAGATTGATAAAAATAAACAGAGACGACAAGGAAATATAAACCAACAAGATGCAAAAAAATAATCAATTTAATAACTAAAAAAAAAAATCAATAACTCTGACTCCAGGCAGTCACAGAGAGAGGGAGAAAGGACATGAATCCATCTCTGGATCTCAAGAGGACAAAATGAGTTCCTGAATTCATAGCAAAATGTTCAGGTGTGACTAAAGCTCCTTTTTTGGCATCTAGTTTATTTTCAGGCTGTTTTGCTGCTGGTTATTAGCTAGAAAAGCCTAATAATAAACACTGCAAGGCTGTCCAGGCTGCCAGCCTCATTGAGACATTGGTTAGCTAGCCATACCATGGCTGAAAGGGGTCCCCTTTCGTCCACCGCTTAGATCCCACAAAGAGGGGCTTGTGAATAAGCAATCCCTTCCTCTGGTCGTTTGGAGAGTGTTGTGAAGCTGGCTGGCTCTCCTCCGGTCAGGGTTTTGAGGGTGTTTGAGCTCAGTGGATCTCTCCCATACCTCCTCCACGTGCCTCCTCTAATGTTAGCTGTGGATCTGATATGCAGGTCAGGTCTCCAGGGCGCAGGGTATAATCTGTGGGGTTGTTTTGTGGCTGGTCTGGGTTTCTGTGTACACAGTAAGCAACGCTGGACCATTGGGGCTATCGCAACACAATCACAAGAAAATTGGATTATTTCAAGGTGTTAGAGAATGATTAGGGATTGATTTGATCAGTCCATACCCTGATTAGACATGACTGAATTTCTAGAGCATTTTACAGCACCGAGAGTTATCCCAAAATGCAAGATTGCACCCCTCTTTCAGACAAGCGCACTTTGCTGTAACAAGAGAAAAGATGCTAGCTTGTGTTGTCTTGTGTATAAGAAAGCACAGAGAGGTATGGTAAAGCATTTTAAAAAAAACAGGGCAAACCTTTTAAAATAAGGTGAATGCGTAATCTAACCTTGGAAGAAGGCAATATTACTGCAGTAAACATGTAGAAGGATTTTTTTTTATCCCAGGGAGCACCAGCAGACTGAACACCTGCTTTTCTTTGGAGGTCGTCCATCCCAGGTTTGACCAGCCATGCTGATCCAGGGTTGAAGCACCACAGGCTGCCCCCTCGTTAATAAGCAAAGGACACGAGGCACACATTCCCATTGCTAACAATTACCAGAGAGCAGGTGGACTGATCGGCTAATATAAACCCTGCCTGGATATGAATACACAGCCAAATGCTTTGTGAAGGGTGATGATCCATCACAGTGACAGATGTAGGTGAGGTTTAGAATGGAGCACAGCTGACCAGGAGGGTGAGAGGGGGCAGTGGGTTCTTTCAGTAATTCTGTTTGCTTTGCAGTCAGATGTATTTCGTTGGTGTGTGTTTGCCACACTCTTCCATAGTGTCACCTGAAAGACAGGAAGCAGTTTTTTTTTTGGGGGGGGGGGGGGGGGGGGGGGTTTGCAACTGATAAGCCTACTGGTTTCCATTCATTCACCAGCAACCCTTGCTCGGTAATCTGTGTCAGAGTTTGTAATTGGTTGAGCTGGTAAAAAGTTTGTAATAAGTTTTATAAAACTTACAAGAAATTATTCGACATACCGTGAATGCAGACAGTAGAACATGCTTTTTTGTAACTAGACCTGCTGATTTTCATTTGTGATGAAACTTGGTACAGTCATTCTTCAATACAGATTCTTGAGGTACTAAAAGCTGTATCTCGAACTGTTGGCCTGGATTTGATCAAACTTTGCCCACATTCGTGATCAGGTTATTTTATTATTTATTTAGCAGTGTGGAGTAGTGGTTAGGGCTCTTGACCGGAGGGTCGTGGGTTCAATCCCAGGTGGGGGACACTGCTGTTGTACCTTTGAGCAAGGTACTTTACCTAGATTGCTCCAGTAAAAACCCAACTGTATAAATGGGTAATTGTATGTAAAAATAATGTGTAAAAATAATGTAATTGTATGTAAAAATAATGTGATATCCTGTAACAATTGTAATAAATAAATAATAATAATATTTATTTGGTAGACACTTTTATCCAAGACATTGAAAAAGTCTTCCAGTCTAAACGTTTGTCACTGAATTTTAAGTTTCTTTTAGTGTTTTTGAACTTTACAAATCGCAGTTATAACACAGGTTAGAGAACTGAAAAAATATTGAATCAATAGGTGCAGACAGATGGAGGAACTCAATCTTTTCCTTTACTGATTTTTATCAAAAATGTCTCCATTGAAAGTCAGTGGAAGGGAACTAAATGTCGCTGCGGGAGTCTGGCAGGAGGAGGGGTGGGGGGGCTGACTCAGGAATCCTGCCCCTCTCTCAGCTGTTCCTGGGCGTCCCACAGCGGACTGATTTAGCCTCCTTGCTCCCCGGCCCTGGCCCGGGCCCTTGTCTAAATTTGGTTATGTGTGGCATAGGGATTGATTTGAAGGAGGGACATCTGTGCGCCTGTCTCTCCTTCCACGCTACATCAAATTTCATGGGCAGGAGCATTCCAACCATCCCCCAGTCTCAGCTTTTAAAGACACAGTCTCCCCGATTGGGTTTGGCATGGCCCTGGTGTGGGGCGTGTTCTCCTGGTATACCCTGGTGTGGGCATGTTCTCCTGGTATACCCTGGTGTGGGGCATGTTCTCCTGGTATACCCTGGTGTGGGGCATGTTCTCCTGGTATACCCTGGTGTGGAGCATGTTCTCCTGGTATACCCTGGTGTGGGGCATGTTCTCCTGGTATACTCTGGTGTGGGGCATGTTCTCCTGGTATACCCTGGTGTGGGGCGTGTTCTCCTGGTATACCCTGGTGTGGGGCATGTTCTCCTGGTAGACCCTGGTGTGGGGCGTGTTCTCCTGGTAGACCCTGGTGTGGGGCGTATTCTCCTGGTATACCCTGGTGTGGGGCGTGTTCTCCTGGTATACCCTGGTGTGGGGCATGTTCTCCTGGTATACCCTGGTGTGGGGCATGTTCTCCTGGTATACCCTGGTGTGGGCATGTTCTCCTGGTATACCCTGGTGTGGGGCATGTTCTCCTGGTATACCCTGGTGTGGGGCATGTTCTCCTGGTATACCCTGGTGTGGGGCGTGTTCTCCTGGTATTCCCTGGTGTACCCTGGGTCCCTTGATAACTCACGAAACAGGTTTAAAATGTATTGACAGGATAGATCTGGTCGTCCGCAGAATGTATCCCGTGGGGAGGGGGGGGGCGGGGGGGGGGGGTGGGGTTGGGAGAAGTTTTTTGTTTTGATTAACGCGCATATCTTAACCTATATGTAATAACTTGAAGCAAATCTTACTGCGGACACCTCCTGGCTTGTCAAAGTTGCTAGAGGGCGCTGTGCATCTGACTGGTGCCTTTTTATTTAAGCTTGCGTATCATTGGGCGAAGTCCACTGCTATCTATGGTGAGGTACGTAGTTCATCAGCTTACTTTATTAGTGAGTGCTGGACACATCATTTGCAGTGTTAAGTTTGCTTTTGTTTCGATGGATGGGTGGCTGATCCGTACGAAAGAAACAAACACAACAGCAGCAGAGAAGCCAGAGGCATGTTGTTTGTTTTTTTTCCCCCACAGTGTATGTAGATGTGTGTGGAGGACAGGGGGAGGGGCATCGAGTACCACAGACAAGAGGAAGGGGGGGCGTGGTCCAAAAAGTTTGAGAAGCACTGCTGTAGGGGTTAAGCATGGCTGTCCCGCTCACCCCTCTCTGTCTCTGTCTCTCAGACTTTCACAGCCTGGTGTAACTCTCACCTGCGCAAGGCCGGCACGCAGATCGAGAACATTGACGAGGACTTCAGGAATGGACTCAAACTCATGCTGCTGCTGGAGGTCATCTCCGGTAAGACTTGACCTGTTTCCACTGCCCATCTGACTCTGGCCCGGTCCTGAACCAGGCTATTGATCTAGTCTGTGGCGCTTTCTGCTACTGATCTTGTTAAACCAACAAGAAATTTAAAACACAAAACTATACGACTATGATCTGAAAGTTGTCCAGATATTGAATAGTGCCTGATACTACAGCTGTGGCCAAAAGTTTTGCATCACCCTGTAGAATCACCCTCTAGTTTTGCTTCATAAAGTCAAATGAAACCTGCTGAATAATGTTAAGTTAACATATTGAATTACACACCGCTTTGTAGTTTTCCATATACTTAACGAAAAACTGAATTTAAAAATGTGACATTTCAAAATCTAACATGAAATACTACTGTACTGCTATTATGGCTTCCGGTAGACTTTTGCGACCTCATTATGTAGTTTCTTTGATTACATGATGTTAAATAAAAGATCTAAATTATCTTCATATAGTTTATTTTGTTTTGATTTATGGCTCCATTCTAAAATTCTAGCCGATGCAAAACTTTTGGCCCTAGCTGTACATAAAGATCTTGAGAAGAAAAGGTCTCTGAATGCTGGCAAGTTAAACTTGTTGTATTTTCTGTTGTGTGTTTGCGAAACACGTATGTTTGCTCATTTTATAATTATTTAGTACAGTATATATATTCATCAAATCAAAACGTGTTTTAAGGTTGTCATTAGTACCTGGTATATCCAACCAATAAAAATGTGTTTCAAGGGAAGTTAGAAAAGTCACAGCAAAAACAGTCCGCTTTGTACTGGCTGTAATTGTAGCAGGGGTCTGTCTGCCCTGTACAGCACGGGTCTGATTTACTGTTGTGTCTCCATGTAGGCGAGAGGCTGCCCAAACCTGACAAGGGTAAGATGCGATTCCACAAGATCGCCAACGTCAACAAGGCCCTGGACTATATCTGCAGCAAGGGGGTGAAGCTGGTGTCCATCGGAGCAGAGGGTGAGGAGCTGTGTACACCAAAAACTGCTCAAGCACCATCGTAACATCCAGCATGAGACTACCTCCTCCGCCATGCTTTATTTGGCGTTCCATTATTGAGTTATAACAGAACCTCAGTATGAAACTGTGGGCTGTTGGATAATTGGCTGTTGGTATGAGGGGGTTAGGGGGTTTTAACTGTAATGTTTGAAGGCCAGCTGATAGTCTGTCCAAACCCAGCAGTCTTGTGTGTTTGCAGCAGTATGATAAAGGATGGCTGTGTGACTGACTGCTGTTTTTTCTCCCTCAGAGATCGTTGATGGAAACTGCAAGATGACCTTGGGAATGATCTGGACTATCATCCTGCGTTTCGCCATCCAGGACATCTCCGTAGAGGGTGAGTGGGGCCACGGGTGGGGGTGGGGGTGGGGATGGGGGGTGTATTCAGACCTGCGTTACCACTGATCTTGGGCTACCGAATGCTATCTCATGCAGGATATGACCTGAAGTCTTTAAAATCTTCAAAGGAGTTGGCTTAGTTAACCAATACTTTAAGTGCAGTACAGAACCCAGGACCAGAGAACACACAGTTGGCAATTAAGTGTAGACTCAGAGGGAAGGAGACGCTTCTTCACACAGAGAGTGATGAAGGGATGGAATGGGTTACCTGGCCATGTCGTTGAGGCTGAATCACTGGGATCCTTTAAGACCCGACTTGACAAAGTTCTGAGATCAATCAGCTGCTCGAAACTGGATGAGCTGCTGAATGTTCTGATCTTCTTAATGTAGTTCAAGTCCGGGCCAGCTGTGCTTGTTGTGTGGCAGTGCAGGGCTCTGCGAATTCGGCTCTCCGTGTGTCACTGACTGCTCTCCTCGCTCTGTGTTTTCAGAAACCTCGGCTAAGGAGGGCTTGCTGCTGTGGTGCCAGAGGAAGACTGCCCCCTACAGGAATGTCAACGTGCAGAACTTCCACATCAGGTGGGCGTGGCTTCTTCTCATAAACACCGTGCTAGATTTTTAAAATGTGTTTTAAGTTCCAAAATATCATTTTATATGTGAACGGATCACAAGCGCTTCCATCCGTCTGAAGCCGCTCCCTTCATGATGATGTCACGATCACCGTCATGTGACGACCTCAGACACGAGGTCAGCCGTCACTATTTCACTGTGTGCTTTCCCGACCTATAGAGGGTCCTCATAATTGTTTTAATGCTGAACAGTTCTAATTACACTCACATGCAATCTGGTGCAACATCAAGGCAGTTATCGTGGTTACTGTGTAGAGTGTGGCAGGCAGACAGACAGACAGACAGACAGGATCAGCACGTACGGGTCCCAACCTCAGTAGGGCTGAGTAGAGCTGTTGATGCCACACCTTAGTAGCTTTACTAAGGATGTTGGCTCATACAGAGTTACCTGTTTACAAGAAAAAACGAAGTGTAAAATGTAGTTTGATCACATGCTAGTGGCACTGAAAAAAAATTTGAAACAAGACCATTTCCACAAGAAGTCTTCGGATGAGACGTAAAACAAATGAGGTCCGATTGGAAGTGACTCTGCAGCAGCAGTTGTTGACGAGGCATAGTTCACCCCCTAGTCTCTGTAAGTCGCTTTGGAAAAAAACGTCTGCTAAATTGACTAATTCATAATAATAATAATAATGTCTGTTTTTTCCTTTGTGTTACTTTTTAAAATCCTGTGTTAAAAGAATTCCTTGCTAGTCCTTTGCCCCTGGTCTTTTCAACCCTCTCATTGTGATTCTGTAGATTCAACACTTTGAATCTGGACTCTTCCTGTCTTCAGTTAGAAATGCTTTTTTTTCACCTTTTTTTCAGTTTATTTTCACCTGACTTCCAATCTAATCCCTTTCTTTTCTCCCTCGCTCTGTCTCGTTTTCTCTATCTTTCTTACTCTTACTATCATCCCTTTGTTCTTTCTTTCCACATTTCTCTCGCTTGTACTCCATCTGTCTCTTTCTCCCTCCCCCTCTCCTGTCTCTCTTCTCCCTCTTCCCCTCTCACTGTACTCTCTCTCTCTCTCTCTCTCTCTCTGCCTGGTCGATCTCCTCTTCTCTCCTGTCTCCCTGTTCCCTCTCTCCTCTCCTCTCCCTGTACTCTCTCTCTCTCTCTCTGCCTGGTCGATCTCCTCTCCCTGGCTGATCTCCTCTCCCTGGCTGTGCCGTGTTTGCCCCTGTCAGCTGGAAGGATGGTCTGGCGCTGTGCGCTCTCATTCACAGACACAGACCCGACCTCATCGACTACTCCAAACTGAGAAAGGTGCCTCTCTTACACTGCCAGCAGCGAGCTCACTAACACTGCGTCACAAGGGTGCGAGAAAGTGCCTTAACAAATTGAAAACATGGAATCAGAGTTGAAAAGCAAGCCCCTCACTCCCCAGCTCTTAACTAGATAAACCAGTCGCAACATCTTCACTAAGCAGTGTTACTATAAGAACCTTGTAGAATTCAGCGACAAACATCTTGACTAGAAGTCATTGATTTTTCTCTGGGGACTCCGAAGGGAGCATCGCATTGGCTCTGTCGCTGCCATTGGGCTGTTTCTCCTCATCGCTCTACAGCGGACCCTGCTGGCCAGGCGCCCAGTGAGCTCAGAGCGGACACCTGCAGGGCTGGCCTTTATCCTCCAGAGGGCGACAGCTCTCTGAAATCCGCTCTCGAGTTCCTGGGTGAAAAAGGAAGCTGGCTGGTCGTGGGATCGGAGGACGGCCGCTGCGTGGAGGAGAAAAGCGAGTGGGCATTCCAAATTGGGAGAAAATCAGGGGGGGAATTATAACTGGACACACTAAATTAAAAAAAAAAAGTCATCAATTTATAATTTCTTTTAGTGGTGTTTTTGAATTGTGGGTAATTTATTAACTAACCATTTTCAATTTCAACATGCTAGTTAGCTCGTTAATAACTGTTAATCAGCTTTATTTGAATTAATTCTAACGAACGTATTTCACTTTCTATGACTTTCTGTTTCCCTGGTCACTTTTTTAAAAGAAAGAAGTTCAAAGCATGACTGTGCCTTCAATAGAGCTCTCAAAATCATGTCTACAGATGTAATTTTACACCCACTAGGGTTGTTGCAGGGGGGAACAGTTTAATGGTTACACTCTGGTGTGCCAGATGTACTCGGAGGGTAGCAGACATGATTCTGAGAGCTCTGTTGAGGCCACAGCGCGCCTGTTCATGACAGCTGAAACAGAAACACAAAGCGACTCTAAACCATTGGCAGGGCTGTGATGCTGCAGCTTTTACAGAGAGTAATAACAGGCATCTCTCTCCCAGGATGACCCAGTTGGTAACCTGAACACTGCCTTCGAAGTGGCTGAGAAGTACCTGGATATCCCCAAGATGCTGGATGCTGAGGGTGAGAGCAGAGAGCAGTCTGGTTAACCCTTATATGAGTTCAATATAGTAAAAGCACAGCAACATGTAATAAAGCACAACGAAAGCATGGCAAAGCACAGGCAAGCATTGTAAAGCATAGTGAGGTCTGGTAAAGCATAGGGAAGCATTGTAAAGCACAGAGAGGTCTGGTAAAGCATCGGGAAGCATTGTAAAGCACAGAGAGGTCTGGTAAAGCATAGGGAAGCATTGTAAAGCACAGAGAGGTATGGTAAAGCATAGGGAAGCATTGTAAAGCACAGAGAGGTCTGGTAAAGCATATTCAGAACCATGGGAAAACAATTAGTGAATGCCATGGCTTTAGTTTTGCAAGCCTAAATGAAACATTCAGAAACAGATTAATCGCAGGGATGGAAATAAGACTCCTATTGCATAGCAATTCCACCCATTCCAGGTTTTCCTACACGCTTGATCAGCCGGAGTGTATATGTAACACAGGCTTGTGTTATTAAACTCATGGTAAAACCAGGAGTGGATCAAGCCGTTATGCAACAGGAGTCTTATTTCCATCCCTGAATTGCCCTGGTGGGCTAATTACATTTTTGCCCTAAAGAATTTTCTAGTAACTTCCATAATCATGTTATTGGATCCCTAGGCCAGCTCATTAGGGAACACGGGCACAGTGGTGTATATAAGTCCTTGCATATTAGCTGTTAGTTATAGAAATGTGTAGAGGCCGTGGTCTCTCCGAGGTTTTGCAGCTTTGCAGACCGCTGGTTCTGGGGTGACCGTGCTAGGAGTTTAACCCCTTCTCTGACATGCTGTGTGATGAATGTGTGTGTTTTCTGTCAGATATTGTGAACACCCCCAAGCCCGACGAGAAAGCCATCATGACCTACGTGTCCTGTTTCTACCATGCCTTCGCTGGGGCAGAACAGGTAAGAGACACACTGTGACACAGAGAGAGACACACACTGACACTGAGAGACACACTGACAGACAGAGAGCGAGAGAAAGAGTGAATCAGGATCATTTCTTTACACAGCGTATCGTAATGGAGGTACGTATTGTCTGTATGGTGACACAAGACCAACACAGTATACTGTAGTTTACCAGGTGGTTCTTGTATAAGAAGGGATGAATGCATACTCTCCCTATCTCATGTAAGATTGGTCCTTTTAATAAAACAGTTTATCATTAAGTAGCCCTATTAGGAACATCCCATGCACTATTGTGATATGTGTCTGCCTTTTTTTAGATCCTTTTGTTATAGATTAAAACGTGATAATATCTCCGACCTCCCCTACCGCCCTTTCGGTTACACCAAGACCTGTTTGTCAGTTTTTCCTTTTTAACACAGCTGTGCGCCATAGTGTTTGCTGTGCAGTAGGGGGCGCTGTGTTTTCTCAATGCCTGTCTTTCTCCCCCCCCCCCCCCAGGCTGAGACTGCGGCTAACAGAATCTGTAAGGTGCTGGCTGTCAATCAGGAGAATGAGAAGCTGATGGAGGAGTATGAGAAACTGGCCAGCGAGGTACGGGGGGCAAACTGGGAACAAACCCTGCACTGCAAAAAAAAAAACTAGGATCATGGTTACTCCAGCCTTTCACAGGAGTTCTGTGTGCAGCTGTGACCACATGTTTTGCATCACCTAGAATTCTAGGCTTGAGCCATTAATACAAATACAAAAAAACTTGATTTTGAAGTCTTTACAATCCTAACTGGTCATGATAAAGTCAACCCAAGCCATGACTTCAAATTCAGCACAGAGAGAAGAACAAGAGGGCATTAATAGAAGCTGAGTCGAGTTTAGAACAGAAGGTAGGAAGCACTTTGTGACACAGAGAGTTATAAATGCATGGAATAGCCTATCGGGTGACGTAGTAGGATCTAAAACACTGAGAATATTTAAAAAAAGGCTTTTCAATTTGATGTCCCTAGTAGGGGCGGATGAACGACCTCTTCTCTGTCCCAAACTTTTCTTCTGTTCAATGCTTTAAGTGCAGCACAGAAACCAGGAGCAGAAGACAGTTGGTAATTAAGTGGAGACTTAGGACAGAGGGAAGGAGACACTATTTCACACAGAGATGAGGAGATGGAATGGGTTACCTAGTCATGTTGCTGAGGCAGAATCTCTGAGATCCTTTAAGACACGACTCTCCCTCTCTCTCCCCCTCCTCTCTCCTCTATCTCTCCACTCTCTCTCTCTGTCTCTCTGCTCTCTCTCTCTCCCCCTCTCTCCCTCTCTCTCCCTCTCCCTCCTCTCTCTCTTTCTCCCTCTCCCTCCCTCTCTCTCTCCCTCTCTCTCTGTCTCCAGCTCCTGGAGTGGATCCGGCGCACGATCCCGTGGCTGGAGAACCGCGTGGCGGAGCAGACGATGCGCGCCATGCAGCAGAAGCTGGAGGATTTCCGGGATTACCGGCGCGTGCACAAGCCCCCCCGCGTGCAGGAGAAATGCCAGCTGGAGATCAACTTCAACACCCTGCAGACCAAGCTGAGGCTGAGCAACCGGCCCGCCTTCATGCCCTCCGAGGGGAAGATGGTCTCGGTAAGAGGACCCCCCAAACCGCACACCCCGAACCCCTCTCTGACTCCCCCTGTCTGACTCCCTCCCCCCCACCACCTCTCCCCCTGCAGGACATAGCGAACGCCTGGAAGGGTCTGGAGCAGGTGGAGAAGGGTTATGAGGAGTGGCTGCTCACTGAGATTCGCAGACTGGAACGCTTGGATCACCTGGCTGAGAAATTCAAGCAGAAGTGCTCCCTGCACGAGTCCTGGACTAACGGTGAGGGACCAGAGAGGGACCAGATACCATAGGGACCAGAGAGAGACTAGAGTCCACCCCTTATATTAACATTACCATTGCCAGTGCTTCCCCTGCAAGTTTGGAGTTGACCTCTGCATTTCAAATACAGGTATAATGAGATCGACCAGGCCAGTGTACAGTATCTCCTACTGGCTTGGCTGAGGGAGGTTGTCCTTTAGCTCCTCTTGGGACACACTGTTGTTATCCTAGGGTATATTGAGGTGTAGCATGGGGTAAGCAGGCTGGTGCGGTGTGATCACGGGGCCGTATTGACTCGCTCTCGCCCCCTGCAGGCAAGGAGAGCCTGCTGTCTCAGAAGGATTATGAGTCGTGCTCCCTGATGGAGATCCGTGCTCTGATGAGGAAACACGAGGCCTTTGAGAGCGACCTGGCAGCACACCAGGACAGAGTGGAGCAGATCGCAGCCATCGCACAGGAGCTCAAGTGAGACACAGAGAGAGAGAGAGAGAGAGAGAGAGAAGGAGGCACACAGGATGGGAAAGTGGGTGGGGCTAAGAAAAGTGGATAGGGAGGGGGTGAGAGAAGAGAGAGGATCTTTCAGAGTGACCTGGATTATAATCGGGGCAGAGTGGCACTCATTCCATCTCACAGGACATCGAGAGAGAGAGAGAGAGATGGGGAGATGGGTGATGGTGACTTTTCGCACTATCGTGAAAGAGGGGCATGTTGCTAGTTGGAGGAGGAACTTATCTCGAATGGAGGAGGGGCTTGGCTAATCAGGGGATGGGGTTTGTCTCTCTAACCCACTCTTGTGTTCCAGTGAGCTGGATTATCATGACGCCTCCACTGTGAATGCCCGCTGCCAGGGCATCTGTGACCAGTGGGACAGCCTGGGCACCCTGACCCAGAAGAGAAGAGACTCCCTGGAGGTAGGGCAGCACCCTGCTGGCTTTTCAGTTCCTTCTCATGTCACCTCTCTGACGTCATGGTTATTAACTGGATGATGTCATGGTTTTTTAACGGGGTGATGTCATGGTTCTTGTCTGCAGCGAGTTGAGAAGCTGTGGGAGACCATCGACCAGCTGTACCTGGAGTTCGCCAAGAGGGCGGCGCCCTTCAACAACTGGATGGATGGAGCCATGGAGGACCTGCAGGACATGTTCATAGTGCACAGCATCGAGGAGATCCAGGTGAGAGAGGGGAGAAGAGAGAGAGAGAGGAGGCATACAGAGATGGAGGGGAGAGACAGAGCGAGAGGGAGGGGAGAGAGAGACAGAGAGAGAGAGGGGAGAGACAGTGAGAGAGTTGGGAGGGGAGAGAGAGAGAGGGGGAGACGGAGATCGAGAGATGTTCATAACGGCAGATTCAGGTGAGAGAGGAAAGAGACGAGGGGGGTTGAGATTAGGGGAGAAAGGAGAGAGAGCTGCAGGATCCATTCATAGTGCAGAGGAGGAGATCCAGGAGAAGAGAGAGAGAGCTGCACCACATGTTCACAGAGAGAGGGTGTGTGTGTGTGTGTGTGGGTGTAGTTGGCTGTGTTGACCCCCCTCTCCTCCCCCTGCTCTCAGAGTCTCATCACAGCACACGAGCAGTTCAAAGCCACTCTGCCCGAGGCTGATAAGGAGCGCATGGCCACCATGGGGATCCAGAACGAGATTGTGAAGATCGCACAGACCTACGGCATCAAGCTGTCCGGCATCAACCCCTACACCAACCTGTCCCCCCAAGACATCGTCAACAAGTGGGAGGCTGTGAGTATCATTGCTGCCCTACCAGACTCCCCACTGTTACAGAGTACCGTTCTGACCCCACCCCCTCTCTGGGGCTCCCCACTGTTACACAGTACCGTTCTGACCCCGCCCCCTCTCTGGGACTCCCCACTGTTACACAGTACCGTTCTGACCCCGACCCCTCTCTGGGACTCCCCACTGTTACAGAGTACCGTTCTGACCCCGCCCCCTCTCTGGGACTCCCCACTGTTACAGAGTACCGTTCTGACCCCGCCCCCTCTCTAGGACTCTCCACTGTTTCAGAGTACCGTTCTGACCCCGCCCCCTCTCTGGGACTCTCCATTGTTACAGAGTACCGTTCTGACCCCGACCCCTCTCTGGGGCTCCCAACTGTTACACAGTACCGTTCTGACCCCGCCCCCTCTCTGGGACTTTCCATTGTTACAGAGTACCGTTCTGACCCCGCCCCCTCTCTAGGACTCTCCACTGTTTCAGAGTACCGTTCTGACCCCGCCCCCTCTCTGGGACTCTCCATTGTTACAGAGTACCGTTCTGACCCCGTCCCCTCTCTGGGGCTCCCAACTGTTACACAGTACCGTTCTGACCCCGCCCCCTCTCTGGGACTCCCCACTGTTTCAGAGTACCGTTCTGACCCCGCCCCCTCTCTGGGACTCTCCATTGTTACAGAGTACCGTTCTGACCCCGTCCCCTCTCTGGGGCTCCCAACTGTTACACAGTACCGTTCTGACCCCGCCCCCTCTCTGGGACTCCCCACTGTTTCAGAGTACCGTTCTGACCCCGCCCCCTCTCTGGGACTCTCCATTGTTACAGAGTACCGTTCTGACCCCGACCCCTCTCTGGGACTCCCCACTGTTACAGAGTACCGTTCTGACCCCGCCCCCTCTCTGGGACTCCCCATTGTTAGAGTACCGTTCTGACCCCGCCCCCTGTCCCTCTCCCTCCCGCAGGTCAAGCACCTTGTCCCCCACAGAGACCAAATGCTGCAGGAGGAGGTGGCTCGCCAGCAGGCCAACGAGAGGTTGAGGCGCCAGTTCGCTGCCCAGGCCAACATCATCGGACCCTGGATCCAGACCAAGATGGAGGTACAGCAGGAGCTCAGATACAAACACCGCTGACCTGGTGTTCCACTTCACAGTGCAATACATTTACTACAGAAGTTTGCTTTCAATGCATTTACTCTTTAATTGACTCTGAAAGGAGCTCTGATGCACAATCTCCTATTAAGGAGAGTTACTGTCTCTACTGTACAGTAGAATGGGTGTTATTGATTTCAGACCTCATTCGTGCACTGATTTGCTTTACATCTTTTTGATCCAGTCGTATATAAATCCTGTTTTATGAACGAATGTGAACATGATCATTTTTGCCACTGAATACATTTCAAGCTGTGTTGGTTACAATATTTGAATGCATGGGAGTTGAGCAGTGGGGTGACCCTGGCGTGCTGTTCTGTGTTCCAGGAGATCGGACACATCTCGGTGGAGATCTCAAGCTCTCTGGAGGACCAGATGAACCAGCTGAAGCAGTACGAGCAGAACATCATCAACTACAAATCCAACATCGACAAGCTGGAGGGAGACCACCAGCTCATCCAGGAGGCCCTCATCTTCGACAACAAGCACACCAACTACACCATGGAGGTACCGAGACACGCTATATACACCCTTCCTCCCTCCCTCCCTCCCTGCCCTCCTTCAACAAGGACGTACCCCGATACACACTCCCCAACTAGCGCTCCCCTCTCCTCTCATGCAGCAAGCAAACTAATAACGAATCTATACACAGACAGCTCCAAGGAGGTGAGAGAATAACTATGTCCCCTCTCTCCCTCTCCTCTCCGCAGCACATCCGTGTGGGCTGGGAGCAGCTCCTCACCACCATCGCCAGAACCATCAACGAGGTGGAGAACCAGATCCTGACCCGCGATGCCAAGGGAATCAGCCAGGAGCAGCTGAACGAGTTCCGAGCCTCCTTCAACCACTTCGACCGGGTGAGAGAGAGAGAGAGAGAGAGAGAGAGAGAGAGAGAGAGAGAGACTGAACTAACACTGAGAGACTCTGAGACTGAACTGTAACACTGAGAGACTCTGAGACTGAACTAACACTGAGAGACTGAACTGTAACACTGGGAGACTCTGAGACTGAACTAACACTGAGAGACTCTGAGACACTGAGTGTAAGTTATGGAAGTGTGTAAGTTATGTCGGTTACCTCCTGCCTGTTCCAGTCCTAACCTCTGACCTCTCACCCCTGCAGAAGAGGAATGGAATGATGGACCCAGACGATTTCCGTGCCTGTCTCATCTCCATGGGCTACGATCTGGTGAGACAAAGACCCCAGTCACAGTATCAGAGCCTCCGTTTGATCGAACGTTCAAAGCTCTGATTTTTATTGATTTGAAAAGGGGGAAAAATAAACCCCCTAATTGTTTTTTTAAAACAAAGATTCGCTGCTCAGTAACGTGCCCTCCCCCTTAGTGAACAAGACAAAAAAAATAAGTATAGTGATACTATTTCTGCCACCAATTCTGTTGGCGGAAACAGATCCCACTTCTGCCACCAATGTATGCAATTACTGGGGTCCCTGCTAGAATGAAGTAGTAACGTTATCATAGAATGTCATCTATAAAAGTTTTTTTAAGGAAAAATAAACTTTATTCAAGGGGCTCTGTGATCAAATAGTAAAAAGTAACTCAAGTATTTAAGCAGATTCAATTTACTGCAGCTCAACTTGGATGCCGTGGTTACAACATTCAGGTAGCCCCAACACTCTCTCACTTACTTTCTCCCTCCCTCCCTCTCTCCATCTCTCTCCCAGGGTGAGGTGGAGTTTGCCCGCATCATGACTCTGGTTGACCCCAACAACACAGGGGTCGTGACCTTCCAGGCCTTCATCGACTTCATGACCAGAGAGACGGGTGAGACGGACACCGCCGAGCAGGTCATGGCTTCCTTCAAGATCCTGGCTTCAGACAAGGTGAGAGGCGAAGCGCCTTGCCATTCACAGACTGCTCTTTCAGGAAGATTACCACCATGGCTTAAGCAAAGGACGTTTCTTAGCACTTGAGTTGATCAGAATCCAGGCCGTTGGTACCGACGGTGCTCAAACGTTTTTGTTTGGAGGAACCCTCTTTTAAAGATATATATTTAATAGGGACCCCGCAATTCTACAGCCTAGTAAGTCCTACTTTCTCATTGTACCGACAACTTGACTGGCTGTTGAAAGTCAATTCCAGTTTTGTTTCCAATACCTTTTTAAAATCAATTCCCAATTCCAATTCCTTCGAAGGACTGGAATTGATATTTTAGAGACATAATGATGGTTGAGATTGTTCAACTGCTTTCCTTTTGTAGCCAATTTTAATTAACTAACAAACAGCAACTTCAATTGAAGTCATTAGTTGCCACTGTGAGAAGCTCATTTTAACAGAATACTGATAACTGTAATTTCGATCAACGATGTGTTGGAATTGATTAAAAGGGAATTGGAATTGGAATTGAAAAACAGGAACTGACCCCGACCCTGCTCCTTCTTTCTGCCTCGTCTCTGTGGGCGGAAGAACTTTTTTTTTCTAATCACGCTTCCAGATTCAGGAATTTGCTCCCTGAGTATTCACTTGTCCAAATCGCTTTCTCGCTCATTTTTAAAAGCAGTATAAAACTGACTTTTTTGATTTGGGTTATTCTTAATTGTTCAGCGCCTTTTGTGATAACTCCATTATGAGAGGCGCTGTATGAAAACCAATTGTATTGGCTTGCGGCTGTGTTACTGATAAACCTTGTTCTCTCTCTCTCTCTCTCTCTCTCGCTCTCTCCCCTTCTCTCGCTCTCTCCCCTTCTCTCGCTCTCTCCCCCTCTCGCTCTCTCTCTCTCTCTCGCTCCCTCTTGCTCTCTTGCTCTCTCCCTCTCTCTCGCTCTCTCTCTCTCGCTCTACCCCGCTCCCTCTCTCAATCTCTCCCTCTCTCTCTCTATCTCCCGCTCCCTCTCTCTCTCTCCCCCCTCTCTCTCTCCCCCTCTCTCTCCCTCTTTCCCTCTCTCCCCCCTCTCTCTCCCTCTTCCTCTCTCTCTCTCCCCCTCTCTCTCCCCTCCCCCTCCCCCTCTGTTCTGTCTCTCTCTCCCCCTCTCTCTCTCCCCTCCCCCTCTCCCTTTCTGTCTCTCCCCCTCTCTCTCTCCCCCTCTCTGTCTTCCCCCCTCTCTCTCTCTCTCCTCTCTTTCCCTCTCTCTCTCTCCCTCTCCCCCTCTGTCTCTCTCAGACGTACATCACGGTGGATGAGCTGAGGCGTGAGCTCCCCCCAGAGCAGGCAGAGTACTGCATCAGCAGGATGACCAAGTACATCGGATCCGATTCTGTCAACGGGGCTCTCGACTACATGTCCTTCTCCAGCGCACTCTATGGAGAGAGCGACTTGTAAACCCCCTTCTCCCTGCCCATCCCCTTCTCCCTTTCCACCCTTAAACAAAGAATCGCTGCTCAGACACCTGCCCTCCCCCTTAGTGAACAAGAAACAAAAAAGAATACACAAGTCTAGTGATCCTATAGCTGCCAGCAATTCTGTTGGCAAAGAAATATCCCACTTCTACCACCAATGTATGCAATTACTGGGGTCCCTGCTAGAATGTAGAAACATTATCATAGAATGTCATCAGGAAAAATCTACTTTATTCAAGGGGCTGTGTGATCAAATAGTAAAAAGCAGATTCAATTTACTTCTGATTGGATAATGTGGTTACAACATTCAAGTAGGGACCTGCTTATATGGTATATACAGTACATACTGGCTGTGTTTTAGAAATACCCCATATTGCAATTCTAGCTGGTTAAATTCTGTAAACTGTGATCAGGGCAGGCTGAGTTTAAGAGTGATTTAAAAAAAATAATGGAAACCGAGAAATAAAATGCCTTGCCTAACATTGGATTATATTATTTTTGCAGATGCATGCAGTGTTCTTTTAGAAATGCTATCTATGTAACTTCTCCTTAACCTCGCTGCAATAAACACAGAAATATATATATATCTAGACTTGCAGTCAAGTCCTTTTTAATGAAGATGAGATTCTGTAAACCTGGTTACAGGAACCTTGCACTTTTACAATGGTCAAGCAAAGTAAACGAATGGAGATCAGCTTTGAATTCTCCAGCCCATGTATGATCACATGATGAGGATACGGTAACCAATGGTGATATAAGACCCGCCCCCAGAGAGGAAAGGGGGCGTGGCTTGAAGGTGCTGGGAAGTTATGAAGCCGTTGTTTGAGAATAGGACGGATTTAATGTTAGGATGCAGTGTTTCCATTGTCTAGTAATACTGTGCTCAGACTGTAAGCTATTCTTCTTAAGCAACTTAGTTATACCTGCAGGAGGCTTCAAATTCTGCATGGTGTCCTGTAAGCAAGCCATCATCAGCAGTATCATATATTAAGCCGATTAGGGACGTTCACCACACAGCAGTCTGAGTTTTGCTTTGCTTAGACATTTCACTGGAACTGCACAGCTCTCATTGAGAACAGGTTCCAGGGCAGTGGAAACGCAGCAGTTCAGAAGCTGAAATGGGACTTGACGACAGGTCTGTGCCACACGCACGCACACACACACACACACACACACACACACATCTAATTACTTAAACACAATCCGATGCAGGTTGACAGTCATGTTTACTTAAGCATAGGAGGATTGGGGAAGCACAGAGGGAGAGATACTGTACAGAGAACTTTGAGCAAAGAAGCCCTCCCTTCTAGGCAAACCACACAATATATATTTGAACCCCATGTTTCGGTAGGTTATCACTGCCAGTTGTGGCTCATCTCCTTGCCTCTCTTTTACGGTCTCCAAGCCTGTAGCAGTAGGCTGTTCATGAGGCCGCATTGCAGTGGTTCATCGTTAATCTGATCAGTGTTGGAGTTGCTCAACACTCATGGCTCACTACTTGGGTCTTTTCCCTTCTGTGTTTTACCCAAATGCCTTGGCTTGCTTCCATTGTAACAGCACGGAAGCCTTAATAATAAAGATAATGAACATCTACCTTGGATAATAAAAACAAATCTAAACAAATATACACTTCAGTGTTGGTTTATTTCTTTGTCAGTGCACTGATTGAATGTATGGGAATGCGTGTTGCAATCTCAGGGTTGGAAATACGATTCACAATGACGTAGCAAGCATTTCCATTCTTTCCAGGTTTTTAATGCAAGCTTCATTAAGAACATTTGCAAACGAGAAGAAGCATTCGGCCCGTCTAAGCTCGTCCGGTTCCGAGCAGCTGCTTGATCTCAGAACCTTCTCAAGTTCGGTCTTAAAGGATCCCAGTGATTCTGCCTCAACAACACGGCTAGGTGACCCATTCCATCCCCTCCCCACTCTCTGTGTGAAGAAGCGTCTCCTTCCCTCAGTCTCCACTTCATTTCCAAATCCTCTGCTCCTGGCTTCTGTGCTGCTCTTAAAGTATTGGTTCTGGTTAACTTTGTCGACTCATTTGAAGATTTTAAAGACTTCAGTTGAATAGATTCTATAACCTCAATCTTCAAAGCTGGTTTATTCACTGTCTCTCTGCTCTGTGATGAAGTGCGCTGGGTGTGCCAGGCCTTTCTCTGCAGCGTGGCTCTGCCACAGAGCCTCGTCGCTCGGGTGGGTGAGGTAGCGCCGGCCCAGTCGGGTCTCGAACTCCCGCAGGTCCAACCAGAGCTGGAAATCCTGGAGGAGAGACAGGGAGAGGCAGAGGCCGTTACACTGGAGGAGAGACAGGGAGAGGCAGAGGCCGGTACACTGGAGGAGAGACAGGGAGAGGCAGGGGCCGGTACACTGGAGGAGAGACAGGGAGAGGCAGAGGCCGGTACACTGGAGGAGAGACAGGGAGAGGCAGAGGCCGGTACACTGGAGGAGAGACAGGGAGAGGCAGAGGCCGGTACACTGGAGGAGAGACAGGGAGAGGCAGTGGGGCTTCTGTTTCTTGGTGTTTACTTACTCTCGTTTTTATTTTAGGATTTTTCTTTGTAGAAGAACAACATTTGGTGTCTATGGGGGCTTTTCTTTTTTGGAAAGTGAACTGAAATAACTGTTCTGGAGTGTTGTTGATGTGTTTGAGGCGTTCTGAGAGCTGCTGTATTTAAAAAGGATGTTCTTTTCAATGTACTGTATACAGCTGTGGCCAAAAGTTTCGCATCGCCTAGAATTATATGAACATAATTTAGATCTTTTATTCAACATCATGTAATCAAAGAAACTACAAAATGATACCGGAAGCCATATTAGTAGTACAGTAGTATTATATGTCAGATTTCAAAATGTCACCTTTTTAAATTTTTTCATGAAGTATATGGAAAACTACAAAGCGCTGTGTCATTCAATATATTAAACCTAACATTAGTCAGCAGGTTTCATTCAACTTTATGAAGCAAAATGAGTTCTTTCTACAGGGTGATGCTAAACATTTCACTGCAGCCCCTCACTGTACAGCGGGTGGTATAGTCGTGTACCTGCAGCCAGGTGTGACCGAGAGCCTTATCCACGCTGTACCGCCGTCGCACCGTCACCTGCAGCAGGTTGTTGATCAGGTCGATGGCTGTGAATGGAAGAGGGAATGGATTTTATTTGTGAGGTGAGTGGAGGTGCTGTGATCCCCATTATCATAAACAAGCAGGCTTCACACACATTCAAGTAACATTTACATCACTGCTTATGAAATGCACGCAGCATATTTATCCAGTTTCATACAACACACATGCTGTGTATAAAGCTAAATCTAATAGGCTTGCTGCAGTATTGGTTTCTTCCCCAACCTTACTGGTCATTGCGATCCTTCACTCTCTCGGGCTGAGCCCAACTGTACCAGCCAGTCCAGGATACTCTAAAGGGGCTCCATAAGTGACCTTTATTAAAGATATCAGCCCAAAACTTTTGGCCACAGCTGTGAAGTGCTGGAAATGAGCCCCCGAGGGGTCCCAGAGTCCCCCTGCAGGAGGGTTGCCCAGCTGAGCCCCTCACCGTGCTGGGAGACCTGGCTCCAAGGCTGCTCGGGGTACATGAAGGTGGCGTTCTGGATCTGCTCGCTCACGTCCTCGTCCTCGTTGAAGGGGAAGGTGCCGCTCAGGCTCACGTACAGGACCACGCCCACGGACCACATGTCCAGGGAGCGGTTGTACCCGTGGCTGCGGATCACCTCGGGGGCCAGGTAAGCCGGCGTGCCCACGACCGACCGACGGAACGACCGTTCACCGATGATCCGGGCGAAACCGAAATCACACAGCTTCACCTGGGAGGAGAGAGCAAGGAGCAAGACACGGTGAAGGCACTGGATCAGGGGAGGCCAACTCTGGTCCTGGAGAGCCACAATCCTGCATGTTTTCTGGGTATCTTTAACATCAATGGCTAACCAGTTAAGAAAGGGGCGCAGGGGAGAATGAGAGAGAGAAAGAGGGGTGGGGTGGTGATAAAGGGGATACAGGAGGGAGAGAGGCAGACAAATAGAGCTGAAGTCAAGTAGATAAATATTTTGGCTGCTACCTTTGTTTGCTGAGTGGTGACGCTGATAGAGGCACTACCTGAAATGTTTGTCTGCTTCAGGTGGTCCTTCATTATTTCATTGAACATGTCGGTTCAATGTAATAATTAAAGATCAGCTGAAGTTTGTTGGTTTGGAACCAAGGTAACTGAGATCACAATAGTGCAGAGCCAATGGGAGAGAAGCAGGAAGTGTGCTCTGACCTGTGGGAAGGGGTCAGCGGACGCCAGCAGCACGTTCTCTGGTTTGAGGTCACAGTGGGCGATGTTCTTGAAGTGGAGGTATCTCAGAGCTTCTAGAATCTGAGAGAGATAGTATAGAGAGATATTGAGGCAGAGTTGGTGGAGGACAGGGGTAGTCTAAGTGGGTACAGGACTACAGCCCCCAGAATGCCTCGGGGTTGGGATGGGAAACAGCTGTAGTTAAGGTGTATTCTGGGGGGTGTAGTCCTGTACCCACTTGGACTACACCTTTCCTCCACACAATATATATATATAGATATAGGCTAGCTATAGTCGACTGATAGTCGACTAATCGCACGTCCCGTTAAGTCATTGTGAAGCAAGCAGTCTCAAATGTTGCGGTTGCAATCCATTCACATATAAATGATATTTTAAAACATTAATAAAACAGTTTTTAAAAAATTCCAAGCCGCTAAAATATAGCGCACGGAGGGCAAAGTCTTACGAAATCGTACGCTCACAAAATCGAGCACCAGCCGTTATCAATTCATGTATTCATATAGATTTTTTAAAGTGGTGACTGGTCAACCTATTCACAGTAGGAGTGCAGTGCCGCTGTGTGGAGAGGTGGTTGATGCACTGACCTGTGTGACGAGGAAGCGGGTGCTCCTCTCTGGCAGCCTCCCCCTCTCGCTGGACAGGATCATCTCCAGCATGTCCCCGTGGAGCTTCTCCATGACAACGAACACGTGGTCCACCGTCTCGAACATGCCCTGCAGGGTCACCACCCCCGGGTGATGCAAGCTCTGAACAAACACACAGAACAAGGAATGAGATCCCTCAACACTGCAGAGCGCTCTAATAGTATAGGAAAGAGAACTCCACTCAACACTGCAGAGCGCTCTAGTAATATAGGAAAGAGAACTCCACTCTCAACACTGCAGAGCGCTCTAGTCATATAGGAAAGAGAACTCCACTCAACACTGCAGAGCGCTCTAGTCATATAGGAAAGAGAACTCCACTCAACACTGCAGAGCGCTCTAGTAGTATAGGAAAGAGAACTCCACTCTCAACACTGCAGAGCGCTCTAGTAATATAGGAAAGAGAACTCCACTCAACACTGCAGAGCGCTCTAGTAGTATAGGAAAGAGAGCTCCACTCTCAACACTGCAGAGCACTCTAGTAATATAGGAAAGAGAACTCCACTCTCAACACTGCAGACTAGTAACCTAATCTAATACAGTAATGTATTTCTACGCACGTTTTAATTTATTATACAGTATTAGACAATGAAACGGTTACATAGTCTTTCTTTCTCTGTTGAAATGTCTCATGATTTAGTTCAATGTTTTGTTTTGTTTGTGGAAAACAAGCTGGGCTCCAACCTGAACAAAATGCTCTAGTACTGTGCCAAAACACGGGTTCCCTGTAATGCACTGCAGCACGCTGTGCCTGTGCTTCTGATCCGTGCTGGCTGCGCTCTCGGATCACTCCCCTGCCTGGGTCTCTCACCTGCAGGATGGACACCTCGTTCCTCAGCTGTCTCTCCTGGTTGCTGGGGAACCTGGCCTTGTCGATAGCTTTGACTGCAACGTCACGGCCAGATTTCCTGTGTTTACCTGAACAGCAAAGACAATTGCAGCTGACAAATAGTTTCTTAGATTGTACCCGTTTTGTGTTTCCATTAGGTTTATAAACTCCATTCAACACTGGAGAGCGCTCTAGTAGTATAGGAAAGAGAACTCCACTCTCCACACTGCAGAGCGCTCTAGTAGTATAGGAAAGAGAACTCCACTCTCCACACTGCAGAGCGCTCTAGTAGTATAGGAAAGAGAACACCACTCTCAACACTGCAGAGCGCTCTAGTAGTATAGGAAAGAGAACTCCACTCTCCACACTGCAGAGCGCTCTAGTAGTATAGGAAAGAGAACACCACTCTCAACACTGCAGAGCGCTCTAGTAGTATAGGAAAGAGAACACCACTCTCAACACTGCAGAGCGCTCTAGTAGTATAGGAAAGAGAACTCCACTCTCCACACTGCAGAGCGCTCTAGTAGTATAGGAAAGAGAACTCAATTCTCCACACTGCAGAGCTGTATAGAGGTCTATAGGAAAGAGAACTCCACTCTCAACACTGCAGAGCGCTCTAGTAGTATAGGAAAGAGAACTCCACTCTCAACACTGCAGAGCGCTCTAGTAGTATAGGAAAGAGAGCTCCACTCTCAACACTGCAGAGCGCTCTAGCAGTATATGTAAATCATGCATTAATAGAGTCAAAGTTAAGCATTTCTCTCAGATATATTTTGCTTTGATTTGATAATTGCTGATTATTATTATTATTATTATTAATTTCTTAGCAGACGCCCTTATCCATGGCGACTTACAATTGCTACATGATATCACATTATTTTTACATACAATTACCCATTTATACAGTTGGGTTTTTATTGGAGCAATCTATGTAAAGTACCTTGCTCAAGGGTACAGCAGCAGTGTCCCCCACCTGGGATTGAACCCACGACCCTCCGGTCAAGAGTCCAGAGCCCTAACCACTACTCCACACTGCTGCCCCATGATTGAGGTCATAAAGGTTTAGGGGCGCTCCATATGGTTTGCAGTTTGTTAATCAAGCTAGCAAGAATAAGTGGAATGCAGAATGATTTTTTGGAATGAATTTCATGCCTGACAATTCCCTGTCCGGGTCTTACCTGCGTAGACTATTCCAAACTGGCCTGATCCCAGTAACTCATCAGGAAAGATCTGGTAGACACTGCTGAAGTCCTGGTGTGGAAACAGAAGCACAGGTGAAATACTATGGTACATCACAAACAGAAAAATGAACTCTGATACTTGACAAAGCAGTGATCCCAGGGATGGAAGTAATGCATAGCATGCCTGGTTTTTACTATGAGTTTCATAATAAGACGCACCTGAACTTGTTACCTATACCCACTGTGGCTAATCAGACTGGTAGTAAAACCTGGAGTGGGTGAAACCGCTATGCAATAGGAGTCTTATTTCCATCCCTGGGATCCATTCATTGACATGAACTGCTCTGTGATGCTAATTTCTTGAGCGTCAAAGGGGTGGGCTGTAAGGTGAAAGGTTAAACAGATAATGTGAGGACACTGTGGCTCAGCACAGCTGAGAGGACGGAGGGAGGTGTTTACTGCTCAAGGAACTGAGAATGTGGGAACTGACCTTGGCTGGAATACTGCTGACACAAAGAGAAACTAAGCCAGCATCAGCAAGGTTTAGCTTCACACACACGCCAAGGCAAGATGAAATAAGAGCTTTGAGAAGCATTCAAGATCCTCCATGAACACTGCACAGAGATTAACTAATTACAGCTTCATTTCTGCTAATAACTAGCTGTCTCGTTATTGTGCTGTAAATATGTGACTATTAGGATGACTAGTGATCCGTGGGAACTGAAAACGGTGTGAGATTTCGGGGTCTCGGCACGGAACACACGCACACACACTGATGGGTACACGCAGACCGAACTACCCCCTTCCCTCAACAGCAAGGCTAATGAAGACGGAGGGAGAGGCAATGTGGGGACGGTTGTGAGTTTGGTGGTCTCAGCTTAGCCCCCTTTGGGAATTTGTATAATCCACCTCAACGACACATTTCAGCACAATTGTCTGTCTGCTTGAGAGAGACCCAGTACTGAATGGCAGGGAAGGGAGTTACAGTCTTGGGTTTGTAACCCTGGGAATTATTTTTAGAAGATGATTCTATTTGAGTCTGAAACGCTCACTGAATCCTTTAGAAGATGACTCTCTTTCTCTCTCTCTCTCTCTCTCTCTCTCTCTCTCTCTCTCTCTCTCTCTCTCTCTCTCTCTCTCTCTCTCTCTCTCTCTCTCTCTCTCTCTCTCTCTCTCTCTCTCTCTCTCTCTGCCTGTGCTAGTGCCGTTATCCCTCACCTTTCAAAAAAACACACTTACCATATTCTCTTGGGCTTGCATGTTGGACACTGCAGGGATAAAGAACAGAAACATGGGATAGCCATTGTGAATGATCCCGTGATGAATGCCACTGACATGCTGCTGCACTCCTTTAGGGTACAGCTTTATAATATGTGCTAATGTGATCAATCAGAAAATAAAACCTACGAGAAATTGTCAGGAAGACAAACGTTTCAGCTCGTGTACAGTTTATATGCTTGACTTGGTTTCTTCAAAGTTTTGGTTTCTTCAAAGCTCCCTTTTAAAAGTATGGTAGTTTGTGCTGTACAATGCTTCCCTATGCTTTACCACACCTCTCTGTGCTTTACAATGCTTCCCTGTGCTTTACCAGACCTCTCTGTGCTTTACAATGCTTCCCTATGCTTTAACAGACCTATCTGTGCTTTACAATGCGTCCCTATGCTTTACCAGACCTCTCTGTGCTTTACAATGCTTCCCTATGCTTTACCAGACCTCTCTGTGCTTTACAATGCTTACCTATGCTTTACCAGACCTCTCTGTGCTTTACAATGCATCCCTATGCTTTACCAGACCTCTCTGTGCTTTACAATGCATCCCTATGCTTTACCAGACCTCTCTGTGCTTTACAATGCTTCCCTATGCTTTACCAGACCTCTCTGTGCTTTACAATGCTTCCCTATGCTTTACCAGACCTCTCTGTGCTTTACAATGCTTCCCTATGCTTTACTAGACCTCTGTGCTTTACAATGCTTCCCTATGCTTTACCAGACCTCTCTGTGCTTTACAATGCTTCCCTATGCTTTACCAGACCTCACTGTGCTTTACAATGCCTGCCTATGCTTTACCAGACCTCTCTGTGCTTTACAATGCCTGCCTATGCTTTACCAGACCTCTCTGTGCTTTACAATGCTTGTCTATGCTTTACCCTGCTTTCACTGTGCTTTATTACACTTTGCTATGGGTTAGTTTAGCTTTTACTATGGGAAGCTTTTTCTAAGGTGTGCTGTTCTTGTTCCCCTTACCCTGCCCTTCTGTGCCCGTGCTGGAGGGGGTGTGGATGGGCATCAGTGCCTGCCGGATTGCCCTCTCCCAGGCCCTGGTATCTGGGGCTCTGCTGCCCTGTGCTGAATGCGTCCGGCTTCCAAACACGCAGTAGACCAGGGTGTCTGTGACCAGCTCGAAGCAGTGAGTGCTGCCCCCTGCTGGCAGGACGGATAACTCCTCTGCACCATGCACCTGCAGGATCTCAGAGAGGGGCAACTCCTGCAGACAAGAGGGGGTGAAGTTTAACCCTATAATGCAGTTTCTGTACGCTGCATGGGGCAATTAATCTGTTACACGGCCATATGTTTAGAATGTGCCGTGCTTCCCTTTATATCGTCGACTCTCTATTTTAAGTAACAGTAATTCTGCATTGGGTACTATGTGAGTATAAACAGCTATATCAGGTTGCTTTGGGTCTGTGCACTCTGAGATACAAGTCTATAAATTGCTCTAGTATGCTGTTGGTTTTTTCTGTTCCTTACTAAACAGGAAGCATTGTTTGAAGGTTTCTTGTCCTGAATGTGAGTTTGACTTTTTGAATGGTGCAATGTAGTTTTACGACAGTTTGTGTTAGATAAAACTCCTTAGTGGTTCTGTATAGAAAGCATCATGTAATAGAGTACAATATCCCACACTGCTCCTCCTGTGGTATATAAATACTAAATGAATAGCCTGGGCTCTATTAGGAAGGCTGTCTTTCTGTATCAATGGTCCCAAGATGTTTAGTAAGCCATGGAGCTGAGTGGGGGTAAAATGGGCAACACATGCCCTACCCCAAGTCTCCCTGGCATTGATCTGTCCCAATACTTGTTGGAGGGTGTTGCAACAGTTTGCTCGTGTCTCCTGAGTTTATTACCAGATTAAATGACTGAATGCTCCCAATAAGAACATAAGAAAAATGAGCTTCGGCCCATCTAAGCTCGTCCGGTTCCTTGTAGCTAATTGATCTCAGAGCAGCAAACAGGACAGGGCGTCAAGATACGACATGGCTTAAGAGCATAAAAAAAGTGTATTGCTCTATAAAAAAATATCATTCGGTCTGTCTTATTATACAAGGAACTCTTCAAAATGTATTTATATTCAAATTGCAGAGGTCAGAAAAAACCCTTTCAAAAATATATAAGAACATTTACAAACCAGGCAAAGCCGCTGTCCTGAGTATTTCAGCCCCCACGCCCCCTTACCTTGTAGTCCTTGGACCCGCCCCCACACCCTCTTACCTTGTAGTCCTTGGACCTGCCCCCACACTTCTTACCTTGTAGTCCTTGGACCCGCCCCCACACCCTCTTACCTTGTAGTCCTTGGCCCCGCCCCCACACCCTCTTACCTTGTAGTCCTTGGCCCCGCCCCCACACCCTCTTACCTTGTAGTCCTTGGCCCCGCCCCCACACCCTCTTACCTTGTAGTCCTTGGCCCCGCCCCCACACCCTCTTACCTTGTAGTCCTTGGCCCCGCCCCCACGCTCTCTTACCTTGTAATCCTTGGCCCTGCCCCCACGCCCTCTTACCTTGTAGTATTTGGCCCCGCCCTCATTCTGAAAGAGAGTGATGCACTTGCTGTCCAGACGCCAGTAATGTCGCTTTCTCTACAGTGAAGAGAAGGGGATTTCATTATTAATGAGTCGTTCAGCAGACGCTTTCATCCAAAGTGACTTACAGAGACTAGGGGGTGAACTCTGCATCATCAACAACTGCTGCTGCAGAGTCACTTCCAATAGGACCTTGGTTTATGAGATGTCAATGAATTATGTGTCTCGTGAATCTAAGCAAGTGTAGAAATAGTGCAAGCCATTCAATACAGTAAGAACTGGCACTAAAACCCAGCTCTAAAACCCCAGCACAGAGACAGACGGCTTCGTCATTTGCAGACTGATTTAGGGTGCCATTTTTTTTAAATTGATTAAATTGATAATGCTCCATTTCAAATGACAGTCATTAGGCATTGGATGACTGCGTAAGTGCACTGGTGCTTACAGGCTGGTTTCACAAACCCAATGATCAAGCAGTCAGATTCTTTTTTTTTTTTAATTTATTCTAGTAGGTCAGCCGCTGTTGGGTTTCTTGTCCGGAGCACGGTGTTGGTGGCTGGGAGGCGTGAGGGGTATTTTTCAGGGCAGGGTGTGTTTGATGTGGAGAGAACAGTAAGCGCTGTTGCCTCGCTCTCACCAGCAGGTCCTGGGAGTTGCAGTGGAGCAGCCAGCCCTCCCTCAGCACGGCGCTGCCCCTTCTCTTGGTGTGCCTCACAGACTGAACCACCCGCATCAGAGGGATGTTACTGCTGAAGCACGGGCTAGGAACAAACCAACAGCATTACAATGGGGGGGGGCTGCTGACCCAGAATTTATTTTGCAGTTTTCCTCTTTTTACCACAGTTATACTATGCATTTACTATGGTTGGCCATGCTTTTTAAAATATGCTTTACCAGACCTCTCTGTGCTTTACAATGCTTCCCTATGCTTTAACACACCTCTCTGTGCTTTACAATGCTTCCCTATGCTTTACCAGACCTCTCTGTGCTTTACAATGCTTCCCTATGCTTTACCAGACCTCTCTGTGCTTTACAATGCTTCCCTATGCTTTACCAGACCTCTCTGTGCTTTACAATGCTTCCCTATGCTTTACCAGACCTATCTGTGCTTTACAATGCTTCCCTATGCTTTACCAGACCTCTCTGTGCTTTACAATGCTTCCCTATGCTTTACCAGACCTCTCTGTGCTTTACAATGCTTCCCTATGCTTTACCAGACCTCTCTGTGCTTTACAATGCTTCCCTATGCTTTACCAGACCTCTCTGTGCTTTACAATGCTTCCCTATGCTTTACCAGACCTCTCTGTGCTTTACAATGCTTCCCTATGCTTTACCAGACCTCTCTGTGCTTTACAATGCTTGCCTATGCTTTACCATACCTCTCTGTGCTTTACAATGCTTGCTTATGTTTAAAGTGTATTCACTATGCTTTATTATACTTTGCTGTGCTTTAACTACGGCTGAGAAACAACCAGTTTAATGATCTAAACTGTGGAGGATCTTAACAGCGTCATCCTAAAATGTCATAAGCAGTCCTCCACCTCTGATCTGCTACCTGATTGGTGGCTGTAGCTCCGCCCCCCCGGGCTCAGCGAATGGGTCTTGCTCAAAGCTGGGTTGCTCGTCCAAATCCACCAATAGGGTGCTGTGGGAGGGCGGGTCTAGATCCTCCTCCGCATCAGAGGACGGACAGGAGGTCATTTCAGCATCTGCAACTAGACACCAAGAGATTGCATCGGATTGTATGATCATTTTAGCTGTTTATTTGTGTGCTTACTTAATTTAGACTGTCCAATTACATTCCATCAGTGTGGAATTCCCTACGCAGCTCAGGGGATCTGAAGGTTCAGCGGACGTCCTCCGATCCCAGGAACCGAACCAGGAACTCGAGAGCGGATTTCAGAGAGCTAACAGCTTCTGAAGGACAAGGGCCAGCCATGCAGGTGTCCGCTCTGAGCTCGCTGGACGCCTGACGCTTGTATTATGTTTAATGGTTTAATGTATGTGTGCTGCGTTAGTAAATGTTCGACATCTTTAAGATGAGGAACAATAAGAAAAGCAATCTAAGCCAGGAGAGCTGCCGTGTTTATGTGGTGAAGTTCCCAGCGTTGGATCTTGTATCTGGGTTGGTGTGTTTGGCTGATCCGTCAGTTCCTCTGTAGTTCCTCTGAGTAGAACACCTTGGAAATGTGGGATCTTTCGGAGATCCTCTAAAAAGCTACCTTCCTTTGCCAAGCCTGCAGCTTCAGTGGTTTCTATAGCTGGTAGGACCCTCTCTCTGTGGTCTCGGGACCCTCTCTTACCTTCGCCATTGAAGGAGCCTCTCTCTCCCACACAGTCGCTGGGCAACAGAGGCAGGCAGCGTTTGTGGCAGTTGAACTTGCAATCTGGAGGAGCGACAGGAGAGGGGAGGGATTTAAAGCAGCATCGGTCTCGTCCAGGATTTTTAATGATCTGCAACTGAATCCATTCTCGCTAAGAGCTGAATTTATAGTTTTAGACTCCTAACGAAATGTGTATTGATCAGTTTCTATCAGTACCATTCAGCTGGTCGCAGCCTGTGTGAAAGAGGTCTCCCCCTCACCTGAGCACTGCAGGCCCTGTCTGAAAAGCCCCAGCAACAGTCTCTGGCAGTGCTGGCACACAGTGGGGCGCGTGTAGGTGTGAATGTGGAACCTGTGCGGCACTTGAACCCGGGTCGGCTCCCGGTGATCCACCCAGACGGGACGCCCCCCCCACGAGGGGGCCCTGGAGCGACGGCTCGGCTTCGACCGGCTGATCTGGGAGGGGGGAGGGAGAGGTAATGTAACCAGCTGTCGAACTACATGCTCCCTCGTCAAGACAACAGCTCCCCCTACAGATCGGAGGACAGAATTCCTTTAATGTATTTGATCGCTTGGAGCCACCAGCCCCATGAAGGGCAGCTCCTGATTTCACAGTCAAAAATGAAAACACATGATCATGAAAAGATACGAAAAAATAAAGATCTAAAACACAGCATTTCTCTACTGTAGAACTAACTATTACTAAGAAGGCTCACAGGATAATCTTGAATGGCTCACACTTCTACACAATGGGAGTCCTGATACCTAACTGCAGGTGGCTTTTCCTTCGGTCTAGAGGCTATCAATTAAATAGTTAACAGATTTAACTGCGTCTGTTTAGACTGCGCTTGTAGATCTCTTGATCCACCCCTCCTACTATGTACTGGACTTGCTTGACCTCAGCTAATGTATTATTGTACTACTACGTCATTGTAGATATAACTTGTTGTAATCCTAACTTGTTGCATCCTATTTCATATTGTATTCTACTGTAAACTACACTGTATTTAAATATGAAGCTTGCATCGTAACCCTGTACTGCCCTGTAACACCTGTAAGTCGCCTCGGATAAAGGCATCTCTCAAATAAATAATAATAATAATAATAATAATAATTCCTGGATAGAGGTTTGCTGGGCTGGTTTTGTAATTAATCAGCCTGTCTGTCCCGGGCTGCATTACCCGTTACCTCCTCCAGGCTGCCCCCTGTCTGGGTGCTCAGCGAGGCGGCTCTGGTTCTGCCCGTGGGGATGAGGGAGAGGCTGGGTCCACACCTCCTCCGGGTCCCGCTGCAGTCACTGGGGATCTTGAAGGCACATCGCTTGTGGAAGTCCAGACCACAGCCTGAGAGGGGGAGACAGGGCTGAACCAAACACCAGTGACACAGACACACACACACACACACTCACAGAGGCATGCACACGCACGCACACACACACACACACACACACAGGCATGCAACACACAGGCATGCAAACACACACACACACACGCAGGCATGCAACACACAGGCATGCAAACACACACACACACACACACACACACACACACACACACACACACACACACACCCACACACACACACACACAAACACACACACAGCCATTCTATTGAAGACACACCAAGATGCACACACTGCTAGTCAACAAAGCCACACAAACACTGAACCACACAAACTGTCACAATTAATCACACCAGCACACAAATAAAATGCAATACTAAACCACACAAACACACGCTAAAAACTGCCTTTGCAACACAAGGATTTCACAGCTAAACCTGCACCAGGATCTAGCAGTGGCGGCGTAGAGACAGACCGAGAGCTTCAGTCTCCAGACTTGCCTTCGCATTTTAACCCTTGGCGCACCAGTCCCCACAGCATCTCTCCGCAGTGATGGCAGAACGTCGGCGAGCGATACGAGTGGACAGCCAAGACGTGGGGGCGGAGCTTCAACCCAGCCAGGGAGGCGGAGCCTGGGGAAGGAGGGGGGAGGGGCAAACTGACTGACACATTCCGTGAGAACTCAACATTCCACAGCTTCAACAGGTTCTGCCCTGATCTGAGCTCCTGTGCAAAAGAGCCAGGCTTCTTTGCACAAGCAGTGACAAGCCTGGTGTCCTTCCTTTTGTGCACTTCCTTATTTGCACCACAGGGGGCAGTCTCGTACCAACCCATTTAAACATTTTAAATCTTTTTGCATGATATAACCCTAACCCTTTTCTTACATATATCATGCAAAAAGATTTACACAGTAAGAACATTGTCACTATGCATAATATCACTGTGGGAGTAGTGGTGAGGGCTCTGGACTCTTGACCGGATGGTTGTGGGTTCAATCCCAGGTGGGGGACACTGCTGCTGAACCCTTCAGCAAGGTACTTTACCTAGATTGCTCCAGTACACTTACTACTAATTACAAAAAGACAACTAGATTTGACATGCATATTTGTGACAGTGATAAAACTCTAAGCACTTATCGGCTGGCTAGCGTTTAGACTTCTGTACGTTCTTGGTAATGGACCCCTTCCTGTAGTCGCTGCTCGGAGACGGGCAGGATTGTGGGGTGTGTCTCCCCCCGTACCTGACATCACCACCTCTACGAGGTCCCCTTCGCGGATCACATCGCTCCCGCCCAGCCGCTGCAGGACGTTCTCCGAGCTCGGGGCGTGTCGGAACAGCAGGATCTTATCAGTCAGAGCCAGGAGGACACACTCTGGAGCCTGCAGAGAACAGCAAGGCTGTCAACACCTAGCCCATGCTCCATCCACAATGCATTCAAAACAGCACTGCAAATCCTTCATCTTTCTGAGGACACACTCGTAACTTTTTGCATTAGCGATTTTCTTTTTAAAGAATCTCATAGAGACAGCGCCACCTGCAGTTTAAAAGATGCACTGCAGTGATGGAAATGAGAATCCTTTTGCAGAGCACCTTCGTCCATTCCAGGTTTTACTATGCACTTGATTAGCCAGAATCCAGGTAACAAGCTCAGGTGTGTCTTATTAAACACATAGCAGCTGATCGATCTCTTAAGATTTTAAAGACTTATTCCTATTTTTGACCCATGGTTAAATTCTTAAAACTAGGCTCACTTTTTAACCCTTTAGGTCCTCAGCTATGCACTACTCTGTAATTATTATTATTATTTGTTTATTTAGCAGACGCCTTTGTCCAAGCGACTTACAGAGACTAGGGTGTGTGAACTACGCATCAGCTGCAGAGTCACTTACAACTACGTCTCACCCGAAAGACGGAGCACAAGGAGGTGAAGTGACTTGCTCAGGGTCACACAATGAGTCAGTGGCTGAGGGGGGATTTGAACCAGGGACCTCCTGGTTACAAGCCCTTTTCTTTAACCACTGGACCACACAGCCTCCTGTAATTATAAATGTAACTTGCTGTCATCCTAACTTGTTGCATCCTAGTTCATATTGTATTCTAGTAGTATTATTATTGCACTTACTGTAAACTACACTGTATTTAAATATGAATCTTGCATTGTAACCCTGAACTGCCCTGTAACACCTGTGTGAGTCGCCTTGGATAAAGGCATCTGCCAAATAAATAATAATATATAAATAATAATATTAATAGTTTTTTTTAAATGTATTACAATACAGGTCATAATCTTGTTCTTGGCTGTTTAAGATTCATTGTGATGTTAAAGATGTTCTGTGTGTTTCAGGTCACCAGGTCATTGGTGACTGGGAGGCAGCGTGTGTGCGTGTGCGTGTGCGTGTGCGTGTGTGTGGTTTGGGGGTGGGAGGGATGCACAGTGGAAAATATTTTTTGGCGCACAGCAAAACAAAACTCTGAAAACAGCAAACTTCCTGACTCAATTAGGCGCCTACTCACAAAGCTTTCTTCAAAGGTTTTATGAACTAAATAAAGTTATTTGTTGGCATGGCATTGCTCTTTGATATAACTGTAGTCCAGGGAGACTTTGAAAACACAGTCTGTTTCTACACCATTAAACCTGCAGCTCATTCACAACGCCAGACCCTGCTATTCGAATTATTTAGTTCATGACTTCCATAAGTGTTAAACCTTAAGGGATGGCTTCACAGACACCAATAGCACTAATCTTGTAGTGTGTTTGTACTTACAACTCGGACCTGAGCTGGCTTAGAGTCAATCAGATTAAAAGCCCCCCTTTTTACACTTGAGCACAGACCTAACCCTAAACTATTTGCTTCACGAGACTTCCCTATGCTTTACCACGATTTACCTGTGCTTTGTTACACTTTGCTGTGCTTTTACTATGGGAAACTTTTATAAGGGTTAGTTTACCTTTTTTTAAAATATGATTTACCAGACCTCTCTGTGCTTTACAATGCTTCCCTATGCTTTACCAGACCTCTCTGTGCTTTACAATGCTTCCCTATGCTTTACCAGACCTCTCTGTGCTTTACAATGCTTCCCTATGCTTTACCATACCTCTCTGCGCTTTACAATGCTTCCCTATGCTTTATCAGACCTCTCTGCGCTTTACAATGCTTCCCTATGCTTTACCATACCTCTCTGTGCTTTACAATGCTTCCCTATGCTTTACGAGACCTCCCTGTGCTTTACAATGCTTCCCTATGCTTTACCATACCTCTCTGCGCTTTACAATGCTTCCCTATGCTTTACCAGATCTCTCTGTGCTTTACAATGCTTGCCTATGCTTTACCAGACCTCTGTGCTTTACAATGCTTGCCTATGCTTTACCATACTTTCACTGTGCTTTATTACACTTTACTGTGCTTTTACTGTCGGGAAACGTGTACAAGGGTCCCAACGGTGCATTTGTTACTTCTCTGTAGTAAAGGGCAGTGTGGGAAAGTGAATCATTGTGATGCATATGAAGCTCTCATTGCTACACAAGCTTAGCGATTGTGGTTTCAGTGCAACAACGGAAAATTAAACCGCATCGGGCCCCCTATCAGAGCTAGCAGGAACCCAGCCCTTAAAGAAACAGCGTCTAATGTTTGAGGGTTCAAATGAAGTGCTACTGTCCAGTTCTAATTATTATACCGTTGCATTCTACTGGGGAGCCAGAGTTACAGCACTGCATCACATTTTGGTTTCTTAGTTTATTTTCTACTGCCTCTTGTCTTTTTACTCAAATACTGAAACCGTTTTATTTGCTTTAGAACATGAAAGAATAGATCACGTTGGTGCCAAAGGCCCTGGTAACTGTGGCCCACAGCGACGAAGGGTCAGGTTTGATTCATATGAGTATAAGTCATTGAGTTCAGGTCTGACCTTTTTCTGGATGATCTCCAAGGCCAGCTTCTTGACGGTCTTGAAGGAGAGTTGTGGCCGCGGGATGGAGACCAGCTCCCGGAACAGTCCGATCTGGAGCTGGATCACCGGCGGCTGCGCCCCTCGGGGAGAGAGCCGGGGCGGGGTGCGAGAAGCGAGGGGGAGAAGCGGGGTGGAAGACATCGCTGAGCAAGGAAACCGAGAAGAATTAACCGTACAAACATACCCTTTTGGACTTGGACACGTTTATATATATAAACGTGTCCCAGTATATATATAAATACTAGTAAGTAAATTCTCACCTTGACAATTCTGCAAAGTAAAAGCGTGCACTGTATGTAATGTAGCCTCTGGAGGTACGAGAACGTACCGGTTCTATTCCAGCTAAACAAGTCAAGCTGCGATTAGGTAAACTGCAAAGGTATGCCAAACACGAAAATAAATAGCAAGTTATGCGAATTCCTTACACTAATCTGATAAAACAGAGAGTAAGGAAGCAGGAACAACATATTAAAACATTATATTACATTAAAAATAGATTGTCCAAAAAAATAAATAAATAAATACATTTTCAAGCAAGCTGAGCGTAGTTTTTAACTGCGTGACCCGACGCGCTTGTCCGATTTGCGTACCAGTACGTGGTGTTCACGTTTCGATCGCGGTCTCTCTGTCGGACCTCTGCGTGTCACCTGTGCTGTCAGCTAGTCATCTCTGTTTGCGTGTCTGTGTGTCTGTCCGTCTGTCGGTCCGCACCTGTTCTGTCCAGAGAGATCTGTAAAACTCTGTTCTCTGTGCTGGTCGTGAAGCGAGTCTCTGCGTGTGTGGGTGAGAGAGAGAGAGTCTGAATTCTCAGAACAGACAGGAAACCAAACTAATCCCATCAATCGCCTCTTTACTAAACCCCCCTTAATGAGAATTATTAAACCCTTTCTTTGATGACGCGCGTCTCGAATGAGTCTCATTTAAACTGCGTCTGTCTGTCTGTCTGTGTGGTGTCAGAACTATAAGAAAATAATTGAAATAGAATTCCCCCTTATGAAAAAGTACCCTTTATTTATAGCACCTTGAAAAATACTATATTTACTGCACTGGTTACTTTTCTTATTACACAGCTGAGGGGCTTTTGTCCGAAACGTCCTATATATATATCTAACTACAGAATTATGGATAATCGGGAAATTCACATTTCAGCATTACAAGAGCCAATCAAATCTATGCGAGATGATAACTTGCTGTCCATTGTCTTTGGTTACGTCATTCCGGAACCTGTGACCGATCCACTGGGTTCCATTGTGATGTCACTGAAGAACAAGAACACTGGGGAGTTCTAATGGTTTAAAAAAAAAGGCTTCAAGCAACCATTTCAATACCTAAACACAAGATGAACTGATTCAGTTCGAGATTTCTCAGGTAAAACTAATACTGTAGTCACGGTGCTCTGCTGTAGTTAGTAACGGTATAAAACTGTTTAATAGAATCACTAGGGGGGAATATTGCTTGTACAATGGCTCAAGACTTCTGACTGTCCTCCCCAGGTTTCTCTGAAATGAACTCCCTGGCAGTTCCTGGGGTCTCCAGTGCTGCGTCGGGGATCCCCAACCTTTACCAGCAAAGGAGACCCTCCATCCGGACCCACCCTCACCACGCAGCCCACCATCTCAAACCAAGCGCAGGTACAGTGCAAGCCAGAGCTGTAGAGAGGGCTCCCCTTCCTGAGGAGATAAGCATGTCAGCGAGTGGCTTCATCAGAGAGTAACCGGGATAATCAGATTGAGAAAGTGTGCCAAGGACTTTCCCTAATCAAGAAACCTCTGCTAAAGATATAATGAAAGCCTTTTACCTGTGAACGCTGTATCAGATCCAGTAACACACTGTTCTGTTGAAACTAGAGACTGAGGGCTGAATAGGGAGTTTTCTATGGCAAAAGTGTAAAATGTTAAAAGGAGCTGACACAGTTAACCTTAAGCACAGTACAGAAATAGAGATAGATGGCAATTAAGTTGAAATAGACTCAGGACAGAAGGTAGGAGACTCTTCTTCACACAGAGAGTGGTGAGGGGATGGAATGGGTTACCTAGTCATGTTGTTGAGGCTGAATCACTGGGATCCTTTAAGACCCGACTTGACAAAGTTCTGAGATCAATCAGCTGCTCGGAACCAGACAAGCTCAGATGGGCCGAATGGTCTCCTTGTGTTCTTATTTACTTATACAAAAAAATACATACATAAAAATAAATATTATTATTCTTATTTTTAAATACATATTTGAACTAATCCTATCGGCAAAATCATTGAAACCTATACAGAATGGAAACCGGGTCAGATTTCTGAAAGTATTTTGTGAGCTAAAACCAGTTGAACAGAGAAACACACGCTTGCTATATTGAGGGCGTGTTCTACTTTGAGGTTGTTCTGTGGTTCAGGTTCCCGCAGGAAGTCCCGCCCCCCGAACTACAAGTACCGCTGGCTGAATCGCTGGCTGGAGACTCTGATTGGTCGGTGCCGGACTCTGTACCACATCATTGGCCTCTTCACAAACTCCCGCTACTTCGATAACTTCATCCTGGGCATCGTGGTGCTCAACACTGGCACGCTGGTGGCTCAGACCTTCGACATTGTGGCAGTACGGGGAGGTAAGGACTAGAAACAAAAGGCAAACATTTCCATATTACCTTAAAGCCCCTCAGTGAGGCTTCCCTTTTACTGTGCAAAAATAAGGCTTAATTCCATCAAGGGGTTCTGGTGACATGATACACCCACAAGAGCGCTTGTGGTATTTAAGTGGTCCAGACTGGCTTTCCACGTGAAAGCACCATCGCTTGGAGGGTGGATCGACTCTTTGTTTTCTCATGTCAACACTAGCAATATATTTTGGTTCCTTCTTGCTTGTATTTTATAAACTATACTATACTGTTTTATACAAGATGAAATAACATAATCTCTCTCTCTCTCCTCTCCCTCTTCTCTCCTCTCTCCTCTCTCTCCTCTCTACTCTCTCCTCTCCCTCTCTCCTCTCTCCTCTCTCCTCTCCCTCCTCTCTCCTCTCTCCTATCTATCTCCTCTCCCTCCTCTCTCTCCTCTCTCCTCTCTCTCTCCTCTGTCTTCTCTCTTCTCTCCTCTCTCCTCTCCCTCCTCTCTCTCTCTCTCTCTCTATCTCCTCTCTCCTCTCTCCTTTCTCCTCTCTCTCCTCTCTCTCTCTCCTCTCTCCTCTCTCCCTGCCCAGGCTGGTTCTTCTCAGTCATGGACGCTAGCTTCCTCGCAGTCTACCTGTTGGAGTTTGTTCTCAAGGTCTCTGTGTTGAGGAAAAAGTTCTTCAAGAATGCATGGAATGATCTGGGTAAGAAACCCAACCTGACATTGAGATCAATCAGCTGCGAGGAACCGGACATAAGAACATAAGAACATAAGAAAGTTTACAAACGAGAGGAGACCATTCGGCCCATCTTGCTTGTTTGGTTGTTAGTAGCTTATTGATCCCAGAATCTCATCAAGCAGCTTCTTGAAGGATCCCAGGGTGTCAGCTTCAACAACATTAAGCAATGACAAGCGACTAGAAGTCTTTTTCAATGTCTTCAAGTGCTTTGATTAGAAGAAACGCAAGGTTAGTGTCTGATAGGAGCTGCACACACTGCTCTTAACAGGACCATTGAGAGATCCTTCACACGTCATCCATCGGGGGTGGAGTCCACAGCAGCCAGGGATACAAGCATGTGAATCAAAACTCACTTCAACACTGAAGACATTGAAAAAAATCGTTTTATTAAGTTTTATTAAGAATGGCCTCATCTCGTTCGTAGATTCTCTTGTGTTCTTATGTATGCCAGGAGGCTTGGTGGTCCAGTGGTTAAAGAAAAGGGCTTGATGCCAGGGGGTCCTTGTTTTTAATCCCGGCTCAGCCACTGACTCCCTGTGTGTGACCCTGAGCAAGTCACTGAACCTCCTTGCGCTCCGTCCTTCGGATGAGGCGTAAAAACAAACAAGGTCCTATTGGAAGCAGCAGTTGTTGACGAAGCATAGCTCACCCCCTAATCTCTGTAAGTCGCTTTGGATAAAAGCGTCTGCTGAATGACTCATTCATAATAATAATCTTGATTCTAGCAGGTTTTGCCCTGATCCTTGTCTGTCTCTCTCTGCAGACTTTGTCATTGTTTTCATGAGTCTCATCGACTTTATTCTTCCTCTGATCGAGTCCTCGGGCAGTTTCAGCGGAAATGCCTCCTCGGTATTCCGGATTCTCCGAGTCTTCAAGGGAATCCGGGCCATCCGGGCGTTCCGAGTGCTCAGGACTATCCGGTGAGGGGGGGAGTGCATATCCCTGCAGACGAAGATCTCGTCCTGTTGAACAGCTTTAAAGCATGACCAGTTGGGGCAGCAAGATTTTGAATATTTGCCCCTCGTGAGGAAGTCTAATTTAACAGGACAATCTAATTGAGTAGGATGCATTTTAATCCATGCTTCCAGTAGCGAGTTCATTATTTGAACCTGTCCTCATAGCTCATTGAGTCCTGGGATCAGCCTAGTTCTCTGTACCGTCTCCAGTTCAGTGATGATTTTGTAGTGACCAGAACTGGACACAGTATTCCAGGTGGGGTCTAACTAGAACATTGTATAACCTAAACCTCCCTAAGACTTTTGGCAATGTGACCTAACAACACGTTTTTGAATATAGCTGATAGAAATGATTCCAGCAGTCACACCTCCCTCCTCTCCCTCTCTCTCTCTCCCTCTCCCTCTCCCTCTCCCTCTCCCTCTCCCTCTCCCTCTCTCTCTCTCTCTCTCTCTCTCTCTCTCTCCTCAGTTTCCTCCAGAACCTCCAGGCTATCATGTCCACCTGCATGCAGTCCCTCCAGTCAATGGGAGCCATCATTGTGCTCATGTTCACCTTTCTCTGTATCCGAGACACTACCAGCAGCTCACTGCACTGGGTCATGCTGCAGAACCATGCAGACAGTCTTGGGTATTCCTGTTCTCTGTGCACATGCAGTCACTCCCTCGGTGTTGTATATTAGCCAGCGTCAGAGTATAATTGTGTAAAACTGAGAAGACGTTTGGAACATTTTCATCTACTCGTCTGAGCAGATCTCAGCGGGTTGATTCACTGAGCCCATCTGAGCGTTTAGCTACTTAATTATACTTCAGAAAAGTATTCTATTTGCTGCATAGATCTCAAGTGTCCAGCTTTGAAAGAAATGCATGTTATTGCATTGTGTTTTTATTTTAAAACTGACATGCGGTGCTGCAGGATGTTATCAGTTTTCTTGTCCCGTTTGCAGTGTCCCATTTGGGTCTATTTACATGATTAGATGCTATTCCTAAAAGTTGGTGTGTGGTTAAGATAGCTAATTGCAGTTTTTTAAAACTACCTTTGCAGAAATATATTATAGTATTCTTGACCAGCTTTTTAATGCACTGTGATGCATAAGCAGAGCAAAGGTACTTAAATTATGCAGTAGATTAATAATCATCATTATTAGGCCCACAAATATGAAAAAGTTGCTTGATAATCTCTCAATGCTTGTTGTGCAGGTCTATAAAGAAAGTGACTCAATATTGAACCCTTTTATCTACCATGTTTTTACAGTATAATATATACATTTGTCTGCATGTAATATTTTCTTTAGAGTAGGATTTTTCTTGTGAGTCAGAGCTGGCAGGCTGTGCTCCTTAGCTCCGGTCCTCAGTCATGTTCGCTGTGATATTCCGGGAGATGTTCTACCAGTCGGACCCGGATCGCTTCGGCACCATGTTCAACACCATCTTCACACTCTTCCAGCTCCTCACCCTGGACGACTGGTCCTACATCTACACCACCAGCAGGGAAAGAGGTGAGCCAGCCTGCCCCTCCCTCCCCCTGTCTGAAGCCACGGGTCCCCTTCTAGCTCTGTACATATACAGGTAGTGGAAAATGGAAACATCTGGGTAAATGAGGGACACCAAGTATATTGAAAGCAAGGGCTTCCACACAGGTGTGGCTCATGCGTTAATTAAGCAAATAACATCCCAGCATGCTTAGGGTCATGTATAAAAATGCTGGACAGGCCTGGTTGCCTATAATTATGGCTAGCATGGCTGCAAGAGGAGACCTCAGTGACTCTGAAAGAGGGGTGATTGTTGGGACGCGTTTGGCAGGAGCTTCAGTGACCAAGACAGCTCAACTTGCTGATGTTTCACGAGCAACGGTGTCTAAGGTGATGTCGGCATGGAACTCCGAGGGAAAGACATCATCAGCAAAGGGCAGCAGCAGGCGGAAGCGCATACTCCAGGATCGTGATATCCGTGCATTAATTCGAAGTGCAAGGCAAAACAGGCGAGCAACTGCAGATCAATTGACTGCAAATTTCAACCTGGGACGCGAGCGGCCAGTTTCATCAAAAACGGTCCACCGAGAACTCCACAGAGCGGGATACCATAGTGGCCCATCGCCCTATTAAGTGACTTTACATTGGGGTTTCCATTTTTTTTTGTAGTTTGTTGTAGTCCTAGCATCCTAGTTCATATTGTATTTTTGTAGTATTATTTGCACTTACTGTAAACTACACTGTATTTAAATACAAAGCTTGCATTGTAACCCTGTGCTGCCCTGCGACACCTGTAAGTTAGTTAATATAGTCAACATGTACTTTGTTAAATATGAAACTGTACATGCTGTAAATTCAGAGCTGTTGGGATGACAGCATGGGATACAGCGAAGGCAAAGTCTTGTAAACACTGTAACTCTCTAGTGGAAATGTTCAGTGTTGAGATGGCTGGTTCTGACAGTACCGTCTCCCTTCACTCTTCCAGGATCCTGGTTCATCATTATCTTCCTGGCTCTTTACATTGTGGTGGAGTATTTCACCTTCCTCAAGTAAGTGCACACAGGAAGTGACCCAGATGACCCAGGAAGTGCAAGACAGTCTAAAAGCATGGCTTACAAACGGAGATCACTTTAACCGACTGTAGTTCCAAATGTTTTTACATTTTGTAAAACACGTGTTTCTTTCAAAACTACACATTTGCGACCTGTCTAATGAATGGATGTGCACGGTGGAGAACTGCTGTTAGCTATAATTACTTTAGACAGACTTGAGGGAACACGAGGCCTCTTGTGCAGGAACAGCGGCTTGAAACCTGGTTCCAGGAGACCTAGTTTGAGGTCGCTGTATCAAACCGTCTCCCTGTGTGGAAGCCCTTCTGATCTCCGGTTTTGCTTTTCAGCTTGTTTATCGCAGTGTTGGTCGATAACTTCCAGCTCACTATCAAGAAACGAGTGGCAAGGAAGAAACTTAAGGTGATGCTACAGCTGGAAAGAACGCTGCAAGAAATGCATTACCTTCGCAGTGTCCTGAGCTGTCCGTACCACAGCGTTAGATTTTGTATCACGTTGCCGATACAATTTTTAATCACAATCATTGGTTATAAATTTCTCAATGTGGGCGCTCGCCAGGGGAAAGAGAATATCTTCCAAGGATCGCAGTGTATCCAAATAACGCTCCCTCCTGCAACACTGCTGGTTATCACAATGCCCCACTCATATCATCACCAGCATTGTTGCAGGAGGGAGCGTGATCCGGACGCACTGCGATGTGCAGAGGAAAAAAATATCTCCTTCTCCTGACGAACGTTCCCAAATAAAAGTATGATGCGTGAATAAAAGAAAAATCAAAGCAATCAAGATTATGTTGGGGGAAAAAAATGCTGGACACAGCAAAGGTAACGCAATGCGTTTCTTGTAAACACTGCAGGGGGGGTTCTGGAAGACTTTAAGACTGGGTTAAGAAGCTTCTATTGAGAGTGAACTACTTTTGTATTCTTGCAGGTGGGCATGCATTTTATTAACACAGCTTTTTAAAATCTTCCAGTCTACTGCCAAATTCGACTTTGAGGATGACATGGGTTCTCCTAAGAGAAGGGGTAAGCAGTGTCTTATTAATTCAACTTAATGTTCGTTATAATAACTATAGCTAACAAAATAATCCCATTAATGGTTATGCACTTGGCTACACAGGTCTCAAAATGTGCAGTTTTGAAAGAAACACGTGTTCTAGCAAATGTATTTTAAAACAGACATCTGGTGCTGTACTAAGTTCTCAGTTTGCTTGCCTTGTCATCCAGGAAGTCTATGGGGTAAGTGACACTTCCTGACACAGAGAGTGGTGAGGGTGTGGCATGGGCTACCTAGCCATGTTGTTGACGCTGAATCACTGGGATCCTTTAAGACATTGATTAGCTACTAGTGTGGACGGACAGAGACACACCTCCATATGTCCCCACAATCTGATTGCGTTAAATAATGTTCAGGCCAAATTTCATCACCCTTTGTTAAGACTTTTTCCAGATGTATGCAAAATAATGACACAAATGTACAGAAAGACATTTGCATCAAATCCATGAACATTATACACCTGTAGCCATTGTTTGGCTACTGTGGACCTTGTGGATTTGAAGAACCGGTTTCACTCCTCTCCTAATCATTGTAGAGCTGAAGCTTGTAGTCGATCTCCTCCTAGCGGCTGATGAGTTAATAAATACTGACATCAGCATCAGACCCATACTTACCTTTTGACTACAGAGTCTTTAGCTGAATGGTAAGACGTTCATCTTTGAAACGTATAGTTGCGGTTCGCGTCCGACCCTCGGCCTCTCCATTCAATTGAATACACTGAGCTGTTCATTCATTGCAAGCTGTGTGACAGACTGCCTTGTCTGTGCCCCTTTAGACAGCCAGATGGAAACCGAACAGGACGACGAAATGTTTCTGAAAAACATCATTAAAGAAAACTACAGTCAGAGGAAGTACCCTGAGAAGTAAGCAAGGGCTTTATTGTACTCCTGTGGGTTACAGTGTGAATGGCCTCCTCTCGTTCTCATAGCTCTGTTCTCCTCCCCTCTCTCTCAGGGAAGCTCAACTCATGTTCAGATATTTCCAGCTGCTGCTTGAGATTGAGAAGCATCATCACTCGTTCAAAGCGCAGGCAGCCACGCTGGAGAAGATCATTGATTCCTCCTTCGAGGTACTGAGATTCTAGAAAGAGTCTCACAATCACAGCGCTGTGTCCACATAGAACAAGTTTCCTTCAACTGAATGCATTAGAAGTTACACACGTTGTTTAAAGGAGGCTTGGTGAGCCAGTGGTTGCAGAAAGGGGCTTCTTATCTAATCAGGAGGTTCAAATCCCGGCTCAGCCACCGACTCACTGTGTGTGTGTGTGTGTGTGTGACCCTGAGCAAGTCACTGAACCTCCTTGCGCTCCGTCCTTCAGATTAGACATAAAACAAACGAGGTCCTATTGGAAGTGACTCTGCAGCAGCAGCAGCAGTTGTTTATGATGCGTAGTTCACCCTCTAGTCTCTGTAAGTCGCTTTGGATAAAAGCGTCTGCTAAATGACTATAAGCTACCAGTTCGTGGAAGAATCAGACACCGCGCTGGTGTGTGTTCCTGGAGGATCTTGCGGCTTCTCCAATGCACCTCCAAGTGCTGCAGTTTCATACAGTCTCTAGACCCCTTTGCAAAGCTTAGTGCTGGCTTACCTCTGTGTGTCAGCAACATGATCACCAGGCAACTCCTGCTTCACACAAGGTCAGGTGAGGTCAGTTCTATTGATTCTTTCTCAGGCAATAAAACATTCTGTCCCTGACAGCAGCCAGATAACAGCATGCTTTGCACAGCTGTACTCAGAATCAGAGGTTTGCATTCATAATCTTTTCATTAACTCTGTACAGCACCCGACAAGACTATCTTATCTTGTGTAACGTTGCGTAGCCCATGATTACTGCTGATTAGGGTCTGTGATGCGGTTTGTACCCCTCTTAGCTTCACAGTAGGGTAGAAATAAAGACTCAAACACATTAGCTATGAAAACAAGTCTTCATTAAACTAGCACCTCTCATGGAAATAATGAAACGCACAATTGAATATATTAGAAAGAAACTTTAAGTTGGCACAAGTACTGCAGTTTTAAACGCATACGAAAGTATTGCTCCTTCCAAAATATATATATATATATGTGTGTGTGTGTGTGTGTTTGGTGAATAGACTACAAAGCAGGAGTAGATTAAGATAATGTAGTTGCTTCTTAAGACAACTAGTAAAGTACAGTCTTTTATGGATTCAGTCATCTGCAGGAAAACCTGTATTGACGACCTGAAATGAGACTTTGTTTAACACTTGGAAATGAGATCTGTCACTTGTAAACCACTCAGTGCAAAAACAAGTTGCCTTCTGCCTGTCACACTCCACACAGTGACCACGATAACTGCCTTGATTCCGCACCACACACCCCCTCCCCTCCTATAGACGTTTCAGAGAGCAATCCGACAAACTCTCAATCTGTAAACAAATATCTGTAACCCTTCAGGTGCTGAGCAATTATTACATGACTGTGAGGACCTCTGTGTGTGTGTGTTTGTCTATGTGTGTGTGTGTCTCTGTGCGTGTCTGTGTGTGTCTCTGTGTGTGTGTGTGTGTCTCTGTGCGTGTGTCTCTGTGTGTGTGTGTGTGTCTCTGTGCGTGTGTCTCTGTGTGTGTGTGTGTGTCTGTGTGTTACTGTGTGTGTCTGTGTGTGTCAGTGTGTTCGACTGTGTGTGTCTGTTAGTGTGTGTCAGTGTGTTCGACTGTGTGTGTCTGTGTGTGTGTGCGTGTCTCTGTGTGTGTGTGTGTCTCTGTGTGTTAGTGTGTGTGACTCTGTGTGTGTGTCTGTGTGTGTGTGTGTGTCTCGTGTGTGTGTATGTGTGTGTGTGTGTGTGTGTGAGTGTGTGTGTGTGTGTGAGTGTGTGTGTGTGTTAGTGTGTGACTCTGTGTGTGTGTGTGTGTGTGTCTCGGTGTGTTAGTGTGTGAGTGTGTGTCTCGGTGTGTGTGTGTGTGTGTCTCGGTGTGTGTATGTGTGTGTGTGTGTGTGTGTGTGTGAGTGTGTGTGTGTGTGTGAGTGTGTGTGTGTCTCAGTGTGTGTGTTAGTGTGTGTGTGTGTGTCTCGGTGTGTGTGTGTGTGTGTGTGTTAGTGTGTGTGTGTGTGTGTGTGTGTGTTAGTGTGTGCACGTGTGTGTGTGTGTGTGTGTGTGTGTGCGCACACTGGTCTCACTGTCCCTTTACCTTTTCCTCATGTCTGCAATCATTCCGAGTGGGTCTTAGTGAGAATCCGATTGCTTTTTTCTCTTTACATGTTTGATAAGTCTGTGTTAACAGTTCAGGAGCTTCTCTCCAGTTCTAGTTGTCTGCCATAGACATCTGTACCACAGGCTAGATCAGCCAAAGCCCCATTAGTAAGCACCAGCGCCATCTAGTGCACAGCAGTGTACTGCCAGGAAAAGCAGATTTGATTCCAAAGTGGCAGACCACTAGATACACTTTCAAATGTAGTAACTGCAAAAGAACCAACAAGTGATTGTAGACATAATAAAAAGGTAAGGGGTAGTCAATACATATATATATCTACATATATTATATTAGCTGACTCTCTCTCCTCTTCTCCCCATTGCAGACTACAGAAGAGGATTTTCACAAGGACTAGAAGTTTGGGTCTTGAGAGGCAGCACAATAAATACTTTGTTTTTATAACCCCGCCAGGGCCACCTGATGTCTTCAATCTGACAGCGGCTACACAATGGTTCTGAGTGCGTAACACCAAACTCAATGAGCGAGGAGAGACCGACACAGAGGGCCGACAGCACTGAGCTGTTTGTCTTCGCTGCCAGATTGAGTATATTGATTATTTCAATGCTGGAGGTGTTAGATCATCCATAACTATTAAACACTTGATGGTGCTAAATATGGAAACACTAAAGCTGGGAACACAGAGCTGCTGTGTGGCTTGGAACCCACAGTCCTCCATGCCGTTTGCCTGGGTTGCTCACAATACAGTTCTAGGAGTGAAGCTGCGGCTGGTCCCCGCTGAAGGGGGCTAGTTTCTGGGGGCCCCGGAGCTGCAGTACTGGGGGTCTCAGCCAGGGGGGCAGTGACCTGGAAGTGGATCCCGTCGCCGGGCAGGGGTGAGGGGATGAGCGGGCACAGCCAGGCCAGGTACCAGCGCTGCCCCAGGCACTCGCAACGCGTTCCGGCGCCAGCCCAGGCTGTACGGCCGGCGGCTGGAGTACCACTCCCGCGTGGTCTGCCCGCGGAGCATCAGAGTCACGTGGAAGAGGAGGAACGCAGAGGACACACAGGCAGCCCACCACGCAGGTGTCAGCGATGAAGGCGAAGAGGAACGCACGGGGGGTCACCTGACCTGAGAGAGAGAGAGAGGAGGAGGAGTAGAGGAGGAGGAGGAGGAGAGAGGAGGGGGAGAGAGGAGAGAGGAGGGGGAAGAGGGGAGAGGGGGAGAGGGAGAGAGAGGAGGGGGAGAGATGGGAGAAACTAAGAAGGGAGAGAGAGGAGGGGGAGAGAGGAGGGGGAGAGAGAGAGAGAGAGGAGGGGGGAGAGAGAGGAGGGGAGAGAGAGAGAGAGAGGGGGAGAGAGAGGAGGGGGGGAGGGGAGAGGGGAGAGGGGGAGAGAGGAGGGGGAGAGAGAGGAGGGGAGAGAGGAGGGGGAGAGAGAGAGAGAGAGGGGGAGAGAGAGGAGGGGGGAGGGGAGAGGGGGAGAGGGAGAGAGAGGAGGGGGAGAGAGAGAGAGAGAGAGAGCGAGAGAGAGGAGGGGGAGAGAGAGGAGGGGGAGAGGGGAGGGGAGAGAGAGGAGGGGGAGAGAGAGAGAGAGAGCGAGAGAGGAGGGGGAGAGAGGAGGGGAGAGAGAGGAGGGGGAGAGAGAGAGAGAGAGCGAGAGAGAGGAGGGGAGAGAGGAGGGGGAGAGAGAGAGAGAGAGAGCGAGAGAGGAGGGGAGAGAGGAGGGGAGAGAGAGAGGAGGGGGAGAGAGAGAGAGAGCGAGAGAGAGAGAGAGGGGGAGAGAGAGGAGGGGGGGGAGGGGAGAGGGGAGAGGGGGAGAGAGGAGGGGGAGAGAGAGGAGGGGGAGAGAGAGAGAGAGAGAGCGAGAGAGAGGAGGGGGAGAGGGGAGAGGGGGAGAGAGGAGGGGGAGAGAGAGGAGGGGGAGAGAGAGAGAGAGAGAGCGAGAGAGAGGAGGGGGAGAGGGGAGAGGGGGAGAGGGAGAGAGAGGAGGGGGAGAGTGTGAGAGGAGAGAGAGAGACAGAGAGAGAGGGAGAGAGAGAGAAAAAAAAGTCACTTGCTATTGTGATTGACAGGGCTGGGGGTTCTGTGACAGAGAGCGAATGAATCCTAGGGGGCGGAGTCATCACCCTAATGCGGTACGTGATGTGTCAGTCATGGACTGGAGGGACATGACTGAACTAGCTATCGCAGGGGGCGTGGCTAAGGGTATAACAGGGGGTGTGGCGATGTAATCGGTCCCTTTGATGTGGTTATTATTATTTATTTCTTAGCAGACACCCTTATCCAGGGCGACTTATAATTGTTAGAAGATATCACATTATTTTTACATACAATTCCCCATTTATACAGTTGGGTTTTTACTGGAGCAATCTAGGTAAAGTACCTTGCTCAAGGGTACAGCAGCAGTGTCCTCTACCTGGGATTGAACCCACGACCCTCCGGTCAAGAGTCCAGAGCCCTAACCACTACTCCACACTGCTGTGGTTATGATAAAGACCGGTAAAGTAAAGTGACCGTGTCTGTGTTGTGTGTTGATCTTTGCATTATTATTTCAGGACTGAACCCCGTGGTTTACATGCTGGCGATACACATCATGCGTAGAGCCAGTATTATTATTCAACCGTTTGCAAACCGGGAAAACAGAAAAGAAAGAACGGTTTTGAACCGTGACCTGTGCACTGCAAACCACTGGATCACAGGGACCAACAGAACAGAGAAACTGACTGTCCCTTTCGAGCAAGAAGGCTGTCTCACCGATAACCAGCATGATCCAGGGCATCAGCAGTAGCATGGTGCTGTGCAGGGTGAGGCCCTCCTGAAGAATGAGCATGAACACCTCCGAGTTGAGCACCACAGCGTACAGCAGCCCCGCGCTCATGTACAGCAGACAGCTCAGGAAGTAGCGGTAATTCCGGAAGCCCACGCACTGGCCGAAGAAAACGCAGTGGTGATCCCGTCGAAGCACACAGGCCTTGCAGTCGAAGCAGTGTGAGCAGCGGGGAGGGATGTGAGTCTCGCAGCTGTAGCAGTACCTGCAGCGAGAGGGGGTTATCTTAATTAGGCATCTTAAACAACTTCTAAAAAGTCGCACGCGTTTTACCATTTGGGGCTGCGTGTTCCTTTCTCATACTGTTTTAATTGAATTGCATGTGTGGCCTATTAAAGTGGTCAATTAAATCAGACAATTTTCAGTCACAGCGGTTTGATTTCATCTGCACGACAAATCGCAACGGGGTGTTCGAATACATTTGCACACTGCTGTAAGTCTCAAGTGTGCAGTTTGGAAATCTGCGTCCTTTCATTTTAAAAACCGATATCTGGTACTAAACTAGGTTGATGAAACTTCTGTTTGCAGACCTCGCTTTCAGATCGTCTTGCGCTTCCTGGGTCACAGGGAGAGCGACATCATCCTCACCCCTTCGCTGGCTTCTTTGCTGACTAACCAGCTTCTGAGGTGGAAGGATCAAGAAAGTAATGCTAAACGGACTTCCTGAAGGCAAGGCGAGCAAACTGAGAACTTTCTTCTGTCTAGTCTAATACCAGATGGCTGTTCAAAATGAAAATAAACTTTGCAATGGATCTTGCCGGAGGGAACAGTCCGGACTAGGAGTTTTTGTCAACGTCTTTAAATCAGTTTATAAAACACAAATTTTGTGTCACATGAAACGTGAAACACTCACTGACACAGCATTCCAACTGCTGTGTCTCCTCTGTGACTCCGCCCCCCCCCCCCCCCCCCCCCCCTTCCACGACCATGGTTCTAGAAGGCAAATCTTGAGTTCCAGGCTTAAAAAACGGCCGCTAAAACAAATTATATTACCAAATAAAATATAAGTGTGATGGTTGGTGTTTTTTTTTTAATTATTAACTTACTTCCAGCCTTGCCCGAATCCAGCTCCTTCGAGAAACACGCCCCGAATGCTGGGGCTCCTCTTCAGAAACAGCCTTGCGTTCCACATGATGTTGCCCAGCATGAAGAGCTGGGAGGCGATGTGCGTCGCTTTCCACACCGCGCTCCACTCGCCGTGCTTCTCTCCCGGTTCCCGGGGCGCCTCCACCACAACCAAATACATCACTTCGGCCGTGATGGCCAGCACCAGGAACGTGTTGATCACAATCGGCATGAACTGACAGCACGACTCGGCGCGGCTCCACACTCGACCCGACAAACGGATCATTTTTATTAAAGATTTTTAAAACAGTATAGCCAAAACAAGGATACGAAAACCGTGTTTAATTTATACTGCTAATGCTGGTCCACCAGTTTGGTTTAGTGTGTGCAATCATTGACGTAATTTCCAAATCAAACGAGTTCTAAGGTTCAAACCCCGACAGCGGCAATATATAATAATAATAATAATAATAATAATAATAATAATAATTAATAATAAAGCAGTATTTATTTTACGTATTTAGTTAGTTGCCCGCATTGTATTTTATAACTTTCCTTTGTACAGTAATGTGGTCGCGGTATTCATTCAAATGGAAATTAATTTGGCATTAATGATTCATATCAGAATCCTGCACAATAACCTTACCCAGCTCGATATTGATTCGTTCTTGTTGTTTGGCCACATCATGCAAAGCATTTGAAGTGTCTCTTATGTTGGCTGAGCAGCACACACACGCAGAAGTTCAATCTGTACAAATCTATTTTTCCAGAAGAGAGAAAATGTCACACGGACGTTTGAAATGATTCGAAACTGACAACTTAAAAAATGACCAATCACGACAACGACTTCTCTACAAAACACACGTAGTGACGTCTATAATTATCTCTGTTATTAGTAAATATGTGAATTTGCGTTAAACCGTACAAGGAAACGCACAGACAGTAGGCTATTGGCGATTCTAAAAAACTAAAAGAAAAATCAACACCCGGATTATAATAATAATACTATTAGCTCTAATAAATAAATATCGCGTGACTTCCTGTATTCATAAGCCTTTTTAAATATATTTCGATATATTTTTTTTTATTTTTAAATACCCCTTCCGCCCACCTATCGAAACACAACACGGACCTTTGCTCGCTGTTCAGTTCGCAGGCGCTCCGGTTTACAATAATAAAAAGAGCGGTGAATCCGGCGCCATTTTGGCTCCACAGTCGCGCAGAATCGTATAATTATCCATAGAGAGGTTGGAGCCAACATGGCGGACACAGCCGTGCAGTTTCATGGCCTCCCTGATTCTATGAACAAAAACAGGCGGGGCTTGCTGTTGTGATTGACGTGTTGGGGGACCAATAGAACAGTGGCATTTTTTTTTTTTTTTTTTTTTTTTTTAAGAATTTTAAAGTGTGGCGCTGGCTTACCCCTTTTAACCAATAGAGAGAGCTGAAAGACAGTTGGGCGGGAGCTTGTTGTGCTGACTGTGTTTATTTATCTGTAGAATAGAATAAGTCATACTGAGCTTTAAACAAAGTTTTTTATTTTTTATTTTTATTATATAGGATCAGCTGAATAAAAGACGCTAGATTTTGCCTTCAGTTTGCGCTTCTCACCTGAAGAGGTGCTATCGTATTTTAAAGACATATTTAGTGATCTTATTAAAATGTTACACCTATATATATATATATATATATATATATATATATATATATATATATATATATATATATATATACATACACACAGAAGCACATTAAAACATCTAAGAGCACTTGTAAAGTGTGCACATATATTTGTAAAGATAAAAGTAAAGTCACATCTAGATAAAACAGATATTCAGTCTTAAGAACTCCTCATGCAAAACTAGCATTCTTGTTTATGGCCTAGTTTGCCAAATATATAAGAAAAGAAAATATGTAAGACTAGAGACAGGCACAGCATTATATACCAGACCTCTCTGTGCTTTACAATGCTTCCCTATGCTTTACCAGACCTCTCTGTGCTTTACAATGCTTCCCTATGCTTTACCAGACCTCTGTGTGCTTTACAATGCTTCCCTATGCTTTACCAGACCTGTGCTTTTAGTATGGGACACTCTTATAGAGCCCACCTGTAAACAGTCTTACAGAGGATTATCATCGCAGTGCACCCTGGGAAGGATATGGGGATGGGAAGCAGTCCGGTCTGTCCCTGCTGGCTCTTGGCCGCCTTTCTAATCAGCTGTAAGCCTGTGCAATCCCAGTGGACTCCGGGTCTCGGCCGGGGGAGAGGCAGGGAGACGGGGTGCGAGGATGGAATCGTGGCAGCTGGGAGGCAGTGGAGGAGCCCAGTACCCTGGAAGAGTTCAGCAGGAGCTGCGGCACAGGTCAGTCCCCTCTGTGTCTGTCATTCCCTCCTGTGCTTTACTGTGCTTCATGAAGCTTCACAATGCTGTGTCTGTACTGTACTTTAAATAGGATTTTACTGTGCTGCTCCCTGAGCCCCCCCCCCCCCCCCCCCCCCGTGCTGCCTTTATATATGCATATATATGCATTTAACATGCAGCAGTGTGCAAATTTATTAGAACACCCCATTGCTTCTGTATTAGAACACCCCATTGCTTCTGTATCAGAACACCCCATTGCTTCTGTATTAGAACACCCCATTGCTTCTGTATCAGAACACCCCATTGCTTCTGTATCAGAACACCCCATTGCTTCTGTATTAGAACACCCCATTGCTTCTGTATCAGAACACCCCATTGCTTCTGTATTAGAACACCCCATTGCTTCTGTATTAGAACACCCCATTGCTTCTGTATTAGAACACCCCATTGCTTCTGTATCAGAACACCCCATTGCTTCTGTATTGGAACACCCCATTGCTTCTGTATTAGAACACCCCATTGCTTCTGTAGTTCTGATTTGTTGTGCAGATGAAATCAAACCACTGGAACTGAAAATCTTGGAAAATTGTCAAAATAGGCAAATTGGTTATTGTCTAATTTGATAGCCCACACATGCAATTCCTTTAAAATAGTAAGAGAAAAGGAACAGAGCCACACGTGGTAAAATGCAGGAGACTTTTTAGAAGTTGTTTAAGATGCCGAATTAATTAAAAGCACAAAGTGGCTCAACTTTTCTCATTTTCATGAAAAAAAAACGACGTCTATTTACGCGCTTTGTCCACTAGGTGTCGCTGCTGTATTAGATAGAAAATGGGACGTCAAAAAGATCTTTACAATGCTACACGAGTCGTGCGTAAGTGTGAACGTCAATGCCAATCCGTTCGCCATTGACCCGTCACTCCGCTTGAAACAGCACCTTTTCTCGTAGGTTTAATGGTGCATCGCCTGTGTTTAGAGAGAAGACATGTTTGGGGGCTCTATAGAGGCCACCAGGGGGGCTTTGAACTTGTTAAAATGTCACCAGGATGTGATAATGAGTGAAACAGAACACGATATACAAAGTTTGGTGTTTTTTTGCCCTGCCCACATCACTGCTTTCTATCCCCCTTGTCCCGGGACGCTGTCCTTGTTAAAGGCATATCATTAATCTCCCGCTATGACAGCCTGCTCAGTTTCTCCTATGTGACCCCCAGGACTTCACTGTCTGGAAACTGTATGCCTGTGTCGGCTATTTTGGCTCCAGCTTCCCATTGCATTGTACACAACGCCGGCTCCGTTTTGGAGCCACAATGGCGCCACTTTCCGACCCGATAATCCAGAGCTGCGGGTTGCCAAGGCAACAGCTTGGTAATCTTCTTAAAGGGAAGAAAAGTCGCTGGGAAATCCTTTAAGGATAGGGCATGTTAAGCTGATTCAGCACGTGTAAGCATGGGGACGGACTTCATTAGTGCCCCCTGGGACTTTGGTGTCGGATCTGATCTAAAGGGACCACCCTGGGAGAAAGGGTCTGGGTGGGACGGGAGGGATTGTCCAGTGTTTGATGCGCTACGTTATGTGCGCCTTCATTGCATGTCGTGTCTCTGTTTTTGAGTCTGCAGTGCACATTTCTAATTTAAAGGGATCTACAGAGGATATCAATGACAAATCTTAATGTGTTCTTATAAGTTTGCACACTGCTGTGAGAAAACTGGCAAGCGAGGCCCATCTAGTAGCTGATTGATCTCAAAACTTTGTCTAGTTGGGTCTTAAAGGATCCCAGTGATTCAACATGACCAGGTAACCCATTCCATCCCCTCACCACTCTCTGTGACCTGTCCATTTGAATATTCTATTGTGTGTGTTCTGAATGATTCTCTATTAGTTTCTATCTAAATCAGTATTTGCCATGTTTACTAAGAATTCCAGTAAAAATTCCTTCTGAAAAGACATGATTTTGTGAAGTGAGGTGGGGAATCCTATTAGCGTGGCGCATGTTCAATGAAGCCTGTGCAACACTGATATCATTCCCCACCCACAGGCTTGGTTTGTTTTCAGTCCGTTATAGTAGTCAGTATACCAAAGAACACTCCAGACTGGAACATATAAAATAATAGGAAAATGTCGATATGAAGTATAATTTCAAATGCAGTGATTACTCTTAAATCTGGCACATATTTTGTAACACTCAGAATATTACATTACCGGTATTAAAGCTCTTGGAAAGAGCTCTCTTGTGTCGTGATAAAATACCCACTACAGACAGGATATCAGCAACAGCTGGATAGTTCAGTCCAGGGCAGGGACCCAGACTGTTCAATAGAGACTCCATGAAGAGTTTTATTTGTAAGTATTTAAAGGCTATCCTGTAACTATCGTCTCTTTCAGTGAGCAGCGCAGGATGGAGTTGCAGAAGATGCTCATAACCCTGCATAGATACCAGCACCTGTAAGTGACCCTGGGGACAGGGGACAGGGGACAGGGGACAGGGGACAGGAGGCAGAGAGGGTCTGTATGGGGTCTGCCGTGAAATATTAATGTGTCGGGATTAGGGAACACAGCCAATCTTTCACATCTGGAGGGTTCCATTATGTGATGTCACGGGACTGTGTGTGTATCTGTAGCGTGATGTCACAGCGCTGTGTTTGCTGTGTGATGTCACGGTTGTGTGTGTGTGTATCTGTAGCGTGATGTCACAGCGCTGTGTTTGTTGTGTGATGTCACGAGACTGTGTGTGTGTGTGTGTGTGTGTGTCTGTAGCGTGATATCACGGCGCTGTGTTTGCGGTGTGATGTCACGGTTATGTGTGTGTGTGTTTGTTGCATGATGTCACAGCGCTGTGTTTGCTGTGTGATGTCACAGCATGGTGTGTTGTGTTTGCAGGATGCGTGTGTCCGAGCTGCAGGCTCAGTGGCGCGAGGTGAGCGAGAGAGAGAGGAGAGCACGACTCCGCAACCAGCAGCTGCTCCGAGACTTCCAGAGAGTGGAGGAGGCCATGGGGGAGCTCTCCGAACACAATGCCGCCATGAGCAGGATACGGGTAAATACCTGGGGAGGTGCGGGTAAATACCTAGGGGGTTACAGGTAAATACCCAGAGATGGGCAAGAATTAAGCTAAATACCCAGACTAAGGGCATATTATATTAATGCTTGAGAGCAGACTATCATTAGGGGAGAGAATGCAGGTAAATGCATAGTATATAAATTGTGGTTAAATACCCAGACAGGGGGATGTCGGTTTCCATAGCCTTGGTATAGAATTAGTTTGCTAGAAATGTGGTTCAGTGATCAGCCCCGTCTCTCCCCACAGACAGAGTATGAGAGACAGCTGGAGAAACGCTTCCCTCGCTGGCAGAAGAAGCTGGAAGAGAAATGGAGAGCAGCACAGCAGAACAAACAGGTGCACCCCCCACACCCCTCCACCAGCAGAGCCTGGGGACCGAAGCGTGCTTGTTTGCTTCTGAAAGGAGAAACACTTACTGCTGCTGGTGCAGAAATAGTAAAATACAACTTGCAGCAGAAATCACAACCATTGAGTTAATTCTGCTGATTTTTAACACTAAGGTTTGGCCCCTTCATCTGTAGAGCGAGTACACTATTGTCCCCAGGCTAAAATCAGGATTAGAAACTCACGCTATTCCTGCATTTCTCAACTACCTTAGTTTAGGTAGATTATACAAAAAGACCAGCAATCAGCCCCCTGCTAATGTCCAAAAGCATCGCACATGTACAAAACTAGCTTAGAATAAAGGGACCAGTCCAGTCGTATTGTGATATCTACGAAAAAAAAGGGCCAGACCTGCAAGGATATCAGTAAAAGTGGCTAGACAGAATTGACTGCCAGTTTTCTCACCGTTTAAACTGGGAGCTAGCAGTAGTCCAATTTCTGTTTTATTTTATATATCCAAACTGGGCTTGAGTCACACAATTGGATCCCATTTCTGTTCAGCCCCTAGTGGTGACTGGATATTATTACAATCAATTCAATAAAGAAAATCACAAAAAAATGTATCTATATACAATTTAATTAATTGAGACAGTGATGGTTTTTTCTTTCCTGGGAAGCAGGCCGAATGGAGCTCTGAGCCATATGTCCTGAAGCCCGCACTGCATAACTTTGTACCAGGAGGGGAGAGCTGGAGAGAGGGTGTGCCCAACCCTAGAGCTGGAGCCCCACAGCATTCAAACACAGGCCTGGCAGGGAGGAGCTACATCCAAAGCCTCAGTAATCACCAGGTTCCTTGGCTGGGCGACTTCCTGGCCAAAACTAACCCCTTCCAGAATTACGGGGTAGCCCCTTCAGCTGACCCCCTAGCTCAGGGTGGACCTGGAAGGGAGGCGATCAACGACCCAAGAAGAAGGTTCCAATCCCTGCAGGAACCAGCCAGCTACCTCTGCCAGCAGAACGCCTTCCAGTGGGATTCCCCATTGGATTCCCCTCACGTTGGGCAAACAAATCCCAAGATCCCTTTCCCATCAGGATTGGGAGGAAGGCTGGGCAGGCAGAGCCGGGTGGAGGCGGAGCGGGCTGCCAGGCCGAGGGCTTCCCCCAGCAGTGGGGACTCCGCAGCAGAGAGAGGCAGCAGAAGATCCAGCCGGGCGACCAAGCCAGCGGTGCTTCAGGAGACGCTGCCCAGAGCAAAGAGGTGGGAGAGGATGGCTTCAGAGCCCCACGAACTGGATGTGAAACCAGGTACAGTTATAGTGGCTCCAGGATACAACTCCAGCAGGAAGGGTTTACCATTCATCTAGAGAGTCAGCTCTGCAATGGAGAGGTTTTAACAGTGGAGAGGTTTTAACTTTGAGGTTGCTAAGATGCTAAACCTCCAGATGTTTCCAGGATACAAAGGGTAATTCTATTTAAATGGATCGATATCGTTCACAACACCCTTGCATAGGGGCTGTTCAGCATATGGCTCTTAAGTCATATATGGTCCAATGATCTCCACATAATCTTTTGATTCAGACATGGAGTACTGAAGACTCTTAATGGCTTTGACAAGACTGCAAAGGCAATCGCTGGTTTATGGTCGTTGAGTAAAGAAACTTACTGTGTCTTCATGCAGTCTGGTTCATTCTTTATCTCTCAAGTTTTTAAATGTCTTTGCATGATGATGTATTTTTTGTATGGCTGTTTAAGAAATCCCTGGTCATTGGACAGCCTTGTCCTTGCAAATCTTCTGTGTATTTTCCATCCTAATGTTTGCCATGTTGTCCATGTAAAGTTTTTGTAAACGTTTTGAAATGCTTTACACTTGACCTTAATTGAGCAAAAGCATGTTTTTTTTTTATTGAACCAGTGCGACTGTTGTCCGCTGGAGTGGACCTGAGTGAGAACAGCTCTGTCAGCGGCGACACAGGAAGTGAGCAGTCCTGGAGGGTCAGGGAGAGGAAGAAGGAGAGAAGGAATGCTGGGAAAGGGCGGACAAGCCGGGAGGAATCCATTTCAGAGGAAAGCATTTCAGAAGCGTGAGTCTCTCCTGATGTAGACTCCTCCATTGCCAGTTTGATGAAAGTTGACCGTGATGTGTTTTGACAATTTGGTCAAGATTTTCAGTTCCAGCGGTTTGATTTCATCTGCACAACAAACCCAAACTACAATGGGATGTTCTATAAATTGCCACACTACTGTATGAACAGATATACAAAATGTGGGTAGCTGTCTGAATCCTTTTTGTGCTAATATGATGTGCCCTTCCTTAGGTCTCAGCAGCCACCTGAAGAATATGGACAGCTGGCTTCAAGCAATGGAAACTCCAGGAGTGAGAAAAGAGTGTCAGAGAGAGGTCTGGAAGAGTGGGATAAAAAGGGACGTCCCGTGAATATCACCACAGCATTCCCTGGGACCCAAACCAGAACGCCGTCCAGGTCGGAATCGGAAGAATCAGAAAAACTGGGGAGGAGGGACAGTCAGGAACAGGGAGAAATCTCTTTGGAGAAGGAAGCAGCACTCGTGAATGGAAGGATTGTCTCCATGGGGAGGGAAGAGAAAAGGGGAGAAGGAATCAGGGAGGAGGGGGATAGCTTGGGGACAGACGAGGAGGGAGAGGCAGTTTATTCGGGAGAGGAACAGCTGGATCCGGTGGAGCCGAGCCGGGAATCCTGTCTGGGGAATATTAAGGATGGGGGAGTTGGAGAAGATTTGGCATCTCCAGTTGCCATGGCGGTTGTGGATTCTGCCAAGGCAAATACTGAGGAAGAGCCGGAAATAGGATGCAAGGATAGCGAGGCAACCAGAGAGGTAGAGGAGATGGAAATGGGGAAGGAGAGCGAAATGTTCGGAGAGGAGCCGTCAGGGGATGAGAGTGAAGGCAGCGGGAAGGAGGAAGGAGGGAGACAGGGGGGAGAGGGGCAAGAGGAGGGAGGAGGGGAGGAGGAAGGGAGCGAGGAGGAAGAGGAGCCCGAGGAATCAGAGGAGGGGGAAGAGGAGGCAGGCGATGAGGAGGAATCGGAGGAGGAGCGCTCGGGAGAAGAGGAGGAGAAGGAGGAAGTCCCGGAGGAGGAGAGGAGTGGAGAGGGGTGCGATGGAACAGACTCCGAGGATGAAATTGTCGCCTCGCGGAACAGGTATCGACTTTCTCTGTGTTCAGTGATGAAAAACTACAGCCAAGATGGCGTTACCAATAAAGCCCTAACACTTGGGCTCCATGTTTGTAGTTTTATTGTTGGTGTCCTGGCAAGCGAAATCCAATGACAAAATCGGCCTATTAAACTATCTTAAAAACTACAATCAAGATGGCGGCACCAATAGAAGCCCTTGCACTTGGGCTCCATGTTCGTAGTTCTTATTGTAACAAAGTCCATTCACTTCTACTCAAGCTGACATAGACAGACACTAGCCATCCTGTAACCTTGTATGATATATTCTCTCGACAGGACAATGCCTTCCGAATCTCTAGGGGAGCAGATTGATGCAGAGGTGCAGTTGGACAGGACTGGAGGTATAGTATAGTACAGTATAGATCCCATTCATTCTACACGCTGTTTCATTTGAATATGTGATCTCTGCAGTAACATCAGAGGAAGGACAGTAAAGAGTCCCACCAGCTGCTGTTCTCTGTGAACGATGGCATGGCCATGTGATGTCATCTCTGCCAGCCCCTGCCACAGAGCTGATAGGTTACATTGTCACCTGATTGGAATAGAAGTTCGGTGCCTGGCAGTTAGGATTCTCCAGACAAGCTCAAAGCAGCTCAAAGACAGATTTAGATGAAAATGTTAACTCAATATTAAGGAGCAGCAGAACCCAGAACCGCTCCGAATGATTGCAAGCGCAGCGAAATAGTCAGGGGAATGCATAAAGCAAGCTGATCGGTCATTGCGTTTCCCAGGAGCTGCGCTGGCTGTTTCTGACGAAGGGGGAGGAGGGACAGAGAGCAGCGATGAGGAGGGGGAGCGAGGGGGGAGCGAGGCCGTCGAGAGCGAGGGAGAGGAAGAGGGGGATGAGATAGAGGCCCTGCTGGCTCCACGTGAAGACAACACCGATGAGAGGTAGGCCACCCAGCCCGAAATACCAAACTACAGCCTTAATGAAAAAGTCGATCATCATACAGGATTGGTAGGGGAGCGCAGGTTCCAGGCTGTGTGAAGTTCGTCGCTGGCGATTCCACAGGGAGCCTTGGCTGTGGCGCTGGGTTAGGGAGGCAAAACCAGCAGGGACTGGTTATACATTGAGATACAGTGACCCCTACTAGCCTTGGTGCCCGTTGAGCTCAATCACACACCTGCAGGGCTTGTCCTCCAGGGGGCGGTAGCTCACAGCCGCTGTGGAGCTCCTGGGTGTGAAGATGCGATTGGCTTGGGGATCGGAGGACGCTGAGCTGCTGTAGAGGAAGTGTGGGAGCATACTTGGACATCAATTGGTGTATTGGAAATCAATGTGTACAGATAGACAGGTTCCTCTATGTATTACCATATTCCAAGGCTCTTAATAACTAAGGAATGTCCTAACCAGGTTCCCCGGGGTGTCTAGAGCTGATGAGGAGTCCACACGGAGAGGAGATGGAAGGATCGGGGAGGAGAAGGAGACTCCAGCCCAGTGCAGCCCAGCACAGACCCAGCTGGAAGAGCACATGGAGGGGGGAGAGCATCAGAGGTACTGGTGGAGGGTCTGCAAGCAATACAACAAACACGCCGAAACCACAATAACAGCGTTGCAGCACCCCCTGCAGTGCTTACAAGAAACTGATTGCTTTACCTTTGCTGTGTCCCACCTTCATTTGTGTGTTTTATAATTCATACGTCCTGCGTATCTCTTACTGTATAAGAGATGGCATTTCTCATATCTTCATGGTCCTGTCACCCAAACTACACAAGATAACATCTCTAATACACATTACACACCAGGGCTGGGGTCAGTTACAATGCAGTTGTGCAATACGTAATTCATTCTAGCTGGACCTTGGCAAACCTGTGTACTTGTAATTCTAATTCTAATTCTAATTAACACCCATAACTGATCAATTACAGTTCAATTACGCATCTATTTGCCATTATCCTTGTATTTTCAACCACTTTAGGGGACCCCCATTTGTTTGAAAAAAAAAAAAAAGTTCTATAGTATGTTTCTGTATTTGTACCCGCGATCCTTGCTGGGTTATTTCGAATATGTAACTTTCTAGTGTAATTGTAATGAAATGTAGTGTAATTGTAGTTGTAATTGAATAAAACAGCATTGGAATTGGAAATGGAATTGGAATTGTTGGTGGAATTGGAATTGGAATTGGAATTGGAACTGGAATTGGAATTGGAATTGGAATTGGAATTGACTCAGGTCTGCTACACACAGGGCTTATAATTCCACTCTTGTTGCTTCTCCTAGGTTGAAATGTTGCTCAGTTCAATAAGGCCCTGTCCTAGCCAGCAATGCCCAAATGACAAGCTCAGCCCTTCAAAAAGGCAAGTGATTCAGATGTTTACAGACAGCACCATGTAGGCAATGCACATTAGAGCTCACAATATCACTTATACAACAGATTCTGAGCAAGCCCTCCCCTGTGAGGTGTTATTTTTTACCATCAGCGTTATCACTGCCTCCCTTCTGATGTGCTGACCTTGGTTCATTCCGCTTGGGTAGATTTTTAAAAACGCTTGTATGTGGCATGAAGATTTCAACTTCCTGCACGGTAGGTTAGAGCATCGGAGTGAATGTGACCTACAGCACAGGAAGTTACGTGTTTTTTTGGGGGGTTTTTTAGGGTGAAAAATGAAAAAATGTTCCTTGTCAAACCCAAAGGTAAGGCTCAATATATAAAGATTAATATCAGCTTAATTCTGTTTTTCAACCATAATTAGAAATGAAATGCTTCCTCACTGGGCTCTCCTGCCTGCGCTTTTTCTGTTGATCCCAGAGCTGTGGAGGAACTCAGAGGACAGTGATTTGGGGACGGACCCCTCCCCTCGCCCCCCCCACACGGAGCCGGCAGGAGGGGGGGACGAGTTTGACGACTTTTATGACTGAGAGAGAGCGCCAAGGATCCGCAACGAGAGGAAAACTCTAGAGAGCTGCTCACATCCACAGGGTCTGACACAGGGCAAGCCCACAGCCCTGCAGAGCTGCTGTAGAACCGGGGGAGAGACTTCCTGTGAGCCAGCGACTACAAAAAGGGTTAGGGGCCACGACAGGGTGTATACTAGTGGTTCCCTGACGGGCTTTTGAGGGGCTCCCGAGGGCCACAGCACATACAGAAAAATTTTCTCCAACTCTGTTACCTGACAAAGCAGTGTTCCACAGTACTGAATTATTTGATCTTGCCTGGAGAATCCTAATTGCCAGGACTGAAGAGCCTTTCTCATTCCGTTTAAATCATGTGACAGCCTTTTAAGACTGCTAGCCCTACCTACTCTCTGTCTGTATATAAATGTGGGTGCGTGCGTGTGTGCGTGTGTATGTGTGTGCATGCTGCGCGTGTGTGTGCGTGCTGCGCGTGTGTGTGCGCGTGCTATGTGTGTGTGTGTGTGTGTGTGTGTGTGTGTGTGTGTGTGTGAATGATTGCAAACACCATAAACAGTCAGAGAAATTTACAAAAGATCATTTAAAAAAAAAACACGCCTATATTATTGTTGTCCACCAGAGGGCCTCAGTGTGACTCAAGGAAAGGAACGCTGGGTTGACCAAGTTCACTTGGCATCTGTTCCAGGGCAAAGTTTAAATCTGTTTTGGTGTTTTTATTTATTTATTTTTTTAATAAAAAAGGGGGGTCAGTGAGCTGGAAGAACCTTGCAAGGTCAAACCCTTCAAATATCAAATGGACTGAGCAGAAAAGCTGGCAATACACTGAGCTCACTTCATCAGGACTTCACCAATAACCTGGCTGAAGAAGCATCAGAAACACAGAAGGGCTCATAGAACCAATAGACCTGGTTTTACAGCATGAAACTCCATACAGACCCTACATTGCACTTGTCACATATTATATTAATATTGTTCATTTATTTGTAATAAGTCTGCTTATTGGGGCAGCAGTGTGGAGTAGTGGTTAGGGCTCTGGACTCTTGACTGGAGGGTTGTGGGTTCAATCCCAGGTGGGGGGACACTGCTGTTGTACCCTTGAGCAAGGTACTTTACCTAGATTGCTCCAGTAAAAACCCAACTGTATAAATGGGTAATTGTATGTAAAAATAATGTGATATCTTGTAACAATTGTAAGTCGTCTTGGATAAGGGCGTCTGCTAAGAAATAAATAATAATAATAATAATAATAATATACTTTTACCTATATATCATTCTTCTTCTTAAACACCCACCAGTGTAGACTTACACAATGCAGTAGCTGTGTGGCAAAGTGGTTTGCAGTGTGCAGGAATAGCAGAAACAAGACGCAGTGAAAATGTTTTATTTGGCTGGTTGCTTGATAGCAAAACAATACGACTGGCCATACACAGCCAGTCAAACCACGGGGTTGAGTCCTGAAATAATAATGACATGAACAAGACACACACAAACACAAACAGGGTCACAAATCCACAGTGAGTGCTATTAGTGTAAGTGTTGAATTACAAGTTTAAACGTGTAGTCCGGGTTTGTTTGCTGGCTGTTTAGCTACAGCTCCCGGACTTTAGCCTTCGATAAATGACAAACGTGACAGTTTAATAGAGAGACCAAACAAAACACAAAAACTCACCGTTTCTTTTTACAACACAGTAACGGGTCCTTTCGTAACCATAACAAAGGAACAGACTGCTTCGCCACATCCCCTGATATACCGTCAGTCACGCCCCCTTCGGTAGTGAGTCCAATCAAGTCTCTTCCAATCCATGACTGACACATCGACTACCGCATTAAGGCGATGACTTCTGGTATTGTGGCCCCGCCCCCTTTCTGGATGGCCGACTTCCGACTGACCCTGGAATGAACTGCCAAACCACCCAGTCCGGGGCACTCTGCTCCGGTTACACAGCGCCCTCACTGGTCGGGAGGGAGATTGTTGACTAGGATTCATTCGCTCTCCGTCACACCCTCCTACTGTGCACGTCAAAGCCATTCAGTAATGCATTTTTTAACTTGCACACCATCAGTGCAAATATGCTGTCAATGGGATTGAAATAAACTGTATGGCTGACAGAAAGCCAATGCCACATGGGATTCTGTGACGTACCTCAGTTTAATGCATGTTTCATTTGTCTTGCTTTCTGCAGAGATAAATATACAGCACTGAGATGGCAATAAGACTCCTATTGCATAGCAGCTTCACCCATTCCAGGTTTTAATGCAAGCTTGATTAGCCACAGTGTCTTATTAAACTCACAGCAAAACCAGGAATGGAGCTAACTGCTATGCAATGGGAGTCTTATTGCCACCCCTGCACCACATGTAACTCAAGCCAGTTATAAACCAAATACCTGCCTCAAAATGATTTGGAAGGCATTTGAATGCAATTGCTGATTCACTTGCTTTGCACATGGATACTGGGGTGTGGTTTCATGCAGTGGTGTCGCTTTCTGGAATTGCATTTTCTCAAAAGTTTATATTGCATAATAAATTGTTTAATAGGGTACATCCGTGTGATTTACAGTCATGCTGAGTCCTGATCTGACGTGCATTGTGGGACTCCTTTGACTTTAAATGGTTGTTTTAGTTTAATATTGATTTGGGGGGAAAGGGCACAGAGTGTTTGTTTAATAAATCAATTCTGGGTCAGTGTCTTCTCGTTCGAGGTGTAACCTATGAATCAGAGTTGGGATTGCTGTGCTATAAAGCTGTAGTAATTAGCCACACTAATTATTGAATTAACTCCAGGATCATTATTTCCCATGCTAACTAAACAGCAAAAATATCTTCTGAAAAGACTCCTCAGACCACTAGAGGGCGTTGGCTCTTACATCAATGAAGACACCGATTCAAGTTGCATGTTTCAATGGCAGGCAACCACAGTATAGTCATTGCAATCAGAAGCACTGAAACGTATTGCAAGCATCATATGAAGCTAAAGGGGCTCTCAGTGCAATAAACTAGCGAGGAGAGATTTTGTTTTTCAGATGGCTGTCTGCTTTTCAGATTTAGTTTGTTTTTTTCGTAAAAAGGAAATTGTCAGTTATTCATTGAAGAGTGCCGTCTGAAAAAGAAAGTGTTGGGGCCGGCGTGGGCTTATCTGCTCCGGGGTCTTATCACGGTTTGGGGGGGCGAGGTAAATATTTTGTTGAGTTCCTGTGTGTTTTAGGATTTTATCTTTTTTCTCTTTGAAAAGAATCGTCTGACCTTGTCTCGGTGCCCCTCTGCATTGCATTTCCCTCCATGTCAAGAAGGCTAAGCTTGATAGTTTTGTTTGCATCGGTTTTTGTGTCACATATTGCAAGCAGCTACTTCAGTCTGGATATCTACATATTCACTGGAAGTGATAGCTTGAAATCTATCTCTAGCAAATTTCAGTTCTGGCCACCACATTATCAAAATGACATTGTGGACCTGGAGAGAGTCCAGTGAAAATCCAAGGATTTTTTTAGGAATGAGCTACGAAGATAGAGGGGACTGAATTTATTTAGTCTGGAACAAAGGAGTTTAAAATCTTAAAAGGAACTGGCAAACCCTATCCAATACCTGAACCAAGGACCACAGGACACAGTGTGGAAAAAAGACTTGGGGCCGATGGAAGGAGACGCTTCTTCACACAGAGAGTGGTGAGGGGATCGAATGGGCTACCTAGTAATGTTGCTGAGGCAGAATAACTGGGATCCTTTAAGACCCGACTTGACAAAGTTTTGAGATCAATCAGCTGCTAGGAACCGGACGAGCACCGATGGGCTGAGCAGCCTCCTCTCGTTTGTAAATTCTTCTGTTCTTAAGTTCTGTTGGTAGTCTTTGGTTTCCTCCAGTAGAAAGCCCAGTGCTTTCCTGGCGGGGGGGGGGGTTGATGAGATACAGCCCCCCCTACCCCACCCCCCTCGTTCCCCGCGCACACGAGAGGATCACAGCGCTCTGGAGAGAGGGGCTGTCCTGGCCTGGCCGCTTAAACAAACTCTCTGTGTGTGGCGTCCTGGGGGCAGGAATCAATCACAGCTGGGCCACAAAGGAGCCCCTCTCCCCCAGCCAGAGAGACGCGGCCCGGGCCTTTGTGTCCCCCGTGAAAGAGGAACAATAATCCTGCATTCCACAGGCAGGGAGACAGGGAGCAGACTGGAGAGCTGGATCACACAGTACACACACATCACATTCACAGACACATCGCATTCACATACTCATGACACATACACATACACACACACACACACACACACACACACACACACACATAGACACATACACATATACATAGACACATACACATACACACACACATATATATATATATATATATATATATATATATATATATATATATATGCATACACACATACAGACACACAAAGGGAGTTACAGTAGGTTCTGAATTTTGAGTACATTTACTTGCTTCTAGAATGTTAGAGATAAATATTTTTTATACTTAAATAGTGCTCTGTTTGGTTTAGTAAAGCGATGTTGTTTTAATAAATGGGATTTGCGTTTTCAGTTCCAGCGCTTTATCAGCACAGATTTGCTTTAGCGTAACTTACCAAGCTTTGAGAGCACCCCCATACTGAGGACTGAATAGTAAATCTGCACTGGGAGTCCATGGGAGTCAATGGGAGTCCATGGGAGTCAATGGGAGTCCATGGATGTCCATGAGAGTCCACGGGAGTCAAAGGGAGTCCACGGGTGTCCATGAGAGTCCATGGGAGTCAATGGGAGTCCGTGGGAGTCAATGGGAGTCAATGGGAGTCCATGGGAGTCAATGGGAGTCCATGGGAGTCGATGGGAGTCAATGGGAGTCCATGGGAGTCCATGGGAGTCAATGGGAGTCCATGGATGTCCATGAGAGTCCACGGGAGTCAAAGGGAGTCCACGGGTGTCCATGAGAGTCCATGGGAGTCAAAGGGAGTCCGTGGGAGTCAATGGGAGTCAATGGGAGTCCATGGGAGTCCATGGGAGTCAATGGGAGTCCATGGGAGTCCATGGGAGTCTATGGGAGGCGGTGCAGAGGGGCATGGGCGATCTCCACTGTAGTGAAAGTCAGGGCTGAAGTTAATATGTTTGTTGTTTAAAATATATGTTAAGTTTTTCAAGGTTTACCACGTTTTTAAAAAACGGCTTCCCTATGCTTTACCAGACCTCTCTGTGCTTTACAATGCTTCCCTATGCTTTACCATACCTCTCTGTGCTTTACAATGCTTCCCTATGCTTTACCATACCCATCTGTGCTTTACAATGCTTCCCTATGCTTTACCATACCTCTCTGTGCTTTACAATGCTTCCCTATGCTTTACCACACCTCTCTGTGCTTTACAATGCTTCCCTATGCTTTACCATACCCATCTGTGCTTTACAATGCTTCCCTATGCTTTACCATACCTCTCTATGCTTTACAATGCTTCCCTATGCTTTACCACACCTCTCTGTGCTTTACAATGCTTCCCTATGCTTTACCAGACCTCTCTGTGCTTTACAATGCTTCCCTATGCTTCACCCTGCTCTCTCTATGCTTTTTCACACTTTGGCAATGCGTTTAATGTCTTTTATAAAGGGAAGATGAAAGAGAGCATTATATATTGCCTCCCTCTCTCTCCCCTATCTCTCCAGCCCAGCCTCGCAGTGTTTGCTCCCCTCTCCTCTCGGGAGGGCGAGGGGGCGTTTGAAGAGATCCCGGGCGGCACCAGCTTGCGTCCATCTGGGCAGCCACGGCCGTTAATTAAAGCCCCATCAGTCACCGGTTGCCACGGAGATGCTTGGGCTGGCCATGTTGACACAACGTGATGTTTACTGGAGCCCAGCGACTCTCTCTCTCTCTCTCTCTCTCTCTCTCTCTCTCTCTCTCTCTCTCTCTCTCTCTCTCTCTCTCTCTCTCTCTCTCTCTCTCTCTCTCTCTCTCTCTCTCCCTGTGCAAACAAGACTGTTCAAATACTAATCACTCACTGCAGCCTCAGTCACCCCTGTGCTATCCCTGCCAGAGACTGAAGACCTGCCCATAGCACAGTGCAAATAAACAGTATTCACACAGCCGCTGTGTGATTCCAGTATGAACGTTTTTTGGTATCGCTTTATTTCAAATAGCATAAATAAGTATTTAATTAATATGCAATCAACCATTTGCTGAAGTTTAGTTGCATGTTAGTAAGCTATGCCATGCATACGTGTGTGTGTCTATCATTGGACTGCCATTGGAGCTCATATTTCACATGTATGTTGAGTATGTTTTTTGATGCTTGGCAGTTTCCTGCTCCATTAAAAAGACATAGAAAGACTGGTATATATAAAGCTACTAATACCCAATTCACACAATCATCACAGTTTGAAAATGTGGTCATATGGTTTAAATGCGCATTATAGAAATTATAGAAATTATTATGCATTGCACATAACAGGCCTTATTGATATGCTTTATATTTTGTATTTATTTTTTCAGTGGTGGTTTCTGAGCTGGACTAAAGATATAAAATCCTGGTTTGCTTCAAAAATAAGTAAATACAAAACAGATTTACAAAAGAGAGGAGAGTTTTTCAGCCCATCAGCGCACATCTGGCTCTTAGTAGCTGATTGATCTCAGAACCTTGTCAAGTCGGGTCTTAAAGGATCCCAGTGGTTCTGCCTCAGCAACATGACTAGGTGACCCATTCCATCCCCTCACCACTCTCTGTCAAGAAGTGTCTCCTAATAACAGTTACACAAGCTTGATTATTTTTAAAGTTTATTAGTTTCAGAAAAACAGTAAATCATGAATGACAATTATCTGTGATAAACCCAGACAAACTTTATTCCTAATACGGATATCGCAGTGAAAAGTGAATAGAAACCTTTCAAGACAAGAATAAAAGGCAATTAAAAGTTTTCATTTGTGAATAAGTGAGGTGTAAGGTAACTGACCCACCCCCTGCCTCCCTCTCTCTGTCTCTCTCCCCCTCCTCCTCCTCTCCCTCCCATCCCACCTGTGTTTACACAGTTCGGATCCTGTCTGTGGTTCTTGCAGGGCTGTGAAATAAGCTTCGAGCAAACACAAAAAGCCATCCCCTTAATGCTTGCTTTTATAGCTTCACAATAACTCCTAACCCCCCTCTTAAAGTGCCGCTATCACACACCTGCAAGCCCCCCTCTCCACCACCACCATTATGTTTAGTGAGACAATAATGCTCAGTATTTTAGATAGCAGATTCAACAGAAAGGCGGTTCACAGCAGTTGAATTTATTAACCTACTGCAGCAGAACAACAAAACAAGCTGCCATCCCATAATTAACTACCAAGTACAGCAAGCCACGCAGCACCAAACGCAACCTTAAAGTTTGTTTCATGGTCTGAACAAATCTCTCTGCCAATCCGTTGGCAGATGGATGGCAGGGCGTTGACTTGATATGGTGTCTGCCATTCACTCTGGAAGGTCCATTGTCACTCTATGATTTCTCGTGGCTTCTGAATGACTCTGAATTGAAAACGCTGCCAAGGATTATCAGTTCAATCCCCGGGATGCAGGGGTGCCAATTGAGGCATATTCCTCACTCTGACAGGAAGGGCAAGCCCTCGCCTTCTCTTCAATGGCATTGTCCAAGCCACCAGAGGTAACTCTGTGCAATTTCCTTCATGCAAACTGTTCCACAGTAACCCAAGTGTAACTGTTCCCGCATCTGTTGTCTCAATGGTGGCGGACTGATGACTGGCAAACCCCACAGCGAGGCTGGTAACTCTGTCCTACTTGCAATGTAAGGCATTAGGTCTGGTGAGACTTTGGAGATCCCTGGAGAAGTCCCATGCATCACTAGGTCCATCACTTGAACAGAACATAGAGGAATGTCTGTCTGACTGACTGGTAATGGCAGTCTAAAAAGACCATCTGCATTGCCATGCAGTGCAGATCTCTCCTGCTTCATGTCATATGTGTGGGCAGATAACAGTAGAGCCCAATGTTGCATCCTCCTTGCAGCCAATGATAACCAGTGTGTGGGTCAAACATTGAAGTGGGAAGTGTACATTTCCATTCAATTTGATCCTTCCAGTCTAGGGCAGGCTTGAGGGATGGAGACTGAACTGCTCCCTCCCTCCCTCACCCCCAAAGAGAAAGGGTGCTCTCACCAGTCCTAGGTGCTCCTTTTCTCCCCACTACCCTCTCTCCCCGCTCCCCCGATCTCTCTCTGTCTCCCCAGGGGAGATGAACTGAGTGTGTTAATTCCTGTTAAAAGTGATCTGTGCACAATAGGGGCAGTGATGTGTTGACATAGGGTTATGGAGTCCTCGCTGCCCTCAGATTGTCAAGCTGAACTCCAAATTGCTGCTTCTCCCTGTGCGTTTTTTGTGTCGTTTTGTGTTCTAATTAAAACAGCCCCCCCCCCACACCGTCTCTGTGTGTGTCCCATTCAAGCTTTTAGAAGAGGAGGGGGAGACATGAGATCCAGTGTCATCCCTTTGTCACCCCCCCCCCAACTCCCCCCTGGAAGGACAATGCCCCGTTGACAAGGGGATTAGGGTCCTGTCCTGGCCAGTGACCTCGCCTCCCAGCGTGGGGGCAGAGAGATGGGGCAACTGTCCTGGAGACTGACCACTGCTGGACAATGCAGCTGGACCAAGGTGCAATGTTAGAAGGGGGAATCTTTCATCTCACATGAATATCCATGAAGTGATGAACATGAACATGTAAAGATCACCAAGGAGTTTCTTAAATACCAGGCACCATGCAATACCATGCACGTTCAACTTTATTCTGAGTGCTTCTTATTGCAGTTACTCAAACACAATTTATTTTTGTAGTTTGTGTGGGTGCTTCCAGGAGCTGCTCTGCTGTTCCACGTGCCTGCTGTAGACTTACACAGGCAAGACCAACACAAAGTACCTTTAGAGAAGAGCCAGCACCATCTAATGAGCTGCTACTTTGGATCAAGGTTTCCTTTTGTTTTACTGGCAATACACTAGCTGCACACTAGATGGCGCTGGTTCTTTATAAAAACACTGAGGCTGGTCTACATTACACATGTCTATGGCAGAACTGAAGAGCAGCTCCTGAACTCACAGTCAAAGCACCTTCTCTAGATATATGAAAAAATGTGACATAGAGACAGATTACGAGCATCCTCACTGCATTCCCTTAGCTAACCCTTTTATAATTATTATTATTTATTTCTTAGCAGACGCTCTTATCCAGGGCGACTTATAATTGTTACAAGATATCACATTATTTTTACATACAGTTACCCATTTATACAGTTGTGTTTTTACTAGAGCAATCTAGGTAAAGTACCTTGCTCAAGGGTACAGCAGCAGTGTCTCCCACCTGGGATTGAACCCACGACCCTCCGGTCAAGAGTCCAGAGCCCTAACCACTACTCCACACTGCTCCCCCATAATACTCTGAAGAATCTCTAGCTATCAGAACCAATCAGATTTGAACAAATATTGCACAGTACAGACAGCGGAGCTGCTACGGCACCACTGCCTGTATAGCACTGATCTGATACCATGGTACTGCAATGGATCTCCCAGCCTCATCCCTCACCCCCCTAATACAGGCACATTGTAGTGCCACTGTCTGCCATTGGAGATCAGTCTTTGAAACGGTTTTATTAGGTATGATACTCTGAGCTCCCTTGTTTGTGGAAGTTAAGGGAGCTTCCCTTGCGTGCCCCCCCCAGGTAAACACTCTCTGCATGGGGGGGGGGCACTGTTTGGCTCAGGCCAGACTCCCACCACACAGTCCCTCTTATCTCTCTGATAGCTAACCTCCACACATACAATGATCCAGACCCAGCCCATTGTCCTGCAGCACAATGCTGTTCTCCGGCAGCTGTGCCTGACAGTACAGGTGGTAAAATCCCATTATAATTCCAGTGCATCACCGTTAGCTGACAACAGCAACACAATGGAGAGACAAGAGGCATGGATCATGGTGTCATGGTAGCACTGTGGATTATTATTATTATTATTATTATTATTATTTGTTAATTTAGCAGACGCCTTTGTCCAAGGCGACTTACAGAGGGTGTGTGAACTATGCATCAGCTGCAGAGTCACTTACAATTACGTCTCACCCGAAAGACGGAGCACAAGGAGGTTAAGTGACTTGCTCAGGATCACACAATGAGTCAGTGGCTGAGGTGGGATTTGAACCGGGGACCTCCTGGTTACAAGCCCTTTTCTTTAACCACTGGACCACACAGCCTCCTTTTACCACAGTGGCTCTCCTTCTGGGTCTCAGACCAATCTTGTGCTTGGGTTTTAGAGGAGAGGACTTTCAGATTGACCATTAAAAACTCTTGACTGTGCGATGATTAGGGAAGCAGTGAAAGATCAGGATCATAAACACATTCTAAGAAATGGGTTGAAAGTACTGTGCCATACCCCTCTGGACTTCTCTGCTTTACCATGCTTTTTCACTATGCTTTATTACTGTGGGAGGACAGTGGGAAATGAAGTGGAGACTCAGGACAGAGGGAAGGAGACGCTTCTTCACACAGAGTGGTGAGGGGATGGAATGGGTTACCTAGCCATGCTGTTGAGGCTGAATCACTGGGATCCTTTAAGACCCGACTTGACAAAGTTCTGAGATCAATCAGCCAGTAGGAAACGGATGAGAAAGGGGAAAGTTTGTGAATAATATCGACCACAGACAAAGGGACGGTAAAAAATAATAAACCTTTTAATGTTTTAAGTCCAAGGTTTACAAAAATTGTTTGACATAAAACACAGTTAAATAATATAAACTTAACATCAAAAAAATTAATAAATATGGAAAGACTAGGATTCGATTAAACACGTTCTGACATGGGGACAAATGAATGGTAGTTTGTTTATAAAATTGATTTTTTTTTTAAATTATTATTTTTTTTTTTTTAAGGAAAATTACATCTAAATCTTTGAAAAGCATTCTTTGGTCTCGGGCAAACTTTTTTTAAGTTCTCAAATATCAGCAATCCAGTTCTGTGAAAAGGTTATCTAAAGCCTATAGTTTCAATACTCTCATCCAAAAGCATTCTCGCTCCTTTTTATTGAAGGCTGAGAAACAAAGTCAATCTTCTTTTCAGTAGCAAAGCAAATAGGGATTTAAGAAAAGAATTAAAAATCTGATGGTTCTCCAAAAGTACAGAAACACTGGTCTTAATAAACTATTATATACACAATCTAAACCAAGGCTAGGCAACTGTGGCCCGTCCAATCCATTCCATTCCAGGACTTCATTCCAACCAGATCCTTCATTATTTAATTGACCTTCCAATCTATTCCATTCCAGGACTTCATTCCAACCAGATCCTTCATTATTTAATTGACCTTCCATTCCATTCCATTCCAGGACTTCATTCCAACCAGATCCTTCATTATTTAATTGACCTTCCAGTCCATTCCATTCCAATGGAGGTCAATTAAATAATGAAGTATCTGGTTGGAACAAAGTCCTGGAATGGAATGGACTGGACGTGCCAAGGTTACCTACCCCTGGCACAGTAGTCCTTTTGCAACAGGAGTGGGGGTGTGCATCAAGATGAACTGAGAATGGGCACAGAGTACATGTTTGAGTAGTAAGAACCGTCCACGGGCATGGGGGCCACTTCCCGGGCCCCGAAGGAGTTCATGCCCATGTATGTGGAAGCAGGGGCCCCATAGCTCGGGTACATCATGCCAGCGTCGTAAGGGAGAAGATCCACCCGGGGGGCGGCATGCTGGAGGTCGGCCGACATGAGGTGGGTGATGGAGAAGGGGTGTGTGTCAGTCCGGGGATCCTGAGAGGGCAGAGGGGGGAGCTGGCTGGGGGCTGGGGAGAGGTGGTGGAAGTGGAGGGGTTCCTGGAGGTGCTGCGCTGGGGAAGCCCTGGGAGGTGGACTGGCTTGGGGGGATTCCACCTTCTCCAAGCCTGGGACCGGGGACTGGACTGGGGAAGCGTCCAGGCTGGACCCTGGCGAGTGGGCGGCGGTTCTCCCTTCTTCTCTCGGAGGTGCGCTGGAGGGCTCAGGGGTTTTCCTCTCCTGTTTCTGGCAGCGGAATCGCTTCTGCCGGCGCATGTAGCAGCCGTTCTCGAACATGTTGCCCGAGTCGGGGTGCAGGGCCCAGTAGGAGCCTTTGCCAGGGGCCTCGGGCGAGCGCGGCACTCGCACAAAGCAGTCGTTGAAGGACAGGGAGTGGCGGATGGAGTTCTGCCAGCGCTGCTGGTTCTGCCGGTAGTACGGGAACAGATCCCGGATCCACTGGTAGATCTCGTTCAGGGTCATCACCTTCCCCGGCGCCTGCTGGATCGCCATGCTGATCAGGGAGATGTAGGAGTAGGGCGGCTTGGCGTGGCTGTAGCTCCTGCGGTACCCTTGCGGCTTGCCGTCCTGGGGCCCCTCCAGGCTGTACAGGGAGTTCCCGGAGGCGCTGTACCCAGGCTGGGGGGCTCCCATCTGCCCCAGAGGAGTGGGCACGCCGGCCAGCCCTCCTGTGCCCATCAGCCCTGGCGATGCCACGCCACAGCCAGAGGGGCCGCTGCTCATGTACTGCCCGCCCATGCTGCTGCATGCCGCCATGGCGCTGGGCAGGTAGCCGTTGAGGGTGAGATTGGGACCCATGCTGTTGATGCCAGGGTAGAGCTGTGGAAACCAAGGAAGAGTGTCAGCATATTAGTGAATGTATTTATTTATTAACCAAGGCTCTTAACAAATGTAATCAAAACGGTACAATCAAAAATACTGAGTGAAAAAAGAATGCAAGTGATTGGGCTAGGGTGGAGAGATACAGATGAGTTGCTAGTGTGAAAGCAGAGGGCCAGAGGCTAGGTCAGGCAAGCAGGGGCCAGGAGTATCAGTGGGATGGGTTTGGAAGAAGAGATGCGTTTTGAGGGAGGAGTGGAAACTACGCAATGCGGGTGACTGTTTTATGTCAAGTGGGAGTCCATTCCAATGAAGGGTGAGCAAGAAGGGGAAACAGGATTGGGCACAGGGCGAGGGTGGGACCGAGAGGGGCAATAGGGATTGGGATGGTAAGGGACATAGTAGGTGATCAGTGGAGCCAGATACGGTGGGGGCAAGACCATGGAGAGATTTGTACACAAGGGTAAGAAATTTGAAGAAGCAATGATAATACACAGGGAGCCAGTGTAAGCTGGAGGAGGAGAGGGGAGGTGTGGAAGGAGCGAGGGACGTTGAATATGACATGGGCAGATGAATCACAGGATATTTTTGGTTAGGCTGTAGAGCACAGGGTTAGAAACGCACAAATTGCCCTGGGTTGCAGAACCACCCCTTGTTTGAGTATATTATTGAAATGGCCAGGCACCAGGGAGTCTGAGCATTCAGGCTAAATCTGCAGGTTTATTGTTAAGTTGTTTGTACAGCTATAGAAGTATTTAACACACTCCTGGCTCAGGGTCAGTTTAAAAACTAAACTGAGGGTGTAGGACTGCTGTGGGTTACTAACCCTGTAGTGTGGCTGTGTGTGGCTCAGTGGTTACAGAGAGTGGACTGGGATAACTAGATAGCAAGCAACGCCTTGCTATTTTCAAAATGTTTTCAGATAATCATCGGTAATATAATTAATATACTGGATACATGATACCCCCGCCCGTGTCAACAAACCAAGGCCTAGACGCGAGTGGTCACTGATATTTTTTTTTTTTGAAAGCCTTTTTTTCCCAAATGTCATTAACTCGTTGTTGGGCGATGTTAATGTATGCGGAGGCCACCCACATCGCTATTTCCTATCCGACAATTGTTCGTCCGAGTCTATTATTCTCGCCCAGTGTTGTCCGACACCGCGAGCCTTTTAAAGTCACCAAGCGATGGTCTTTTATTTTATTTTACCCTCAAAGAAGAACCATGAGCTGCGGACTGGCGAGCTGGCATTGTCTTTCTGGTAAACACGGGCAAATGAATCGGGCATCGACAATACGCCGACAATAAATAACACGAAGGGCAGAGATCTTTTCTGCTGCGGTGGGTTTTTTTTTAAAAGTGAACGCCTGTTCGAGCAGGGCTTCTGGACGCGCGGGCGCTGTGGGGTTTAACATTGCGGGTCTATTGATCTGTCCCAGTCAGATGGCTTAAAAGAGTGCTAAAGTCAGTCCATAAAATGCGGGGGGTTTGGACCACACACGCACTGAGACCTGCTTCAGATTCACACCGCAGATTCTAGCTCGGCAAGTTAGCCTGTCTACCGCGTTACAGATAAACTGCAAAACCAACAGTTTAAAATATTCTCCCATTCCGTCACAGCGTGCACAATTCTACCACTTTAAGCCGTCTATGTATCTAGAATGCATACCATTTGGCAGGGCAATTTCTCAAACTCCATATAGTTCACACAAACTATTTTTTAGTATAATTTACAGTTTGTTTAAATTCGATATATAAATGCCCTGGGTAAATGTGGATGTCTGTGAAAATTGCCGGTGTTTTAATTTGAAAACACCGATTATTTTTGTGTTGTTTTTGTCTCTTTTTCAGAACAGCACCCTATATGGTAAACAAACAATATTAGTTCATTCAAAATTACGAATTAAAACGATTTCACTAGAGATATATAACTATATATCAAATAATAAAGCCACGAAAGATATTATCCTATAATAATAACCAGCTATTTAAATAACTGTTATTATGCGTTCATGCAGAATCGTGTACCTTGTATTCAGATTGCCTGGTCTGTGTCTGTTTCAATAAAGTAACATTCTCTCAATTTTATTTAGTTATTTTTAATGAATTAAATTATCTCAACTCGGCTACAAACCACGGTATGTTGGACGCGGTGGCCTAAACGTTCACAGCCTAGAAAATACGAGAAATACAAACTGCAAAATATACGCGATGTATTGCAATGAGACTGAACTGTCGCGTTTTTTTTGGAATTTGCACAAATATAAGAGTTTTAAGTCGGCTATACAATTGTAAACCCTATAACACCGCAACATTACAAACACAATGTGTGTTTTGATATTTAAAACTTGAAATCTTCATTCCTCAATTTTATATTTATAATATTTAACACATTTTATAATTAAAAGGCATGCATTCAAAATAACGTCGAAAACGACAAATAGTCGGACACACGGTTAATAAGGACAAAATATCGAATACAACTAAATTATAATATATAGGCCTCAATAGAATTAAACTGCCAACATTTAAAAGCAACACACTGCATTTTTTTTACAATTATTTTTTAATTAAAATCTATTATCTATTTTCATAATTTGGGAGTTGATGTCAAAAGCGGTTTTAACTCATATAGTGTACAATTTTATCAACGTCATTCTCAAATGCTTATTGAAATTGCTGTCGGTGTTTCGTGATAAATTAATTAACAGACGTCTCGCGCGGTCTGGGCTGGGTTGCATCCTGCAGCCCCGTCACCTCCTCGGTAGTCTCGCTGATTTGTTTATTATAACAATATGTGTTAATTGATTCTGATTAGCGGGGCCCATTTCCGAATTCAACTAATTTGTTCTCGCGTCCCGGAGCTCAGGCAAGGAATATTTCTTCCGCGTGGCACAGCGTGTGATTTCGAGGTCGATAGAGCGTTTATTTATTTATTAAGCACCATAAAAATGTAGTTTATATATATATATATATATATATATATATATATATATATATATATATATATAACCGTGTATTCACCTCAAGTCTGTTCCAGAATCTATGACGTATTAACAATTCTTTTTTATATACGCCACAGGCCATGAACAGAAAAAAACAACAACAGGGGTTCAAACTAAAGCCTTGAGCAAGTTCATGTCATTATGTGTCGCGTAACCATGTAACCCGTTTAAAAAAACGTTAAGACTCTTCAAATACATGCCAATTCACGGACCGTCCTCGCCTCTTGCGGTGCACATCTACAAGGGAGATTTGCTGGGCCTGTATCCTAATCTCAGTTAGTGGCGTGCGTCTGCTCGCCGCTGTGCCTGTCACAGTAGAGTCAGGGGGGGAGAGAAGGTTTTCCTGCCTGAACGTTTGACTGGACTATCGATCGTGCATCAGATTTGCCAAAAAATGCATTATTCAAATATAAATGCAGACTTTGCCTCAGCGAAAGCACAAAAGGTTATAAATATTAAACTGTAGAATATTTTTTTAAATAAAAACAACTGGCAATATTTATTGTCGGGACAAACTAAGCGACTCGCTTTTAAAATACTGATTTACTTTTTTTCGGAGTGTTTTTACCGGAGATACGTTCGTGTGTATTGCTCACGTCAGTTTTGGATAGATTTTCCATTCTACTCAGCCTGCACGGGAAGCAACATGAATGAACAACGGGCAAAACAGTCTGTGCGCCCCTCGTACAGTTCTTAAAGAATTAGAACAACAGGCTAATGAAATGATCCAAAATATAATTATCCTGTGCAACATATGAATTAAGGAAAGACGTCGGTTTGTGGAACTGTGTTTAAAGGACTTCTTTTGTAAAAAAAAAAAAAGAACAGATAAGAAATAAAATAAGTAAATTCATCTGAGAAAACACGTTCGTTTAAATTCTAAAACATATTTTGTCCACCGCTCTGTTGATAATGATGTTGCAGAAATCTGGGGACCGATCATAAATAGTTCACCAACCAATTTTAGGAAAAGCGGGCTAAATAATAGATTTGGAAGCCCTCTATTTAATATAACTATTCTAGAAACAATCGAACACTTATAATAATAATAATAATAATAATAATAATAATAATAATAATAATAATAGCTTCTCGGTTGATTAAAATGTAAAGATCACCTTGTTATATACTCAGATATCATTTACTGTAAGACGGGTAAGTTTTAGTATTTTCTATTTTTCAAACACGGCTGTTGCGATACAGGCAATATCAATAGGCTTACTAGTTTGTTAACAATAAAGAATCGTGTAATTAAATCTGCTCACTACAAGGCACCCCACGTCATTATTATTCTGGTCTGCTGGAACACAATTAGCAGCATTAACACGCTGCTTACCTCGCTGTCGTGGTAGTAAGTCGTCCAGTCCTCATTATTAGCTTCCAGTTTGACGCCACTCAGCATCGCGGAGTTATTGCTGGTCTGTGCTTTGGAGTTTAAACGGAAAAGTCCCAACTTGATCAACAGAAAGCAGACGCAAACATCCAAAGGAAAAAAAAAGGTAAAAGAAACGAAGCTGTACTGTTTTTTTCTCTTCTTTTTTTTCTGTCCCGTCTTTGAAATAGAATCCTAGTGCAAACCAGATCTGTTTAGCTCTTCTGCTGCCTCCAGAATTCGTGTTTATATCTTTCGTCTCCAAGCCCCTTGGTTTTTATTATCGACCCACCTTCTCCCGCCCCTTTATCTGACCACGCCCCTTTCCTTCACAAAATAGCACCTTCTTTAATCTAACCCCTCCTTCTTATTCACGGGATTGACAGCCCCGCCCCCTACCAGCCCCCGTGCCCACCTGCGAACACTTCTTGAAAGAATAACACGACGTGGGTGTAATGGGGTGTGATACTCGCTATGCAGCCCACGACCACTCGTGAATTATCTCGTATGAATTCAGAGATCTTGGGTTTCAGAAACCTGCTTAGGCATGGTTTCAGATATGTTGTTGTGGTTTAAGTATTTTAAAATGTAGCATCCTGTATGAAACACGTCATGGATAAATGGAACCCAAGTTATGTTAATCCAGCAGTGTGGCAACAGTGTGGAGTAGTGGTTAGGGCTCTGGACTCTTGACCGGAGGATCGTGGGTTCAATCCCAGGTGGGAGACACTGCTGCTGTACCCTTGAGCAAGGTACTTTACCTAGATTGCTCCAGTAAAAACCCAACTGTATAAATGGGTAATTGTATGTAAAAATAAGGTGATATCTTGTAACAATTGTAAGTCGCCCTGGATAAGGGCGTCTGCTAAGAAATAAATAATAATAATAATAATCCGTTATACGAATGAAACAATCTATATTTTATTCAATTATCTTTTTTAGATTTTAAAAAAAAATCGAAAAAAAAAGTTCTAAACTACGACAGGTTTTAAAAAAACAAGGTTGCCGATTTAGATTTTAAAATCGAAATAAATAAATATGACAGACATTTGGATTAGATAAAGACATTTTAATAAGTATTTTTAAAATTAAATAATTAGTTTTCTTGGTTTTTTTTAATTATCAAAAGGTAACAACAAATTACACGGATAGATTAAAAAAAAATCGCACGGAGCATAGCTAAGCAAATAAGAAAACAGGATAAAAACATATAGCCTATATGGTTTTAAACAAAAGAGTTCAGAAAATTGAACACGCTGTTAAGTGGTGAATAAAAAGCAAAGTTAAATTGATGGAGAGCGTTCTGAAGCAAAACAAGCCTTTATCCCGAACTATCAAACATTCAAAAGTGAATTTAGAAATATTAAAATAAACTTAACCTAAAGCATGTAACGTTTGTAATATCATTTATTACGTTTATATAAGTATTTTGAAATATATTCCTTTACAAAATAAAGATAAAAACCAATATGCCCTGTACATTATTGTGTTTGGAATATACAACCTTAAATATCTTAAGAACGGGACATTTGATCTCGTTTTCAAAGTGTTTACGTCATTATTTTTTAAAAGAGAAAAAAAAAACACACGTTCATGTTTCAAAACTTGAAACACTATTATTTGTTCGATGTGTTTTGTCAAATTGTGAGGTAAACGCTTTTAAAATACGGCCCAGTACTGTTAAAACCAGACAGAAATGTCCAATAAAAGTAGCTGTTCCTTCATTTCAATACAGTTTTTTTTTTCTTACAGCGTAGAAAAAAACGCTAATGTAAACTTGTATTGTCACATCGGGTCAGATTGACAATAAACACCGCTGCAATTATTAAACTTCTGTCTTGAAGTTGAAGTTAAAACACAATGTTCACGTCACCTCTACTGTTACTAATGATCAAGATCTACACACTGCAACCCGCGTGCTTTTAGTTGTATATATGTTGCTAGTTTCTCTTTAAAACGATTGTAAATAATTAAAGTGATGCGGTCGTTGGATTAAATGGGAATTCTCAGTCCCGTTGTCTGCACCTCAGCGACGATGCTGATGTCTCGCGACTATCTGCAAGAATCTGGGAATCTGCATTCCACGACGTCTCGATCTGGCACGCGCGTGTGTTATTTAGCTTTGCAACGTTAACCGTGCATTTTGCATTCTCGACCGAAGTCTGCCAAATCGGTAAAACGCGTGTAATCTTAAACTCCACAAGGAGGCAAGCAGCCTGGCAGCGAGACAGCCCGGACAAGTGTGAGGAATGAACCGACTTTGATTATATTACATTGTAATTTCATATCACGTCATACGATATAAACGCCCCGTTCTCTGCTCGGCGGTGGTCTGTGAGGTAGATATCACACCGTTTAGAAATATTTCAAATCATCAAACAGCTGGTAGGAAGGCCAGGCGGGCGGTCTCACAACTGAAGCTGAAAATCAGTTCTTTATGCAAGCTATACTAATAGAGTATATATATATATATATATATATATATATATATATATATATATATATATATATATATATATATATATATATATATAAAAGTAAAGTTTACAAGCAGGTATTTAAAAAGAGTCTATTCTACGTTTGAAAAGCTCTCAGTGGAAGGTCGACTCGCATCTCCCCCATTAGTAAAAGTAAAATTCTTCTTTCCTTTTTTTTTTGTAGGGCAAAATAAACAGGCCTACCTAATTCCCAGAGCAGGAATGTAGGCTAAACCATTGAGGGGGGGACAATCTCAGTTGAACAAATACCCTGAAGGCGGATCCAGTCATTTGTAACTTATTTGTAGTTTTAATAAATGATTAACGCGCTTTATCAGTTTATTAAAAACCTCACCGGAGTGCGATTAGAAAGGCTTCGAGTGGTTGAGTTGTTTTTTTTTTGGTGGGTGTGTTTTCAAAGAACGGATTGTTATTATAATCGGTAAACCTCCTGTTTCGTTCTCCCACACTATTATGAAACCGGGTGACCATTTCCATATCAACACAGGGCCTTTCAAAGTTAAAAATCGATATCTACCAGTGTCGCGTCACCAAACACGTCGTGTTTATAAACGGTATTTTAATTAAAACAGACTCCCTTTTCATTTTTACTCATTAAACCCTTTTTAAAGCCCGCTGGATACCTCTTCATACATTTTTTGTGTGTGTTGACCGAGCTCTTTAGAGTAATCTGCTCTCTCTCTCTCTCTCTCTCTCTCTCTCTCTCTCTCTCTCTCTTTTTTTCGATTGCCTTTGTTTTCTTTCATTGAATTACGTCTCATTGAAGTCGGCTCTCTTTTGAAGTGCCGTCTCTCAAGATGGAACATGTCTTAGGTGGTGATCGGAGTCGAAATCCTTCCCATTTAAAAAGGTATTCAATCAGCTTTCATCGTGCATTCAAACTGAATTCAGATTATGAAAATATAAATGTAGGATTATTTATGACCGAGGGAACAAAATGAAGTTCTGACAGTATTGTGATGTAATTGAGCAGGTGTTTTTGGTTACCTTTGGTCCCTAGTCTTGCTGAGTAATAGCCTTGTTTGAAATAAATATATTATAATTCATTGCATGTAATGGGCCTTATTGCTGTGATATAAAAATGGATTCATTCTCATTTAAGTCAAGCCTCTTAAAGAGTGTCCTGGACTATAGACTATAATATCCTGGTTCACTTAGAAAATAAGTTAATAATAAAAAAAACATTTTAAAAAGATCACAAATGAGAGGAGGCCATTCAGCCCATCCAGTTCCTAGTATTATTATTATTTATTTCTTAGCAGACGCCCTTATCCAGGGCGACTTACAATTGTTACAAGATATCACATTATACAGATATCACATTATTTTTACATACAATTACCCATTTATACAGTTGGGTTTTTACTGGAGCAATCTAGGTAAAGTACCTTGCTCAAGGGTACAACAGCAGTGTCCCCCACTGGGGATTGAACCCACAACCCTCCAGTCAAGAGTCCAGAGCCCTAACCACTACTCCACACTGCTGCCTAGCTTTCATCTACAAATGTATCAAGTCAGGTCTTACAGGATCCCAGTGATTCAGCCTCAACAGCATGACTAGGTAACCCATTCCATCCCCTCACCGCTCTCTGTGTGAAGAAGAGTCTCCTAATGATAATGCATTGCACAAATTGGGCCTTATTGCTATGATATTAATCTTATTGTTTCTTATTTCCAGGATATAAAAACGTGTTGTTTCTCTCATTAATTCTGATTGGAATCAGGTCTTTTTTTTTAATATAGCTGAACTATAGTCTCTAATACCCTGGTTCAATTTGAAACAGTAATCCATTGCACAGATCTGGCCCTGGGCTGAAAGAACCGAATCTAGAACAGAATAATGGGGGGGGGGGGGGGGGGGGGGGGGGTATGATTAAAGTCTTTACAATCCTAAAAGGAGTTGACAGTTAACACTAACCAGTACTTTAAGAGCAGCACAGCAACCAGGAGCACAGAAATGGAGACTTAGGATAGAGGGAAAGAGACAGTTCACACAGAGAGTGGTGAGGGGATGGAATGGGTCACCTAGTCATGTTGTTGAGGCAGAATCACTGGGATCCTTTAAGACCCGACTTGACAAAGTTCTGAGATCAATCAGCTGCTAGGAACCAGGCTTAGATGGGTCTAATGGCTGTCTCTCGTTTGTACATCTTCTTGCGTTCTAATATGGTACAAACTGCCTGTGCTAACTATATACTATCCCGCAGTTCTCCTCTGTACTGTTGGAGCCACTTGCCAGCCAGTCTGTGGGTGTAGTGTTTCAGTTTTTATTAGCAGAGCTCAAACGTTTGCACTGCGGTTGATGTGAAGCCCTCCCCTCTCCTCCTTTCCCCTCCCCAGTCTATGGCCGCTTGGGTGAAAAACAGGCTTTGTTTGCGCTGGGGTTTGTAGAGCAAGGAGGCAAAGGTGGCCCCACAGTGCTGCACTGAGATCGACAGGTCCTCAGTGCAAACATGCTGGTCAGCCAGGGCAACCGGCTTCAACGGAACCACTGCGGCCAGGCTGGATATCCTGGACAGTCAGCCCCCGCTCCCGGACTAAAAGGTGCCACTAAATTCATTTAGTTCCTCGTGTTGATGTATGGTAAACCTGCTGCCACCAACAGACCTTTTCCACTGGCATATCAGAACCAGGTGGGTCTCACGGTATGGGTGGGTTTGCACTGGCTATTTGTCAAGCCGAGCAAGCCAAACCGTGAAACACTGGCCTCGCAAAACACATCTGAACGTGGGTCAGGGTCAGGGTCAGGGGTTAATGATTTCCCTCATTAGGTTGCAGCGTCTAAGGTGGGGTATCAACATGCTCATCAGATCTCCCGGAAGCATTCTTCTCCACTTTGTGTAATCAGCCCGCCATTGCAGTTCCGTGGTATTCAGTAATATATGAAGAGCGAACACAGTTGGCCAAGCGCCGCCCGTGTGGGCAGGGCTCAGGTCTGCAGGGTAATCCTCGGTTCACCGCACACCAGCGACTCCTGTGGCCGGCAGGGTGCCTGCGGGTCTGCTGTGGAGCCGTTCAGTTCTGTGGTGTTCGGACCTGCAGTGCAAAAAAAAAGACGGCTTGGAAGGGCAAGTTTCGGAGGAGGCGTGTGTCTGTTTCGCGAGTCGGCGCGGGGGTTGCAGTGGTGGACCGGGATCAATACATACAATTGGCGATTCCAAATTTAAAAAAGAAAGGGTGGAGCTCTCAGTCAAGTCTAACTGCAGATAAACACGAAATTCTGATGCTTCTCTGTGGCATTGGAACATGACGCGTCGCAAAAAGTGGGTCCAAATAAATCCATCTCTTGAGAATGACCACGAAACAAAAAAACACATGTTTGGATTCAAATGTCCAAACTCCCTTGAAGGAATGCACTGTATCTGAACTCTGCAGCGCTTTGCATTCATTTCTAATAACAGGCTGCAAAACCGCTGCTCTTAAAAGGCACATTAATCACCGGGGTGTTTTCCATGTTAATCACAGCCTGGGTGATTTATTAAACCCTTTAGCAATTTCACATAAAACATAAATACAATCTGTGAAGAGAAATATGAAGAGGAGGCATGTGTGCTCTTGAAAGCTACTGTGTCTAAGTATATTATACTTATGTCTGACTGATCCTATTAAAATGTATCACATGCATTACATCATTCTTAGGGTTGATGAGCGTCAGTATTTGTTGGTGTCGTTTTTGTGTCGGCCTATCTAGGAATATTAAGAGAACACTTTCTTGGTAGCTGATTGAACTCAAAGCATTCACAAAGAACAGGAGACATCAGCGCTCGTCCGGTTCCTAGCAGCTGATTGATCTCAGAACTTAGTCAAGTTGGGTCTTAAAGGATCCCAGTGATTCTGCCTCAACAACATGACTAGGTAACCCATTCCATCCCCTTGCCACTCTCTGTCCTAAATCTCCACTTAATTTCCAGCTGTGTTCTCTGGTTCTAGTGCTGCGTTTAAAGTATTGACAAGGTCTGTCAACTCTGATCTGAAAGTTAAATTAAGTCCACACCTTTTTCTTCCCAATCAATCCATCTCTTTATTTAACCAGGTAAGACGTCAATTGGGAACAAGTTTCATTTACAACGGTGACCCGGATGATTAGCATCCATCATAAAAAAATAAAAACAGCATCGATGTAACAGAATAAAACATTACATACATTACAACACAACACCAGAATAAGAAAAGATGCGGTCTGTCCAATGCAAATGAAGCAGGTATCAGTCAGCAGCAGATCCAGTTTATGGCCAAAAAGTTTTAACAGAAACTAAATTTCAAATCCCTCTGTAAAACACTCCAGCTCTCTGCTGCTGCAAATTCAAAGGAGCGTGTGTGTACATCGAAGGCAGATGAAATCCTTGCTCCCTCGGAAGCCCTTCTCTGTTGCAGGCTAAACAGATTCACTTCCCTCGGTCTTCAGAACATCTCTACACCCTTTGAATAATGTAGCTGTAGTTGGATCTCCATTACCTCTGCATGCTGACCAGGAGAGATCAACGGTTCTGTGTCAGAGACAGAAGCTGCAGTGAAGCTCTGTATAGAGACTCAGAGACAGAAGCTGCAGTGAAGCTCTGGATAGAGACTCAGAGACAGAAGCTGTTCTGGTACTTTTTTCAGAACTTTGACTGAAGAATTAACTTACGAATCGTTACCAGTTTGTTATGAAAATGCTTATATGGCGCACCATGCTAGTGAATCAATATTTTAATTGCCGTTCCAATCCTTTCAGATTTAAGACTACGCCACTGGTCCTCTTCCAAGCAAATGATTTTGATCTTCCTTTATACAGGTGGCTTTAATTAGCATTAATTGCCTAACGAGGGAATGGCCACACCTGTGATTGTTGGCAGAGACAGAATTAACCCCATCCCTGCCAACCTTACAATCCCACGCACAGTATTTACACAAGCAGGGCTGTTGTCCTGCCACGCATTCCCACACAGACCCTTGTGAACTGCACAAGGTTGCGTTTACACTGACCAGCATTGATCAGGAGTTTGGGAGGTTTTGTAATTGACTTCGCTGCCCGTTATAGCAATATTGTCCTGACAGTATATTTCCTGTCCTTTTTTTTCCATGCAAGCCCACTTCAGCGTTCATTTGAATTTCTTCCAACTGTGAATCAATTTTTTTTTAAAACTCCAGTTATGACATCTGATAAGTATTTAAAGATTAGTGCTGACATTAAAAATATATATATGTGTGCAAGAAGGAAAAATGACCATTAAATTAACACAATTGTACAAGTGTGCCTAACAGAAAAATAAAAATGTGTCAATAGACTAGCTCGGCAAATAAACTCAGAGGTAGTTTTATTAAAGGGCAACTGCCACAGTAAATATGTAGTCAAAATCTCCATCTTATACTGCCCCTGTCTTTCAGAGAAACCATTAAATACAGAAGCAGACCCTGTTAGTAACCCCAATGAAAGGAGATCTGATATCTCTAGGAATCTTATCAGGTTAAAATAAAATCCTGAATTGAACTGCATTGAATTCAAATCATTCCCCCTCCCCATTGGCTTAGACAGTTCCTATACAGTACACTGATAACCTGGGCTTTAAAATCCATTCTGTTCCTCCTATTATTCCCCGCAGGGAGGGAATGTCAAGCGACAGGGATATAGTGGGTGTAGTCCTATGTATGCCACACTTTATATGTTTCCTTATATAAAACTAAAAAACTTGGTATACTTCTTCACACAGAGAGTGGGGAGGGGATGGAATGGGTTGCCTAGCCATGTTGTTGAAGGAGACTCTTCTTCACACAGAGAGTGGGGAGGGGATGGAATGGGTTACCTAGCCATGTTGTTGAGGCTGAATCACTGGGATCCTTTGACAATGTTCTGAGATCAATCAGCTGCTCAGAACCGGACGAGCTTAGATGGGCCTCCTCTCGTTAGTAAATGTTTTTATGTTCTTAATAAACATTATTTAATATAATTTCTACGTATTCAAATCCAATGTGTTCATGTTTTTATTAAAATCAGGAGACCTTTAATGAACCAACTAGGAATAAGGTTTACTTTAAATAAAAACTTTTGTTATCAGATTCATGTGTGACCCCACGTGGATTTTCCTGTATTTAACTTACAATGTTGCATACAATCATACTGTCAGGTCGTGGATAATACAAATGCAATCAATGAATGCTCGTTATCTTTTTTCAAAGAGGGGATTAAATACCCCGAACTAAATACAAAACGGTTCTTTGAAATTTAAAACCGGAGAGGCTGAATTGTACAGGTAAAGTGGCAAGGTGTACCGACCAAGGCTGACTTGGTCTCTGTGCTGGGGGAGAAGGGAGAGAGTGTGTGTGTTTGTGGAGAGGGGGGGGGGGGGGGTGTTTGCTCAACAGCTTGGCTTTTAAATCGTGAAAAGACAACGAGACGGATTGTTTCAGCGGTCCTAGCAGAGGCGCGGATAGAGATAGCCCATCAGTCTATTGTTTAACCTTGGTAAGGGACCCGGATCAGTACATTGGAGAGGTGAGGCGGGGCGTAAATACGCGTCACACCGTCACCAGAGCCGGCGACTCCCAGGCGACCGACTGCGCAATGCGCAGCTGAAGTCTGGTTTCGAGAAAGGCCACATTATGATTCAGACAGAATGTACTCATGCTAATAGTAGAAATACTTTAAAACACACACACTCACACAAAATAATTTCAATTATTGGGTATTGTTTGAGGTAAATGCCTGTAAACAACAAAAATCTGTAAAACTGCGGAAAATGGCAAAAGTAAACTTTTTTTTACTTGTAACTTTCTGTAACGTGTACACCATTTAAATAACACAAAATGGCACTGTTACACTGCGTTCCTAGTTTTACAGATTTTTAAACGCTGTTAAGTGACATTTAAGTCGAGTAGATGAAGGCTTGTTCTATATAGGCCTATTTGATTGAGTCCTATAGTTTCTTATACTGTATTTATACCGCGATATGTTTTTTTGCTCAGTAACTGTTTAGCTGGGATTAGCCTGTGTGATATTGTGTACACACCGAACGTTATTCTAGATGCACTAAACACTGAACATTCAACGAGCCCGGTTTGGTTTGTAAGTTTTCAATTCATTATGCAGTCCTACCCTTACTCCACACAGCTGCACGCTATTGCTCGCATGCAATGCATTGCTTTATATTGATTACATAAAAATATCTGCAAATAGTCGTTTCCTTAAAGGTGAAACGACTTCTGTAGCCAATATTTGATTTTTTGGGCCGCCACTTGTAAAGGCAAAATTCTCATTTTTATTGTTGACCCCCTGGGTCTGTGTACTAAAGTTAATTGAATGATCAAATGGGTTATAAAAACAAGGTTCGACGTAGTATTGTGGTTTGTTTAAATAAAGTTTGATAAGCGTTTGTAGTTGGCCTGGAATGTTGCGGGGTTCCAAAACAACGTCGTCTGAAACGTTTTTTTTTGGGGGGGGGGGGGGGGGCAGCTATTATTGTATCCATGGAAACATTTTTAAATAAAGACAGTGTTTTAATAACTCTGTAAACAGACGCCTGGATTCAAGTTGTACCCTTGCTTCTTTTTCAACTTGTGACCAGTACAGAACGCCTCGATTTGCAGTAAATGACTGTGTGTGTGCGTGCGTGTTATTTCGCCCTCTTGCGGCTCCTGCTGGTATTGAAAATCATGTGTTTCTGCACAGCGGCAGCCTTGACTCTTTTAAAGACACTGCAGCGCCTTGCCATCGTCTCCGGTAGTCTCGTACCGCCCCCTATGGTCACAGAAGATAAACAGCATGGCATTGACACAAAGGGTTGTTCGGTGGGGCAGGGTGGTATGTGTGTGCAAGATTATTATTATTATTATTATTATTATTATTATTATTATTACACGAAATTATAAAACATGTCAAGGAAACGTCATTCCGTTCGCTTTGGCCTTTGTCTGAACACATGACATCACATGGGTTTTGTAAAAAAGTTACTCTTCGGTTTTCATCACCAATGCCCGAATCCACATCCTCGATTCACACGCCGTCTTTTCTTTGTCAATTAATTAGCGCCTCCCGCGGTGAGCTGGGGAGAGGAGGCGGTCGAGTAATTTACACCTCGTGTCTCAGGACCGTCTCTCAGTAAAGATAATTAATGGGTTCTACTGATTAGCGCGCCGGGAACCCTCGTTAACCCGAAACAAATTAGCACCTCGTTTGTTCTCTTAAGCGGGGGGCCGGCGGCTGCCTGAGTGTAATAAAATACTTCCTGGATGCAAATGTGAACGAAAATGACCACAACAAAACACCGGGGAGGTGTAAGTGTCTTAACCGGGTCGTGTCAAAGCTGAAAGCGGCTCCAGGTGCGTCTTAAACAGCGGTGCGCCTTTCTTGCACGGACCCGCGATTATTTCAGACTATTAGCGTGTGTTTATCTTGTGGGACTTTTCTAGGCAGCGTTTGAGGAAAGCCAACAGCCTTTTCAAACACTTTATTTTATATATATATATATATATATATATAATGGGATTCGATATCCAAAAGGCAACCACGTTAGCTGGTATTTAAGCAATTGACGAGTTCAAGGAGTCATTGCATAACGCGGGGGTGAATTAATAAGAAAGGCGCGAGAACAATTAACATTTACATAATTAGTTTGGCTGGCCCTCATCTCGGATTTAATCCGTTCCTCATTTATTCACGATCACCCCACACCGCGTACCCAGCCAGCATCTCATCCGACTTTATTTCAATCCTTTAAGGTACAAGAGACGTGTGTCCCACAAATATAATGATGGGAACGTTCTTATTTTTGCAATGATCTGGTCGTCCAAATTGTCAGCTTCCTCCTCGTGATTATAATCGAATATAATTTAATGAAGAAACCGTTTGAGCAACAAGCGCTCGATTGTGTACCCGAAGGGGTTAAGAGGTGCAGATATAAATCTATACAAGGCAACATTTCAGAAATCGTTTACTTCTGTGATAAATGTGCGCTCCGTCTGTTTTGAAAAAGGAATACGCGAATCGGTGTATGGGACAGAACTAGCGTGAAACGAGTAACTGCGTGTTCAATGGCACAATGCTAAGTTTCTTCTCGATGTCATAATGCATATAGGTCTTTTAAGTTTTGGAAGGGCAACTTTTTCAACTCGATAGAGTTCGCACAAACCGTTTTTAAAAATTGTAAAAAATACAAATTAGGCCAATATGAAGGCTATATAATGATAACGAGGACTACTTTAACTTTAAGACATTTAAGATGCAAAATGTCTGGTTTATGAAAATAATTCCACGCGTCCTTTTAAATGATCTGATTATTAATTACATAATTATTAATAGATGGGCTTCAGTGTGTTACAGGAAAATAATTTCATCAGGGGGTTCTGTGACGTCATAAACTACGAGAGCGAAGGTGGAGTTTATAAACTATCACAGAAACCCGAGATGGAATTGTTTTCCTGAGACTCACTGAAGAGGCCCATCCTATTATTTTTTATAATCCACGGATACCCCTGTGATGCTGATATTAAAGAAGACGAGGTTCAGCAGTAGAGTACAGGGTTGTTTTTTTTAAAACGTAGTGTTTCGGCGCTGTACTGACGTTCAGCGTCGTTTTCCGTTAGTGCTTCAGCTTTATTTGAATGATCGCCTTCACCTTGTTTTAATTTCCCGTTCCTCTCCAGTTTCTCTGAGTATTCTCATTTTGTTGATCACTAATGAACCTTTGTGTGCTGGTGCGTGTCATTTAACCAGCTAAACAAAGTTATTGAACGACAACCATGGAAAAAATGCATTGCAGCACAATTAAAAAAAAAACGTCATGTAACAATCTTGTTTTTTAATATGTACGGTTAAAACAGCAAGGTTACCTTATCAATACATTACAATATACTAGGATCACAGCTACATGGCAGCACGATGTCACTGCTTGATCCAAAGATCACACTGCTTGTTTCGGAGAGCGCTCGTCGGTAAAAGACTACAAATCCCACAAGCCCTTGCAGCGCAGCAGCAACCGCCTGGCGCCAAGTGACGATGTCATTTCAGAGCTAAACTTCTGTGGAGAGCAGCCGAGAGACAGGTAAGCGAAGAGCGTGCAAAATTAAACGTTTCTGTCTTTCGTTTAAAAGCGGCATTGAGTAAAACACGACGCATTTTAAAAACGGGGCAGCTCTCTGCCAAAGCGTTTACGAATGTGATAATTATTAAAACGAAACGCAAATGCGCATCCCAGTTCAAAATTGTACGAGTTACGTATTTAAACTGTAAGTGATATAAATACGATGCTTATTAGAAATAGTATTATTATTAATATTATTAATGAGTCATTTAGCAGACGCTTTTATCTAAAGCGACTTACAGAGACTAGGGGGTGAACTATGCATCATCAACAACTGCTGCTGCAGAGTCACTTCCAAAGTGACTTGAGTCAGAGTCCCACACTGTGTGAGTCGGTGGCTGAGCCGGGATTTGAGCCTGGATTTGAACCTGGGACCTTGGTAACAAAAAATATTTTGATTATTGGAAAGGAAATATTAATAATTAATAACCCAGTACCTAATTCCATTTCTTAACAAAATCGGAGCACCAGCAGTATTGATGTAATTTGATACATCATATTTAGACGTGACGTTTGCGGTTAACGCAATTAGACTAAAAGTTACCGTACATAGTTAAAGAGAGTGAAGATAGCAGCTAAAAATGTGCCAAAAAAATTACTAAGTAGTCCGACCTCAAATGAAGACAATGACCCTTAATGTAACGGGTTAAACAGTGAGAAATGTGTACTTCCTGTGTGCGGTTAATAAAACTAAAACATCAGTCAATTCCATGTAACTGTGTTGCTCAGTGATATAGCGAGTGGTTTAAATGGTGCGTTGTTTTTCAATGCTAATCACATTGATGTCTGATGTTTCGTTAATTCAGCCTGTATTCAAAGTGTACTGTCATGATATTAATAACACTGACAGTATAGAGAGCTGTGCGAGATTGGGGGTGCATTTATTAGACAAAAAAAACCCAACAACTTCTAAACCGTGCCAGTTTATCTTTGGTTTCTCTTGATGTGTTTGGTATAACTTTGGGGTCGCAGTTTTTCCATGGCGGACGCCCCAGTGTGATGCGTTGACATGCGTGATGTCCGGTAGGCACTGTGATCGTTGCTGAACTTGCCGTTGATGTTGTTTCTCTGTCTGTCAGGATGTCTGGAAGCAGAGTGATCCGGCTGGACCTGGCATCCCTGCAGCGCGCGGGGGGAGACTCCGTCCACCTGCTGCCCTGCGAGATCGAGCACGACGGACCGGCCAGCGTCGGCCGGTACTTCAGCCCAGCTGTGAAGGAGACCAAGAGCGGTGAGAAACCAGCACTATTTAAAAAATACTATTCATTGCAATTAAGTAGAAAAGCGGACCAGTTCAACTCTCTGTATTCAAACCTGTGTCCGCTCTCCAGTGCTGTGCGGTACAGTGTGAACCCTGTCTTCTTGTGTTGCAGAGATGATGGTGTCGTTCCGAGGGCGGGGCTTGAAAGGTCAGGAGGTCAGCGTGCCCCAGGGGTACAGCGGCATGGTTTTAAAGGAGGACCACAAGCCAGTCTCTGAGGATGAGGTGAGGGGAGGGAGTCGGATCAGACCACTCACATCAGGGGCAGAACAAACTAGCCGGGGTTATAGTAGCACAGAGCTTGCTTGTCGATACAGTGCATTTTGTTAGACAATGCAGATTCACAGCTTGGGCGTGTGGTGTTTTTTAAATTTGAATGTTTGAGAAATTGTACAACCACGTGTGTGTGAACTTTAATGCATGCATTATAAAATATACATTGATAGGAAACTTCTAACCTGGTGCCATAGTGCGTACAGCTTCTGAGACCTCACGCCTGTCTGTCTGTCTGTTCCAGGACCGGTCACTTCGGGTCAGATCCACCTTCAGCACTCTGACCTGCTGGAACCTGGAGACTCCGCCCTCCTCCGATGACGGGGTTGTCATGGCGATGAACTGGCCGGTAATCGCGGAGGCAGTGAGTACCCAGCCAGTCTCCCCCCCTGGGACTGACTTGAAAGCGGTTTGAAATCAGATTTCTATTTGTTTCAGTTGGGACTCTGTCTGTCTGACCCAGTTAGACTTCTCACCACAAATTACATATGTGCCATTAAAGGCGACCACAGCTTCCATAGTAAGATGTATTTTTGGCTGTCGTTTTGAGTCCTGATCTCTCTGCTGCTGTTGTGAAATCACCCCCCCCCCTCCTCTCTCCTCTCTCCACAGATCCACGCACCCATTGAAGACTAACCCAGGAGCCGAGGCTGAAGCTGCCCAGGAAGGCGTTACTTCCCTTCCCCCAGCCCGCTTCACCGTGTGCTGGACTCTCAGCGGGAGAGTTAAGACCATTCCATTGAACTTTCCAAAGGAGCAGTGCTGTTGCGATATCCAACCACCAGGTGGAGCTCTATTGTGCGATAAATTCATAATAAAAACTTTTTTAATTTCACTGTTTTTACAGCCCTATTTTGCTCATGTTAACAATATAAAACTACCTTCCGTATTGAAGACGCCTCTGTAATCAAGTATTAAAATGACTGTACAAATCTTTATTGGCAGGTTTCACTAGTTTAAATACACGATTCAGGCTTTACCATACCAGCCCATTTACATTTGATTTGATCCTACTTTCATTAAAGGGCCGAACTGCAATTTTAAAATCTACTTTCTGTTTGATTAAGAAATGTTTAAGTGGCATAAAACACTTAAATGTTGATCAATTCATCAGCTCTGGAAAAACAATTCAATCTTTTACAGAAACCCTGTCAGTAGTGTCCAGTTACTGGCTGTGCGAGATACTTATTTTTGCACTTCATTAAAAAAAATAAAATAAATGTCAGGTTGTTTTGTATTAAACGTTGCTCTAAAACATAATGCTTTTTAAAAATGTTTTGTAAGTGCGTGTTTGTACCTCTTACTGAATCACTGCATCGTTACCTTCTTGAAGAGGGGAGAGATCCTTAATCAATGTTACAGTGGAGGCTGTGTGGTCCAGTGGTTAAAGAAAAGGGCTTGTAACCAGGAGGTTCCCGGTTCAAATCCCACCTCAGCCACTGACTCATTGTGTGACCCTGAGCAAGTCACTTAACATCCTTGTGCTCCGTCTTTCGGGTGAGACGTAATTGTAAGTGACTCTGCAGCTGATGCATAGTTCACACACCCTAGTCTCTGTAAATCGCCTTGGATAAAGGCGTCTGCTAAATAAACAAATAATAATAGTGTTGCTTTACCTGTTTGTAAATAGTTACAACAACTTCAGTTTTTTTCTGTAACTGGTGATTTAAAACCAGCTGTCCAAATTAGGCTTTAAGTTAGGCAATTATTTTAAAGAATAAACATCTAGTTTCGCAGTCCACAATTAGCACATGTCTAGGACTGTCTTACCTGATATAATCAGGGTCTCTGAAACCAGCTGTATCTGTAGATCACATACTGAAATAACTCTGAAGACCACACCTGTTATGCATTTCAATTTGTATGTGCAGCTCTGGCCAAAAGTTTTGCATCACCCTGTGGAATGAACTCGTTTGGCTTCATAAAGTCACATGAAACCTGCTGAATAATGTTACCTTAACATATTGAATTACATACTGTGTTGTGGTTTTCCATGCTTAACGAAAATCTAACATGAAATACTGGGGTTTTTTTTTTGGCCTTAATCCTAATATTCTAGGGGATGCAGACTTCTGGCCATGGCTGTAGTTTGGAATCAGATTTCAATACATGTTTGCTACAACACTGTGGTTCTGTCAAAACTGCATCTCCAACAGCAGTGCTAGAATATACAAAACACTTTTAACAGCTAACCGGTTTGTTTTAAAACACTCTTGAGGACAGCGTGTCCTGAATGCAAATCAGTTATGAGGCTTTGGGTTCATTTTTTACATTCATCTTTACTTTATCTTCACATCGACAAAAATGAAACAAACAAAAAAGAAAACTGTACATTTGCTCTAAAAATTCACATTCTTGTAACGTCGCTTCCTCACCTAATGTCTCCACATTTACTATCCGTTCAACAGGTACAGAAAGATCTGCAGAAGCGGGGGGGTGTGTGCAATACGAGTGCAGTCTTTACAGTGATTTATTAGTGTGTGTCGGGGTTTACCCTCGCATGCTTCAGCTCTTCCCCGGAATCAAAGTTTAGTCCCGAGACCTCGTCGCTCTAATAAAACGTCCGGTCCTCAAAAGTAATTCCAGATACGTTCGTTTCAATGTCTTAGAAACCAGGGGTTCCTAACCCTGGTCCTGGGGGGAGCCCCCTGTGTCTGCTGGTTTTCATTCCAACTGAGCTCTCAATTACTGAACTAGACCCTTCATTGAACTGATCATTCGCTTAATTAGACATTTTTAATTGTTTTCAGTTCTCAGTTCTTCTTTAGAAAATGTTACAGCGAGCTTGAAATCTGCAAGAGCTGAAAACAATTAAAGAAGGTCTAATTAAGCAAATTATCAGTTCAATTAAGGGTCTAGTTCAGTAATTGAGAGATCAGTTGGAATGAAAACCAGCAGCCACAGGGGGTCCCCAGGACCGGGGTTGGGAAGCGCTGTCTTAGACCATCTAGGGAAGATTTTATCAGCTAACAATTATCAGGATAATCCCGATTATTCGAAGTCATGTCCCAGTCCTTTCTGCCTTGTTAGTTCGTCTCTCTCTCTCTCTATTATCGATGATCATTTTCAATATGACAAACACTCAAGACTAAACAAATCCTTGCTAACGTCTCGATAAACGGTTACTGTTCCGTCACAAATAAACTCCATGGTCTATCCGTCTCCTTAAGAACATGTTTTTATGTATTAAAAGCTTAGCTTTAGTAGCAACTTGCGTGCCGGGCTGGGATCAATTCCTGTTTGTCAATTCCAATTTAAAAATCGATCCCCAGTCCCAACGCCTTCGAAGGAACTGGAACTGGTATTTTAGGAGACGCGTCGCGATAGTTCAACTTCTTTCATTTGGAGGCAATTTAACTGACGAACAGTCCGACTTCAAATTGGAAGTCATTGTGTTGCTGCTGTGAGAAGCTCATTTGAACAGAACACTGAGAATTGCAATTTTGATCAGCAATTGATTAAATGGAAATTGATTTTTAAAAAGGAATTGATGGCAGCCCTGCTTACATGTATAAATATACATACATACATACATACAGTACATTTTATTCACATAATCTGGTCACAAAACATATCAAATGGCTTAAGCTGCATGGCTATAAGGAATACTGCAGGCTGGAAATTCAGTTTCCAGTTACCTTTTTAGAAACGGTTTGTAAAGACTCAATATAAAAAAAAAATTTAAAAAAAAACAAGATACAATATCCGACGGCTGGAATCAAAAGGTGAACCCTGAAGGATGTGGTTTTATTGCACCTGCAGCCAGCACACATGCAGCCTGTCCTCCCTGCCCCTCCCTCTCCATACATCAGCCTGGGCTGGGCTCTCGCTATCCGCATCGGCTTGCAGGAACAGCGCAGGGGTTGCTGGGAAAGGGGTTTTGGTCTGTGGGAAGGAATGCAGCTTGACGTTCTCTGCGACCGCTGGCCAGCAGCCCCGGGTTTAGGAATGTTGTGTTGCCTGTCCTCCTCCTCCTGCTTCTCTACCACTTGCCCCTCTTGCTCCAGTCTTTGGGGGTGAAGTGCAGGCACTTGGGGTCGATTCGAAGGTGCCTCTTCTGCATGGCTCTCTCGTGGCCGTCCACAATGTCCTCGGAAAGCGTGAGGATGTACTGACCCTGACAAAACAAAAGCAACGCTGAGAGAGAGAGAGACAAGCAGATCCTACTAACCCTGCTGCACTTCAGAAACATTACAGATGTACGAACAAGGTTATTTTAGTGCGAGTTTCCCCTATTCCTGAACTACAAGCTGTTACGGTATTGCCTGTCTATGCTTTTTTTTCCCAGCTTTGTCACTGTGTATTTCCAGCCTTCGGATGAGACGTAAAACAAACGAGGTCCTATTGGAAGTGACTCTGCAGCAGCAGTTGTTGATGAAGCACAGTTCACCCCCTAGTCTCTGCGAGTCGCTCTGGATAAAAGCGTCTGCTAAATGACTCATTAATGAATACATTTCCTTTCCTCACCTTGTAATAGTTAATCAGATTAAGGTACTGTAGAGTGGAGATGACGTCCTCTTTCTTGACGCTTGTGATCTCGCTGATTTCACTAAAAAGTAAAAAAAAAAAAAAAATCTGTTTTATTCGATTCTTAAAAAAAGGCATCACTTTCCTCCAACACCTTCAAATCAGTTTAAAATGAATGAAGGTATGAATCTGGTTTAATCCCATTGAAGAAAATACATTTACATTTGAAAAAAAAAAAATTCCCCCCACTATCTCGGCTAACAAAAAGTATACCGTTCTGTGCTGAAATATCATTTTGCGTTAAACATCTAGAGTGTTTTTTTGGTAGTTAGCAGGCTGTTGACTGCCAGCAAATTACAAAAAACAAACAAAAAAAAAAAAACAGAAACGTTTCTCGTTTTTCTTTATTTTTCGTTTCTACTAGTGAAATGAACTGTTCCTTATTAAACAGACACAATGACGACAGCCAAGTAACTTGGCAAAGCTAGCAGCTGTTAAGTGCCAGCGAACTGAACGAAGAGAAAAGCATCCAATTATTTTTTGTTCAGACTAGCTGACCTCTACCGAACTACAGCTGTGGCTTCACCTAGAATTTTAGGATTGAGACAATTTAAAAACAAAAACAAAAAACTATATAAACACAATTGAGATCTTTTATGTAACATCATGTAATCAAAGAAACCAAAATTATATTGCAAAAGTCTTCCAGAAGCCATAATAGCAGTACAGTATTTCATGTCACATTTTTCAATTTGTCAGTTTTTCGTTAAGTACATGGAAAACTACAAAGCGGTATGTATTGCAATATGTTAACGCAACATTATTCAGCAGCTTTCATGCGACTTTATGAAGCCAAAGCGAGTTCATTCTATAGAGGGATGCACAGAGCTGGCAGCCCTTGTGTTTCTGCAGTCTGGCAGCCCCATGGTCTTGGGCTTGGTGACTCTGCCCTCGTCCCGGGTCACTCACTTGATGGTGATCTGCGGCCGCTCCCCCGTGTCTGATTTGGGGTTCATGAGAATCTCCAGGATGGTCTGGGACCAGTAGCTGCGGTACGAGAGGAGCCCCAGATCGGAGAGAGGCTTCTCGGGGGTCCCCGTCTTCCCCTCCACCTTGGACAGCTCGTAGCCTGCGGGAGTGGGGATGGGGGCGGGGTAATCAGACACCCTCAAAAAGTGAAACTTCGCTATTGAAACACACTCCATCATGAGGTATTACAGGACAAGCAAAGACAGACCGTGGAGGTGGTTTATCAAATTCACATGAGCCGTCAAAAACAGCCAATCCTGTGGGAGTGAAAAACTTGGACCAGCGGTTCTGAAGGTACAGCTTTTATAAGCCCAATAAGAGGCTGAAACTCGTTTGCAGTTGTGTGGATCCGCTGTGCTCTGTGTGCTGTCCTGTGTTGCTATGCTCTGTGCTGTATTGTGTGGTGTTGCTGTGTTGCTATGTTCCTGTGCTGTGTTTGTGTTGTGCTGTCCTGTGTTGCTGTGCTCTGTCTCTGTGCTGTATTGTGTGGTGTTGCTGTGTTTTTGTTCCTGTGCTGTGTTTGTGTTGTGCTGTCCTGTGTTGCTGTGCTCTGTCTTTGTGCTGTATTGTGTTGCTGTGTTTCTATGTTTCTGTGCTGTGTTTCTGTGTTGTGCTGTCCTGTGTTGTGTTTGTGTTGTGCTGTCCTGTGTTGCTGTGCTCTGTCTCTGTGCTGTATTGTGTTGCTGAGTTTCTATGTTCCTGTGCTGTGTTGCTGTGCTGTGCCGTCTTGCTGTGCTGTACTCACTGAACTCGATGAGCAGTTTGCCGTATCCCCTTCTCTGGTAGGGCGGGAGCGTCAGGATGCAGGCCACGTTGTAGTCTTCTGTCGATTCCTTTTCCTGAGGGGAGGGAGAGAGAGAGAGAGAGAAAGGGGGAGGGAGAGAGAGAGAGAGGAAGGGAAGCGCATCACAGTCTAATCACCAGGCGCCCGTCAGCTCAGCACAGTAAAATAGCAGGTTTCGATTTTGTAGGGAGCTTGACTGCTTGGAGGCAGCGTTCCCTACCTTGGAGAAGTACCCCACGATGTGGAAGCCCTTGGAGTCGTACTCTGTCATGACGTAGAAGAGGAAAGGGTCTGTGTCGTAGTACAGGGTCTTGTGATCCAGGAAACACTTCGCCAGCAGACACAGGTTCTGAGAATACATCTGCATGGAGCAAGGAAACAGAGAAGAGGGGCGATGATGAGCGACAGGGTTTTGCAGGGTTGCTCCCTGCAGGGACCGCTTTGTTGGCCTTTGTGCTCTTGTGGGTTATTATTAATCATTGGTCATTTAGCAGATGCTTTTATCCAAAGCGACTTGGAGACTAAGGGGTGAGGTATGCATCAACAACTGTTGCTGCAGAGTCACTTCCAATAGGACCTCGTTTGTTTTACATCTCATCCGAAGGACGGAGCACAAGGAGGTGAAGCGACTTGCTCAGGGTCACACGCAGTGAGTCAGTGGCTGAACTGGGATTTGAACCTCCTGGTATCAAGCCCTTTTCTTTAACCGCTGGACCCCCGAGCCTTTACAGTACAAGGGACGTATGTGTCCCACAAAATGAAGCTAACTTTCTTATTTTTGCAATGAGGTTCATGAAACAGGGTTTAAAATGTACTGACAGGCTGGATCCGGTCGTCCATATTGTCAGTTTCCTCCTCGTTAGACTTGAGTCGCTCTCAAATGCATTTAAACCTGTTTGAACAAGCGCTCAATTCCTTAAGGAAGGAAACTGGTCCAGGGTTAGGAGCAGGGTCAGGGTCAGGGGTGAAGCTGTAACCATGCACTACAGTAAGCCGGTACTTGCTTTGTTTTTTCTGCCGTCGATTTCGAAGAAGGAGATGGTTCCTTTCCTGTAGATCTCGTTTCCCGGGGGGTGCCGCAAGTTACACTTCGTCTAGGAGAGCAGAGACAGAGTTAAAATCACGGCAGCCACGAAAATCCTTCTGGAAAACAATTATCCCTATGCCGTTTATGAGCACACACAGACACAGAGTTTATAGTGTTTATAAGGACTTGGAGTGTATATATACTTTAAAATATATGTTTAAACACTGCAGGGCCATGGCTTTGGTAGGGAGGTTTTGTCTGGTTTCCAGACTCCCTGAGCACTATAAACAAACACAAAGATCACACACACACACACACACACACACACACACAGATTACGAGCACAAAAACACAGACAAGCACAGACACACACACAGATCACAAACACAAAAACACACAGATCGCACAGATAAGCGCACACACAGAGATTACGAGCACAAAAACACAGACAAACAAACACACAAAGACATCAATAACACACACACACAGATTACGAGCACAAAAAAACACACACAAGCACACACACACACAGATCACAGACACACACACAGATCACAAATACAAAAACACACAGATCGCACAGATAAGCGCACACACACAGAGACATCACGAACACACACAGAGATTACGAGCACAGAAACACACAGACTCACACATACACAGAGCCACACACACAGACAGCTCACACAGAGCCACACACACTCACCAGGTGCCTCTGCAGACACTTGAGGCTCTTCAGGTACTTGAGGCAGAACTCGCACAGGTAGAGGATGGGCAGGGCGGTGAGCTCCTGGGGGTAGGGGGAGAAGTACCAGGGCTTGAGGCGGTGACGGCCCAGCTCGATGCAGTCGATGTTCTTCATGCGCGTGATGATGTCATCGTGGCTCCGGTCCGACACCAGGCTGCCGGTCATGCGGGGGGCCGAGGGGATCCCATCCGAGCTGTCCTGAGAGTCCTGGAGCGAGAGAGGAAGCAAGCGGGTTACAGGACTGCAGGCCAGCACAGACCAGCCTGTCCGCAGTGACGGCTCTATTCAAATACAACTGGATGTCTACATTATTATGCATGCTAATGTAATACACTGCTATGGGCAAAATTTTTGCATCACCCTATAGAATTAACCCATTTGTGGATTTTTAGGTTCATTGTGGTGATGTATTGCAATAGCACATATTTTTTAAAATTTTGTGGACAGATGCCTGCTTTATCCAACTTGCAAGTGTTACAGGGCAGTACAGGGTTACAATGCAAGCTTCATATTTAAATACAGTGTACTGTAAATAATACTACTAAAGTACAATGGACTACATGCCAAGACAGTCCAACCTGTCTATAGTGACTGCTTTTTATAGACTGGATATTCCAATACAACATGCCTGAGTAAATTATTATGCATGGGAATATGATCTATGCATTAAAAAGGTATATATATATATATATATATATATATATATATATATATATATATATATATATATAAATAAATTATGAAAGCCTTGAATTACAACTGAAAATCATGGAATTTTGGCAAATACTTCACTGTGATTGGCTGACCTCTCCCACTGTACATTGTTTGTAATTGCCTGCTAAAGACTAGCCCAAACAGTCAAGAGAACAGGGCTTATTCAGCCAATTAAAATCTGGCTTAAGCAAAGAACGGTACACATTTAAAACGCTGTTGAATGACACCAGGTATCACACTCAGTCAAGTACAGACCTCTCCTGGGGGGAGGAACACACTGGGACATCGAGGATTGATATTCTGGAAAACCTTGATGATCTAGCGAGAGAGGAGACACAACAGGGGGAGACTGCAGTGTCTTTCACCAGGCAAGGGAAGGACGGTCAATCAAGTTACGGCACAAAGTACAGAATACGTTAAGACAATCCAGTCATTTCGCCTGGATAACTTGAACGCAGGCAGTGCCCAGACCAAGCTGAATCACAACTGGACAAACTGGATGTGCAGTTTGAAAAACAGGCGTGACATACCGGGACCTAGTGGCAAAGCTCAAACGCTCGAGTTATTTAAAGTGTCTGTTTTTATGACTGAAACGCAGTTTGGTATTCATGAAACTGTTCCAGGCTCTTGCAGGATTTTTTAACAGAACCACTTCGTAGACACTGATCTGTATTCTCCAAAAAAAAAAACCCCAGGAACTTTAGAAGCACAGGGTGACTATGTTATCTTTAACTGTGCCTCCTTTGAACACGGGGTCTGTACTCAAATTTGCTTTCGTAACAGTCTAATGCTGGAATTATCTGCTAAATTCTGGCCATCATGATCCAGTCCGGTCCAGGTTTTTACTCCAAGCAGGTTCTGAAGGAGTTAATAGAACCTGCTGAGAGGCAGTCAATTAATTCAGGACCTGGCTGGAATAAAGACCAGGACTGGAACGGATGTACGTGATCCTCGAGTTAACTCAGTACACACACACACACACACACACACACCCCCCTCCAATATACTGTGTGGAGAGGACGGCTCTTACCTCATCGGTCCCCAGACAGCTGGCCTTCCTCTTCCTCCCAGGCTGTGACGGGATGAGGCGGCGGGCTGTACCATTCTGGAAAAACAGAAAAGGGGTAAAGCCAACGTAGCAGCATTCATCTAATATTGTGCAGCAAAAGCCGTGCACATGGCTACATCTTCACGGCGATTCGTGGTTTGTGGACGGTCTGGGAGATGCGTTCGTACCGTGGCGAGAGTGGCGAGTTGCTCGTGGTCCTCTCGCGCCTCTGCTCTGCCAGCAGCAGATTTGGGCGTGAAGCCGGCGTCTCTCACCAGCGGGTACACGGAGGCCTGCGTGGTTTCCGTGGAGGCTGGCAGGGAGGCCACGGGCGTGGCTGGCGACACCTGGGTCACCAGGGAGACAGGCTCCACCTTCCTCTTCTGCAACCAATCACAGTGAGAGCTGTTATCAGCCTGTGAACCCTGCTTCGGGTTTTTGACCACGCTGGAGGCCACCTTAACACTGTGGCTCTGCTTCAGGAGACAAAAAAGACGAGAGAGAAAATCAGTCAGGTGCTGTGGAAGAACGACACAATGACATCAGAGCTAGGCGCTCCGTTTATTACATGGTTTCAACAATTTCATTGAAAATTTTAAAAGCCTCCCACAGCAAAATCATTTTAAAGAAATACTTTATTATCTCCATGGTATAGTGTTCTTAACCATCATGTATGACTTTTTCCACACTCCTGGATATCTGGGCTGGTTTATCAATTCACCAGCCTATACTACTATTAGGACTGCCAAGCCTGAGCAAGGTGGAATTTCTGTAATGGAGACAGTATAGAAATGTGCACTAAGGTGCCTGTGGCGTTGACTGCTTCCTGCAAAAGTTTGTTAAAGATCTTGCACCTGGTGTAGTACCAGCTGTTTTAAAATAAAAAAAAAACACAACTGTGCTATAAAATGTGTTTCTTTCGAAACTGCACATTTGAGACCTATGTCGCTAACAGAAAGAAGGAAAAGAGGCTAGAGTCACGTAGCACCTCTGCCAGCTACAGGCACCCCTGGGGAAGAGGGGCTCGCTCGATTTTTGTTTTTTTGTACCTTAAGACAGACAGCGACACAGGAAGCAGTGGAAAGGGTATCTGAGTGAATGGAGGAGTGTTTTTAAAACCTCAAGTTACTACACCCTGGTGATTCTTTTGTTATTTTTTTTTCTCTCCTGGAAGTGTAAAGTAAGGTTGTACCGGCGTGGGGACAGTTTTGCCTCTGGATGGATCGGAAGCAGTTTGGAGAGTGAGATCGAGACTCTTCCTCTGGATTTGAATAGAAAGGGGTGTTAATGGCAGGCATGGTTTACACTAGTCTGCATTTACTATCGTTTTGCAGCTTCACAAAACCGGCATCCCATTTATTTTATTTTTTCTTCTTCAAACCTTACAGAACACTGACACCTGAACAGCAAAGCCTGTTAACTCTGCAGAGAATGCGCTGCTGTTTGTGAAAGGAAAACTCACCAGTAAGGCTACACAACTACATAGAAACTAGAGTAACATGGCCAGTTACGTTTTCCTTTCGTGCAAATGGTGCAAAACGCATCATAAACTAGACAGCGATAAATGAGACTGCGCAAGGAAGCAACTGTGCATAAGAAGCTTAGATAAACAAGTGGGCAGTGTTCTGTAGTGTTGTATTAAGTCAAGACAACCTAAAGAAGTCCTGACCATTATTTTACTATCACTGGTTACCCTTTTTAATGCGCTGGTCATGTTTTTTTACGATAATTCTGGATAGGAATTGACCGGTTTGGTTGATTCCTGGTTAGGCTGTGTTGACAATAGTAATATAGTAACAGAAATATATTTTGGATATTTCAGATAGCGAAATATAAAAATCAGTCAATAAAAAAAATCTGTTTCTTCCAGATATCTGCTTACTTCCTGTGCCTGACTGACTGCGGCGAGGGAAGTGACATCAGAGCTACATCACAGGAAGTGGTTTGGTACCAGGAAGCAGCTGCAACTTTTCTACAGCGCTGCCTTCGAACAATCTGCATATTCCAAATTGAAGATCTTGAACAGCAGAAAAAGAGGGGGGTGCCAGTGATAATACTGCTTCTATTAACAAGGTGAGATGCACAGATTTTGTGTTGCTGCAAAAGCTTCGTAAAACAGACTGAAAAACAAATAATAAAAAGGTTCGAATAACCGTGGGTACACACACATACAAACACAAGCTGCGTGGAACCTAACTGGGTGGATCGAGAACTGAAATGGCCTTTGTGCATTCAGCATGACTTTGGGAAACAATACGTCTGAAATTGTTATCGCTATCATTCAGAGAAGGAAACAAGACTCCCATTGCAGAGCAGTTTTAGGGTCAGCTTAACTGAGCAATCCTGAATACCTGGTAGTTAATTAAACTCATAGTAACACCAGACTGCTATGCAATGGTAGCCTTCTTTACATCCCTGTTATTGGAGTCATTTCTGTGTATCTCTCTCTCTCTCGCTCTCTCGTTTTTCTGCTCAAATGAGTCCAGTGCAGCTTGTATTTGGCTTGCTCCTTTTCAACTGTTTATTTTTCAGGAGCTCAATCAAATACTGTGATAAATCGCTGTGCAGTGTGCAGTGTTATTCAGTCCTTTCCCCACATGCACATTAACCCTGTAATGCCCAAGCATTATTGAACTGAAAAAAGCTACTTTATTAATAGAACTAGATTCAGTTTCTTGTACAAAACACACTTTTTTTCTGTCCAGCTACACAATGTACTGCATATGAAAAATTCTGGCTTGGAAGGTTGGATTAAAAAAATTAATAATAGAGGGGGGGCTAAGTGTCGTGCCAGGTGTGATACAGAAATGAGCACTAAAGGGTTAATGTTACATCACAATAAAATAAAGGCAATCTAATTTCTGACTGCTTACAAAACTCTGCAATTTGTTAAAGTTTAAAAAAAAGTGTTTAAAAAACTTTGAAACAAGTTAATGCTCAAGTTTAGGAAATTTAAAACGTGAATCTGACATCCCAAACGTAACATCCTTGATGCATTTCTGCAAGAGGGAAATAGTTATGTAGGTGTAGAGGACAGATAGTTAATAACACAGCACAGGAGTGAGCCACTGCACTGTAACCACGGTGACAGGACGGGACCCGGGGGGGGGTCGGGGGTCATGCTTACCACGTCTCGCTCGGGCGAGTTTGGCCGGGATCCGGACAGCCCGTTCTTGGTGGGAGTTTTGGCTTCCTTTTTAGGGAACTGGAGTTTCTTTAAATCCAGTCGGTCCGGGGTCACCCATTCGTCCAAGCGCTTGTTAACTGGGGAAAAATAAGACAGATGAAAATCCAGCTCGGTGCCCTTAGTGGAACAACAGCGTGGAATGAGACAGTAGAGAGATCACGGATTCTAATGACAGCGTGGAATGAGACAGTAGAGAGATCACGGATTCTAATGACAGCGTGGAATGAGACAGTAGAGAGATCACGGATTCTAATGACAGCGTGGAATGAGACAGTAGAGAGATCACGGATTCTAATGACAGCGTGGAATCAGACAGCAGAGAGATCACGGATTCTAATGACAGCGTGGAATGAGACAGTAGAGAGATCACAGATTCTAATGACAGCGTGGAATGAGACAGCAGAGAGATCACGGATTCTAATGACAGCATTTTTCCTACATCAGATACTTTGTACAGAGGCATCCCTGTAAAAACGGCACGGTAATTTAGCAGTTTTTTGTTTTTTTTTTAATTTGCTTTACAATGCTTGTCTATATGCTTTACCATACCTCTCTGTGCTTTTTTACACTTTGCTATGTTTTTACTGTGGTAAGGTTTTATATGGCATATACAGTGAAATCTTTTTTAAGGCCAGCCAAGGGAACAACCCGATGTTCTGCTTTTAAAATCTAAATGAAAGCAGTGTGGAGAAGTGGTTAGGGCTCTGGACTCTTGACCGGAGGGTTGTGGGTTCAATCCCAGGTGGGGGACATGGCTGCTGTACCCTTGAGCAAGGTACTTTATCTAGACTGCTCCAGTAAAAACCCAACTGTATAAACGGGCAATTGTATGTAAAAATAATGTGTAAAAAATAATGTAATTGTATGTAAAAAATAATGCGATATCTTATAACAACTGTAAGTCGCCTTGGATAAGGGCGTCTGCTAAGAAATAAATAATAATAATAATACTTCGAATCACATCAGAAGAGAATCGGACACACGCATTGTTTGCTAGTGCCTTCTTCACACCTATAAAAAGGCACACATGTGTTTTTTTTTCTCTCGAGTTTCTGCCAAGGCATCTTGAAGTCCCGGCTGCACTGCTGTGAAATGTAATGCCAGTAACGGTTCAGCAGCGCTACCCGGGCAGCCTTACTTACAGTCAATGTAATGGACATAGTAAACCTTCCTCCCTGTGATCTCCTTGACACTGAGGATTTCAGCCAGCGCTGGGGAGAGAAGAGGAGGGAGGATTAGAGCAGAAAAAAGAGGTTTAATCATTTCAACTTTGTATGTAAAATATATACATATATATATATATACACACACACACATTTTCCATCCAGCTGAAGGACTTGTAGTCCGAAACACCTGATATATATATTAAAAGAAAAAAAAAGTGTTCTCAATTATTCAGAGTCTTGTGTACCTACATTAGCTTTTTATTTTGATCCTTTTGGTACACACCCTTTTTCAAATGTGTGTGTGTGTGTGTGTGTGTACATACATACATACATATATATATATATATACATATATATAAAATCATAAGAACATAAGAAAGTTTCCAAACGAGAGGAGGCCATTCAGCCCATCTTGCTCGTTTGGTTGTTAGTAGCTTATTGATCCCAGAATCTCATCAAGCAGCTTCTTGAAGGATCCCAGGGTGTCAGCTTCAACAACATTACTGGGGAGTTGGTTCCAGACCCTCACAATTCTCTGTGTAAAAAGTGCCTCCTATTTTCTGTTCTGAATGCCCCTTTATCTAATCTCCACTTGTGACCCCTGGTCCTTGTTTCTTTTTTTCAGGTAAAAAAAAGTCCATGTGCAACACAAAGGCTTAAAACTGGAACTAGCCCTGGTTTCAGAGCGCCCCTTGCTCAGGTGTATTATTAGAATCAGCTGGTTTGAACCAGCCGGCCCTGCATGAGCTCTGGATACAACATCACAGCATGAATCAGTCGCACCCGAGTCTGTACGGTTACTAATAGGCAAGAGCAATGTATTGAACATCAAACTCCTGGCTCTCGATCATTTAAATAATATACTTAAGTGAAGGCTGTTCTGAAACCCTGGACTGGGTGCAGGGCTAGTGGTGAGTTTCAAGCCAAGTAATACTGTATATGCAAGAGTCAAAAATGACATGTTGTCTTGAACGCAGGTATATTTTGCGATTCTATGCTGGGCCAATAAATTGAATCAATTTTAACACTGCTTCTTCCTTTTCACTTAATATGTAAGTTGATTGAAAATAATAAGCCTCTAAATAACGGAGAGCAGTTTGAACCATTAGTTGTTTTGTTTTTTTACAAGCTATTTTTTTTAAAACTTATAATAAATAAAATTAATTGGAGGCGTACTCCAATCACTGGTAATAAAGTCTTGTGTTTATTGAATAATGAATCGAATCATTTGATTCTTTAAAAGCCCTTTAATTGGTGCAGCGCATATAAATGTTCGTGCAGCGTGTAGCGCCTCCGTGCGGCTGCCAGGCTCTGTGCGCCATGACCAGCAGTTTTATTTTTACATTTATTTATTTATTTTTCCATCATGGTGTACTCACGCCACTCGTCTTCATTTTCCTGGTTCTTCCTCAACACTGGGAGTCGGCAGCCCTCCACAATCTCCACCTGCTGAGAAGGAGAAGGGTTACGGTTTATAAAACGCGGCTTTCGTTCGGGCGAAGGCGCGGCGTTTTAGCAAGCCGACAATAAAAAGACAGCCGAGGCTGTTCAGAAAACTCACCGAGTCCGCCATCTTCCCTCCTCGAACACAACAAACCCGGAGAGGAAAGAGGACAGCGGGGAGGGGCGGCCGCGCTGCGCCTGAGAAACACACGCACACAATCACGCCGCGGACGCGTTTTTCATTCTGTATTGGTGTTAGTATTTATAGTGTCGTTCATCTGTAACATTGACGTTGTAATTCAATGACCGAAATGTCGATTTACTATGAAGGCATTAAGAGGTTGAAAAAAAAAAAAGGACCCCAACAGCGACGGGGTTAGGCTGCCTTCTAGTGGCGTTATACAGAAATAACCACATTGAAATGCTATATACCGTAAATGTGTTAATTTAAAAAAAAAAAAAAAACAATCTGGTTTCAGGGCGGATCTTCTGTGGTTTCGTACAAACTGTAAGTTACTCATTTTTTTTAAATGTGTAAAAAAAAAAAAAAAAAAAAAGGACCACAGTGAGAATCGTTTATTTGGGCTGTGACGTCGTTTTGTCGTGTACCTGTCCTGGTCGCAAAACAGAATTCGTTTTGTAAAGCTGTCGTCATAAGCCCACGCTTCTAACAAGACAGGTAGGCATGTATTTAAAGTGTGTATTTGCAGAAATAGCCTGCTTCGGTGGGGCTATGCAACCTCTTACTAAACTAATGCAGTGGAATATCCCACTCCTGTCATCTGCCCGCAGAAAACCTGATGAACTAGGTTAAGCAATTGAGCGTTCATTTGGAATGAAAACCAGGAGACACAGGGGGTCCCCAGGACCAGGATTGGGAAAACCACTGCAATATAGGGCAGCAGTGTGGAGTAGTGGTTAGGGCTCTGGGCTCTTGACCGGAGGGTCGTGGGTTCAGTCCCAGGTGGGGGACACTGCTGCTGTACCCTTGAGCAAGGTACTTTACCTAAATTGCCCCAGTAAAAACCCAACTGTATAAATGGGTAATTGTGTAAAAAATATAAATAATGTGATATCTGTATAATGTGAAATAATGTGATATTTTGTAACAATTGTAAGTCGTCCTGGATAAGGGCGTCTGCTAAGAAATAAATAATAATAATAATAATAATAATAATAATATAATGTGGGGTGCAGCGGGGTGGGGATAGCCCTGCAGCCTCAGGCAATCCGAGGGGAACGTTTTAATCTGCCCCCAGCCTGCTGTGCTTCGCTAAATTTCCTCTCATGCAATCCCTGTGCTTTGTCACTTATTTGCACGAGTTATTTGATTTTGCACTGGAGCAAAACCCGAGCTGTTCCGTACCATTGTGTGTTGGGAATGTGGTGGTGGCGTGTTTTTATTTTATCAAGTGCTTGCTGTTTGCCTTTGTGAAATGTGTCCTGGTTTGCACAATACTTTGAGCCTAGTCACACGAGGCAGGCTGCAACATGCACAAGGGTTGCATCATGCTGCCTGGATTATTGGCAGCAGCAGCAGCAGCAGCTGTGTGATTCACTGGTTGTTTGCCTGTATGGCACACTTACATATTTTCCCCATTTATCTAGGGAACCCCTTGACCTGTTGTGGTGAAACTTGCTAACCTTTTTTAGTGCTCGTTATTGAAGTGCATCAGAATTCGGGAGTGTATGGCGGCTGTCTGTCTCTCCTGTCCGTTTGTCTCATCTGTCTGTCTCTCGCTTTCTCTCTCCTGCCTCTCCTGTATGTCTCTCTCCCTCTGTCTGTCTCGTCTGTATCTCTCTATTAATGATTTAGATACTGGTATAGTAAGCAAACTTGTTAGATTTGCAGACAACACAAAAATAGGAGTGGCAAACACTGTTGCAGCAGCAAAGGTCATTCAAAATGATCTAGACAGCATTCAGAACTGGGCAGACACATGGCAAATGACATTTAGTAGAGAAAAGTGTAAGGTACTGCACACAGGCAATAAAAATGTACATTATAAATATCATATGGGAGATACTGAAATTGAAGAAGGAATTTATGAAAAAGACCTGGGAGTTTATGTTGACTCAGAAATGTCTTTATCTAGACAATGTGGGGAAGCTATAAAAAAGACCAACAAGATGCTCAGAACAGAAAATAGGAGGCACTTTTTTACACAGAGAATTGTGAGGGTCTGGAACCAACTCCCCAGTAATGTTGTTGAAGCTGACACCCTGGGATCCTTCAAGAAGCTGCTTGATGAGATTCTGGGATCAATAAGCTACTAACAACCAAACGAGCAAGATGGGCCGAATGGCCTCCTCTCGTTTGTAAACTTTCGTATGTTCTCCTGTGTCTGTCTCTCCCCTGTCTGTCTGTCTGTCTCTCTCAGAGGGCAGGTGGAAGGGGATGGGATGTTATTGACACATTCTGGCACAAGCTGTGTTTTCTATATAAATGATTACAGCCCCGTTACTCGCAGTACTAGACTTTGGAACCGTAGTGTTGGAATTTGCAATGTTGGAAACTGTTATTTTAAATAAGGACATGTGTTACTAGGTAAGGTAAAAGTCCAAACAAACCAAGGAGAAATACAGAAGATAATTCGCTATGTAAAACTTCTTACCTCGTATATAGAATGATCAAATGACTGGGGATCGGGCAATGTCAGTGAAATTATTGACTAGGTATTATTATTATTATTATTATTATTATTATTATTATTATTATGTGCTATATAAAAGTTTCCAATTCTCGTTAACTCGTCATGACGTTAGCACAAATAGAGCGCTGTAACAAAACAATGAATCCATGTTAAAAATATATTATTTTAAAAAAGTACCGGTCATGAATTACGTTATTAACCAAACAGCCCACCCCTACCTCCCACCCAAAAAAAATAAATAAAAAATACTAGAAATAAGTTGCTTGTCATCATGATTTGAAAAAATCCCGTCCTAGTTGACTGAGCATTTTCTTGATGTTTTGCCAAACGTGCACCGGTAACGCTTTGAAGGCGTGGCTTTTCCGAAAATAAATAAATAATGACTAAGCTATGCGTCGGAGCCAATCAGAACTATCCGTTTATTCACCCTACTTAAATATGCAAACATGATTCTCATTCTACCCGCTCTCATCCAATCACAAGGCGCCCGAGACACCGCAAGCAGGGCTGTCGCCCAATAAGCGACAGGAGGGTCACCTACAGCGAGAATTCTTGACTCGTATTATAAAAAGCAGGTACATGCACGTCAACAGTTATGCCAACAGATTAATTTGTATTATTTTTTTTTTTTGGCACATGCAGTCAAAAGGTAGGCTGTACAACAGATGCAGCCGGAGTTTTAGTCGAACCAGAATAGCGAGCCACAGTGTGGCGTCATAACCAGCGCTCTCTCTATCTCTCTGTAGCTTTTTATATGTATATTGATTTCTGTGAAATTGTATCTGAAAGTATTTTATTGTATACACGTGTGTATTGAAGCCCATTGAATCATGGAGAACGGTAAGACGATGCACCATTTCTTTGCTGTGATATGTGTGTGCGTGTTTAAGGCTTATTGTGGTATTGCAGTAGCACAGGTATCCTGCAATCATAAGACTGCTGTTTCAAATAAATCACACACATATATATATAATTAACTTTCACGGTAAATGTAGTAAAATCAAATAGTTATTAATAACCCAGGATGCTCTGTTTTACGTGGATTAGTTAGAAAAAATGTAACACTTAATTACTTTATATATATATATATATATATATATATATATATATATATATATATATATATATATATACTTCTGGTTGGATAGGAAACACAGACCGAACCGGAGTCAGACCCGACAGTTCTTACCTGAACCCGGACTATGTAAATCAAAGCTATTTCTATAGTTTGACATTTTCCATTCTCTCCTAAACTTAAGGGAAGTACAATATATGTTTTCTCTTTCATCAGCTCTGATGTTAAGCTGTAAAAAAAAAAAAAAAAAAAAACTTCCTAAACTAGACGTTTGATTCTTAATCCTAGCCTCTAATGTTATTTACGCGTTTATAAAGTTTCAAAAACAAGAGTAAACACCTGTGCTTGTTTACAGTAAACATGTACGAGGCTGTAGTTCAGTCGTGTATGATCTGGCGCTTCAGTGATAGCTTTGTCTGTTTTTAATTTAATATAGTGATTTTTAAATAAAAACCGATTTAACTCCCGATTTCTGACACGTAGAGTCCCGTCCAGGAAACTTCATCTAACCGACATGGAAATAAAGTGCGTCAAAGGTAGTAGTCTTTTTTTTTTTCTTGCCATTTATTTTAATAAAAAGCATTTTGAGATTCATGAAACCGAACAGCTTCAAAATGAAACAAGTCGCTTCAAAGTGTGTTTCGCCTTCAACTTTTCTTTTTTTTAAATGTCACAACTTTGACTGTTTTCATTGTTAAAATCCATTCGTTTAAGTGCAGTCGTGCATGCTGCTTGTTATTGGATTCAATTTTGAAATCCCGCTAGCTCAGTTAGTCACAGTGCAGGGAATCTCAGCATTTTGAAGTATATAAAGTATTTTATACATGAACCGGCCGTTCTACTGTGATCAACCGTTCCGTTACCAAATGACGACACACGTGACGTTCGTTCAGTGGACAACCGTGGATTATTACAGACAAGCCCAGGTAAATAAACAGATCACTTGAAAACGGTGTAGTGTAACAGCGGCAATGGCATCGGTATGACTCGGTAATAGTGAAAACTCTGAGTTCCAATCAAGTCTTGGACCGACTTTGCCGAGTCGAGATCATTGTAATAAACCACAGCATCCCTTAAACGAAAATAACATGATCCAAATGGTCATGAGAGATTTGTGTGTATTTGGGCACTTTGATTTATTTTTAATAGTAGTGGTTAGGGCTCTGGACTTTTGACCGGAGGGTCGTGGGTTCAATCCCAGGTGGGGGACACTGCTGTTGTACCCTTGAGCAAGGTACTTTACCTAGATTGCTCCAGTAAAAACCCAACTGTATAAATGGGTAATTGTATGTAAAAATAATGTGATGTAATAATTGTAAGTCGCCCTGGATAAGGGCGTCTGCTAAGAAATAAATAATAATTTTAATCATGGACACCTGGGTTTTTCTTTGTAAATGTGTTCATGCTTAACTAGGCTGTCTGTAGTGTAGAGACTTGAATGAATCAGTAACCGGCATGATTGCACTAAAACTGCATTCAGCAAGGCTTGGTGCCAGCTCCCCAGCACCACACTCCCGGTTTTGTTGAGCAGATTATCGAATGATCCTTGTTGACGGCTTAGCCAAGCAAATCCATTCCAAAATCATCTTCAAAACCGCTTTGAACCTGGATTGTCACCCCTTCAATAAGTCTTTCAACATGACTGATCACTGCCTCAGCAGGGAGATGATCGCTTTTATATATTGCAGAATCAGTTGATTGATTCATCACGACTTCGGCATTCATCAGGTTTTGCAATGCAGGCATCAGCTGAAATGCGGAGGACCCTTCAACGCCCAGGACGTCACTACCTTGTCATGGCTTTAGCTGTGTTCTTTAAGCCATGGATGTTTGCATTACCTAGATGTATCTATGACAATGAACATAAGAATGTTTACAAACGAGAGGAGGCCCCATTCGGCCCATCTTGCTCGTTTGGTTGTTAGTAGCTTACTGATCCCAGAATCTCCTCAAGCAGCTTCTTGAAGGATCCCAGGGTGTCAGCTTCAACAACATTACTGGGAAGTTGGTTCCAGACCCTCACAATTCTCTGTGCTGTAGCTCCCTGAACTCATTTGAAGGTAGTCTACGGTAGTCTGGTACTTTTTACAAGGCAGTATGGAGCTCGTTCCTTCAGACAGGCGAGCTGGGTGTAGAGAGTTCTACAGACCCGGTGTTTTTGTAAAGTCTTTAGAAATTCCTCTGTTTAAAATATCCTCCTCTAAACTTCAGATCAAAGTTTACTTCCGTCTTCAAATGTTTAGTAAGTTGTGACTATCGGCGTTTTGTAAACAACGTTGGTTTTAAGCGATACGCAGCGTGCTTTTATAGTAGAATGTAGTATTAAAAAAAAAAAAATCCGCTCACTAGCTTTTCATAACATGACATAAAAATAACTTGTGGAAATTGAGCCGCGCGATTTGTAGAAGTGTGTCCGCGTGACCTGGTTTCTTGTTGGATTTACAATGAAGGCATTTTCTGTTTCATAAGTCTCTCCTGGAATTTGTTTCTTGGGAGTTTCGATCCCGGTCTTGAATCTCCCCGCCCCCGCCCCTGCCCCCGCCCAGCCCCGCCCCGGTTCTTGCCTCAGCAAGTTCTTCGAATTATCCTCGAGGAGGGGGAGTGTCTGTCGGCACCCATCTGTCTGGATGTCCTGCATTATTACATGGCTCTTGAGCGTGCTGTAAATCTGTCGCACCGATGGCTCTAATTGAGACCTTGCTGCCATGCTGGTTTGTATTGCATTGCATCTGCAGTGCCTCTGTGGTGACTCATTGCCATGATCCGTGCTGTTTCCCGTGTCTCCGTGCCCAGGTTCCGCCCGCGCCACTATGACCGAGTTCTGGCAGGAGCACTCTGAGCAGGCCACGGTGGAGGAGATGATGCTCGACTCCAACGCCAGGATCATCTCCAGAGAGGAGGTGCCGGAGATCCTCGCCACCCTGCCTGCACTGGGGGGGCTCCGAGTGCTGGAGCTGGGGGCTGGCATCGGGTAACCTGCCTGTCTGTGTGGGTGTGGGTGCGTCTGTCTGTTTTTCTGTGCATGCCTGTTGAAGTGGGATGCCTGTATTCAGTTCCTGCCTTCTCATTGGCTCTCCTCAGGCGCTACACTCAGCACCTGGTGAAGGTGGCCAGTCAGGTGACAGCAGTGGATTTCATGCAGAAATTCCTGGACAAGAACAAAGAGGACAACGGTCACCATGGAAACGCGGAGTTCATCCAAGCAGACGCCACGCAGCTGGACTTCCCCGAGAACAGGTGAGTGTTTCGGGACTGACTGCACCAGGGAGAGCGCTCTGAATGAGACAGAGAGAGGAGAGGTGGGGCTGCACCGCGAGGAGACAAAACACACACTGTCCCTGCAAGCAGGGTCATTCAGGGGAGGAAAGCACTGTGCTGTTCCACCGATACTCTGCCCTCCCTCTGCAAACAGTCATTTATTATTATTATTATTATTATTTATTTCTTAGCAGACGCCCTTACCCAGGGCGATTTACAGTTGTATACAATATAAAATACATATCAAGAATTACAGTACAATTAAGAGCAAGATACAAAATACAATGACTTCAGTCCTAATAAGAGCAAATACAAAACACAGTATGATTTGATATCGGGGCAGCTCAATAGCAGATAACAGTGTTAATAGTTACATCAGGGTTAGATACGAGTGCAGGTGAAATACAAGATCCTACAGATTGGGTTCAGTGCAGGATTAAATACAGTAGAATAGGGAGCAGGTAAGTGCAAGTTAGTGTATTAAAGGCAGAGTGCTATATTGTTCAGAAGGGAAGAGTTGAGATTTACAGGTGTTGTCTGAAGAGGTGAGTCTTGAGGAGGCGCCGGAATGTGGTCAGGGACTGGGCAGTCCTGACATCTGTAGGAAGGTCGTTCCATCACTGCGGGGCGAGGGTGGAGAAGAAGCGGGCTCTGGAGGCAGGGGAGCGTAGAGGAGGTACAGCCAGTCTTCTAGAGAGGAGATAGCCGAGTTCATCGAGAAAGTGAGTGAGAGGTCCAGGGGGACGGTACAGCACAATTAGCAGGAGTTGACAGGGAGAGGTTGGTTGGACAGCGTGAAATTCAAAGGTGTTAACAGAGAGTGAGGAGAGGCGACAGAAAAGAGTAAGGAGGGAGAGAGGAGAAGACCAGTCCCACCTCCCCGTCCAGTGAGACGCGGAGTATGGGACAGGACATGTAGAGAGGACAGGGCAGCAGAAGTTAGTGTTATCAGGAGAGAGCCAGGTTTCAGTGAGAGAAAGGAAATCGAGAGAGAGAGCTGGGAGGCAAAGGCAGAGATGAAATCAGCTTTGTTAACAGAAGCGTGACAGCTCCAGAGAACACCAGAGAGAGTGCGGGAGGCGGGAGGCGGGAGGCGGGAGGCGGGAGGCGGGAGGCGGGAGGCGGGAGGGGGGAGGGAGGGGAGGGAGGGGGGGGGAGAGGCAGAGGGATGAGGTTAGAGGGGTTAGGGGAGCAGTGGCAGAGAGAGGACAGAGGATGGGAGTGAGAGGACAGAATAACAGGGATGTGAGAGACAGTCATAGCAGGACAGGTGAGACAGATAGGTACAGTAGTAGTGGGAGCAGGAGCGGTGGGGGGAGAGTACAGACCTGTCTAGTAGTTGGCGTCTTCCAGGGCGCTGCTAGGTTCGGATTTTCTCCAACAGCATCTCCTCGCAGGTCTCTCCTCGCTGGACTCCCACAGCTAGACTCCCGGCTCTTTGGTAGAGAGGCTGTTCGGTTGGCTGGTGCTTCGTGCTGGCGCACAAATAGGCTAGTTGTCTATTATACTAAACTGCGCTAAAGACAACAGCACTGTGCTGTTCCAGTGACTGCTCTCCCCTCCCTCCGAGACCTGAATGAGCCTGCTTGCAGAGGGAGGGGAGGGTATCGGTGGAACAGCACGGTGCTCATGGAGCATGGCTCCAGTGCTCTGGGATGGGGTGGGGTGCCTGCGCTGGTGCAGGTGTGTGTGTGTGTGTGTGTGTGTGTGTGTGACTCTGCCCTGTGCCCCTGCAGCTTCGACCTGGTCTTCTCAAACTGGCTCTTCATGTACCTGAGCGACACGGAGCTGCTCTCGCTCGCTGGCCGCATGCTGGACTGGCTGAGTCCCGGAGGGTACCTCTTCTTCAGGGAGTCCTGCTTTCACCAGTCAGGTACCCCCTCACCCTTCACCCCTCACCCCCTCAACAGCACTGACAGGAGGAGAGGAAGGGTTACAATAGGGGGATTATCCCCCTGTCCAGGTGTCACGACTGGTGTGCTTTGGTTTCCAATTCTGGTTTCATCAAGCCTTAAAGGTTAATCTCAGCAAGATTGTGTGAAGTGTGACACGCGCACGTACGACCCAGGGTTCGGGGTCCTGTCCTGTTTTTTCAATTCCGAATCCTTTTTAAAACCCGGTTCCAATTCCTTCGGAGGAATTGATATTTGAGAGACCCGGTCACTGCTGTGATTTTGTTCATCTGCTTTCCTTTCGAAGCCAGTTTCATTGATCGACAGCGACTTCAATTGAAACCATTTTGTTGCCACCATGAGAAGCCCATTTGAACAGAACACTGCTGACTGCAGTTTTGATCAGTGGTGTCTCGGACTTGATTAAAAGCTAATGATGATAATATTAATTGGAATTGGGAACTGATTTCAAATTGGAATTGAAAAACAAGAATCGACCCCAACCTTAGTGGGTTCCTAAAAATAAGTTTGTGATAAAAATCAAGAAAAGAATTGGAAACCTATTCACATGATTGGCACACGGGTCAGAGCAAACTAATTTTCTGAAGCCCTTTTCCATTCTACCCCCAATTCCCCTCCCTCACTGAAACGCGTCCCCCGGCTGACTGTCTCTCTTGGTGCCCCACAGGAGACAACAACAGGAGCTTCAACCCCACCCTGTACCGCAGCCCCTCCCAGTACAACCACCTCCTGACCTCCGTGGTGCGAGACGACCCTGCCAGCGGAGCCTCCCAGGGCAGCGGGTTCGAGATCGTCATGAACAAGTCTGTGCAGACCTACATCAAGGTACAGGGGCACCGAGAGTCAAAGTGACCAGGGTTCGGGTCATCGCCTGCTTTTCAAAATCGGTTCCCCATTCAGTTTGAATCCATTTCCAACACGTCGATCCAAATTGCAGTTCGCGGTGCTGAAATCAGTTTCCCGCAGTGGCAAACGCTCATTACTTCAATTGAAGTGGCTGTTGTGTTAGCCAATTAAAAAAACTGGCTTCAAATGAAAGCAGTTGAATGATCGCGACAATTATTATGGCTCTGAAATATCAATTCCAATCCCCTTTTGAAAGAATTGGAATTGGAATTGGAATTGGAATTGGAATTGGAATTAGGAATGCAGGAAAAACAGGAATTGACCTCCAAGGCAAGGCAAGCATACTGAACTGAATGTGTGTTTTATTTTTTGGTTTGTTTTTCAAACCTGCTTGTTTTAAAGCTATTCCTGCCTACAATCTTCATTTCGGTGATTTTGTAATAAGTTTATATGTCAAATTGCATGAGATTACATCCCCTATACAATAAGAGACACCCTACACACCCTGTAGTAGTATTTTAGTAACACATTCATCTTAAATACACATTCATCTTAAGTAGCGTCTTTGTGGCCCCTGTAAGGTTTGTTGCATTAGTTCTGAAAGATGCTCTGCTCTGTGGTCTCTTTGTGTGTGTGTGTGTGTGTGTGCGACCAGCTCTCCTGTGTCTCTGTGTCTCTGTGTGTGTGTGTGTGTGTGAGACCAGCTCTCCTGTGTCTCTGTGTGTGTGTGTGTGAGACCAGCTCTCCTGTGTCTCTGTGTGTGTGTGTGCGACCAGCTCTCCTGTGTCTCTGTGTGTGTGTGTGTGTGTGCGACCAGCTCTCCTGTGTCTCTGTGTGTGTGCGGCTAGCTCTCCTGTGTCTCTCTGTGTCTGTGTGTGTGTGTGTGCGGCCAGCTCTCCTGTGTCTCTGTGTGTGTGTGTGTGTGTGTGTGTGTGTGTGTGATCAGCTCTCCTGTGTCTCTCTGTGTCTCTCTGTGTTTGTGTGACCAGCTCTCTCCTCTCTGTCTCAGATGAAGAAGAATCAGAACCAGTTGTGCTGGCTGCTGCAGAAGGTGAGACGGAACTGCTCGGCTAACCAGGGCTTCGCTACGTTCCAGCAGTTCCTGGACAGCCAGCAATACTCGCGCCGCGGAATCCTGCGCTACGAGAAGATCTTCGGCCGCGGCTTCATCAGCACGGGGGGAGCACGGACCACCGAGGTACACCCCAGCGCACCCCTCACAACAACCCCACAACCCCAACACCTCACCGCCAGGCCTGGAAACAGCGTCATCTACATTGCAAACAAAAAACACGATTCAAGCAGTGGACACTGGCCATGTAACGTTTGTTACAAACCGTAATTTTAGTAACGTACAGTACTGAGTAACTGGCTTGAGATGGCAGATTAAAAATTCTGTTTTATGTGTTTTGCAGCCTTTCATATACACAGCAGTATTCCATCGAAGTGTAATGTTTTGTTACAAACGGTATTTGCGTATTTTACTGTGCTGAGAAACAAGTAGCTGTTCAGTTATTTATCTATCTGCTAGACGAGCTTTTTAATAGACATTAGCCATGGCACAGAAATACAGGGGTTTACCGTCATTTTAAAACCTAATGATTTTGACTATAGTAATCTGATTCAGAAATAGTATTTATTAAAATTGATTTAAACAGTTTTCCATTTACTGTGGCTCCCAATGCACTGAGATGCTACAGATATGATCCAGTTAAACACCCAAGCAGTGGTTACACTAAAATTCAAACACAAACGTTTCTAAACATGTCATTGAATTTTTAGATTATTTTAGTATCTCCCAATGCTATTAATATTGAAACCTTCTTAATTATTTTTTATTATTATTTTTTTTTATTAGAATTAATCAGTGCAGAATCTTTTATCAAACCGTGCATTTTTCGGGTTTAAACATTTAACAGCTGCAATGAAGTTTGATCTCGGTGTTTTGCTCCCGCAGGAGTTTGTGGACATGCTGGCGTTGCTTCCTGGACAGAGAGTGCTGGACGTGGGCTGTGGGATTGGAGGAGGAGACTTTTACATGGCCAGGGTCAGAGGAACGCCGCTGTCAGTTACACTGGAAATAAGCTCTAGGGACTCTCGAATCCACCAGGCCGTGACCTCTCCTGTCTCTCTGCTTTTCTAGAAATTTGGTGCGTCGGTCCTGGGCATAGATCTCTCCTCCAACATGGTGGAGATTGCCATGGAGAGAAGCGTTGAGGAGAACCTGCCTTCGGTAGGTATCTCCCTCACAGCTCCGTCCGTCCGTCCCTCGCCCCCTGAGAGAAAGGGTGCTCCCTCCAGTCCAGGGCAGGTCTGGTTTTATAATGCCCTTCCTAACTCCGGCTTTGCTTCCACAGGTACAGTTTGAAGTTGGAGACGCCACAAGGAGGCTCTTCCCAGAATGCTCTTTCGACGTGGTTTATAGCCGAGACACCATCCTGCACATCGCTGACAAGCTGGCTCTGTTCAAGCAATTTTATGTGAGTAACTGATCAGTGCACCCCAATAGCTCCCTCCCAGTGCACCCCCCAATACAGCCCCCAGGGCAGCAGTGTGGAGTAGTGGTTAGGGCTCTGGACTCTTGACCGGAGGGTTGTGGGTTCAATCCCTGGTGGGGGGACACTGCTGTTGTACCCTTGAGCAAGGTACTTTACCTAGATTGCTCCAGTAAAAACCCAACTGTATAAATGGGTAATTGTATGTGAAATAATGTATAATGTGATATCTTGTAACAATTGTAAGTCGCCCTGGATAAGGGCGTCTGCTAAGAAATAAATAATAATAATAATAATAATACACTACCGCTGTAATGCACCCCAATACATTCCCAGTGCACCCCAAAAGATTCGCTATGCACCCCCCAATGTATTACCACTGTAACACACCTCCCTTTTCATTCCCCACACATTCCTTCATAATTACACAATTCTGCGTGTGTGTGCGAGTCTTTCTCCAGATCTCGTTAACCCTCTGGGGCTGACGCCTTGGTCAGTGCTGTGTGAGAGGGATGGCGATTCACTCCTGTCCTCTTGCTGTGTGTTTTGCCCCCTGCAGTCGTGGTTGAAGCCCGGAGGGAAGCTGCTGATCAGTGATTACTGCTGCGGAGAGAAGCCCTGGACTCCTGCCTTCCAGGACTATGTGAAGCAGAGGGGCTACATCCTCTACACTCCCCCCCAGTACGGCAGGGTAGGAGGACCTGGCGTCGCAGATCGCTTCTGCAGTTAGAATCACTGCTAACACTTTCTCCAAATAACGGCTGCAAATTCAGAACGAACTCCGAGTGAATACCGCGGGAGCAACACTTCTGCACTTTGACTTCATCCCGTTCATTCAAGTGGAATTGATTATTCATTCAGTTTTCCTCAACTGGCATTGATCACATGTACAGTATAAGACCTGCTGTCATACCCTCTTACTCGCCCCCCGGGGGATTGAGAGAAGTGTTCGTTCACGCAGGAACATCATTAGTTACAAAGCAACGTGGAATGAATACAGGGAATTCAATCTGCATGAATTAACGGGACGGGGGTGAATTCAAAATGAATTCTGAATTCAAAATGAATTCTGAATTCTGAACTGCGTTGCCGAAATACTAAAAGAAATCTTCAGTTGAATTTGAGATTTCTTTCAGTATTTCTCTGTTCGGATTCAGCCCGATTGGTAGTGATGGGTGGTTCTTGCCCAGTTGTGCTGTGATGTGTAATCTCGCTGTGCTGTCCCTGTGCAGTTCCTGGAGGAGGCGGGGTTTGGGCGTGTCCGGGCGGAGGATAGGACCGCCCAGTTTGTCGAGGTCATCAAGGAGGAGCTGCGGAGAGCAGAGACACTGCGAGAGGAGTTCATTCAGGTCAGGAAGGGACCAGGCGGCAATGGAAAAGAAATGTTCAGTATATTCTTTTTAGATATAGCAGTAAGCTTTTCTGATTTTTAAAAATGCTTGGGCATTGCAGGGTTGATAAAGCTGTGCTGTGTGGGGTTGTTTCAGGAGTTCTCTGAAGAGGATTACAGCTACATTGTGCAGGGCTGGAGGGAGAAGCTGCAACGCTGTGAGCAGGGGGACCAGAGATGGGGGCTGTTCTACGCTGAGCGACTCCGAGACTGAAAAATACAAACAATGTTAGGGGGCTTGGAGATGCATTCGATCAAAAACCACAGCACCACTGCACGGCCCGCATTGCTTCCCTGTTCGATGGCTCAATTCAATTCAAACTTTCCTGCTGCTTGAATTAAATCAAAATTATGGCACAGCTATGAAGTATAGTTACAGCGGCACCATTAAAGTTTGATTTCATTCAGGCTGTTGAAGGACACCTCTGAGATACAAACTGTGAAAAATGTGCTCCCTCCAGTCCAGGGCAGGCTTGAGGCACGGAGACTGAACTGCTCCCTCCCTCACCCCCCTAAGAGAAAGGGTGCTCCCTCCAGTCCAGGGCAGGCTTGAGGCATGGAGACTGAACTGCTCCCTCCCTCACCCCCCTAAGAGAAAGGGTGCTCCCTCCAGTCCAGGGCAGGCTTGAGGCATGGAGACTGAAATGCACCCTCCCTCACCCCCCCTAAGAGAAAGGAGTTGCCAACCCAGAACCTTAAATTATATATCACCACTAATTCTGGTTTACCAAAGTTGTAGTGGGTGTGTTGCTATAGTAGAGTGAAAATGCATCTTTACCGTTGTCTTAATAAATGTGTCACCTTTGCTAACTAGCCCCGGAAGAAATGAAAATGATTTTTACACTAAATGTGTAAAGTAAGATGTATAAAATATATATATATATATACAGAAAATATACAAATTTTATTTGATTTTATTAATTATTTATGGCAGCCCATTGCAGTGTTGGACAACGTTTTGTATCGTTTCATTAAAAAGCCCTCAAATGTCACGCTGTGTCCTTCCTTTTATCAATGAAAGAGAAATACTACCTGTACAATGCAGCGTGAATGAAGTGTACTTCCTGGGTTTTGTGTGGCATTTTGTAAAAATGTTTTTTTAGATAGTTTTTTTTTGTGGACATGCGCTGTGCGTATGAAACCATCATCTTTATCATAGCAAGCGTGACCTGACAGAGAGACTTCTCTACTTTTATCAACATATAAATCATTGAATATGACACAATGCTATACGCTCCGAACCAGAGTTCCGGCGCCCTTTGGTGGCAGTAACTGAGCCTGCTGAGCCTGCACAGCTCTATTCACAGTGGTGTCGGTGCCCTCTGGTGGCAGTAACTGAGCCTGCACCGCCCTATTCACAGTGGTGCCGGCGCCCTCTGGTGGCAGTAACTGAGCCTGCACCGCTCTATTCACAGTGGTGCTGGCGCCCTCTGGTGGCAGTAACTGAGCCTGCACCGCCCTATTCACAGTGGTGCTGGCGCCCTCTGGTGGCAGTAACTGAGCCTGCACCGCCCTATTCACAGTGGTGCTGGCGCCCTCTGGTGGCAGTAACTGAGCCTGCACCGCCCTATTCACAGTGGTGCTGGCGCCCTCTGGTGGCAGTAACTGAGCCTGCACCGCTCTATTCACAGTGGTGCCGGTGCCCTCTGGTGGCAGTAACTGAGCCTGCACCGCTCTATTCACAGTGGTGCCGGTGCCCTCTGGTGGCAGTATCTGAGCCTGCACCGCCCTATTCACAGTGGTGCTGGCGCCCTCTGGTGGCAGTATCTGAGCCTGCACCGCCCTATTCACAGTGGTGCCGGTGCCCTCTGGTGGCAGTAACTGAGCCTGCACCGCCCTATTCACAGTGGTGCCGGCGTCCTCTGGTGGCAGTAACTGAGCCTGCACCGCCCTATTCACAGTGGTGCCGGTGCCCTCTGGTGGCAGTAACTGAGCCTGCACCGCTCTATTCACAGTGGTGCCGGTGCCCTCTGGTGGCAGTAACTGAGCCTGCACCGCTCTATTCACAGTGGTGCCGGCGCCCTCTGGTGGCAGTATCTGAGCCTGCACCGCCCTATTCACAGTGGTGCCGGCGCCCTCTGGTGGCAGTAACTGAGCCTGCACCGCCCTATTCACAGTGGTGCTGGCGCCCTCTGGTGGCAGTATCTGAGCCTGCACCGCCCTATTCACAGTGGTGCCGGTGCCCTCTGGTGGCAGTATCTGAGCCTGCACCGCCCTATTCACAGTGGTGCCGGTGCCCTCTGGTGGCAGTAACTGAGCCTGCACCGCCCTATTCACAGTGGTGCCGGCGTCCTCTGGTGGCAGTAACTGAGCCTGCACCGCTCTATTCACAGTGGTGCCGGTGCCCTCTGGTGGCAGTAACTGAGCCTGCACCGCCCTATTCACAGTGGTGCTGGCGCCCTCTGGTGGCAGTATCTGAGCCTGCACCGCCCTATTCACAGTGGTGCTGGCGCCCTCTGGTGGCAGTATCTGAGCCTGCACCGCCCTATTCACAGTGGTGCTGGCGCCCTCTGGTGGCAGTATCTGAGCCTGCACCGCCCTATTCACAGTGGTGCCGGTGCCCTCTGGTGGCAGTAACTGAGCCTGCACCGCTCTATTCACAGTGGTGCCGGTGCCCTCTGGTGGCAGTATCTGAGCCTGCACCGCCCTATTCACAGTGGTGCTGGCGCCCTCTGGTGGCAGTATCTGAGCCTGCACCGCCCTATTCACAGTGGTGCCGGTGCCCTCTGGTGGCAGTAACTGAGCCTGCACCGCCCTATTCACAGTGGTGCCGGTGCCCTCTGGTGGCAGTAACTGAGCCTGCACCGCCCTATTCACAGTGGTGCCGGCGTCCTCTGGTGGCAGTAACTGAGCCTGCACCGCCCTATTCACAGTGGTGCCGGTGCCCTCTGGTGGCAGTATCTGAGCCTGCACCGCCCTATTCACAGTGGTGCCGGCGTCCTCTGGTGGCAGTAACTGAGCCTGCACCGCTCTATTCACAGTGGTGCCGGTGCCCTCTGGTGGCAGTAACTGAGCCTGCACCGCCCTATTCACAGTGGTGCCGGCGCCCTCTGGTGGCAGTATCTGAGCCTGCACCGCCCTATTCACAGTGGTGCCGGCGTCCTCTGGTGGCAGCTGGAATCGGATAAGCAGTCACGTTCATTAAAGTGGTAAATAAATGAAATGCATCTCTACCTAACACTATTCACTGCTGTGCAAGTGTGCGTAGACCTGAGCAGCACGAAGAAAGCAGAGTATCTCACTGCACTTTAAGAGTATTTAAAGCAATGCTCTTAAGTTGAAGCGACTCAATGTTCCCCTTCAATAAGTACATTTCTATACTTAACCATTTCAATATTCAATAAACTACGTACTAAGAATGCAGTGTATCTATCTACTCTTAATACTGCTCTGGTCTACACACACTTACAAAGCAGTGGTAGAGATGCCTTTCATTTATTTACCACTTTAATGAACGTGACTGCATACCCCATTCCAAATGGCTTCAGATGCAGGTCCGGCAGCTGCCACTAGAGGGGGTTGGCACCACCGTGCATTCGTGGTGATTTTTCGTATGGACTCTCGTTCGGCTGAATTATTCCTGTTGAGAGATCGGAATACCTGAAGCTGCAGGATCACACAGGTACAGGTTTATAAAACCTTATCCTGGGGGGTGGGGGGGATCTGTAGGCTCATTGTAAATAAAAGGTCAGCACTTTTGTTCTTGCATTTAGTTTTCTGCAGGCCATACTTATAATATTTGCATACACTTTACTTCTTTAGGATTGTACCATGGTTCTATCTAGAATATGAATTATCACAAAGTGTTGGCTGGCTGGCAGGGCTGTCATTAACTGTTGAGTCTTGATGCTTTCTCTGTGCTCTGCATTGTACGAAGGGGCTGTATCGTGATCAGATAAGAAGCACGGCTCCTTGCATCAGACCAAGTGGTTCTTCAGTGTGGTTCTACAGTTTCAATAGGAATGCACACACTCCTGAACAATAGTCCATGAAATGATCTTATTATTAATCTTGCAAGTAGCCTATCAGGACCATCGTATATCTCCATACAGATCTTGACATCAGAGTATCGTTGCACCCCCATTGGCAGGGCGGCTTCTACCCCAGAGTTTACAGACCATCTTCTCATTCTTAATTAGACTTGCGATGTTTTGCCAAAGTGTTTCAAGAGTCCATTATTGTAATGTGAATGTGAAGAGGTTAATTACCGCCCCAGTTTGATTTAATCATTACTGATGGGCTCCTACTCCCAGCAGTTCTAGAATCTCCCGGCTGTGTTCTATTCTGATGTCATCACTTTTCTTTTACACAACGTTCCACTGGAGGACATGGCTGCCCAGGTGAACAGAAGAGGATCCTGGGCGTTGTAGTTTCAGGACAGTGGATGCTTCTACTTTGTGTCCCTTTTTTTAATTTAGTATTTTTTTAAATTTAGTAATCTCCAATTTATTTTATTTTCTCCCAATTTGGAGTTTTTAGAGTGGCACAAGCAGGCATTCGTAGGCTATGTGATGCTAGCAATGTGATTTATATAGTTGAAGGTGTCAACTATTTAAAAAAAAAATCTAAATTACAAAATAGCATTTATTATTTTCAATTTAAATCACATTAGTGACCACCTATTTTCCAGTTCAATTTTAAAGTGTTTTGGATTTTTTTTTTATTAGTTTCCTTGACGCCCGTACCTGCGTGTTGGTATATCAAACACGCGATTGGTTATAATTCAGCAGCCATTTAAACATCAAAAGAAAACAGAAGCAAAACCGAAACTGCAGCAGCTGATAGCAAACAAGCAGAAGGAAGGGCGGGGTTATACATTTGTGTGGGACTCTCGAACTTATATTTACAAATGGAAGTATTTTAGACACCGGAACTTCTAGGGCATACAATGCAGAATAAATATAATGGATGCATTAATGCAAACTACTTAATGTTGCAGCTGTAGTGCTGAGAGACTTCTACTGTCGCTTGTTGGCATCAAACACCCGATTGGCTATAAATTACAACAGCAGCCGTTAAACGTTAAGGGAAGAAAGTGAGTGAACTGCGTCACAAGCAGAAGTAAACGAACTCTTACACTGCGGGCTGAACACAAGATTATTCTGTTTGGAACTAGGCTGCTGGACATATATTCATAGTTAACAAGAATATTTTTTGGTCGGCGGACAAAAAACCCTTTTCCTGCAGGTAAGCTTCTTTCTGTTTGTTACAGAATAAAAGGACAACTTGTGGACAATACAACTTGAGCTCGCCGGAAACCCCCGAGAGGCGTATCGAGGTTCTGGGCAGGTAGAAAGCAATATTCTGTTTGGAATCGTAACATTGCATAACAAACTGGAACACTGCAGTTACGAATGAGCTCAACTGCTAAACTATCATGTCCAATTAAACATATATTATTAATAAACAGCGATTTGATTGTTTTATATCCGTGAAAAAATACTAAAATGCTGCTTTACTACACCTGTACAGTTACACACATCTATCCTGTAGGCAATGCCTGTAACAAATACATGTTCAAATATATTAAATGTGTTAAACAGGTTTTCAGACTTTATTTCTCTTTTAGAATGCAGCTTTTCGTCGTTGGGCTGATCTTATTGGTTGTTAAACGTACCGGTAGGTTGTTTTATTTTATTAACATTTATTAACACGTGTATGTATAATTACATATAGAAATGATAAATACAAATATAATATTTAAAACAATGTCCGTGTTTATCTCGGTCATGAGTATTGTGTGTTTGTTTCGTTGTTAAACAGCTCCACCGCTCGGTGGTTATGAGGAGTGGCGCTGTTTACCAATGAAACGGGTTCTCCGTGGGCGTGTTTATGCACCTGTTGTATCTCCGGTGAAAGATAAGAAATACCTGACCTGCACTGTGCAGACTCAATTTAAAACCGCTAATACCAACAACTGTAAAAACACAACAGGCTAAACAACACCTGAAGGTGCTGTATATTACAGGTAAACATTTATTTATTAAGTGAAGACATTCCTTTATCTCCAAAAAGGAACCAATGTTTGAAAATAACCTAAGACTTATTTAAGACAGTATTTACGAAAGTATTAATACCTATAGTGAGAAGTTGAGTAACAGCTGTTTCCATAATATTCAGTCATTCCTGCTGGAGTTATGTGAATTCAATTCTCCACAGTAACCCTTTGTTGAAGTCTCAATCTTTTCCTTTGTCAGTTATATTAATGCCTGACTTGCAACTTACTGAAAATCTTGTTTTTCCATCCAAGCTCTTTCAGGAGGGAGTCTTGTGAAAAAAATCACAGCGGTCCGCGGCAGTGATGTCTGGATCGAATGCATGTTTGACGCTGCCAGGATGAGACAAGACGAGCCTGTATGGTGGCTCCACTGTGAGAATTCAAACTGCATAGAGATCCAGCACTTCATTGGTGGCGTGGATCAGCTACAGCACAGGACAGCCTCCAGGAGGGGGCGGGTTTACCCGGATAAATTGAGAGAGGGAAATGCCTCCCTTTTCATTGAGAACGTGCAGATGTCTGATGATGGGCATTATGAATGTACTGTCGTATTGAGAGAACGTCCTGACACTAAAATCTCTGTTTTAACTGTTCTAGGTATGTATTTCTAACTTTTGTGCTCTATATAGTTCCCACCCTCACACCCTACACTGTTTAAAAAAAATAAATAAATAATAGTTCTTTATATAAGATGTTTTCCACCGTCAATGTATGGAGAAATACATTTAAATTCATGGCAAACCAAACTTAAACTGTTTAAATATTAAAATAACTGTTAAACTCTGAGTATGAATGTAATGTCATATTGACAGGTGGTCTTTACAGTAAAATCTCTGTTTTAACTGTTCTAGGTATGTATTTTTAACTTTGTGCCCTCTGCATAGTTCCCATCCTCACACCTGAAGAGAAAGGGTGTTCCCTGCAGTCCAGGGCTGGTTTGAGGTGTGGAGACTGAACTGCCCCCTCCCTCACCCCCTAAGAGAAAGGATGCTCCCTCTTATTGTCCGTTCCACTGCATTTGCTCTTGTTGCCTAAGCAGCGTCTCTCTCTTTGCAGCCTCTTACGGACCCCCTCAGTTGACAGAAGCCCTGGACACTCGCTCCTTCACCTGCTCTTCTAGAAATGGTTTCCCTCCTGCGCTGGTGACCTGGACCGGTGGCAGTGGGATGACTTACACTCCGGATTCAGTCACGCAGCACACACTGAATCCAGAGGGGCTGTATGATGTTGTGAGTAAATTAACAAGGAGTTTTACTGAAGAGGAAACAATCTGCTGTGCAGTGTGGAACCAGCCTCTCCAAGAACACAAAACCAACTGCATGCGAGTCACTCCAGGTAAATGTGTTATTCACCTGCAGCAGGGAGTATTGCCTGCATACTGTGTGAAAAACTTGTTTTCAAATGAGCCGGACAGCGCTGCAGTGTTGAAAGAGTTCATGGAATATGTTTTACTGTTTTTCTACAGGACAAGAGACCGATGATCAGCACATTACAATGACATCAACCCTAATCCCTGTCGCCCTTTTCATCCTGGCTTTTGTTGGGTTCATGATATACCGGTATCTCAAAGGTGCTGTTCTACTTCTCTATCCCTCTTGCAGTTATTGATCTGCATGTGCTTGTGTGCACACCCTGAAAGGAAAAGGGTACTGATGGTCCATTTTTAAATTTGAATTTTACTACATTAATGTTGAATGGACCTGTAATGAAATGAATTCTGTACTGCACTCTTGCCACACTCTTAATGTTGTAAACCAGAAAAAAGTGTTGCTTTTTAAAGTTTAGTTTTTAAACTCAATTGTTGCATTTCTCTGCATACCGCATTGGAAAACACTTCAAAAAAATCTTCAAACGGGACACTGTTTCATGAATTACCTTTGACTAGAATATTTCAAACTAAATAACCCTATCTATATCCATTTGTTTTTGTTTCTCAGGACAACAGAATCGAGCCAGAATGCGGAAGAGGATTTTTAGTTGCTCAAACCACACGGTCATTGTTCTGATTGGGAGACCACACCATGCGGTGCGGTCGGTCATCAACTCCTGTGTGTTTGCCTACAAGGCTGAAGAACCCTTTAAAAACTTGGCTGGTGCTGACAAGGAACCCCCTTATTATGCCCAGCCTGAGGAGGTGCCCCTGACGGAGCACATCACCTTCACCAGAGCACTGCTGGAAAAGGAGGACCGGTTCTGGACCGACGAAAGGGAGGCCTACCTGGACAAGTGGAGAAAGGAAGCCCAGAGTCACAGACGCCCTTTTGTGTTTGTGCACAGGTAAAAATAATAATAATTGTATTTAAATCACCATTTAAAGTTATTTAAAGTAGACGGCTTTCTCGACACAGTCTTGGAAAAGGTACACTTCTTCTTAGCAGGGTAACGGCTGTTGGTTTGGTATTCTGATGGGCTTTATGTACGACTGATTCAAAGTTCTCTTGGGAAGTGTTCCAAAACGCGTGGACTGCTGTACATATCTATTAGAGCACTTACTGAATTGTAATTAATCAAAAAGCTTGCCCATGCACTGTCCTGCATCTCACAATGTGCCTGTGCTGTTTCCTAATGAAGATCATGTCATGTGACACAGATCATATTAATGTCTTTCAGTTGCATCAACAAGCTGACAGCAACAACCAAAGATGAAATTCAAAAACTGTTTGAAGACGTTAAAAGTGTTACAGGTACATTTTTTTTTTTAGTTTGGAACAAATTTCTTAAACATTATTTATCCTAACACCACACGCTGTGCAGCAGGTATTAGGATCCCACCTGACACTACTTAAAGAAAAGAGCAGCAAAAAGGGTTTCAGGTGGGATCGTAATACCTGTTGCACAAGTAGTTTCAATGGACTTCGCCAGAGGAAGGAACAGCAAAGTGATCAAATTATTTGCATTTTATTTTTTGTTCCTAGGCTCATACCCTTTCACTGCGCTGACCATGAAGAACTTTGAAAAAGCAGATGATCTGGAACCTTTCTTCAAGGATCTGGGGAGTAAACGGGTGTTTTCATTTCACAACTACACGATACACGACCCCAAGAGAAATGCACAGAGGGATGAGGAGTTTTTGGATTTCATGAATGCCTGTATTGATGAGGCTGTTGACACAAAATCTGAGACGGTGCCCTTAATAGAGGATAATTGATGTATCCTTCACACACACACACTGTATCCTGGAAAACAGTACAGTATAAGTCATTCCAATTAAAAATAGTCTGGGAGGGTTTTCTGTCGACACACAATGGCATTACTACGTGGCAACCGCCACACAATGTGCTGCAAGAAGCGCAGCACTTGCTCATTCTTAAATGAATGCCAGTAAGCCTGGCCAGGCAATCTAGTTCACGTTCAATGCATCTGGTTTATCTCCATATATTCTTTTTGTTGCCTAGTTTTTTAAAACTCCTTTGGCATCTAGTGTAACTCATGTCTTGGTACCCTTTTATATTAGGGTTAAAACAACATTTTTCTGGCTATGCACGGTTGTATTTGGCCCCTTCTGCTATCCGTAGGGGACGGAGCTTCCTTTGTTTTTGGAGCTTGTTAGTGGTAAGGTATAAAAGCACAAAAAAAAGCCAGGTATTGAGGTGACTTGCTGTTCCTGCTGTGGTTGAAGAAAGAGAACGTAGTTTGTTTTTTTCCTAAAAGCTTTTAAAAGTGTTAGTCTGTGTGTTGCATGCAGCTGTTTTTTTGTTGGTCAGCGTATTTATCCTACCGGTTTCAATATGTGTTTGGACTAATAGAGCAACAGACATACAGTTATACTAGCATGCAGGTCTTTCATTTTTGAAAAGTTTCACGTGCCATTTTCTCTAACAACCCCTCAGTTTGATTTATTTATTTTGCTACTTTGAATCACTGTTAAATTGCTACGAACCAAGAATAAATTTCAACCATATGAGATTCCCAGCGGGATATGAACTGGAGGAGCTACACAGCTGATTCACTATGACCGGGTGAGATCAAACCTTTTTTTTATTTCTGCTAGGTTGTGGATTACAAAAATGGCCATTAAGTTTTTGTTTAAGAGCATTTTTTTCCTTTATTGAATCTGTGGCAGGGCAGAAGCCCTGAATGTGTAAAGCCCTGAAGTGTGTGTTAGAAATGGCAGGGTTTCCAGCCCTGGTTGTCTTGGGTGTGTTTTTGGTGGTGGTGGCAGAGTGTAGCCAGGTGTTGATTGAATTATTCGTTCTCAATCAACCCTGGCCACATGGTATTTAAGGGAGCTAAAGAACTCCATTTAGGCAGAGAGCCTAGGAGAGACACACGCTCCTGAACTGTTTAAAAACTTCACTGTGATAGCACTGCTTGGGTGACGGTTCTTTTGTTTGTTCATTTTTGTGGTACGTGATTGTTTTTGTTATAACCTTTATTTTGCTCTGAGCTGTGTTCTGCTTTCTTATTTTTGTTTAAGAAACCTGCACAGCAGTGCTTAAACTGCAGTTTTGCTGTCACAGACTCTCTGTCCACCCAGCCACCCTGTCACAGGATCTCTTATTTTTTGGAACTGTATTGAACTTTTATTTATTTTTTTAACTTGTTATGTTTGCTATAAGACCAAGACTGAAACATTGATGTGCAAATATTACTGTACAGATGTAAGGTGCAGCCGCACAGATTTTCTGAATAAGCAGTCTAATTATTTAGAGGCAGATCTTTGTTTTGTTTCTGTTTCCTTTCCTCTTAAATCTATTCAGCAATGTTCGGTAGAAAAGGCTTGTCTTTCTAACCGGTATTATGTTTGTAGCTACTCAGACACGTGATATTTCTCTTTTCTACCAGCTGCAATGGTTTTGTTTAACATTGAAAGGGTGGTTTGTACTTTGAAAGTTTTCTGATACTGTTTAAGTCCTACTACACAAAGTTCTCCATGTACACATGTTTCATTACTGCTATATTTGCTAATAGTAGTATATAATAAACCGATGCTGTTAAAGTTTACTCTCTTGGTTCCTGTGAAATCCTTGTTTTATGCTGTACTGATTTAGTTGCTGGGAGCGTAGTATTTGATTTATGCTCGGTGTCAGTATACAGCTATTACCTAGGTGTTTAGTTGCTTTACACTGGGTAAGTTTGTTACAAGGTGAGTAATACAAACTAGGGTTTAATGTACTTGTTTTTGGGAACACGATCACCCAAGAACCCGAGGGTGTCCTCGGCTCACCGCGCACCAGCGACCCCTATGGTCTGACCGGCACCTGCGGGCTTGCCTGTAAGCTGCCCAGAGCTGTGTTGTCCTCCGACGCTGAGGCTCTAGGTCGGCTGCATGGCGGGCCTGCAGAGTGAAAAGAAGCGGTCGGCTGACGGCACACGCTTCGGAGGACAGCGTGTGTTTGTCTTCTCGGCTCCCGAGTCAGCGCAGGGGTAGTAGCGGTGAGCTGAGCCTAAAAATACAATTGGCCATTTCAAATTGGGAGAAATTGGGTAAAATTATTAAATTATAGAAAAAAGTTTTATCGAATGTGTTCTTTTCCCAAGCTGGGAATGAAGTCCCCCGCAGAGAAGTTGGAGACTTTTTTTTTTTTTTTTTTTCCCCGTTTCCAGTATATGGAGAATCTCCAATTGTGAATAAACATGTCATTGCCATTTTTTATTCTATACTGTCCTGTACATACTGTTGATTAAATGTCATGGTCGTCAATGGTATTGTTTTTTATATTTTTGTTTACGACTGTAAGTCGCCCTGGACAAGGGCATCTGCTTAGAAATAAATAATATTATTATTAATTTCATCTGTTGTACGTTTCCTTAGAAAATTCAAGATCAGGAAATTGACTGTTAGTGGTACTAAATATTACAATTTGAATTAAAGTTTATATTGAGGAATATTTTTTTTTGTTTTAAGAGATAAATGACTTCCACTCTGACTCGCTTTTTTCAGCATATATTATATCTTTGTCCTTTTACATTTCAGCATTTGTATATTCAGATTCCATGTTCTAAAATAGCCTGTATAATAATCTTATGCTTCAATAAAAATAAAAATAAAGTGTTTTAAATGTGTGTGTGTTTTTGGCACTGATCCGGTTTCTTTACAGTTGTCTTAATGAAAGTGCACCCGAGCAATTAACCACAGAAGACAAATACAGGTGGGTCACTCCAGGTCAAATGGACCAATGCTCCTCAACTCGCCATCTCCAATTCTTTTGATATTGCATATGGAAGTACCTGCAAGTGTTTTAGGAAAAAATCCCCAAATATTTACTGGTTGAAATTGAGCACTGAAAAGGGGCCATGTTTGAGAGATTGGATCTTTTCAAAGTATTCAAGATATCATCTTGATGTACTACACACACACACACACATGCCTGTCTAGTATAATAATATTACCTTTTGGTCACCATGGATGTAAATGCAATGGAGACAAACATGGGAAAAAGTGACAATGCCATATTGCACTTGGGAGAACTCCTGAACTCCTAAGCCCACCGAAGTAAATGATCCAGCCTGCTAACGTGTCCATGTATGAGCATAAGAAGTAAATAAGACAGAAATGCAAGTACAAATAGCCTATTTGAAAATGTATTTCATTGTGTGGCATGGCTAATAAACGCGGTCAATTCTGTCAAGCTAGGAAAGGGTTAACACAGGTTTAGCGACTGCAGGAGGCTGGAAGATTACATTGCTGATGTGCAGGGAAAGCACAGATACACGTGATTCATAGATATTCACAGATTCATAGCAGATAGCATTGCTGGTGGTGAGCGGATGTGTTCTATTATTGTTGTTTGGTTTGAGAAGTTGCTTATATTGTAGGGGGGGGGCAGCTCATTTGCAAGAGAATGGACCTGGTTATGGACTGGGTAAAGGGTTGGGAGTACTCTGTAAATAATGTGTGTTTGTAAACTGTGTTATTCTTGGTCAGAGTTGTTTGCATTCGCTGTGTGTGGCGGTGCTTGTGTGACTGAACTGACTATCTGTGTGTGAGTGCGTCACTGAGGGGGGAGGAGCAGACACGACCAGTAACGGATAGTGAGTGTTGGACCAATGAGTGAGGAACGGGGAGGGACTTAGGGGGGTGTGAGACGACAGTATAAAAGAGAGGCGCGGGAGATAGTGGCGGGAAGAGAGAGAGAGAGAGAGGAAGGAATGCAAGCAAGCAAGCAAGCAAGTAAGCAAGCAAGCCATTGTTAGCTAAAAGTTATACAAATAATCAAAACAGCAGTTTACGACTGCTTTGAACCGCAACTTGTCTCTGTCGCTCAGCGCTGCAATATATTTATGCATGCGTTTTGGAAGTTCAGGGAAGCAGAAATATACGGGACTTGTAGGTATATTGCTGTGCTCGTGGGGGTGAGTACATCCGCTTATTCTCGTTCTTTTGTTTATTAAATCACCGATGTAACGTTGTTTACTTTCTCTCAATGCCTGGTGTAATCATACGGTAGTATAAGTGAATTGTTGTGCGCACAGAGTATCTGTCTTGTGCTTGGTAGGTTAAGGGTGACCACGTTTTCAAAATGAAAAGACGGGACACCTGCCATTTCTTATGTGCTGGGATATATATATATATATATATATATATATATATATATATATATATATATATATATATATATAATTAGGCGGGGGGTGTTGAATTAAGATATACATACCTTTTTGGCTAGTTTTAGGTCTTTGGGCGGGTAATTCGTATTTTCATAAATAACCCTTTGTTGAGAAGTCTCAATCTTTCCTTTGTCAGTTATATTAATGCCTGACTTGCACCTTCTTACCATTGACTGAAAATCTTGTTTTTCCATCCAAGCTCTTTCAGGAGGGAGTCTTGTGAAAAAAATCACAGCGGTCCGCGGCAGTGACGTCTGGATCGAATGCACGTTTGACGCTGCCAGGATGAGACAAGACGCGCCTGTATGGTGGCTCCACTGTGACAATTCAGACTGCACAAAGATCCAACACTTCATTGGTGGCGTGGATCAGCTGCAGGACAGGGCAGCCTCCAGGAGGGGGCGCGTTTACCCGGATAAATTGAGAGAGGGAAATGCCTCCCTTTTCATTGAGAACGTGCAGATGGCTGATGAAGGGCATTATGAATGTAATGTCGCATTGACAGACGGTCCTTGCACTACAATCTCTGTTTTAACTGTTCTAGGTATGTATTTCTAACTTTTGTGCCCTGTATAGTTCCCACCATCACACCTTATTTTATGGTTAAAAGACTGTCAGCCGAGCTGCACGGTCATTTTCACTGACAATGACTGCAAACCATTGTATGGTCTCCTGTAAAGATAAGTGCAATTTACTGTTAAAATCTGCACGATTTTACCGTTAAGTTGTTTTCTTCTTTTATACAATATGTTTTCCACCGTCATTATACGATGAAATACATTTAAATCCATGGCAAACTAACCTAAAATAACAGTTTAAATATTAAAATTAATCGTTGAACTCTGTTTACAGTTTAGAACCGTGAGAAAGAATGCTGAAATCACTATCATGGATTTCACGCAAATGTACAATTAAATACTTGACGTATAGCCTTCTACCGTAAATTTAGGTTTGTATTGTAATGAAACGAGGTGCCTAAGCACCGTTGTCAGGTTCTCCTTTTAATAAGAGACGGCACAGTCTAAAGCTGTGAACTTCGCTTTATTTCAAAAGCCAGGACAAATCTTGACTGCACAGCCATAAGTGGGTAACTCTCACATCAACTCGTTGACATAAGGAAAACCCACCCTCCCCACTCTCGTAGCCACTGTTACCCGTTATGGTAACACATACAAGGCTATAGCCCGCTATGAGGCGGCCCGGTTAAAATCAGTCATAATTATCTATTTAGGCCCTTTTACACGTGGCTTTGCCGCAAAATAAAATCCATTTCATTGCTCGTTGTGTGCATACATTATTTTCCAAGTCCCGCTAGTATCTAGCCTCTGTGCTCTTCAAAATCTTACTTGCGTCGAGTGATTGATGTGTTTAGTAGGTTACTGTCCATTTCATTTTAATATCGATATTTAAAATTATTAATTTTTATATTTCCTACGAATGTACCTGCCTTTTAAATACTGTAGCGTGCACGGGGTAAGGCAGCAGTAGGGCTGGTAGGTGACATAATCACTTGCAAAGGAGCCGGCTCTTTTGTACAGCGGTATCGGCTCTATGCTTTGGTGCGAGAGGTCCCGCCCGCACTCTGCCTGTGTGTGGATTGCCTCGCCCTGTGGTGCGCCTGCCTGCGGGAACCGAGGATCGCTACAATACGTTTTATTAAAGTGAAACGAGCCGATTAACTAAGACTTCTTTCTACTCCGGCGAATAACGTGCAGAATAAAGGCGGTGGAATACAATGAATTGTTCTGCATTGTAAGTGGTGCTCTTATAATGCAAACACATAACGAATCGCCACAATTATTCATTTTTAGGGTGAAGTCTTTGTTTTATGTAGCTACCACCTCCGAGCACCGAGGGTGAAGCGATCATCACTCTGGTTTTAGGAATGTAGAGGTAGGAAAATAGTTGCGCTTATTTTATCATTATTTTTCCGTGATTTGATTAACTGAGATGGTTTGATGCCAATTATAACATTAAAGGCAGGCACAGCGCTCAAATAAAACCCGAAAACCTAAATATCCGCTCTGGGGTATTTAGAAGCATTTGACTTTTGCTTTTGAAGTAAGTGAGATATTTCAAGGTTTATTTCAGACAGTGCGCGATCACATTTATAGAAATGAAATGCACATTCATGAGTTTAAGTCAGAACACAGCAAAACAGCCAATCAAATCGACGGGTCAGCCAAAGATCTCGAGCTGCACCCCTCTGAACTGCACACTGGTTATGATGTGCTGACAGCTCGCGCAGCTACACTCTCGCCGTCTTTGTCAACCTGCTTAGGCTCATTTTATTGCTGCATGTGAGTTTATAATTAATATCAGACAAAACTTTATGTATGCAAGCACTCTTGTCTTCTCGGAATTTGGATAATGACACCACTGTTAAAATTCAAGTTTAACAGATTAGATTTAAAACGAAGTATAGCGTCTACAACAAAGATTGCAAAATATTGAACGCTGCAAAGAAAAAACTACTTCTCTGCGCTGTACAAAACCACACAGGTCCTGTGCATTCAGGGTAATCAAAAATCTATAATAACTTATTCAGAAAAATCCTGTCAACTGAACTTTTGTATTTAAATAAACAAATGTTTTTTTTTTTTCTTCCGTTATAACTTCTGTAGTAGAATCACAATAAGTAATTAGTAAACAATAACACATTAAGTAAAAACTATCCCCAACAATCCTGCAGTCCCAGCATCCTTTAGGGTACTTTATGCAAATGAGCCGCGGGTGCTTAATTTCAAATGTGCAACTGGTATTTTGCACGATTGGGAAATGGGACGTGTAACACAAAAAATATGCAAAGTGCTCAGTCAGGCTAGTTTGTAAGACATTTAAAAGTTCCTGTAATAAGTAAACACACAGCGGTACTGTTCTAGAACGCCAGCGCCTGCTTCCTTTAGTCAAACACGTTCTCTAAGGGTGAAACTAAGGGGATAAAAACAATCATATGAGCAATACAATTAATAATAACAATAACAACAACAGTCTTAAATGTAGGGTTTCTTTAACAAAATGAGTCAATTATGAGATCCAAAGTCAATATTTTGAGTTAAGTGAACTTCCAAGATTTTTAACGTGCTTCTATAGCCAGAAATGTAGAACACCGTAAATTTAAAAAAAAAAAAAAAAAAAAAAAAAAACTTTACCTGCAATTAACAGTTAATTTAAAAACGGAACATTTTTAATCCAAAGCGTTTTTAAAATGTTTAACATTCAATTAATGTTTCTTAAAAAGAAAAAAATTACATTGAAATATTAGTTAATTATCTTCACTGTATTTAAAACGTAAAACATAACTGTTTTAAACACTCAAATTACAGTTAATTGCACTAATTTATTGACATTTTTTACAGATGTAAGAAATCAACTGTCTACAGACATTTTGTACCGCATTGTGTAAATAACAGAAATGCAAGTACAAATAGCCTATTTGAAAATGTATTTCATTGTGTGGCATGGCTAATAAACGCGGTCAATTCTGTCAAGCTAGGAAAGGGTTAACACAGGTTTAGTGATTGCAGAAGGCTGGAAGATTACATTGCTGATGTGAAAGGAAAGCACAGATACACGTGATGCATAGATACTCACAGATTCATAGCAGATAGCATTGCTGGTGTGAGCGGATGTGTTCTGTTTTTATTGTTTGGTTTGAGAAGTTGCTTATATTGTAGCGGGGGGGGGGGGCAGCTCATTTCCAAGAGAATGGACCTGATTATGGACTGGGGAAAGGGATGGGAGTACTGTGTAAATAATGTGTGTTTGTAAACTGTGTTATTCTTGAGAGTTGTTTGCATTTGTTGTGTGTGGCGGTGCCTGTGTGACTGAACTGACTATCTGTGTGTGAGTGCGTCACTGAGGGGGGAGGAGCAGACACAAACGGATAGTGAGTGTTGGACCAATGAGTGAGGAACGGGGAGGGACTTAAAGGGGTTGTGAGACGACAGTAAGGAGGAGACATCTACAGGAGACATTGGCGCTGCGCGGGGGGGCGGGGGGGGAGAGGAATGAATGCAAGCAAGCCATTGTTCGCTAAAAGTTATAGAAATAATCAAAACAGCAGTTTACGACTGCTTTGAACCGCAACTTGTCTCTGTCGCTCAGCTCTGCAATATATTTATGAATGCGTTTTGGAAGTTCAGGGAAGCAGAAATATACGGGACTTGTAGGTATATTGCTGTGCTCGTGGGGGTGAGTAGATCCGCTTATTCTCGTTCTTTTGTTAAATCACCGATGTAACGTTGTTTACTTTCTCTCCTCAATGCCTGCTGTAATCATACGGTACTATACGTAGTGTTGTGTGTGTGTTTATATATAAAACACACGGGTAATTCGTATTCTATCAGAGGTCCATAAATATCGTTTAAAAATATATTATTTTTATTATTAGCATTGATGCTTTGTAGATTTAATGCTATAACTTTTCAACTTACTCTTTCAATGTTACGTGGTGTATTTTTGGTGCGTTAATTAAAATGTATGGAGTTCGCCGCGTGTTTCTCAGGAGCTGCTGAACCGCCGTGAACCCGCTTTGAAAAATCTGCAGAGCATGTGTAGTGACACGGAAATAAGATAGCTGTGCACATGCGCACAATGAGCAGGGTCACCGAATTCGATACTGCAACTGTATTCTCCGAGAATACTGTGTTTTGCTTAATTAGATTTTAGATATTGCCGTGTTTTAGCTACGTTGTAGAATTACTGTGGCCGAAAGTGCTTTTGATTTTAAATAAATGATTTTATGTAAAAAGGGTTTTATATATTTGATAAGATAAAGAGCAATAGCCTACAATAAGTGTGCATGTATGTGACAAGGTGGTCAGTTTTGCAAATCCATCCGTTTTGCAGATTTACATTAGATTTGTCACGGTTTTAATTGATATTAAGGATTTTAATTCACCACACTAATTCACGTTTGTAATTTTGCGTGTCACCTTTTATTTTAAATTTAATTTCTGTTTCCTTTTTTTGAATTGGTTTCCAATGTGTTATGTTAATTGTGCATCAAGAACAAAACCATCAACTGCAGTTTATAAGCAATGTGTTCTCAAACAGGCAGGAGTCGTTATCAATATTATAATCCACTGTATTATACCGCAGTAAACCTTTAGAGAAACAAACTATGTATTTCTCTTACAGAATGAAGCTTTTTTCTATTGGGCTGATCTTATTGGTTATTCAATGTACAGGTAGGTTTTTTTTTTATTTTACGTTAGTTTTGTGTTTTTCTTCACACACAACAGGTTAAACGATATCAATATGTAAGTGTCACTGACCTTCACTGGCAGTTGACCTGCAGGGGTTTTGAGGCTCAAAGCCTGAAGGTGCTTTACAGATGAACATGTTTTACTGAAGTGAAGAAATTTCTTTCTAAAAAAAGGACCCAATGCTTGAAAATTAACTTTACATTTATTTAACTTTCTACCGCATGCATCCTGTTGCCTTAGTCAACAAAATATGACTATCAATCTCTACCCTGGAGGATAACATTTCATTGTATGATGTTGTCAGTAATCAACGTGTTTTACAATCCAATGACTGTCCAGGGCTCAATATGATGCAATGGGAGGAGGTGGGACTTGTAATCTACACAATTTGTTGATATTTTTTTTTTTTCATAATGTAAATGTGTGTATGCTTATAAATCGCCAAGGACACACATGGGTGTGTGTTTGAGAATTTTAATTTCCGAAATTAAATTTTGTTGCCTGAAAGCTACACCATGCAGTTTGCTCAAAAGTACATATCGACTGTGTTGCTGGAAAGCTACATCATGCAAAGAGAGTTAATTTCAAACAAGTGTAAAACTTTCTGTAGGTAATCTTTAAATAATAAAGGGAAGATACAAGAAATGAGGTTGCAAAGGCATCCAAAAAATAATAATCAAGTTCTAAATATATAATTAATGGAATAAAAGTCTAGAGGGGTTATGCTAAGATTATCAAAATAAGAAAAAAAAGATGGAAAATGATTTTTTTTTTTTCCTCAGTCATGCAGTAGTGTTTAAAAAAGACATTTACGATACCTATAGTGAAGAACTTGGGTAACAGCTGTTTCCATAATATTCAGTCATTCCTGCTGCAATTATGTGAATTCAGTTCTCCACAGTAACCCTTTGTTGAAAAGTCTCAACCTTTTCCTTTGTCAGTTATATTAATGCCTGACCCGCACCTTCTTACCATTGACTGAAAACTTGTTTTTCCATCCACGCTCTTTCAGGAGGGAGTCTTGTGAAAAAAATCACAGGGGTCCGCGGCAGTGACGTCTGGATCGAATGCATGTTTGACGCTGCCAAGATGAGCCAAGACAAGCCTGTATGGTGGCTCCACTGTGAGAATTCAAACTGCACAGAGATCCAGCACTTCATTGGTGGCGTGGATCAGCTGCAGGACAGGGCAGCCTCCAGGAGGGGGCAGGTTTACCCGGATAAATTCAGAGAGGGAAATGCCTCCCTTTTCATTGAGAACGTGCAGATGTCTGATGAGGGGCATTACGAATGTACTGTCGTATTGACAGGCGGTCTTTACAGTAAAATCTATGTTTTAACTGTTCTAGGTAAGTATTTCTAACTTTTGTGCTCTCTGTACAGTCCCCACCCTCACACCACTGAAACAAAGCAACAAAAAAATAAAACCTTATTTTATGGTTAAAAAAGACTGTCAACCATTGTATGGTCTCCTGTAAAGATAACTGCAATTTACTGTTAACATCTGCACGATTTTACCGTTAAGTTGTTTTCTTCTTCGTCATTATACGGTGAAATACATTTAAATCCATGGCAAACTAACCTAAAATAACAGTTTAAATATTAAAATTAATCCTTGAACTCTGTTTACAGTTTAGAACCGTGAGAAAGAATGCTGAAATCCCTATGATGGATTTTCACGCAAATGTACAATTAAATACTTGACGTATAGCCTACTACCATAAATTTAGGTTTGTATTGTAACGAAACGGGGCGCTTAAGCACCGTTGTCAGGTTCTCCTTTTAATAAGAGACGGCACAGTCTAAAGCTCTGAACTTCGCTTTATTTCAAAAGCCAGGACAAATCTTGACTGCACAGTCGTAAGTGGGTTACTCTCACATCAACTCGTTGACTCGAGGAAAGCCCACCCTCCCCACTCTCGTAGCCACTGTTGCCCGTTATGGTAACACATACAAGGCCATAGCCCGCTATGAGGCGGCCCGGTTAAAATCAGTCATAATTATTTATTTAGGCCCTTTTACACGTGGCTTTGCCGCAAAATAACATTAAAGGCAGGCACAGCGCTCAAATAAAACCCAAAAACCTAAATATCCGCTCTGGGGTATTTAGAAGCATTTGACTTTTGCGTTTGAAGTAAGTGAGATATTTCAAGGTTTATTTCAGACAGTGCGTGATCACATTAATAGAAATGAAATGCACATTCATGAGTTTAAGTCAGAACACAGCAAAACAGCCAATCAAATCGACGGGTCAGCCGAAGATCTCGAGCTGCACCCCTCTGAACTGCACATTGGTTATGATGTGCTGACAGCTCGCGCAGCTACACTCTCGCCGTCTTGTCAACCCGCTTAAGCTCATTTTATTGCTGCATGTGATTTTATAATTAATATCAGACAAAACTTTATGTATGCAAGCACTCTTGTCTTCTCGGAATTTGGATAATGACACCACTGTTAAAATTCAAGTTTAACAGATTAGATTTAAAACGAAGTATAGCGTCTACAACAAAGATTGCAAAATATTGAACGCTGCAAAGAAAAAACTACTTCTCTGCGCTGTACAAAACCACACAGGTCCTGCGCATTCAGGGTAATCAAAAATCTATAATAACTTATTCAGAACAATCCTGTCAACTGAACTTTTGTATTTAAATAAACATATAATGTTTTTTTTTTTTTCTTCCGTTATAACTTCTGTAGTAGAACCCCAATAAGTAATTAGAAAACAATAACACATTTAAATAAAAATATCCCCAACAATCCTGCAGTCCCAGCATCCTTTAGGGTACTTTATGCAAATGACCCGCGGGTGCTTAATTTCAAATGTGCAACTGGTATTTTGCACGATTGGAAAATGGGACGTGTAACACAAAAAATATGCAAAGTGCTCAGTCAGGCTAGTTTGTAAGACATTTAAAAGTTCCTGTAATAAGTAAACACACAGCGGTACTGTTCTAGAACGCCAGCGCCTGCTTCCTTTAGTCAAACACGTTCTCTAAGGGTGAAACTAAGGGGATAAAAACAATCATACGAACAATACAATTATTATTATTAATAACAATAATTGTAATAACTGTCTTTAGTAGTAAATATTGAGATGCTAAGTGAACTTCCATTTTTTTTAATGTGCTTCTATAGCCAGAAATGTAGAACACCGTAAATTAAAAAAAAAAAAAAAAACTTTACCTGCAATTAACAGTTAATTTAAAAACGGAACATATTTTTAATCCAATGCATTTTTTTAAATGTTTAACATTAAATTTTAATGTTTCTCTTAAAAAAAAAAAAAAAAAAAAAAAAAAAAAAAAAAAAAAACTGTTAATTACCTTGAAATATTAGTTAATTAACTTCACTGTAGTTAAACCGGGAAACAGAACTGTTTTTAACACTTAAATTACAGTTAATTGCACAAATGTACTGACATTCTTTACAGTGTAAGAGAAAGGGTGCTCCTTGTCCAGGGCAGGCTTGAGGCATGGAGACTGAACTGCCCCCTCCCTCACCCCCTAAGGGAAATGGTGCTCCCTCTTATTGTCCGTTCCACTGCACTTGCTATTGTTGCCTAAGCAGCGCCTCTCTCTTTGCAGCCTCTTACGAACCCCCTCAGTTGACAGAAGCCCTGGACACTCGCTCCTTCACCTGCTCTTCTAGAAATGGTTTCCCTCCTGCGCTGGTGACCTGGACCGGTGGCAGTGGGATGAATTACACTCCGGATTCAGTCACGCAGCACACACTGAATCCAGAGGGGCTGTATGATGTTGTGAGTAAATTAACAAGGAATGTTACTGAAGAGGAAACAGTCTGCTGTACAGTGTGGAACCAGCCTCTCCAAGAACAGAAAACCAACTGCACGCGAGTCACTCCAGGTAAATGTGTTATTCACCTGCAGCACAACTCAGGGGGTATTGCATGCATACTGTGTGAAAAACTTGTTTTCAAATGACTCAGACAGCTCTGCAGTGTTGAAAGAGTTCATGGAATATGAATTACTTTTTTTCTGCAGGACAAGAGGCCGATGATCAGCACCTTATAATAATAGCAACCGTAATCCCTGTCGCCCTTGTCACCCTGGCTTGTGTTGGGATCATGATATACCGGTATCACTATGAAGGTGCTGTTCTACTTCTCTCTCCCTCTTGCAGTTAGTGATGTGCAGTGTTGAAAGGGCCTATCATTTAAAATTAATTCTGTACTTCACTCGCGACTGTTATAAACCAGAAAAGTGATGCTTTTAAAATTTTAGTTTTGAAATTTCATGTTGTATTTCTCTGAAAGCTGCATTGGAAAACACTAATGCTTTTTAATAAAATGTTCAAAAGGGACAATATGTTTTTCATGAATTACCTTTGACTAGAATATTTCAAATTGATTGACCATATTCCATATTCCATATTCATATCCATTTGTTTTTGTGTTTCTCAGGACGCCAGAATCTGGCCACAAAGCGGGAAAGGATTTCCAATTGCTCAAACGACACGGTCATTGTACTGATCGGAAAACCAAAGCATGGCGTGCCGTCGCTCATCAACTCCTGTGTGTTTGCCTACAAGGCTGAAGAGCCCTTTGCTAACTGGGCTGGTGCTGACAAGGATCCCCCACATTATGCCCAGCCTGAGGAGGTGCCCCTAACAGAGCGCATCACCATCACCAGAGCACTGCTGCAGCAGGAGGACCGGTTCTGGACCAGTGAACGGGAGGCCTACCTGGACAAGTGGAGAAGGGAAGAACAGAGTCACAGACGCCCTTTTGTGTTTGTGCACAGGTACGTGTCCGGTCTTTGTCTGTCAGCCCATCTGTTGGACATGTCACGGACATTGCTGTGTGTAGGTTTACGTTAGTCAAAAAAGCTGCAGTTACACCAGTGGGCCACCAGTGGCGCTGTGCTATGCAAGAAACATAGTACAAGGAACTGAGCTTTTTTTTTCCCTTTCTTTGTTTTATTTTTTCCTCAATAAAGTCTCAAAGTTAATGTCTGATTCCGACAAATTGTCACCTAATGAGAAAATTGACTTTTAAATCTTTACCTGTAGCCAGTCCAGTTCACAATGTCTGTGTGATATGTAATGCGCTTCAGGCTCTGTGCACTGGAGACCATGTCACGTGACAAATCATACTGCTGTCTTTCAGTTGTACCGAGATGCTGACGACAGTCTCCAAAGATGAAATTAAAGAATTGTTTGAAGACATTAAAAGTGTTACGGGTAGGTTTTTTTTTTTTTCCAACTCATAACACAGCTATGAAGATTCATACCGACCCCCATCTCGCTACACTACTCAACATGATCATTATTTCATACAGCATGCAAGGTAAGTTAACAGCACAACAAAGCGATCAATTATTTTCTTTCGTTTCTAGGCTCGCACCCTTTCACTGGACTGACCAAGAAGAACCAGGGACATGCAGAGGAGCTGGTGCCTTTCTTCCACAGTCTGGGGAGTAAACGCGTGTTCACATTTCACAACTACATGATACAGGAGCACAAGAGAACTGCAAAGAGAGACGAAGAGTTTTTGGATTTCATGAATGCCTGTATTGAAGAGACTGATTCGGAGACAGTACACTTAATAGATGATGTTTGATGTTCCATATATTTGATTCAATAAAATGTATTTATTTGTCTACTTACAGTTGTCCTAATTTCCTAATGCCTTAGCTATGAATCACAGAAGACAAGTAACTGAATCCTGGACAGTCTTCTCCCTAAAAAAATAAAAAAGTTCAGGTATGGACTTGCAGCCCCATCAAATCAACACTAACACGCCAACGATTCACCTAGGTTGTGTGTTTGGTTTAACTGTAAATTTCTTTTTAATGGCATCCTTCGAGCTGGCGTAGATCATTTCACTCTTCAGGGGGGCGTTTTCTGGGGCCCTGGGGAAGATAATAAATAAATCAATTAAAAAAAAGAAAAGAAAAAACAAATAGGAAGAAGGATGAATTGGAGAGGTCACACAAGGCTGTTTAGGGTTCGAGTTAAGAAAATCCTACAGGTCTGTGTTTTACCAAACGCTTAACCGAAGCGCCAGACGGACCCTGCTGAATCTTTATGCATTGAAAGCCACTGTGACTGGAACCTGTGCACGGGGGAAAAAAAAAAAGGCAACCGTGCAAATAGAAATATTAATCTGGAGGCCTATAATTACAAAATCAAGCCTGTGGTTTCACCGAATGCATAACTGTAAAAAAACCAAACATTTTCACAAGACAGTATTTAAATCTATTAGAAAAACACAGAGACAGCAGGGACTACAGCAAGGTTGGGTATGGGTGTCCATCTTGGATATATTTTATTATTTTTTTTACAAAAATATCCAAAACGCAGGGAGCTTTCAACTTGTTGCAACACATTTTCTTGTTTGCAACAGCACAATATAGAGCCTTCCTGTTACTCAAGCTGTGAACACGGTCCTTGCAGACAAATGTCATTTCCTTAAAATGATTTGAGGAAGGAAGATAGAGGGACTGTTATAAAAAAAAAAAGTGGGTCTTTCTGAAAACACAAGCTAACCCAATACAAGTGGAATGCTGGCATCCCCCTGAATCCACGGAGGTGCAAGACGCTCTCAAGTCGCATTCAGAAAACAAGCTTGGGTGACCAGTGACTTGTCAAACTTACGAGGACCGTCAGTCAAAAAGAGCTGTTTCCAAATACTGCAAAACCATAAGTGTGTACGTGTGTGTCTATGTGTGGGTGTGTGGGTGTGTGTGTGTGTGTTCAAGCTCTCACTGTGAATCTGCACTACAGTGTGTACAGGCCTTGCATTGTCTTCCGCACAGTACATAGAGTCCATTGTTGCTCCACACCCTATTTAAGTCTTAAAGGCTATCCATATTGTCCTAGGCACTGGGAAATTAAAACAAACTGGATTGGACCAGTTTGTGAGGTCCATGAAGGCAAACTGGGGCGGGCGGTTTAGAGTTCTAGTGTAAACGTAAAATACACTACATTTTATAAATAAAAAAAAAGACCTAGAGAAATTCACAGTGCCATCTTCTCCATACTCATGGAGCAATGCATGGACACACTGCTGTAAGATAAACTGTTTGTACCACGGTCTCCAGTCCTTGGGGTCCCAGTTCGAAATTTTTGGTGGTGGGCATGTGGGTAAAAAACACAAGTAGTACGACATGTTTAAAACTTGAGAACGAGAACAGGCCATTTGGCCCATCAATAATATCTTTATTTTTATATAGCACCTTTCATAATGGACCACCATCACAAAGCGCTTTACAGAGGTTAAGTGACTTGCTCAGGGTCACACACAGGGAGTCAGTCAGTGGCACAGGTGGGGTTTGAACCGGTGACCTTCTGGTTACAAGCCCTGGACTTTAACCACTGGACCACACTGCCTGCCTAAATGGCTCGTCTCTCGTTAGCACACCATGGTCCCCTGCTCCTGGGAATTTAAAAACTGACCAGGGAATTCTGTGCAACGGATTCAGAAAAACCATCCCGGGAAGCTCTCCCATTAGAACGGTGATGCTTTGAGATGCAGCACGAACAGAGGCGAGGCTGCCGGTATACAACACAGATGTGTAAAAAGACTTGAATTGAAATTAATAACCTGACAATGAACACCAACCCTGCTGTAAAACACTGCAGCGCGCCTCTACACTTAAAATGAGAGCGCTTTAGGAAAAAAAATCCCAAGTGTACTTACACTGGGGGTGGAACGACACACGCTTAGGAGAAATGGAAATAAGACTGCAAAACAATAAATTATATACGTATATATATATGGAAGGAAGTGCAAACGGATGGAGATGCATATGGATCACATTAGTTGCTATTTTGGCGAGAGCCGAGTTCAAATCAGCATGAAGTTTTAACATCTACTCTCGTGTAATGGAAATCATTATATATATATATAATTAGTAACAAAGCACCAGACGGTGCAATAGTGACTAAACTCCTCATCTTTTATCAAAAGATACTTTTCTATCTCCTCTAAATCCAGCACCATCGTGAAGTTCTGGATGACACCCCCCAGCCTCCTCACCAGAAGATGAAGACCAGGTCCTGCTTCTTGGTCTCCTTGGTCTCATACGTGGCGTCGTAGAGCGCGTAGCGGCAGTCGTCGTCGGGCAGCATCTTGACGAAGGTCAGGTAGGGGTCGTCCACGCTCTCCCCCACGTCTCCCACCAGGATCTCCTTCCCTTCCTCCAGGATGATGTTCTTCTTGTCGTCGATCAGGCAGAACAGCACCGCCTTCTTCCTCTTCTTGAAGTTCATATGCAATTTTGCAGAGTGAAACATCTTATACAAATTTTAAACACAGCATGTGTTTTATTCATTTAAATTTAGGCTTAATAAGGTGATATAGTTCACTAATGCAGTGAAACAAATGCTGTCTCTATTTCGCATTTGTGTACCGTGTGACATAATTTAGCGTGTGTTGATTAAAATTCTTTCATATAACGCACTCATAAGAACAAGATCAGCTACGTTAGCAATGTATGTATTTATATTATAACTCAGTCATCGTGATAATGACTTCAGAGATCATAACTGCTACAAAAGCAGAAATGAGATTGCTCTGGGTTGTCAGAGCTTATTAACCCCCAAATGTTCTGCTTGGCTCCACTCCCCACAGGCTAAGCCCCTCCCAGGAATTATTTCTGGAGCCGCCCCTGCTGGCTAGCCTAATGGAGTTTATTCAGTACCAAGTGACTGACTCCTTGACGGATCTCAGACGGGATCTGGCGGCTTATGAATACTGGCACACAATTTCGCACTTGTCTACACCTACACCAGGTTTGCGATTACTATGTTGGGTTAAAAACAGCACCAGCTTCGGACCAACAAAGAAAATGAGCCAGTCAGCAAACTGTCAGTGTATGACCATAAGTACACAAGACATACAGAAATGCAACTCCATAAAAGCAGCCTGTATGACAATTAATTTACATTGTTCCTGTTTTTTTTACATGTCATCAGGCAACCCTGCAAAGTTCCTCATTTTTAATGTTAGTTACCAAATAAAATGGAACTCGCAGAAGCTCTCGAGCTGTGTCGCGTCTCTCTGTTCAGGACACAAACACGTCTAGCCAGGTACGTTTACACTGTGTTATGTTATTGTATCTCAAGGACAACATAACAATAAAGTGCAGTTTATAAATATGTGTGGAATTTGACATAACTGGAATAGTTATTAATATTACAATCGACTGTTATACCGCAGTAATCTTTGAGAAACAAACTCCTGAGCTTATTTCTCTCAATGTTTATTATGGTATGATACAGTATAGACTGTGATATTGGAAACGATTCCTGCCGGTTTGATAACAAATGTCCAATTCCACACACATTTATAAAGCGCAGTTTATTATAGGTTTGTCCTTGGGGGGGGGGGGGGGGGGGGGGGAATAAAATGCTGCTTTACTACACCCTAAGTTACAAAATGTATCCTGTATGCCTACAGCAAATACATGTTCAAATATATTGTAAAAATACTTCATGTGTTAAAAAGAGGTTTTAAAGCTTTCTTTATTTCTTATAGAATGAAGCTTTTTGCTTTTGGGCTGATCCTATTAGTTGGTACAGGTAGGTTTTATTTTATTTATTAAAAAGTGCTATGTATAATTATATATAGAAAATAAACAAGTTCTGTTTTTTTTTTTTTTTATCTTGGTCACGAGTTCTGTGTGTTTAAAACTAACTGGCGCCGTTTACCAAGAAACAGGATCTCCTTTTATACTCCAGTTGCTTCTCTGATGAGAAAAATAAATTAATAATAAAAAAACTCACACTGTATTTAAAAACCAATTGAAGGACACGATGCGGAGCATCAACCGATGTTAAAATTAAGACTGACACGTGGGCGTGGTGTAATAAGGGAGCTTCTTGAAGTACCAAACAATTTTCTTCACACACACAACAGGCTAAACGATCCCAATAAAGTGTCACTGACCTTCACTGACAGTTAATGACCTGCAGGGGTTTTGAGGCTCAAAGCCTGAAGGTGCTTTACAGATAAACATGTTTTACTGAAGTGAAGAAATTTATTTTTCTAAAAAAGGACCCAATGTTTGAAAATAACTTTACATTTATTTAATTCTATACCACAAGCTGTTGCCTTAAGGCAACAAAACATGACTTCACCAAAATCTCTACCCTGGAGGATAACATTTAAGTTTCATTGTATGATGTTGTCAGTAATCAACGTGTTTTACAATCCAATGACTGTCCAGGGCTCAATATGATGCAATGGGAGGAGATGGGACTTGTAATCTACACAATTTGTTGATAGTTTTTTTTTCATAATGTAAATATTGATATGCTTATAAATCACCAAGGACACATATGGGTGTGTTTTTGAGATTTTTAATTTCTGAAATTAGATTGTGTTGCCTGAAAGCTACACCATGCAGTTTGCTCAAAAGTTCATATTGACTGTGTTGCTCGAAAGCTACCTCATGCAAAGAGAGTTAATTTCAAACAAGTGTAAAACTTTCTGTAGGTAATCTTTAAATAAAGGGAAGATACAAGAAATGAGGTTGCAAAGGCATCCAAAAATTAATAATCCAGGTTTTAAGCATAAAATTAACAAAATACAACTCTAGAGAGGTTATGTTAAGATTATTCAATGCTCTAGTTAGACCCCACCTAGAATACTGTGTGCAGTTCTGGTCACCTCACTACAAAAAAGACATCATTGCACTGGAGAAGGTACAGAGAAGGGCAACTAGGCTGATCCCAGAGTAAAAGAATGAAATGACAGGGTAAAATAATGAACTCTTCAGCTTAGAAAAGAGAAGGGATGTGATTTGAAGTCTTTAAAATCATAAATGGTCTAAATAAAGTCAACCCAAAAAACTACTTCAAATTTAGCACAGAGAAAAGATCAAGAGGGCATAGCTGAGAAAGCTGAGAAAGTAAGTTTAGAACAGAAGGTAGGAAGCACTTTTTTTTTACACAGTTATAATTGCATGGAATAGCCTATCAGGTGAAGTAGGATCTAAAACACTGGGAACTTTTAAAAGCCTAGATTGTGTGCTTTTAAATTAGTTCCCATAAGTAGGGGAGAGTGGTGTGCTAACAAGGGACGAGCCTTTCTCATTCCCAAACATTTCTGTTCTCATGTTAAGTGCTCAAAGTGCAATCTGTATGTCTTCTTCACAAGAGAAAGCAATTGCTTTTCATCACCAATTAAAATAAAATGTAGGGATGGATCAGACTAATTTACTGCCCAAGTGATACAGTATAAGTAAATCTCTTTGATTACACAATTACGGTAGAACTTTTATAACTTGGAAAACATTTATAAACAAATGATTAATTTTCAGTTTTTTGATAGTTATTTTGTTTATTATAAATATTGAACATGAATTTAAAAAAAATGATTTTCAGAATGCCTTACAGCCGGTGTCCCTCCTGATTTTTGTTCCAACTGTACCCTAAATTAATTGGACCAAATTAAGTGCTTTAGAAGCTTAATTGATCCAATTAATTTAGGGTACAGTTGGAATAAAAACCAGGAGGGACACCGGCCCTCCAGGACCAGAACTGGAGACCCCTGCTTTAGAGGGTTAAAAAGATAATTTAAAATGACACATTTACAAAATTATTATTACCTATAGTGAAGAACTTGAGTAACAGCTGTTTCCATAATATTCAGTCATTCCTGCTGCAATTATGTGAATTCAATTCTCCACAGTAACCCTTTGTTGAAGTATCAACCTTTTCCTTTATCAGTTATATTAATGCCTGACCCGCACCTTCCTACCATTGACTGAAAACTTGTTTTCCCATCCATGCTCTTTCAGGAGAGAGTTTTGTGAAAGAAATCACAGCGGTCCGCGGCAGTGACGCCTGGATCGAATGCATGTTTGACGCTGCCAGGATGAGACAAGACAAGGCTGTATGGTGGCACCACTGTCACAATGATGTCTGCACAGAAATCCAACACTATAAGAACGGTGTGGATCAGCTGCAGGACAGGGCAGCCTCCAGGAGGAGGAGGGTTTACCCTGATAAATTCAGAGATGGAATTGCCTCCCTTTTCATTGAGAATGTGCAGATGTCTGATGATGGGCATTATGAATGTAATGTCATATTGACAGGCGGTCTTTACAGTAAAATCTCTGTTTTAACTGTTCTAGGTATGTATTTTTAACTTTGTGCCCTCTGCATAGTTCCCACCCTCACACCTGAAGAAAAAGAGTGTTCCCTCCAGTCCAGGGCTGGTTTGAGGCATGGAGACTGAACTGCTCCCTCCCTCATCCCCTAAGAGAAATGGTGCTCCCTCTTCTTGTCCATCCACTGCACTTGCTATTGTTGCCTAAGTAGCGTCTCTCTCTTTGCAGCCTCTTACGAACCCCCTCAGTTGACAGAAGCCCTGGACACTCGCTCCTTCACCTGCTCTTCTAGAAATGGTTTTCCTCCTGCGCTGGTGACCTGGACCGGTGGCAGTGGGATGAATTACACTCCGGATTCAGTCACACAGCACACACTGAATCCAGAGGGGCTGTATGATGTTGTGAGTAAATTAACAAGGAATGTTACTGAAGAGGAAACAGTCTGCTGTACAGTGTGGAACCAGCCTCTCCAAGAACACAAAACCAACTGCACGCAAGTCACTCCAGGTAAATGTGTTATTCACCTGCAGCACAACTCAGGGAGTATTGCAGCATTCTGTGTGAACAACTTGTTTTCAAATAACCCAGACAGGTGTGCAGTGTTGAAAGAGTTCATGGAATATGTTTTAGAGTGTGTTTTTTTTGTTTTTTTTCTGCAGGACAAGAGACTGATGATCAGCACAGTATGACGGCAACCCTAATTCCTGTCACCCTTTTCATCCTGGCTTGTTGTGTTGGGTTCATGATATACTGGTATCTCTATAAAGGTGCTGTTCTACTTCTTTATCCTTCATGCAGTTATTGATCTGCATGTGCTTGTGTGCACACCCTGAAAGGAAATGCTGAATGCCAATTTTGAAATTTAATTTTACTACATTAATGTTGAATGGGTCTATAATTTAAAATGAAATATCTACTGCACTCTCTCCACACTCCTAACAATGTTATAGCCCAGAAGAAGTGTTGCTTTTTAATTTTAGTTTTGAAACTCAATTGTTGTATTTCTCTGAACGCTGTATTGGAAAACTAGAAAGGCTTGGACATTTCTAATTGAGTGACCCTATCCATATTCATCTTCATATCCATTTGTTTGTGTTTCTCAGGACGCCAGAATCTGACCAGAATGCGGAAACGGATTTCTAGTTTCTCAGATGTCACGGTCATTGTTCTGATTGGGAGACCAAAGCATGGCATGTCGTTGCTCATCAACTCCTGTGTGTTTGCCTACAAGGTTAAAGAACACTTTGATAACTGGGCCGGTGCTGTGAAGCGTCCCCCACATTATGCCCAGCCTAAGGAGGTGCCCCTAACAGAGCACATCACCATTACCAGAGCACTGCTGGAAAAAGAGGACAGGTTCTGGACCAGTGAAAGGGAGGCCTACCTGGACAAGTGGAGAAAGCAAGTCCAGTGTTCTAGATGTCCTTTTGTATTTGTACACAGGTAGGTGTCATAAGAAGATAAGAAAGTTTCCAAACGAGAGGAGGACTTTCAGCCCATCTTGCTCGTTTGGTTGTTAGTAGCTTATTGATCACAGAATCTCATCAAGCAGCTTCTTGAAGGATCCCAGGGTGTCAGCTTCAACAACATTACTGGGGAGTTGGTTCCAGACCCTCACAATTCTCTGTGTAAAAAAGTGCCTCCTCTTTTCTGTTCTGAATGTCCCTTTATCTAATCTCCATTTGTGACCCCTGGTCTTTGTTTCTTTTTTCAGGTCAAAAAAGTCCCTTAGGTCGACATTGTCAGTACCTTTTATAATTTTGAATGCTTGAATCAGATCGCCGTGTAGTCTTTTTGTTCAAGACTGAATAGATTCAATTCTTTTAGCCTGTCTGCATCTGACATGCCTTTTAAACCCGGAATAATTCTGGTCGCTCTTCTTTGCACTCTTTCTAGAGCAGCAATATCCTTTTTGTAGCAAGGTGACCAGAACTGAACACAATATTCTAGATGAGGTCTTACTAATGCATTGTAAAGTTTTAACATTACTTCCCTTGGTTTAAATTCAACACTTTTCACTATATATCCGAGCATTTTGTTGGCCTTTTTTATAAATTCCCCACATTGTCTAGATGAAGACATTTCATAGATTCCTTCAATTTCAGTAGCTCCCATATGGCTCCCATATTTATAATGCACATTTTTATTGCCTGCATGCAGTACCTTACACTTTTCTCTATTAAACCTCGTTTGCCATGTGTCTGCCCAGTTCTGAACACTGTCTAGATCATTTTGAATGACCTTTGCTGCTGCAACGGTGTTTGCCACTCCTCCTATTTTTGTGTTGTCTGCAAATTTAACAAGTTTGCTTACTATACCAGAATCCAAGTCATTAATGTAGATTAGGAACAGCAGAGGACCTAATACTGATCCCTGTGGTACTCCACTGGTTACCTCACTCAATTTTGAGGTTTCTCCTCTAATCAGTACTTTCTGTTTTCTGCATGTTAACCACTCCCTAATCCATGTACAATCCTGTCCGACCTGTCTGTCCACACGTGTGACTGACATTGAGTAAAGAAACTGCAGTCACAACCTGTGGCCACCAGTGGCACTGTGTGCAGTGCAACAAGCATACAGTACAAGGCATTGCATCTTGATGGGCCTGTATTGTGTACTAAATAAATACCATGTCATGTGACACAGATTACACTATTGTCTTTCAGTTGCACCAAGGAGCTGACGGACACAACCAAAGATGAAATTCAAACACTGTTTGAGGATATTAGAAGTGTGACAGGTAAGGGTTTATTTTACAGAGATATGATTGAGCATTTCAACTTCATACCAACTCCTGTCTCGCTACAGTTCAATCAACATGACCATGATTTTATTAGCATGCAGAGCTGGGCAAGGCATGTGAACATCAAGCAGAGACGTCAATTATTTTATTTTTTTTCTTTCATTTCTAGGCTTGTACCCCATCACTGTGCTGACAAAAAAGAACTTTGGAATTGCAAAGGAGCTGGTGCCTTTCTTCCACAGTCTGGGGAGTAAACGCATGTTCACATTTCACAACTACACGATACAGGAGCACAAGAGAAGTGCAAAGAGGGACGAAGAGTTTTTGGATTTCGTGATCGCCTGTATTGATGAAGCTCTTGCCACGAACCCTGAAAAAACGCCCTTAATGAAGATGGAATGATGTGCCCTTCACAGCCACTGTGGAGCCATTCTACCAATGACGGCCTCATGCCATAGGAGCTATTGTGCTACCATTACCCCTTAATGCAAAACCATTGCATTGCCACTACTCCATACAGCAGGGCAGCAGTGTGGAGTAGTGGTTAGGGTTCTGGACTCTTGACCGGAGGGTCGTGGGTTCAATCCCAGGTGGGGGGACACTGTTGCTGTACCCTTGAGCGAGGTACTTTACAGAGATTGCTCCAGTAAAAACCCAACTGTATAAATGGGTAATTGTATGTAAAAATAATGTGATATCTTGTAACAATTGTAAGTCACCCTGGATAAGGGCGTCTGCTAAGAAATCAATAATAATAATACTAATAATAATAATTGTAAAACAGCATGCAATAAACTGATGTTTTTTTTTTCAAAAAAAGGTTTATTCTCATAGACTTCAATCTGATCTACATGGTTTTTAGTGATCACTGTTAAATGATTATCTCATTCATTATAAACACTCTACATATGTGTGTAATTACATTATATATATCAGCAAATGTAAATATATGTAAGAAATATTTTATGGATATTTATACTATATTCATGGTCCTTTCGGGGATTGAATTGAACGAAATGTTTGCACTTTTTGCACTCCTGCAGTTTGTCTAGCACTTCCTTATAAAATAAATTACTTTATATTTGCATTTCAGCTCGTCCTTTATTGCTTCTATATTTACTAGTGTTCAGTGTGCCTCTCTAGTATATATCTAGCACCTGAATTATTAGCCACAGAAGAATAACAATATAACTGGAGTCCGAACAAAAAAGTAGAAATGACCCGTTATCAGGTTTATAAAAAAAAAAAAAAAACATGCATGTGATGTTCTTAGTGGGCAGGCCTGCTTGTTTAAAATAGAGGAAGTGAAACGAAATTCATTGCAACACAGGCAAGTGCTGACCTGCTTATGAATGCAGAGTCAAGCAGGAGCCTGTTATACAAATGTTTAATTGAACAAAGAACATATAACCCAACTGTATAAATGGGTAATTGTATGTAAAAATAATGTGATATCTTGTAACAATTTTAAGATTGTAACAATAATAATAATAATAATAATAATAATAATAATAATGATAAAGGCTGATATCAATAGAAAGCACTTAGCCACTAAATCCCTCTGGATATTTTGTAACCCCTCTCTTACCTTCTTTTTGCCTTCCTGCATGGAAATTAGAACCGGGGATCGGGGACGTTTTTCAGAAGCTCGGAGTCTGGCGTCGTGTTTGTTTTTCAGAAGCTCAGTCGGGCGTCAGGGACGTTTTTCAGAAGCTCAGTCGGGCGTTACGTTTGTTTTTCAGAAGCTCAGAGTCGGGCGTCGTGTTTGTTTTTCAGAAGCCCAGAGTTGGGCGTCGCGTTTGTTTTTCAGAAGCTCAGAGTTGGGCATCAGGTTCATTTTTCAGAAGCTCAGAGTTGGGCATCAGGTTCGTTTTTCAGAAGCTCAGAGTTGGGCATCGGGTTCGTTTTTCACAAGCTCAGATGGTGATTTTCAATAATGGGAAATTTAGAACGTATGCCTCCCTCAGTCTTCTTTGAAGTACCTTGAAATTCAAAGTTTAAGTTATGAATTCAATTTAAAAAAAAAGATTATATATATATATATATATAACAATTCAAATTGTAATGAATTGGAAAAAAGATTATTAATTATTTAATACAGAAAAAAAAAATCCCAGTACTCCCCGGTATTGAAAAATCACCGGGTGCGATGTTTTCGTATTGTCTTTCACCAATCTGGCAGCCGAAGACACTGGCGTAAGTTTGAATTGTTAATGAATTTGAATAGTATTAGACGGATTGTTAATTAAATTAAAATTGGGTGGGTCGCTGGAACTGCCCTTACAGAAGCAGTGTATTGGAGTAGTTAGACATACATATAAAATAGGATTTGGGGGGGGGGGGTTATTTTAAATAGGATTTTTGAGAATGTTGATATTTCAAATAGAAACTGGGAAAACTATTTTACTCATAGGTTGTTTTGATTTTTTTTTATACAACTTTGAGCTTTACATAACATGCATATGCAAGTTACTTGCGTGCTCAGGATACAGAACTGGCTATTAACTGGGCTACATTGATTATTCCTTTGTGATAAACCAACAATAAAAAATGCAAATTCTTTGGAAAGGGGTTAGATATTATTCAACAGTGTAAAGAGCAATGAAATGTGCAGTATATAAATGGTTAAGCAATACATATTACATTATCACAGATTTGAGGAGGACAAGAGGGGCTGAAGGATGAGACAGTCATACATATTGTATACAGCTGTAGATTAGTTCAACATTATGTACATCCTCTCAGCAAATCAAAGTTACTTTGAATATCAGTATGGAGGTGTCTGTCTGTCGCAATTACATTTCATATTTCTGGAGAATACTTGTGATTTTGATTTAAACCATCCATTTCTAATTTGTATTCTTTACATACCGATGATTATATGTCATGGTTGATAATAGCGATGGCTCTTATCTTGAATGTGGGCAGCAGTGTGGAGTAGTCGTCAGGGCTCTGGACGCTTGACTGGAGGGTCGTGGGTTCAATCCCAGGTGGGGGACACTGCTGCTGTACCCTTGAGCAAGGTACTTTACCTAGATTGCTCCAGTAAAAACCCAACTGTATAAATGGGTAATTGTATGTAAAAATAATGTGATATCTTGTAACAATTGTAAGTCGCCCTGGATAAGGGTGTCTGCTAAGAAATAAATATTAATGTGCAGCTGTACCAGGGCATGCATTATTGACGTACTTGATGAGTCAATACTGACATTTTCAGTTCATTATGAAAAAAAAAATACAAAATACTTTAGGTGTAGGCGTATATCACAACCAGCAGATAGGGCCAACTTATTTAAAACATTGTTTTACTATTTTGTATTTAAAATACATTACTGAAAACCTATTTATCAGTTTGATTTAAGATTTGTGGACCACTTTTTTTATTAAAATAGTTTCCTTGACTAGTTTGTCTGACTGTTTGGTTGGCATCAAACACGTGATTGGTTATAATTTAGCAGCCATTTAAACATCAAAAGAAAACAGAAGCAAAACCGAAACTGCAGCAGCTGAGCGCAAGTAGAAGGGTGGGGTCATACATCTGTGTGAGGCTGCGGCGCTTATCTTAGCTGTGCAGCTGTAGAGCTGAGGGGCTTTTACTGTCGCTTGCTGGCATCAAACACCTGATTGGTTATAAATTGGAATCGCAGCAATTAAACATTAAGGGAAGAAAATGAGTAAACATGCGTGTAGACTGCGGGCTGGACAGAAGCGTGTACTGTTTGGAACTAGGCTGCTGGAAGTGTATTCGTACTTAACAAGAATATTTTTTTGTCGGTGGAACAAACCCCTTTTCCTGCAGGTAAGTTTCTTTCCATTTGTTACCGAATAAAAGGAGGAGGACTCGTGGACAACAGAACTTGAGCCTGCCGGAAACCCCCGAGCCGTGTAGAGGTTCTGGGCAGGTAGAAAGCAGTATTCTGTTTGTAATCGTAACATTGCATAACAAACTGGAACACTGCAGTTATTAATGAGCTCAACTGCTAAACTATCATGTCCAATTAAACATATATTATTTATAAACAGCGATTTGTTTTATATCCGTGAAAAAATACTAAAATGCTGCTTTACTACACCTGGACAGTTACACACATCTATCCTGTAGGCTGTGCCTGTAACAAATACATGTTCAAATACATTAAAATATATACACTACCGGTCAAAAGTTTTAGAACACCCCCATTTTTCCAGTTTTTATTGAAATTTAAGCAGTTCAAGTCCAGTGAATAACCTGAAATGGTACAAAGGTAAGCGGTAAACTGCCAGAGGTTAAAAAAAAGTTTAGGTTACCAAAAACTGAAAAATAATGTACATTTCAGAGTTATACAAAAAGGCCTTTTTCAGGGAACAAGTAATGGGTTAACAACTTACAGCTATTCTCCAGCAATGGAAGCAAATTAAGCCTTGAAAGTTGATGCTAACAATTCCTACATGTGTCCCAACTTTTGTTGATTACTTACAAACCCTCTGTCTGTATAAAAGCAGTGTTGGAACAGACTGTGTTACTACACCCTCTTAAGCATTATTTGGACAGTATTGTACTGCAGGAAGTAGTATATTGCTCTCATAATGGCGAGAAAAAGGCAATTAACAAAGGAAGACACAGACCATTATAACCCTTAAAAGTGTAAGTCTTTCCTTTAGAGAAATTGCAAAGAAAGCCAAGGTGTCAGTGAGTACAGTTTCCTACACCATCAAAAGGCACTTGGAAACTGGAGGAAACTCTGACAGGAAGAGGTCTGGCAGACCCAAAGCCACAACAGAATCAGAAGACAAGTTTCTGAGAGTCAACAGCTTGCGTGATAGGCGGCTCACAGGACAACAGCTTCAAGCACAGCTTAACACTGGTCGAAGTAAGCAAGTCTCAGTTTCAACTGTGAAGAGAAGACTTCGAGCTGCAGGTTTGACAGGTCGAGTGGCAGTAAGAAAGCCATTGCTAAGATGGCAAAATAAGAAAAAGAGGCTTGCCTGGGCCATGAAGCACCGCCAGTGGACTACTGAAGACTGGAAGAAGGTCTTATGGACCGATGAATCAAAATTTGAAATCTTCGGTTCATCACGCAGGGTTTTTGTACGCCGTTGAGTAGGCGAAAGGATGGTTCCTCGGTGTGTGACACCAACTGTCAAACATGGAGGAGGAAACGTGATGGTCTGGGGCTCTTTTGCTGGATCCAGAGTCGATGACTTGCACAGAGTGAGTGGCACCCTGAACCAAAACTGCTACCACAGCATTTTGCAGCGCCATGCAATACCCTCTGGTATACGCTTAGTTGGTCAGGGGTTCATCCTACAGCAAGATAATGACCCAAAACATACCTCCAGGCTATGTCAGAACTACCTTAGAAGAAAAGAACAAGACGGTAGGCTTCAAATCATGGAATGGCCAGCACAGTCTCCAGACTTAAACCCCATCGAGCTGGTTTGGGATGAACTGGACAGAAGGGTGAAAGCAAAGCAACCTACAAGTGCAACACATTTGTGGGAACTTCTGCAACAGTGTTGGGAAGAACTTTCCGAACAATATTTGATTTCCATTGTAGAAAGAATGCCATGAGTGTGTTCGGCTGTTATATCTGCAAAAGGTGGCTACTTTGATGAGTCAAAAATTTAGATTAAATTTTGTTAAACAAAACGATTCCATGATTTCTTTTTTTATCTCCAATTGTTTATTTGTTCTATGCTTTAATTTCAGAGTACATTGAGACATTAAACTGCGTAAATTTCAATAAAAACTGGAAAAATGGAGGTGTTCTAAAACTTTTGACCGGTAGTGTATATATATATATATATACTTTTGATCATCTTCATGTTTTACAGGTGTGCAATCTTTATTTCTCTTTAGAATGAAGCTTTTTGTCACTGGGCTGATCTTATTGGTTGTTAAACGTACTGGTAAGTTTATTTATTTATTTCCATTTATTAAAAAGTGTATGTATAATTATATATAGGAATGATAAATACAAATATAAGACTTTCACAAAGCGCTTTGTGATGGTGGTCCACTATGAAAGGCGCTATATAAAAAAGATTGATTGAAATAAGACTTTCTAAAATATAAACAATTTTAGTATTTATCTCGGTCACGAGTGTGTGTGTGCTTGTTCTTAAAAAAACGAAACTACAGTAGGTGTGTTTATACACCTGTTGCTTCCCATGCTAAACAATTCCAATGTTTAAGAGTTCACGACCTTTACAGGCAGTTAATGACCTGCAGGGGTATTTGAGACTCAAAGCCTGAAGGTGCTGTATATTACAGATAAACATTTTTTGGTAGCACTCTTTGGTAGCACCCTTTACAGATGATGAATACATAGTATATAAACTATGAACACACCGCTTATAAATATTTATAAAGCACCTTATTAGCACCATTATTAATGCTTTATAATGTCTGCTAATAAACACTACTGCCATTTATTAGAGTAATAATATGCAGAAAGAGCAAGCTATAAATACCTATAAAACCATTTATAAATTAGGTTATTAAGGACAAATCATTATTCAAGCACATTATAAATGTCATTGTTAATGCTTTATAAGGTCTACTAATAAACACTTTATTAACCCTCCATCCATGCTCTTTCAGGAGTGAGTTTTGTGAAAAAAATCACAGCGGTCCGCGGCAATGACGTCTGGATCGAATGCACATTTGACGCTGCCAGGATGAGCCAAGACAAGCCTGTATGGTGGCTCCACTGTGAGAATGCAAAGTGCGCGGAGATCCAGCACTTCATTGGTGGCGTGGATCAGCTGCTGGACAGGGCAGCCTCCAGGAGGGGGCGCGTTTACCCAGACAAATTCAGAGAGGGAAATGCCTCTCTCTTCATTGAGAACGTGCAGGTGTCTGATAAGGGGCTTTATGAGTGTACTGCTGTATTGACAGGCGGTCTTTACACTAAATTCGTTGAACTAACTGTTCTAGGTATGTATTTAACTTCTTTGTGATCTCTGCATAGTTCCAACCCTCATCCTAAGAGAAAGGGGGCTCCCTCCAGTCCGGTGCAGGTTTGAGGCATGGAGACTGAACTGCTCCCTCCCTCCCTCGCCCCCTAAGAGAAAGGGTGCTCCCTCTAGTCCAGTCCAGGGCAGGCTTGAGGCATGAAAATTGACCCCCAAGATCAACCAGCATTTGCTCTTGTTGCCTAAGCAGCGTCTCTCTTTGCAGCCTCTTACGAACCCCCCCAGTTGACAGAAGCCCTGGACACTCGCTCCTTCACCTGCTCTTCTAGAAATGGTTTCCCTCCTGCGCTGGTGACCTGGACCGGTGGCAGTGGGATGAATTACACTCCGGATTCAGTCACGCAGCACACACTGAATCCAGAGGGGCTGTATGATGTTGTGAGTAAATTAACAAGGAATGTTACTGAAGAGGCAACAGTCTGCTGTACAGTGTGGAACCAGCCTCTCCAAGAACACAAAACCAACTGCACGCGAGTCACTCCAGGTAAATGTGTTATTCACCTGCAGCATAACTCGGGGTATTGCATGCATACTGTGTGAAAAACTTGTTTTCAAATGACCCAGACAGGTGTGCAGTGTTGAAAGAGTTCATGGAATATGTTTTACTGTTTTTTTTTCTTTTTCTGCAGGACAAGAGACCGATGATCAGCACATTATAATGACATCAACCCTAATCCCTGTCGCCCTTTTCATCCTGGCTTGTTGTGTTGGGTTCATGATATACCGGTATCTCTCTAAAGGTGCTGTTCGACTTCTCTATCCCTCTTGCAGTTAGTGGTATGCCTGTGTGCACACCCTTAAAAGAAAAAGTTACTAAATGCCCATTTTGAAATTCAGTTTTACTGCATTAATGTTGAACGAGTCTATAAATTTAAAATTAATTCTGTACTGCACTCAACACACACTTTGCAATGTTGCTTTTTTGAAAAACGCATTGGAAAACGAGAATAACTTGGATATTTCTAATTGAGCGATCCTATCCATATTCATCTTCATATCCATTTGTTTGTGTTTCTCAGGACGCCAGAATCTGACCAGAATGCGGAAGAGGATTTCTAGGTTCTCAGATGACATGGTCATTGTTCTGATTGGGAGACCAAAGCACGGCATGTCGTCGCTCATCAACTCCTGTGTGTTTGCCTACAAGGCTGAAGAACCCTTTGCTAACTGGGCTGGTGCGGAGAAGGGTCCCCCACATTATGCCCAGCCTGAGGAGGTGCCCCTGACAGAGCGCATCACCATCACCAGAGCACTGCTGCAGCCAGAGGACAGGTTCTGGACCAGTGAAAGGGACTCCTACCTGGACAAGTGGAGAAAGCAAGTCCAGTGTTCTAGATGTCCTTTTGTGTTTGTACAAAGGTAATAATAATGACCATTTAAATCACCATAAGCTAGACCACTTTCTCGAACAACAGTCTTGGAAAAGGTACACTTATCAGGGTAATGGCTGTTGGTTTGGTATTCTGATTCCCTTTATGTACGACTCCATGATTCAAAGTTATGACTCGCTCCAAACACAACAGACAAGACCTCCTCATGACCTCTTCAAGATGGTTGCTGCAAACCGTTCCAAGCACCAAACAGTTCACAAACCACAAGACCTTCTCAATATGGCTGCCCAGAAAGCTGTCCGACAATAGGAACAGTAGCGTCAGGGAAAAATTCAAGTTGGTCCTTTCATCTCAGAACTGCTAGAATATGGTGCATCTATTAGAGCACTTATTGAATTCTGATGAATCAAAAAGCTTGCCCATGCACTGAACTGCACTGTCCTGCATCTCACAATGTGCCTGTGCTGTTTCCTAATGAAGATCCTGCCATGTGACACAGATCATATTAATGTCTTTCAGTTGCATCAACAAGCTGACAGCAACAACCAAAGATGAAATTCAAAAACTGTTTGAAGATGTTAGAAGTGTTTCAGGTAAGTTTAGTTTTTGAACAAATTCTTTAAACAATATGTATCCTGCCACCACACTGTGCAGCAGGTATTAGGATCCCACCTGACACTAAAAGAAAAGAGCACCAAAAAGAGTTTCAGATGGGATCGTAATATCTGTTGCACATGTAGTTTCAATGGACTTCGCCAGAGGAAGGAACAGCAAAGCTATCAAATTATTTGTATTTTATTTTTTTGTTCCTAGGCTCGTACCCTTTCACTGCGCTGACCATGAAGAACTTTGAAAATGCAGATGAGCTGAAACGTTTCTTCAAGGATCTGGGGAGTAAACGGGTGTTCACATTTCACAACTACACGATACAGGAGCACAAGAGAAGTGCAAAGAGGGATGAGGAGTTTTTGGATTTTGTGATCGCCTGTATTGATGAGACTCTTGTCCCTGAATTTGAGACGGTACACTTAAAGGAGAATGTTTGATGTGTCCTTCACACCCACTGTATCCTGGTAAAGAGTACAGTACAAGAATCATTCAATTTAAAATAGTGTTGGATGGTTTTCTGTTGACACACAATGGCACTGCATTGTCATTACTGTGAGCCAAGAACCACAGAACATTGTTTTGCCATAGGCTGAGTGTCTTCAACCACTCAGAAGTACTATAAGATGTGTCTTACTGCACACCCTGGAGTGGGTTATTGCATTTATCCCAGCCATTTTATAAGATCACTTACCATGACATCTGATATATTGTGCTTTGTAATGATAAAAATCAAAAATGATGCTGAAATGTGATCTGTGTGTACTGATAGGCTTAAAACAGTCACGTGGACTGAAGGGAAGGCTCGATGAACTTTGAACCCGGATGAGATTGTAGTTAGGAGTGAAAGCAGAGACAGCTCATTTTGTGAGGAGTAAGAGATCGGGCAAGATAGACGTGCAGGCTGCAATGGAGTTTGTTTTTGAGACTGATTTCGATTACTCCAGGCAGGGAGGATCTATTACTAGTCACCATTTTATGTATTTATTTACAATTTTGTATGTATTTCTTTTTAAATTAAATGATATATGTTTTTACATATATGTTAATGTATTTACAGTTTTGATTTATTTATTGTGTTATTTACTTTAACGTCAAGAGGTCAAAGTTAATTCTGTTTATGGTGAATACATCAATAGTTATTGAATTATGTTTCTAATTTGACTTTGTAATTTCTGCGCCTTTTATATTCCAGCAGGTTCTGAATGATGTAAATAGTTACTGGAGACAAGGGGCCCCCCTCGGCTAACTCCTTCACCAGTTAAGGTGGGAGGGACGTATGCAAGTACTGTAACACAGGAACAAAGCCACACACAGCAAATACATGTTCTATAAACTCGTGAAGCTGGAGTGTGCTTTATTTACTTTTTAAACAGGTCTTTATTTCGGAGCTAAATCTACCCAACATTCCAAACAGCATAAACACGCCTCCCTATTATTGCATCATGAACACATGAGCTGAAGCTGCATGAAGGCAATGTTAACCACGGCACTACAGTGCCACTCGGTGGACCCATTGTAAACTACAGAAAACATGTATTTTAACCCATGAAGTACCACATTTCTTTGAGAAAAATGTCAGCACAAGCTGTATTTATATAATTGTATAGATTACATTTAGACAACTTTTGCAGTTAAAATTAGAGCAACTTATCATAATATTAGTTCAAGAGAATTTAAAACAGGTAGATGCGAGTTAATGCTCTAGAAATTACAAAGCAGCCTGTCCTCAATTACAACACTGGCACTTAATGGGTTTTTTTGAAGGAAACTTCATTCTGCAGCATCCTTTAAAGAATATCACAGAAACACTGGGTCAAATCAACCATAAATCAATTCAGCCACAGATCAGGGGTGTCCAGTACCGGTCCTGGAGGCCATTATTCCAGTTCAGGTTTAACAGGCAAAAGGAGATAATGAACTACAGGGTCTGGGTGGAGGTTTATTTAATTGATTCAATTAAACAGCTTAGAACAGGGATTGGAACAAATACCAGGAGCGAAAGGGCCACGTTCAGAGAAGAAACTATCTAGGGGCAAAGTCGGGCAATAATCAAATTAATTAACTTGCAGAAATGGAAATTAAACGTCACTAAAACAGCTCTTCATAGACCAATTGACATTACAAGGAGCGCAAATTGCTGTGGCGCCATCTGTTGCATGCAACAAGATATTGCAGCTTAATGCTTACAGTTCCTGCAAGTGTTTATACCCGGGAACAAGCAGCCTGGACAAACCAAACACAAGGCTTTTTTCTTTTTGTTGCTATTTTCGAGTTTTACGTAGATCTTTTTTTCGGGGCTTTAGGTTTTTACATACAGTATGAAATGAGTGCTTTCAGTTACTTTACAAAACACGTATAGTAATAACTGGACTCAGCTTGTACACTTAAGCTGTACCTTCCTTGCTTTAGTCAGATAACTCACAGCCAGAACAAACCACACACCATACTACTGGAATTTCCTACACACTACATCTATTTTTCACCAGTTTAGTTTCCCCCCGGGAGGGGAGTGCACCGTTCCTGGAGGTACTGCAATACCAGGTCGATGCGTGGAGTGGACGGAGCAAGCCCCTCTTCCATCTCCCAGTTCCAAAAATCAATTTAATATATGGTCCCCAGATAGGGGACGTATCAGATATTAAACTGATAAGAACAGATACTACACTTGATCTTAGCCAAAAGGCCGAGAAGCGATGCTGAGCTGCCCTTGAGACGAGGGTCCCCCCTCGGCTCACTCCTTCACCAGTTAAGGTGGGAGGGACGTATGCAAGTATTTTAACACAGGAACAAAGCCATACACAGCAACGCATGTTATATTAACTTCTAAATCTGGAGTGTGCTTTTAGTTTTTAAACGGGACTTTATTCGGAGCTAAATCAACCCAGCATTCCAAACAGCATAAACACGCCTCCCTATTATTGCATCACAAATACATGCGCAAAGCTGCTGCATGAAGGCAATGTTAACCACGGCACTACAGTGCCACCTGGTGGACACACTGTGAGCTACAGAAAGCATGTATTTAGCACAAGCTATACTTATATAATTGTATACATTACATTTAGACAACTTTTGCAGTTAAAATTAGAGCAAGTTATCATAATATAGGTGAAGAGAATTGAGGTAGAGGTCAGTTAATGCTCTAGAAATTACAAAGCAGCCTGTCCTCTATTACAACACTGGCACTTAATGGGTTATTTTGAAGTAAACTTAATTCTGCATCATCCTTTATAGATCACAGAAACTGGGTCAAATCAGCCATAAATCAAATCAGCCACAGATCAGGGTGTCCAGTATCAGTCCTGGAGGGCAATACTCCACTCCAGGTGTAACAGACAAAGGAGATAATTAACTACAGGGTCTGGGTTGGTTCAATTAAACAATTTAGAACATGGTTTGGAACAAATACCAGGAGTCAAAGTGCTAAATTCGGTAGAAGAAACAATCTAGGGGCAAAGTCGGGCAATAATCAAATTAATTAACTTGCAGAAATTGAAATTAAACTTCACAAACAGCTCTTCACAGAGCAATTGACACTACAAGGTGCAAAAATTGCTGTGGCGCCATCTGTTGGATGCAACAAGATATTGCAGCTTAATGCTTGCAGTTCCTGCAAGTGCTTATACCCGGGAACAAGCAGCCTGGACAAACCAAACACTGGCCTTTTTTTTTTTTTTGCTATTTACGAGTTCTACGTAAATCTTTTTTTTCGGGGCTTTCGGTTTTACATACAGTATGAAATGAGTGTTTTCAGTTACTTTTCAAAACACGTATAGTAATAACTGGACTCAGCTTGTACACCTTCCTTGCTTTACACAGGTAACACACAGCCAGAACAAACCACACACCATCCTACTGGAATTTCCTAAACACTACATCTATTTTTCACCAGTTTAGTTTCCCCCCGGGAGGGGAGTGCACCGTTCCTGGAGGTACTGCAATACCAGGTCGATGCGTGGAGTGGACGGAGCAAGCCCCTCTTCCATCTCCCAGTTCCAAAAATCAATTTAATATATGGTCCCCAGATAGGGGACGTATCAGATATTAAACTGATAAGAACAGATACTACACTTGATCTTAGCCAAAAGGCCGAGAAGCGATGCCGTTTCGCTCTCAAGACGAGAGCCGCGCCTCCGCCGAGATATTTCCCCGTCACGGTGACCTCCCACTAGCCCCTCCACAGCTGCATTTTAACACAGACATCGACACATACTAACAAATCACATTCCTGACGGCAGATACAAACTAGACGTGTTACATTGTTTAACTGTATAAATGTTATTTACCAACCCCCAGCATGCCGTGCGGTCTGTATATTTGAATAACCCCGCCCATTACAATGACGCACACCGGATTTCGGTTTCTAGCAATTTCTCTCCTTCAAGCGACGCATTTGTTAACAAAAAAGTTTAATATACAAAACAAACCCGCCACCAATAAACTGAGGAGAAATAACCGCCACTTAATATCGATACAATAAATATTTGGGCTAGTTTACCGTTTACAATACCCCAAAAAACAACTTGCTTTCTATTGATAAGCTAAACACCAGTTATAGACCTACTTCAAAACTGAAAGCCTCACTAAACAATGTTTAAATACAGCAACCGATATTAAATTACTACAGCTTACAATAAAATACAGCGTACTGTACATGTTCCACTTTCTAGTACGTACATTATTACAAAATTAAATACCAGCACATGGTAGTTTATTGAGAACATTGAAATGTTCAATCTAATTAATTTACTGGAGAAGGCCCACAAATAACGCGTAGCTGGGCCGACGGTAAAGTAGAGAGCTCCAAAAATGTCACAAAACTTAAATATATTGTACCAAGGCGAACTAAATTTAAAATACCCGCAGAAAACAAAAAAAAACACCCAAAATAAATAATAAAATATATACTGACCTGTCTGGCAAGAAAGGTTTCGACCGAAATTCAACACGACCCCGGAGACGCCGAATTCAGTCAGAAAAAGCGTGTAATGTTGCTTAAAAAAATAAATAAAACGTTTACAAAATACTTTAACAAAGTAATAACAATAACAATAATGATAATACGTCAAGTAAATACAATTTCAAATACGTTTTAAATCGTCCCTCGTTTGACGCTCCTCGTCGCTCGCCGCTCCCGCGCTGTCCTCGAGCAGACAGAACCGCGACGTCACAGATGTGTTTTATGATAATTAGAGAATTAAACGATTATTGAGATTCCAAATGGAGTTACTCAATTTAGAACACGTGTGGGTCCATTCATTGCAATCGTGTTCGGCGCTTCTACCGCCATACTCAATTGTATTAAAAGTTTTACATATTTTAGCTGCTCAAAATGCATGTTTTGTTTCATATCAGTATTTATTTATTTATTTAAACTTGGATTTGACTCTTTCTGACTGGACTGTACCACAGTTTCTCGCGGTATCTGTCTGTGTGACAATTTATCAGAAACGTATTTATTTTACACTACGCGCAGATTAACTTCTAGATATTAATATGGAAAAAATAAAATATGCTCGACACGAATCTACCCTGTAATACATGAACACCATTTATTATTACATAAAATGATAGTGTGTGTGTGTGTATATATATATATATATATATATATATATATATATATATATATATATATATATATACACACACACATGCACGTTTTAAAACGTCACTGTAGTTTCGTATTGTCACTTACACCTCAAATTGACTCTATAGTACTGTACCACACACCTGTACAGTACACAGCATCACGTGTCACGTGCCTGTTATTGTTGAAATCTGTTTTTCACCAGTTTAGTTGTCCATGTCCATGTCCTAGTTCCAAAACTCAATTTAATATATCGTCCCCAGATATGTTAAACCACGGCACTGCAGCGTCACCATGTGGACATTTTGAGAACTGCAGAAGAAAGCGAGCATTTTGAAAATACTGTATCAGTCGAACAATTTATTCTGCATCTTTTTTACCCCCCCAAATAACTTGAGTTTCGTTATAATTAGTCACATTTTAAAAATTCAAGCACAGGTCTACAAAGCAGTGAATAGTGTTAAGTAGAGATGTGAACGTGACTGCTTCCCTGAGTACAACTGGCTTCAGATGCGGGTCCAGCAGCTGCCACCAGAGGGGGCCAGCACCACTGTAAGAGATAGGGGCTTGCAGGCCCAGTTGCTGCCACCAGAGGGGGCTGACACCACTGTAAAAGATAGACTGTTACAAACACTGCTTTAAAAAACCACACCAAACAAAAAACAAAGTTAGTTTCTAGCACCAATTATAAAGGCTACCTACTTCAAAACTGAAGCCCTACTAGAAACTTTTAAAATATGTTTATTTATGTCATTTAAACATTATAAATACTTAACAGACAATACAGCGTGCCGTATATGTTCCATTTTCTAATTATTATTACTTGTTTATTTAGTAGACGCCTTTATCCAAGGCGACTTACAGAGACTAGGGTGTGTGAACTATGCATCAGCTGCAGAGTCACTTACAACTACGTCTCACCCTAAAGACGGAGCACAAGTGACTTGCTCAGGGTCACACAATGAGTCAGTGGCTGAGGTGGGATTTGAACCGGGGACCTCCTAGTTACAAGCCCTTCTCTTTAACCACTGGACCACACAGCCTCCCTAATACGTGCATTATGTTCAAAATTCAATACCAGCACTTGCACGTAGCTTATTGAGAGAAGGCCAACAAATAAAGCATACCTAGCTGGCCCTACGGTAGAAAGAACTTAAAAAAACACAGTATAGTGTACTGTAGCCAACTACAGTTAAAATCCTGCACACGTGAAAAAACACGACTGTATTTCAACACGGCGTCTTTCTGTTTGTTCTACAGTTCTCTGGTCAGTGTCAGTGGCGAGCAGAACTTGGAGGAAAGCGATGTGATGCATGTGGGCAGAACGTTTTTGGAAACCCCAGATTTGGGTGTACTTATAAGTATCTGGGCTGTGTTATTATTCTCATTTCACACACACACACACACACACACACACACACACACACTTTGTCCGCCTTCGTGAGGCAAGCGGAACTCGCTGCTTTGTTCAGCCGCGTTCCCCACAAACCGGGGAATGTTTTGAGTGAGACCCCAGCCGCCGGGGTCATGAACCGCGCTGCCATAGAGACGGGCTAAAGCCGATCGACCTGAGCCGATTACAGAGTCGACGAGAATATTAAAATAACAAAATAAAATATATATGTATACATAAAATAAATATAATAACAACAGGAGATCAAACTATGTCCGCCACGGCACCGCTGGAGAACAAGGAAAAGTAAGATATTGCTTTTTAATACAACTGCAGTGGCAATAATACGCTCGATAAAAACAAATATATAAATATATATTTAATATGTAAAGTAGTCGTCACACGTACTCAGTGTTAGCGGAGAGATAATTTAAAAGCCCTTCATTGAATTTAAAACGTGCTGTAGCTACCAAATCAATGTTGCTGTGCGTGACTGTATATGAAGCAAATATTGAAATACTAAAATATATCCTCCCGTAACAGCGATTCAGCGACAATACAGTATCGCTTTAAACTGTAAAGGGGTTATACGATGTATCTGTTATGATACCAGAGTAAACATACTGAAGTAATATATCACTTACAAATAACTCTTTGTATCTCGGTTTAACAAACACTGATATTAATACGATACACATTACACTCTAATTTCTCAACGTTTTGTTCAGAATTGTATTTTATATAGTAACAGCAATGACACGGACGTAACACATCTGGTTTTATATCTGTCTGTCTCCTATCGATCTAAATCTATATTTATATAATCATAACCAATTTAGTAATTTTAGCTGTTATCTCTAGTCTAATGAGTGCAGGTAAATGCATTATATATTAGCTGGGTAATTTCTGAATATGTATCTTTGTATAAAATAAAAGTATTTTCTCAGGGGCTGAAACATCCACATCTAGATTCCACCACAGCAATAGCGGGCCAGTCGGTTCAGTGTGTTTCCTGGCGCACAGGAGGGCTGTCCAGCCATTGCTAACACCGTTTCCATTGCTGTCCAGCCATTGCTAACACCGTTTCCATTGCTGTCCAGCCATTGCTAACACCGTTTCCATTGCTGACCAGCCATTGCTAACACCGTTTCCATTGCTAACACCGTTTCCATTGCTAACACCGTTTCCATTGCTAACACTGTTTCCATTGCTGTCCAGCCATTGCTAACACCGTTTCCATTGCTGTCCAGCCATTGCTAACACCGTTTCCATTGCTGTCCAGCCATTGCTAACACCGTTTCCATTGCTGTCCAGCCATTGCTAACACCGTTTCCATTGCTGTCCAGCCATTGCTAACACCGTTTCCATTGCTGTCCAGCCATTGCTAACACCGTTTCCATTGCTGTCCAGCCATTGCTAACACCGTTTCCATTGCTGTCCAGCCATTGCTAACACCGTTTCCATTGCTGTCCAGCCATTGCTAACACCGTTTCCATTGCTGTCCAGCCATTGCTAACACCGTTTCCATTGCTGTCCAGCCATTGCTAACACCGTTTCCATTGCTGTCCAGCCATTGCTAACACTGTTTCCAATCCTGTCCAGCCATTGCTAACACCGTTTCCATTGCTAACACCGTTTCCATTGCTAACACTGTTTCCATTGCTGTCCAGCCATTGCTAACACCGTTTCCATTGCTGTCCAGCCATTGCTAACACTGTTTCCATTGCTGTCCAGCCATTGCTAACACCGTTTCCATTGCTGTCCAGCCATTGCTAACACTGTTTCCATTGCTAACACCGTTTCCATTGCTAACACCGTTTCCATTGCTGACACCGTTTCCATTGCTGTCCAGCCATTGCTAACACCGTTTCCATTGCTGTCCAGCCATTGCTAACACTGTTTCCATTGCTGTCCAGCCATTGCTAACACCGTTTCCATTGCTGTCCAGCCATTGCTAACACCGTTTCCATTGCTAACACTGTTTCCATTGCTGTCCAGCCATTGCTAACACCGTTTCCATTGCTGTCCAGCCATTGCTAACACCGTTTCCATTGCTGTCCAGCCATTGCTAACACCGTTTCCATTGCTAACACCGTTTCCATTGCTAACACCGTTTCCATTGCTGTCCAGCCATTGCTAACACCGTTTCCATTGCTGTCCAGCCATTGCTAACACCGTTTCCATTGCTAACACCGTTTCCATTGCTAACACTGTTTCCATTGCTGTCCAGCCATTGCTAACACCGTTTCCATTGCTGTCCAGCCATTGCTAACACCGTTTCCATTGCTAACACCGTTTCCATTGCTAACACCGTTTCCATTGCTAACACAGTTTCCATTGCTGTCTTTCAGTTCTGAAGCTAATTCTAAGTGGCTGGATGCTCACTACGATCCTGTGGCCAATCTGAACACGTTCTCCTCATGCATAGGTAAGGAAAGAGAGCTATATAAACATCTAATGTGCTGTTATTATTATTATTATTATTATTATTATTATTATTATTATTATTATTATAGTAGTAGTAGTATTGCTACCATGGTTATGTTAGGGGGTTAACTATTTCTTTTAAAAAGCAACGTTTCCAATGATATTGAACTCGAAAATAACAGGAAAAATGAATTAATAAAAACAAAAAAACTTAAAATAATTTGTGAGTTTAGGCTAGTAGTGTAATTTAAAACATTATAATATATATGCAGAACATATATAACTAAGCATAAGTTATGTGTCTATAGGAACTTATATGAACAATTATGCCCGGTTATGTTTGAAAAAGTATGTATGTTCTTGTGTTATAATAAATGCATTGAATATGATATTCCTATATACAGTACTATAGTATAATATATACATAGAATGTGTCATTGTTGAATTTACTTTACCAGGGATGGGAATAAGACTCCTCTTGTACAGCCGTTTCACCCATTCCAGGTTTTACTTCTACGAGCTTGATCAGCCACAGTGTACAGGTAACAAGCTCAGGTGTGTCTTAAGCTCATAGTAAAACCAGGAATGGCTCAAAGTGCTGTGCGATGGGAGTCTTATTCCCATCCCTGTGCTACTGTAGTTAATACCATGTTACTGAATTCTGCTGATCTGAGTTGAGTTTTGAGATTTTAAAGTCTTCTTTCTTTTTTTGTTTTCTTAAGCTCTAGCAGATTTAAATGGCGATGGGGAGAGTAAGGTAGGACAAATAAAGGCTACTTTTTACAGATGCGAAAAAATTATATATATATAGAGAGAGAGAGAGAGAGAGAGAGAGAGAGAGAGAGAGAGAGAGAGAGAGAGAGAAAAGAACGTTTGTCTGTCTGTCTGTTCCTTTATGCATTCGGACCCCGCAGGAGCCAGTGCAACCAAACTCTGCACGGCCTCCTCTTTCATCCAGGGGAAGGTCCAGGGCTATGTTTGGATCTGAAATTTTGACCCCCGGGGTACTTTATTTAGTAACCCCATTGCTGGATCACTACAGTAGCCATGTATCTCAAATTAAAAGAAACTCAAATTAAAAGAAACTCACAACCCTCCCCCCCCAAAAAATAAATAAATAAAAAGAACAACAATTTAAAAAAAAAAAAAAAAAAGAAAAAAAAAAGAAATGGCAAAAACCAAACAAAAATAGTTAAAAAAAATGGTCCGAGCGACACCAAAGATCGGCAACTTATAGGAAACCATAAGGCTTCCGTTCCCCAATTTGTCATGCATGAAATATTTCATGCATGACAAATATTTATATATATTTATATTATTATTATTATTATTATTATTATTTATTTCTTAGCAGACGCCCTTATCCAGAGCGACTTACAATTGTTACAAGATATCACATTATACAGATATTACATTATTTTACATACAATTACCCATTTATACAGTTGGGTTTTTACTGGAGCAATCTAGATAAAGTACCTTGCTCAAGGGTACAGCAGCAGTGTCCCCCGCTGGGGATTGAACCCACAACCCTCCGGTCAAGAGTCCAGAGCCCTAACCACTACTCCACACTGCTGCCCTAATATAATATATATATATTAAAGCGACTTACAGAGACTAGGGGGTGCACAAGGAGGTTCAGTGACTTGCTCAGGGACACACACACACACACACAGTGAGTCAGTGGCTGAGCCCGGGATTTGAAACTCCTGGTATCAAGACCCCTTTTCTTTAACCACAGGACCAGCAAACCTCTCGCAATGTTAGAAAAAAAGATACTGACATTGTTTTCTATTTTGCATCCATTTACATTGACCTAAGTGAACAGCACCTCCAGGGGGTGTGTGTTACTCATGTGTTTTCTTTGTGTGTGTGTAGCTGGTTGTAGGGGACCTGGGCACGGGAGGTTGCAATATGAAGCTGAAGGTCTACAAGGGAACCACCCTGATGACTGACAACACACTCCTGGATCTGCCCACGGGGCTGACGGCTTTCCTCATGGACCAGAACGAGCCACGGACCCCCGCCGTCGCCGTGGCCTCGGGACCCTTCATCTACGTGTACAAGAACCTGCGCCCCTATTTCAAATTCACCCTGCCCCCCCTCGAGGTCAACTCGCTGGAGCTGGAGGTGTGGAGCCAAGCCAAGGAGGTGGGGGTTACTGGTCACCTGGAGCTAGATTCACAAATTCAACAGCTATGGACAAAAGCTTTGCATCGCCCTGTAGAATTCGTCTTAAAGTCGAATGAAACCTGCTGAATAGTGATGTACGTTAACGTATTGAATTGCATTTCCTGCAGGATAAAATTGATCCGGTGACCCTGAAAGAAATGCTGGAAGGAATCAGGTAAAGTTGGCCAAAAAAATAAAATAAAAATACTGTCAACTTTTTTTTAGAGACATGTTTCCATATTGAGGCCACAAGGTTGTTTTAAGCATCTGTGTTTTAAAAAGCCCTCAGAATCTGACGACTGGAATGCAAAATAATATACAGCAATGTACACATTTATTACTTCGGTATTGCTTTTGATTTGTTGTGCATATGGAATCACAATGTACAAAGTGATTAAAAACCTCGAACAATATTTAAATTTCTCTGCAGTGGACGTTTTGAAACAACGTTCTCTTCTCCTGTCTGCTGTACTGTGAAGAGATTTTCGACGAGCATGATCTGTCGCAGTCATTTATTTTTTTAATCTCGTTCAATTTCAGGTGCAAGGCTGAGGTCCCGCTGTCTGTCAGATCCCTGAAGTAAGTCTGAATGAACCTTTGTAGAATAAAGAAACAAATGTGTTGATCATGTGATGAGCCTGCAAGGTGTTTAACTCTTTCAGTCCGGAATTATTTTTGTCCCGCTGAAGAATGCAAAACGAAGTGATGTAATTCAAAAAGGAACTCCTGTATTGAGTATGCATGAGAACAGGGCACATTAATTATTATTATTTTTTGCATGTATTTCTACACAATCTCAGACTGGACCTACGAGTCCCGTGAGGTTCCAGCGTGATTTCCGACAGCGTGCGTTAGCATACGGTACTAAGATAAGGACTGAAAAGGGTTCAGTTGTTCTGGAGGGAGAGGTGACCATTTCTCAGTGCTTACTGACCCCGAAGTGTTCTCCAGAATCGATCGATCCATCACCTTTGACACCGTTCCTTGTGAATGTATCAGGCCCCCTGTCTGTCATTTGTAACCAGAAATGTGTCTGCTGGTTTTCATTCCAACTGAGCTCTCAATTACTTAACTAGATGCTTAATTGAACTGATAATTTGTTTAATTATAGACCTTTTTAATTGTTTATAGCTCTTAACAGTTGCATATTTCAAGTTAGCTGTAACATTTTATAAGTAAATTCAACTCTGCAACTGTTTAAGAGCTGAAAACAATTAAAAAAGGTCTAATTAAGCAAATTATCAGATTTAGAGAAATGATAGCAACTTAATATTGGAGCGACACAATCCATTATCAATCAGATTGATTGCAAACACTAGGAAACAGTTTTTTTTTTGTAAAGAAACTTTTAAGACAGCTTTTATTTTCCATTCAGGTTCTTGATGTTGGAGCCCCAGGAAATGGAGACATTTGTTAACCTGTACAAAAATCAACCACTCAAACGGCAGGTATGTGTGCGTGGGTATCTAGATATGTTTTGGGAACTTGATACTAAGCCTTCCTAGACTCTATATACCATTGACCTAAACTCAGATGAAGGCAGTAAAGGTTTAACTTTTAAACAGTTAAAAAAACAAAAAAAAGGCATTTTACTAAACCGGAAATGTAGTTTTTTGCCGGGGGGTGCGTGTAATCCCTAACACCAGCCCAGCTGTTCCAGAGTGTGCTCGCTCTCCGCTCCAGACTGTCATCACCTGCATTGGCACTCTGAAGAAGAACATGGCGGACGACGACGCGGTGAGCTGCCTGGTGATCGGGACGGAGTGCATGGAGCTCTATATCCTCGACCCCGAGGCCTTCACCGTCCTGGCCAAGGTGAGACCGAGAGAGCGGGACAGCCGTGCTTCGTGTGGGAGGCTTGGTTGTCCAGCGGTTAAAGGGGGCTTGTTACCAGGAGGTTCCAGCAGGTTCAATCCCAGCCACTTCACCTCCTTGTGCTCCATCCTTGGGATGAAACAAACAAGGTCCTATTGGAAGTGACTCTGCAGCAGCAGCAGCGGTTGTTGATGATGCATAGTTCACCCCCCTAGTCGATTTGAATAAAAGCATCTGCTAAATGTAAAATAACTCCACTATGTTGGTATTACTGCATAATCTACCACTTTCGACTGACTTTACTGACCCCTAAACCCAGACCAGGCAGTCCAAGATTAGCACTAATCGTCTTCAGTGTCCGACATGCATTTCCTCACACAGGTTTCAATTGCTGAGATTTTGAACCCTCCTCCTTCTCTCCCCTGCTGCAGATGAGCCTGCCCAGTGCTCCCGCGTTCATGGATGTGACTGGGCAGTTCGACGTGGAGTTCAGGGTCACAGTCGCCTGCAGGAATGGGAACATCTACATCCTGCGGAGGTGGGAGTGGCTCGCACACAGTGCTATGTGATTCAATATGTTAACCTAACATTATTCAGCAGGTTTCATTCGACTTTATGAATGTGTTCATTTTATAGAGTGATGCAAAAACTTTTGGCCAGAGCTGTAGTTTAAAAGGGGCATTGTTTATAATGCAGCTGTTCTAGATGACGCTTGCTGGTCCAGCGGTTAAAGAAAGGGGTTTTGATACCAGGAGGTTCAAATCCCAGCTCAGCCACTGACTCACAGTGCGTGACCCTGAGCAAGTTATGTGCTCCGTCATTCGAATGAGACGTAAAACACACAAGGTCCTATTGGAAGTGACTCTGCAACAGCAGCTGTTGATGCTCACCTCCTAGTCTTTGGATAAGTGTGTAACTGTAAAATACTTTGCAGGGACTCCAAGAAACCCAAATACTGCATCGAGCTGTCCTCCCAGCCTGTAGGGCTGGTCCGGGTGAATAAGAACATTGTGGTGGGCTGCACTCAGGAATCACTGCGAGGATACACTCAGAAGGTACAAGCATCCCCAACCTTACACCCCTAATCATTGCATCTCCAGCGCTACCAAAGAATGACAACCCCCCCCCCAACCGGAGACCTTCTGCTGTTATCAGGATTCTGCAGGGTTAGGGTTTCAAAAATCCTTTTTTTTAATAGTATTTTGAATGCATAGTAAACCACAGCAATTGAAACCTGTGTGAGGAAATGCGTGTAGATTATGCAGTAATACTAACGGCTAGTTTTCACCCAGATTAACACTAATCTCTGACTACCTTCCTGACGTTTAACATTGGGTGGTGCAAGGCAAGTGCTAATCCAGCCCCCCAAAAAAAGGAACTCCTAAATCCATTCTTTCACTGTTACTACTTACTCTAAATAAGGTAACCCCCCCAGAGTGGCTCAGCCACGTGGTGCGCAGGGTTTGAGTCCTGGCTGTGAGAAGTTGCCGGTCTTTGCTGGGAACTCCGAAGGGAGCATCGCATTGGCTCAGGCGTTCCCATGGGTTAGGGAGGTAAAAACGGCAGAGGCTGTTTCTCCTCATCGCGCTACAGCGAACCCTGCTGGCCAGGCGCCCTTTGAGCTCAGAGCAGACACCTGCAGGGCTGGCATTTGTCCTCCAGGGGTCAGTAGCTCGCTGACATCCTCGCTCGAGTTCCTGGGTGTGGAAGAGGAAGCTGGCTTGGTCGTGGGATTGGAGAAAAACGATTGGTCATTCCAGATTGGGAGAAAATTGGGGGGGGGAACTAATTATTTGGACACACTAAATAAAAAAAAAAAGTTTACCACTTTTGTTCACTGTATTTTTGCAGTTGTCAGGTGATTTCCCACTATGCATTTACCATAGTTTACCTTGCTCTGCCATGCTTTTTAATATGCTTTACCATAACTCGCTGTTCTTTACCATGCTCACCTGTGCTTTTTAATGTGCTTTATTGAGCTTTTACTGTGGTAAACTGTAAGGCAGTACAAACCGTACAGTGTATACAACATTTACACATAGTGAAACGTTGAACCATTGTGCTCCGTCCTTTGGATGAGACGTAAAACAAACAAGGTCCTATTGTAAGTGATTCTGCAGCACCTGCTAAATGACTCGGTAATAATAATGTTCATGGTCACAGCTGCGCTGTTCATGTGTGTCTTTCAGGGTAAGAAGCTGTGGACTGCCTTTCTGCCGGCTCCTATCACCACAATGGGAGTCATGGACCACAAAACCAGGGGCTACCAAGCTGTGCTGGTGGGACTGGCCAACAGCGAGGTCCACGTGTACCGCGAAAAAAACCTGGTCAACATCGTCAAGAGCCCGGTAACTCAGGGAACACCAACAGCGTTTCCATTTATAAACAGCCAGACTGGATACAGCATGCATTGACTACAGCATTCAGTGTTATTAGCACAGGCAGGAAACTTTACCATTTTAGGATTGAGGCATAATTAAGAAAGGAGGTTCCCGGGTTCAAATCCCAGCTCAGCCACTGACTCACTGTGTGTGACCCTAAGCACTTAACCTCCTTGTGCTCCGTCCTTCGGATGAGACGAAAAACAAACAAAGGTCCTATTGGAAGTGACTCTGCAGCAGCATAGATGCATAGTTCACTCCCTAGTCGCTCTGAATAAAAACGCCTGCTAAATTACTAATAATAATAATTTCTGCTCCAGGATGTGGTGACCAGCATTTGCTTTGGGCGATACGGGCGTGAGGATGGGACACTTATCATGACAACGAAAGGTAAACCTTCAGGCAAGATTAAAAAACCACGTACTGTGAAAGAGTTGATCAGATTTCTTATCAATCCCTGCATAGAACATATGCTCTGAAGTTAAAATGGTTTTGAGTGCAGTCTTCGTTTTTGTGCTGTATTATAAAGTAATATGTTGTGTAAGGTGTAAAGCTGCACAATTATTGGGATGGAGCGCTCCACAGAAAGCAGGTGCTGACAGTCAGGTGAGGGTCGCTGGTGTCGATCGGGCTGATTTACCGTTCAGAGTGAAACAAGTGAAGGAACAGCTGCTTGGGTTTGTGATTTGCTGATTTTCTTAGGCTCTGCGGAGAACGGCGATCCACACAAACCCAAGCAGCTGTTTCTTTGTTTCACTCTGAGCGGTTAATCAGCCCGATCGACACCAGCGACCCTCACCTGTGCACAGCTTGATCCGGACCATCGATTAATCGGTTTGTGCAGCACTAGTAAGGATTCTCTTGTTATAACATGCAGAAAGACAGGCCGACGTAAAACTGTGCTACGTTCTCCGGAAGACACGAAACATTCTCTTTGAGGTGTTGCTTGTTCTCAATACCCCAACCCCAATCAAGAACGGATTTCAATCTTAAGCCTGGCTTGTCTTTCTACACCTTTTAGTAAATGTTTCTTATTTTTTTCTGTTTTTTAGGCGGCGGTCTCGTTATTAAAATCCTGAAGCGCACCGCGGTGTTCGACGAGAAAGACTCCACCCCGGGACCCCCCATGGCTCAGAGCATCAAGCTGAACGTGCCCAAGAAGACCAAGCTGTACGTCGACCAGACCCTGAGGGAGCGGGAGAACGCAGTGGGTACGGAACACAAGACGTGGCTTTCACTGGCATCCGGGGCTTAGAGAGACCACACTGGTCACTAGAGGCAGTCCAAATCTGCAGGACTGTGCCAAAAAAAAAAATCTGATATCTGCAGAGCATCTTATGTGTTTAGTGATTATTAATAACGGCTTCTAAAAATGGAAACCAAGTAAACATAATCATATCAAGCAATGCATGGTTAACTACTTTTAATTACTTTAAGTACTTGACGATTTAATATGTCAAACAAAAACATCAAATCACGTGAGACTTCTTTATTGGGCCACTTTTTGGAAAAGGATGTATTGCAAGGTACCAAACCATGATGATACAAGAGTGTGGAAAATCTAGAAAAGGGTATTATTATTATGAATTAGTCATTTTAGCAGACGCTTTTAGCCAAAGCAACTTAGAGATTAGCTGGGGTGAACTATGCATCGCAGCTGCTGCTGCAGAGTCCCTTACAATAGGACCTCGGTTTTACGTCGTCTGAAGGGAGAATGAATCCGGAACGGGTTGTAGAGTGAATGAATGAATGAATGAATGAATGAGTGACTGTGTTTCTGTGTCAGGGATGCACAGAGCGTTCCAGATGGATCTTTATCGCCTCAGACTGAACGCTGCCCGGGCCTACGTCAAGGTTCTGGAGTCCAGCCTGTCCCCCATGTCCTCCAGCGTCTCGGAGCCTCTCAGAATGAACGCTGTGGTGAGTCAACATGCACACACACATGCACACACACGCCGACACGCACACACAGCTCCACAACGCTGACACCTACGGCTCTGGCCAAAAGTTTTGCATCTCCCTATAGAATTAACTAATTTTGAAGTCGAATGAAACCTGCTGAATAATGTTACGTTGACATATTGAATTGCATAACGCTTGCACCCCCTACCCCCATCTACTTAACTGAAAAACTGACTCAAATGGAAACATGTGACATTTCGAAAGCTGCTGTTATTGCAGGTCCAGGGTCTTGGGCCTTCCTTCAAGCTCACCCTGAACATCCAGAACACCTCAGCGTGCCGGCCGGCAATGAACCTCTGCATCAGCTTCCTGTACGATCAGAGCCTGTACTCCATGAAGACAGCCTTCTTCAAGGTCAGGAACAACACGGGACTCCCATTGCACGCTCTGATCCATTCCTGGTTTTACTACCAGCTTGATTTGCCACCGTGTGTGTAGTGACAAGCAGGAATGGATCAAACCACTGTGCAATAGGAGTTTGATCAATTCCTGGTTTTACTAGCAGTTTAACAAGACACACCTGAGCGTGTTACCTATACACACTGGGGCTAAGCAAGCTTGTTTTATAACCTGGAATAGGTGAAGCTGCTATGTAGTAGGTGTATTTCTTAATTGAACCCTGTGTTCTTTCCATTGTCTCCTTGCAGATTCCAATGCTGGTGCCAGGACTGAACTACCCCATTGACACCTTTGTGGAGTGTCTCAGTGACAAGGGCATTTCAGATATCATCAAGGTAAGGTTACACCGCTCCGTTAAAATCACTGCAGCGGGCTTGCAACAGGGAGATGCAGCTTTTATATGATACAGTAAATGTGAAGGGCAGCCCATGTTATACCCACAGGGCTGTCTCCTATATACTGTCTGTATGTCACACACTTTGTTTTTTTAACATGCTTTACAATGCTTTAACATACCTCTCTGTGTTTTACAATGCTTCCCTATGCTTTACCAACCCTCTCTGTGCTTCACAGTGCTTCCTTATGCTTTACCAGACCTCTCTGTGCTTTACAATGCTTCCCTATGCTTTACCAGACCTCTCTGTGCTTTACAATGCTTCCCTATGCTTTACCAGACCTCTATGTGCTTTACAATGCTTCCCTATGCTTTACCAGACCTCTCTGTGCTTTACAATGCTTCCCAATGCTTTACCAGACCTCTCTGTGCTTTACAATGCTTCCCTATGCTTTACCAGACCTCTCTGTGCTTTACAATGCTTCCCTGTGCTTTACCAGACCTCTCTGTGCTTTACAATGCTTCCCTGTGCTTTACCAGACCTCTCTGTGCTTTACAATGCTTCCCTATGCTTTACCAGACCTCTCTGTGCTTTACAATGCTTCCCTATGCTTTACCAGACCTCTCTGTGCTTTACAATGCTTCCCTATGCTTTACCACACCTCTCTGCTTTACCAGCCTCTCACTAACCAGTTACACTTTGCTATGCTTTTGCTATGGGACACTCTAATGTGGTTGTGCTGTTTGATTGCAGGTGTTTGTTCTCCGGGAGGGGAAGACCGCCCCCTTGCTCACTGCACATATAAACATGCCGGTCAGCGAGGGGATCGTGGTGAGCTGAGACCCTGGGCATCTCTCCAGCTGAATTCCACGGTCAGGGATCAACACCACCTCTCAGAGGAACCTGCAGTTCATTTGTTGTGTTCAATACAAACTGTTACTTTGTTACCACCTTGTTGAATGTGTTACTGAAATGATCTCACTGAACCAGGGGTGTCAAACTCCAGTCCTCGAGGATCGCGGGGGCTTCTGTCTTTCATTCCAACTTAAGCTCTCCCTGGACTGGTCACCTGTAAGGGTTCAATGTGTTAATCACAGGGGGCTCCTCATGATCTAACCTGCTGGCCCCCATAGTTGTTTTTTTTTTCAGTTTTCTCTAACATACAGCTATGGACAAAAGTTTTGTATCACCTAGAATTTTAGGATTGAGACATGATTTAAAAAACAATTAAAAAAATATATATATTAGATTTAACATGTAGTCAAGAAATCGATACTGCAATGTCACATTTTTTTAATTTGTCAGTTTTCCGTTAAGTATATGAGAAAACTACAAAGCGGTGTGCAATTCAAGATGTTAACGCAATATTATTCAGCAGGTTTCATTCGACTTCATGAAGCTAAATTAGTTCATTCTGTAGGGTGATGCAAAACCTTTGGCCAGGAGACCAAATCTATTATCAAGCCCCTGTAGATGACTGCACAGTGCAATGTATATGAGTGTTTGTACAGTTCAAATTGTTTTTTGTATGTTTTATTTATATGGTTCGGCTTGCTTTGTCCTAGGCGGTTGGCTTTTATTAACATGTACAGAGATAAAATTACATCTTGCAAAATAACTCCTGTCCTGTGGATTACTTCTGGAAACGGGAAGTATGCGAGTAGCAAAGAACTTTGGGTGTAGAACTAGAACAGACCCCCCCAAGAGACAGACCTTTGTGTTTTAATTGACTCATCGCTGTCGGACAGCAGGCACAGGGGTCCCCTGGGACCGAGGTTGGAGATCCAAGGAGGTCATGATGAGGGTGTATAATGGACTGGTGAGCTCGCACTGAGAATACTGTGTCCAGTTCTGGTCACCACAGCACCAAATGGACATTGTAGCCCTGGAGGGAGTCCAGCGAAGAGCCACCAGACTAATCCAGGGAAGGAAATAAGACTCCCGTTGCATAGCAGTTCAATCCATTCCTGGTTCAAAAACGAGCTTGATTAGCCCCAGTGTACAGGTAACAAGCTCAGGTGTGTCTCTTTTTTTAAAACTCATATGACAGCCAGGAATGGATCAACCTGCTTTTAAATGGCTTTTATCAAAAGTGACTTGGAGACTAGGAGGTGAACTATGCATTAACTGCTGCTGCAGAGTCATGTACAAAAGGACCTTGGTTTTAATTCTCAACCTCCTTGTGCTCCGTCCTTCAGATAAGTGACTTGTTCAGGGTCACGCGCAGCGAGTCGGTGGCTGAGCGGGGATTTGAACCTTGGGCTGAGCAACGGGAGTCTTATTTCTCTGTATTACTACATGTGGCAATGCCTCGACTGTGGTGTGCTTTTGTAAGGGCAGCAGCGTGGAGGGCCCCTCCTCACTCAATCAGCCTCTTGGACTTGAAGAATCGTCGCAGGTAAAACACCTGCCAGACAGCCAGGCTGACCAGACACAGCATGGAGAGGAGGCTGAACCCCAGCACCCGGGAACTGGTAGACTCTGCAAGGCAAGCATTGGCACAGGTCAGCTCCACAAGCGCAGCACCAAACAACAGGGCAGGTAAGCGTTAAGCCGAGGGAACATGGAGCCACTTTTTCAGCAGTGTTTCTTTCCTCTCCTGAGTGTTAATGGACCAGGCTGGCACCACAGGATTTTTCTCGTTGTGGAATTTCTTATGATTACATAATGTTTCTTTTGATTACATTATGTTAAATAAAAGATCTAAATTATGTTCATATAATATATATATATATATATATATATATAATCATCATCAACATTCTGGAATTTTGTTTAAAAGACTACTTGTTTGTTTTTTTTTATCAACTTCTTAAAGCACTGTTTTTTTTGTATTCAGCCGATGAAGGACTTGTAGTCCGAAACGTCCTGATTATTGATTTGTAATCAATTATTCTACCTTTTTAAGTACCTGAAATATCCTTTTCTCTTTTTTTTTCTTTTTTCTTATTGATCATTTTGGTACACAGCAGTTTTCCTTTTTCTCAATCTCTCTCTCTCTCTCTCTCTCTAATTTTATTTTTTAAGCACTAAACATACCTGCCCTAACTGAGCTGAAAGCATAAGTCCACATGTCTCTGTCAAGTTTCATAGCTTTGTCTATTACAGCTTCAACTACAGCAGCAACTGAAAATTGTAACTTAAGTGAGTTTTCAGTTTCCTTTTTATTCTTCATGAAGTATTTGATCCTGTTAGATCCTGACTCTCCTTGGAGACCAAGCTGTACTCTCTCTGTCTGTCTGTCTGTCTGTCTGTCCGTCTCTCTCTCTCTCCACATACCATTGGTGTTGCTGCGGTGCTCAGCATTGCTTTTCATGTAGCTCAGCTCTTTGGCGATGGACTCTGAGAGATCCTCCATCTGTCTCAGCTTCACCTCCAGAGGCTTTAGCTTCTCTGCCTTGGCAATCTGAGACACACACAGACAGAGAGGTTAGTGAGCAACCACACAACAGTGCAGCAGGAATGGAAATAAGACTCCCTCTGAATAGCAGTTTGATCCATTCCTGGTTCTGGTACGAGTTTAAGATGCACCTGAGCTTGTTACCTAGACACTGGGGGCTTGTAGTAGTAATACCTGGAATGGGTGAAACTGCTGTTCAAGAGGAGTCTTGTATACATCCCTGGTGCAGTGAATCTCTCTCGAATAGAGTCTAGATGGACGGATATAAGCTCTTTCTCTGTTTCCACATGTGGGTGCAGTACTCACGTTTTCATAGTTCTTGGCTTCAGTACCGTGTTTGATGTTTAGAACGATCAGCTGTTCGGTGACCCCCTCAAAGCCTAGAAGAAAAAAGAAACCACTGTTATCAAATCTCACACGGCTGGACAAATAATAAGACACACCCGCGATACATAGAAGCTGCATCTCCCTGCTGTTGTAGAGACCGTAGATCTGGCTGGTGTGGAGTAGTGGTTAGGGCTCTGGAGGGTTCAATCCCAGGTGGGGGACACTGCTGCTGTACCCTTGAGCAAGGTACTTTACTGAGATTGCTCCAGTAAAAACCCAACTGTATAAATGGGTAATTGTATGTAAAAATAATGTGATATCTTGTAACAATTGTAAGTCGCCCTGGATAAGGGCGTCTGCTAAGAAATAAATAACAATAATAATAATAATAACAATAATAATAATAATAATAATAATAATAATAATAATAATAATAATAGTATAGGCATTGTCAATAGCATTCGATGCTTCAGTATAAATAATTAATGAAGAAAACTCTAGAAGCCTAATGAACTGCAGAGATGAATTTCCAGAGTACTGCATAGAATCGAGTAGAATAAATATGAAATAGATGTCAAAATGAGATACCCGTTTAAAAAGTTTCCCATGGTAAAAGCAACGTGTAATAAAGCACAGTGAAAGCATGGTAAAGCATAGGTAAGCATTGTAAAGAATAGCGATAAAGAGAAATAAACACGGCAAACTAAGTGTAACACTTAACACCTGTTTGGGTAAATGTATTTTTAAATTGATTTTTTTTTTAAACGGTTAGTCTCCAATGCTGTTGCTCTTACCGGTCGGGACCACACTCTCAAAGCAGATGTCAAACTCGTCAAAGTTATCGGTCGAGAAGGTGAACTTCCCTTTCTGGGCGTTGTCCTTCTTATATAGGGTATGCTCCGCGCTGTCCGTCACCTGGGTGAAGAGACAAACAAGCAAATACTCGTTTTTAGGTTTGCTTTCCTTGCGTCGGTACCCTGCCTCCGTCTCAGCGTGACCCCGCCGAGCGACCCCGAATCGCTCCTCCGTGAGAGATTCCAGACCGCGCAGTAAAACTACCAGCGATCCAACACGCAATAGAAAATGTTACTCTGTTAATGCGCCCACTTTGTGTTTAAATATTGTATCAGTTGTTGATGGCTGAGAACTTATTTTGTTACATGTATCCTGTCAAAACAAAACGATGTATCTGTTTAACTACCTACTGTATCCCTGTCTGTCTGTACGTCATATCTAATTAAACTGCCGTGTTCTGTATGTTTGTGGTCGTGTACCTGCTAATTAGGGTGACGTCATCTTGGGCAAATCCCAAACCAACCCCATAACATCCATCCATCCATTATCATTAACCGCTTACTCCTCTACAGGGTCGCGGTGAGCCGGAGCCTAACCCGGGATACACACAGAGGGCAATTTAGAATGACCAATCAACCTAGACAGCATGTCATTGGACTGTGGGAGAAAACCCACGCGAACACGGGGAGAACATGCAAACTCCACACAAACATTACCCTTGGTCGGATTCGAACCCAGGACCATGGCGCTGTGAGGCAACAGCGCTAACCACGCCACCGTGCCGCCCAACCACATAACTATGATGAGTAGGAGTAGGAGTAGGAGTAGGAGTAGGAGTAGGAGTAGGAGTAGGAGTAGGAGTAGGAGTAGGAGTAGGAGTAGGAGTAGGAGTAGGAGTAGGAGTAGGAGTAGGAGTAGGAGTAGGAGGAGGAGGAGGAGGAGGAGGAGGAGGAGGAGGAGGAGGAGGAGGAGGAGGAGGAGGAGTAGTACAGTATATCCCATTCAGTCACTGGGTGCACAATTACACCATGTTAAGTTTCATGTCTATTTATCTATTTATAATTCATTCATGTTTTTTTTTTGTTTTGTTTTTTCAAAGTTTTGGCAGGGCAACTTCTCAAACTCAACAGAGTTCACACAAACCGTTTTCAAATTTCTAAAAAAATAACAATAAAAATTCGTGGCCGAACTCTCCACGCGTTAAATTCTGTACCGCACACTCGACTCAAATGCGCCTGCTTGGCGTTGTGTCTATTCTTACACAAGCCGTATCATTTCATTTTATTCTACACGGTGTGGAAGTCATTTCAAAGCAGTTAAATACCACCAAAACGCATGCACTGTCTGTTATTATCAATTAAGACACGCGCGGTAAGGCGTAAGCAACATTTTGGAATGCGCTTCCACTCCAGTGACGTATGCTTACGAATTAAAAAATGTTGTAGTCACTTACCTTTAAATTGGTGACGACGTCATGCACTTCTGCGACCTCGTATTGCCCCGTGACCAAAACGTCTTTGCGGATCTCTTCCCTCAAGCATTTCCTCGCGCGGGGAGGCAAGTAGAATGAGATGCCGTGCACCCCATACTCGTGCAGCAGAACGCACAGCAGCACCCCGACATTCAGCGAAAAACACCCCATAACGATCCCCGTTTACGTTGTATATGCGCCCGCAGTTTGCTAACCTGCTTTCTGTACACTCTGGGGACCTTCTGTTTAACCTGTGCCTGCTATCCTACCCCTTGAGTTGTTAATCATACCAGCGTGGTCACCACTGCATTCCCACTAAGCCACTGAAGATGCCGAGGTGTGCTGCGTACACAGACAGCGGGCTCTGACGTGGCAGTGTGTGTTTCTGTGCGTTTGATCAATCCGGCACACCTCGGCTCTTCTCGGCTGCCCTTTTGTCAGGCGGCGGAAAAGACCGAACCACTACAGCAGTGTTCTCTGTGACACGAAAAACCAGTAAACACCCTTTGTGTTGTGTGTGTGTGTGTGTCTCTCTCTCTCTATGCGTATATATTTTTTTCTAACATCATGTATCTGGTTTCTCAGTTCATTCAACCAGCAATAAACAGATTAATGGACGATTGTAGTTTGAGTAGTTTTCTTGCGAGCCTTGTAATTTAACTACACCTTAAAAATTGGTTCTTACAATTTATAACGGGCCGAATAACATATTGGGCTATGTCATAGACCACACCAAATCGTACAAAAACGATATTCAAGCGTGCTTCAAGCATCCGAATCAAATAATTTATTTAGTTATCTTATTAATAGTAATTAAAACAAAGTGAAATATGTATTAATAAAAATTCACTCAATGACAAACAAGCAGATTAACAGATGGATAATTTTGCTGAAATATTTAGCCACGAAAAAAAAAAAAAAACACCCAAATATTCTAATCTTTGAAAATAATAACATCCGCTGCTGTGGTTCATTCTTACTGTGCTTCAGGTAGACAAATTAACACACGGGTCTGTTGCCAAAAGGACGACTGTGATAGGCTGAGAGTCTACCTGGCGCGTCCTCTCATTCGGTGACCACGCCCTAATTTATTCATTCTTTGCAGCTGCGGGTCAGAACTGCACTAAGCTAAATTAAACTGCCAATTAAGCACACTCAATCGCATCGGAGCTGTATGCTTGCTATTATGAGAAGTGTGGTATATTAAGTTTGCTTTCATTAAAAAAAAAAAAATTGTATTTGAGGTAATTCTACTGCACACTGTGTACTCCCTTTATCGAAAAAAAAAAAAAAAAAACGCGCCAAGAAACTAAATAAATCGGGAAGCTCACACACACACACACACACAAGACAATAGTAATCTGTTGCATCATTAAGCGCGCCAATTAGCCGGTAAGTTTTCTAAATTTGTTTTTCACAGCTTTTGTAATAACAATACGTAATGATGAATACATCGCAATTGCTCATGTACAAATACAGTGGCACTGTACCAAACACACCACAGTATACTGCGATATTGTAGGAGACTAGACTGTTTTGCACCGTCCTGTGTTTTCTGTATGTGGCTGAAGCTACAATACTGTATACGATTTTCTCTCTCTCTCTCTCTCTCTCTCTCTCTATTCAGTTCAATTCAATGGTGCTTTATTGGCATGACTTACAATAGCAGGTGTTGCCAAAGCAATTATACAATACAGACATGTATATATACAATGCATCATGAATACATATATATATATATATATATATATATATATATATATATATAGAGAGAGAGAGAGAGAGAGAGAGAGACACACACACACACACATATATATATATATATATATATATATATATATATATATATATATAACTGATAATCTCTCTCTCTCTCTCTCTCTCTCTCTCTCTCTCTCTCTCTCTCATCTCGTTAGATCGTGGAATATGCAAAAATAGCCACAGTAATCCAATCAAACAATATTCTGTGCATGCAAATACAGTCCTGCTACCGGTAAATGACGCTCTAAGTAGCCGCAGTTAACAATAACATTGCATACGTAAGATGAAATCTGCAACTTTCTAGGCGCGGAGAACAATGAAAGGGTCTAATTGAGAACATTATTAGTTCAATGAAGGGTCGAGTTCAGTAACTGGTAGCTCCGTTGGAATGAAAACCAGCAGACACAGGGGGGTCCCCCGAGGAGCGGGGTTCGGGAGCCCTGATCTAGTGAGCTGCCGCCTTAGATAAAGTTTCATTTTGTTTTGCTGTTGGCTTACTGATTATAAAGACATGTTGGTCGATCCAACCCAAAGCGTGCCCATGTACTGTAAAAATAGAATGACCCACTGGGTAGAGGTTCAATTAAACAATTCAGAACACGGTTAAGCCCAGGCGTGGAAGGGCCAGCTTATATCATAGCTCCCTGCTCTGTGTATTATATATGACTGTGAGTCATAATTCACTGCGTGTTTATACTCTATCAATCCCCATTGTGGAGAGGTGTAAGTTTAATGTGTTCTTTATGATTGATTACTATCACAGTTAACCATGCTGGTGTGTATATATACAAAGAGAGATGCATACACAAATAAATACTAGCCCTCATGTCCTGTGTTTGAGTTTACTTCCGATTTGGGTGAGCCTGCTTGCTTTGTGTGGCGATTCATTTTGACTCGTTCGTGCGTAAGCAAAACGTAGCCACCTCCAATCCAGCCGGCGCACGCTGCGGCATGCACGTTTTTTCCGAGTCTCTTTCCACTGAAAGGTCTTTTCCATTCTCGCACTGTTTTTACAATAGCGACGGATCTATCTATCTATCCACAAAATGATCTATCATCTATAACACGCTAATACGGTGAGTTAACTGTTTTACCCCTTCTTAAAAATCATGAACCACCATCTCGCTTTGAGATATATTATTAATACTTCAGTTGTCTGGTGTGTTGATCATATTAAGTTAAGGAATGTATAATGGACTAGCATTTAAACTGTTCCGTGTACAATCTGTCTGCTGTTTAAATCAGTGGGATTATGAACAGGTCCTTTCTTTGGGGCCTGCGTCGCTAGACGATACACGATTACAACATTTAAAACAGCTTTTTTGAGTCGCTTACTCTTGGTAGTCGATCTGTGTCTTAATAGCACCGCGTTCAAATGCATGTCAAGTATAATTTCGCTTTGTTATCGTCCCTGTTTTATTTTACCAACACCTTGTACTGTTGTAAATCGAGCGACACGTGTGCTTGGCATGGTAAACTGTGACCTATTTTTTTGTCCGTCCGGGTCATTATAGTTCTTACAACCTGCAGTTCTGTATATGGAGGTCAATAAAACCGCGTGTTTCGTTGCGATTGTGACTTGAGGACTGCGCCACGCAAACGTCGGATGTAATGAACGAAATCAGGTCTTCAAATAAGCCTTATTGCAACCCAACCCGCTTAGTGTTCACTCCCGTTAGCAGAGTACTGTGCACAAGAATTGAAAAACAACGTTGTTGCGCATATTGTGAATCGCCCTGCATATATACAGGAAAAAAACGTGGATCATATACTGCAGGGGTTTTAAATTATATATATTTTGAGGTTCTTTTCTCTATTAAAAATAGAGACTAGCCCATCAAAGTGCTGCAGTATTTAAGGAAGTTAGTTTCATTACCTTTTTGGAGGATCAGCTTTTTTTAAATGCTTGCGTAGACAGCGGGTGCGTTAACTGCTGCTCAGAGGGAGCAGAACTGAGCCGCCGTGGAGTAGGATTGCCAACTGGCCCCGTAATTCCGGGACACTTTTTAAGGCAGGTCAGGTTTTTAAACTCGCCTCCTAAACCACAAACGAATCGATTTTAAATCGACAAGTAAAGTGATCGTGAATTGCGTGAGCGTCTTCGATAAATGTGTTTAATTGCGGTGGCGGTTCTGTCGGGAGAGCATCATAGCATGTACTCCAATTGGATCGCTTGAAATTTTATATGGTGACATTATCTATCAAAATAGTGCAATTTTAGAGAATCTCGTTTGACTTTGTGGTTAAGTTTATATTTATTTCGGAGGCTGTGGTCCTCACGCGATAGTAATTCCTGCCCTCGGACACAGGTGTAACTCGTGGTTAGCACAATTATTCAGCTGCTTTAGAGACAGTTCAAGTATTTCACACCTCGCTTTACACGTTCAATAAAATCAATTAATTTGCGGTTGGAGAGGGGAGTTCAAAAATCGGACCTGTCTTAAAGTCTCCCGGAATTATGGGGCTAGTTGGCATCCCTACCGTGAAGCTAGGACTATATTATAAAGGATAGGACAGTCAATCCCGTGATGCACTTCGGTGCTCAATTACAGGCGTCATTTGTGGAGCCCACTCAGTACTGAATACATTGCGGCGATGCTGTGTCGCAGCGCCAGGGTATACCGTTTTTTTTTATTATTTTTTATAACAATACAAAATGTCGTTAATGTAAAGTGGCTGGCTGTTATTTATGTGAATTAATGCTTGATTATGTCAAACATTTTCCCAGAGCAAGCGAGAATACGTTAAAGGCATTGTGAGTGCACCGTGAAAGTGCTCGACGGGCTCCAGAAATGCTCCGCTGTTTACTAACTCCGCCCACTTGTGACATAATTTTCCTATCCTTCTTTATATAGTCCTAAACCGTGACGTGAGTTCTTTAACTGAGCTGCTCAGAGCGGCTGGCTTAGCGCGCCTGCTCTATATGTCCGAGTCTGTGAATATAGGGTAGTGTCTCTGTCTGTCTGCTCGCTCATCAGTACGCCACACTGACATATTTCGTGTTAAACTGGATACCGGTTTATCACGGTTTGATTAAACATTTCATTGCAAATTCTTATTTTCTAGTGTTCTGTTGATTATTATTATTATGTGTTTATTTAGCAGACGCCTTTATCCAAGGCGACTTACAGAGACTAGGGTGTGTGAACTATGCATCAGCTGCTGAGTCACTTACACCTACGTCTCACCCGAAAGACGGAGCACAAGGAGGTTAAGTGACTTGCTCAGGGTCACACAATGAGTTTGTTTAATATACTGAGCACTCTCGTGTTGGATTTACAGAGCTGGCATTGGTTGTAGTGGGAGGTAAGTCTTCAGAGAGGATAACATGGGGACAAGAAGTCAAGGTTATACTCATGGAAGGCTGTCTCCAATTGCACTGTGTGCTGTGTTATTCTAGCGGCAGTTTGGGTGTTTCCATATCAACAGTGTGTTAGGCTCTACTGCAGACTCGCTTGACCAATCACAACCTCCACAAACGGACCGCCTCCCTCCCAATGCAAAATCGGACAAGCAAGGATTCCAATGGAACCAGAACGGACTTTTTAGATTTATTGCCACTGAAACGTATTATTAGTCTCCAGCGGGCTGTTTTAAAAATGTCAAAACAGGTGTAACGTCAATTTTTGCTACCTCGTCAAGTTTTACTACCGGTAGCAAAATATGGCATTTAACTGTCACATTTTGCTACCTTGCCAAATTTTACTACCTGCACCAAAATGTTGTCTCAAAGTATAAACATTCAAAAGAGGACAAAATGGATGGCCAGGTAAGCAGCATTTGACAGAAATGTAGCTTTTTGGCATTTTTGTAGCCTTCAGGATAGATTTTATGGGTTAGGTAGTCACGAATAACCAATACCTTTGCAGTCATGATCACTGAATAATTATAATGAAACAAATTTAGCTATTCAACAGTAGAGGCAAAATTTGACAACCTCTCCCCAAACTGCAAGGGAATGAAAGCTTCGGGCATGCGCAGTGCTCAATGTAGGAAAAATGACACTACACCGGTTCTAGCTGGGTTTGTCTTTGTGATTCATTTGTTCCTCCCTCGCTCACAACACGGGCGGTCGCGGATGTGTGTTGAGTTACGAGTTAACTTTGTTGTTGCCAACTTCAAATATAAATCTTACTAGACTCGGTTCAAATAGCCTCAGTAATAGACGGACTTTTGTGTGTTGTTGCATAGCAGCCTGTGCTGTTGGCTTGCCGTTGTTGCAGTACGTGCTGTGGTGAGCAAACTCGAAATGGGAACACACGAATCTCTGTCGGAAAGAGAAGCCGCAGAGCGTGTTATTCACCAGTGATGCTAATAACCACGTAAGCTAACGCGTTTTGTTCTTAGTAATTTATTTGTTTACCCTACGATTTAATATTAAATATTGAGTTCTTTTTAAGTAAATTACTGCACTTCCTGTTTTTTTTTTTTTCTAGGCGAGTTTTATGAATGTAAGTATAAATTTCAATCAGCTAATAAATACGTGCGTTCATCATGTTCTCTCTGAAGTGCGTGTGATACTCGGGTTTTCTGAAGTATTAATTAATATCGCGCTACTCTAGACGGAATTGTTGTCGAGTTCCCAAAGGCTGCATTCAAAAGTTAATAAGTTAAACCGCATTTTACGTACTGGAGTAAAGACAACAGACGTAGCTTGTCTCTGCGTGTTTACCTCCTTCAGTTCTGAACTGAGTTACAAGCTGAGAAACAAACTAATTAGTGCTTAGAGTATTAGAATGATTTACCTCCTAGTCATTTTTTTTCCTCACCCAGGTTTTCGGAAGTTTGGTATTATTTATTTTTTTACTTATGGACAACATATTTCTCTTTCCACTCCGCATTCCAAACACGCCTGAACAAATCGCTAGCGTGACGGTGACTGAACGCAACATCAACACGCATTAGGCTGTTTTTCTAAACGTTAATAAAAGTAATGCAACTTCATACTGTGTCTAGGGGTGGTGGGGGGGCGTGTTTTTTTTTTTTTTTTTTTTTTTTTTTGTAACGTTCCACATTAAATCTAAGCCGCTTTGTGCTATAATGCAAACATTGAGAGTTAGATTATGTACTTGCGTGGCGGGGCGTTACACGGAACTAGTGTACATAATTGAAATTGGAGATAATATTTGGTGCTGTACATTATAATGGTGTCAAATGTTAACTGGAGGTTTTTTTTTATTATTATTTGTATTAAAACTATTCTACAATCCTTATAAAAATATTACCACCGTAATTTTGCAGTCGCCTCCCCCCCCATGTTTTACTACACATTTACTGTAGTTTACCATGGTTTTACATGTTTTAACAGGCTTCACTATACCTCTGTCCACAGGTCCCCCGTTTAAAACCTTGAAACTCGCACGGATTGGAATTCGTCATGGATCGACCGGATAGGGTGAAAGACCGGTAAGAACTCTATTGGGTCCTTAATAGTACAGAGTTAAAACCTCAGCTGCTGCAGAGTCACTTCCAATAGGAGCTCGTTTGTTTTACGTCTCATCCGAAGGACGGAGCACAAGGAGGTTCAGTGACTTGCTCAGGGTCACACACACTGTGAGTCAGTGGCTGAGCCGGGATTTGAACCTCCTGGTATCAAGCCCTCTCTTATTTTTCTTTAACCACTGGACCCCAGCCTGTAATCGATCAGTTCTGTCGTTTACAATTCCCATTTCTCTGCTTGTTGCGGAGCGTGGGCAGTGTGTTTCGGATAAGGTATTCATGCAGCTCCTGTATTGCTCTGACAGAGCTGCTTGGAAGACCTGAGCTCAGTGTCTGTTTTTCTCTCTTTCCCAGGGGCTGTCTGGTCGCGATCATTTTCTTCATCCTGGGGCTCGGGACCCTCCTTCCCTGGAATTTCTTCATGACCGCTAGTCTGGTAAGTACAGGGGTTCCTGGGGGGGGGGTCCTCAATCGAGGGGCATGAGCCAAGGAAGTTTGGGACCCAGTGGTGTAGCAGAATGTGGATACCCTTGTCCATTACCCTGACAGTACTTCTCATAATGTTTGCTGTTGTATAGCGCTTTTTAAAACTACAATACTGTGTGTGTGTGTGTGTGTGTGTGTGTACAGCATTTCCCCTATCCTAGTGTCAGCAGTTTAGTTTCATAAGAATGATACAAGTACGCATGGTACAATTTCACAATGCTTCAGTTCAACTTCTGTTTTAACTTCTGTTTCAGAAACGCTCAAAAGAAACTGAACAAATGCCTTCATTCAATATATTTTAGTTTCCTTTTAGTGTTTCTAGCACTATTGGGGGTCTTATAGTTAAGTGGGCCTAGGGTTCAATACACATGGAAAAATCAAGACAATAGACCATAGACCATGCAGATCTACCTGCTGTGGGACAGTAGTTCCATTAAAGGCGTAGCTCACACTGTAACTTTCTCTCTCTCTCTCTCTCTCTCTCTCTCTCTCTCTCTCTCTCTCTCTCTCCCTCTCCCTCTCTCCCTCTCTCCCTCTCCCTCTCTCCTCTCTCTCGCTCTCGCTCTCTCTCCTCTCTCTCGCTCTCTCTCTCCTCTCTCTCGCTCTCTCTCTCCTCTCTCTCGCTCTCTCTCTCCTCTCTCTCTCTCTGCTCTCTGTCTCGCTCTCTCTCTCCTCTCTCTCTCCTCTGTCTCTCTCTCTGTCTCTCTCTCTCTCTCTCTCCTCTCTCTCGCTCTCTCTCTCCTGCTCTCTCTCTGCTCTCTCTCTGTCTCTCTCTCTGTCTCTCTCTCTCTCTCTCTTTCTCTCGCTCTCTCTCTCGCTCTCTCTCTCTCTTCCTCTCGCTCTCTCTCTCTCTCTCTCTCTCTTCCTCTCGCTCTCTCTCCTGCTCTCTCTCTGCTCTCTCTCTGCTCTCTCTCTGTCTCTCTCTCTGTCTCTCTCTCTCTCTCTCTTTCTCTCGCTCTCTCTCTCGCTCTCTCTCTCTCTTCCTCTCGCTCTCTCTCTCTCTCTCTCTCTCTTCCTCTCTCTCTCTCTCTCTCTTCCTCTCTCGCTCGCTCGCGCTCTCTCTCTCGCTCTCTCTCTCTCTCTCTCTCTCTCTCTCTCTCTCTCTCTGCTCTCTGTCTCGCTCTCTCTCTCCTCTCTCTCTCCTCTGTCTCTCTCTCTCTGTCTCTCTCTCTCTCTCTCCTCTCTCTCGCTCTCTCTCTCCTGCTCTCTCTCTGCTCTCTCTCTGTCTCTCTCTCTGTCTCTCTCTCTCTCTCTCTTTCTCTCGCTCTCTCTCTCGCTCTCTCTCTCTCTTCCTCTCGCTCTCTCTCTCTCTCTCTCTCTCTTCCTCTCGCTCTCTCTCTCCTGCTCTCTCTCTGCTCTCTCTCTGCTCTCTCTCTGTCTCTCTCTCTGTCTCTCTCTCTCTCTCTCTTTCTCTCGCTCTCTCTCTCGCTCTCTCTCTCTCTTCCTCTCGCTCTCTCTCTCTCTCTCTCTCTCTTCCTCTCTCTCTCTCTCTCTCTTCCTCTCTCGCTCGCTCGCGCTCTCTCTCTCTCTCTCTCTCTCTTCCTCTCTCTCTCTCTCTCTCTTCCTCTCTCGCTCGCTCGCGCTCTCTCTCTCTTCCTCTCTCTCTCTCTCTCTCTCTCTCTCTCTCTCTCTCTCCCTCTCTCCTGCAGTATTTCAATGATCGTCTGAAAGGGGAGGAGTCTCGGAATGATTCCGACCCCGGTAACGGAACCGCTGTCAATCGCACGGAATACTACTTCAACAACTGGATGACTCTGCTATCCCAGCTTCCCCTGCTTCTCTTCACCTTCCTCAACTCCTTCCTGTACCAATTGTGAGTGGGCAGGGGGGCAAACTGTAGAATGCACTCCCTAACCCCCCCCCCCCCCCAAACCAAGTGGCTCAAAGGGATGACCGCTAACGAAATAGCTCCACGCAATTCCCCTGCCATCCACATCCGTTCACTGTGCAGGGCTCAGAAGTGGAGTTTTGAAAGAAACACATGCTACAGCAAACATGCTTTATCATTGTAAAAAAAAATATACCTGGTGCCAGACTTGGGCTTCATTATAAACACAATGACAGCAGAATTGTTTGCTGAAATAGCAATTACAATTACAGTGCTACTTTGTTCAATTACAATTAATTACAATTACAATGCAGTTAATTACAGTTATACTAAAGAGTAACATAAACCGCTCCCCACATAAACATGTTTGCTCTATTTATTCCAAGTAACCCAGCAATGATTGCAGAAAATACATACGATGTAACAAATGGAAACCTCTGTCTCTCTCTCTCTCTCAGGATCTCGGAGCGACTGCGCATCGCTGGCAGCCTCCTCTTCATCCTCTTCTTCTTCATCCTCACCGCCTTCCTCGTCAAGGTCCCCATGGAGCCCGGGGTCTTCTTCTCGGTCACCATGGCGACCATCTGGTTCATCAACTGTGAGTCGTGGCCGCTGCTGTGCGTCGCGCGGGGCCTGTTCTGTAATATATGAGAGCTGCACCTTCCTGTTGTGAGTCAGTGTCAGTTACAGTGGGAGTTTAACCAGGCTAATGGGCAACAGCGACAGGCTTTCTTTACATGTTACAGGGATGGGAATAAGACTCCCAGGGACCTGGAGGAGAAAAGATTTAACATGGTTAGAATATAATGTTTACAAACAAGGCGGATCGCTACGCCCCTGCTTGTCAGTAACTCTCTCCTCTCTCCTCTCTCTCTCTCTCGCTAGCCTTCGGCGCGGTGCTCCAGGGCTCTCTCTTTGGGCTGGTGGGTTTGCTCCCGCAGAAGTACAGCACCCTGTTCATGAGCGGGCAGGGGCTGGCCGGGACCTTCGCTGCCCTCGCCATGTTGCTGGCTCTCTCCAGTGAGTACCAGCCACCGCCACCTGGGGGCGCCCTTTACTAAACACACCCAGGATAGGATCTCTGGAGGCCAGCACAGGATGCTTCGCTTCGTTGGTGTGATTTCTGATTCTGCACTTTTTCTTTTATAGCGCCTTTTCAAGTTTTTTTTAAAATTTCAAATGTATTTATTTAACCAGGATATGACCCTTGAGATCCGTGCATCCTGCTAAATAAGCGGACGGGCTCTGGCATTCTCAATGCACCGAACAAACTTATCAGAACAAATAGGATTACATTTTCTTCACATTTTAATAAGCAGCATTTTAATTGATAGTCAGCTATTTTAATTAAGTCACAACCTTAAGGCAATGTACCAGGGATGGAAATAAGTCTCCTATTGCACAGGTGCATCTTACTAATAATTGAACTATTATTGATCGATTATATCTCTGGTATAATAGCAGTTACCCTGGTGTGCACAGTCTCAATTACAATTACATTACAATGGCAGGTTACATACGAATTGCACAACAACAATTGGAATTGAACCCGAATCTTCCCTGAGCTGCTCCGTGTTCTGTTTCCGTGCAGGTGGGACAGACTCCGAGACGGCCGCTCTGGGGTACTTCATCACCCCCTGCGTCGGAACCCTGGTCTCTGTGGCTTCTTACCTGCTCCTGCCTCAACTGGTGAGCCACTCCAGCCCAGTGCCTCTCCATACCGTTCCCGTCACTGGGAATCGGAGCCTAGAAACGCTGAAGTAAAATGAAGCAGCATTTTAATTGATAGTTAGCTATTTAAAATCAATTCACAACTTTAAGGCAATGTAGCAGGGCTGGGAATAAGACTCCTGCACAGCAGTGTGATCCAGTCCAGGTTTCACTGCTACCAGCTTGATTAGCCCCAGTGTGTCTAGCTAACAAGCTCCGGTGTGTCTTATTAAACTCCTAGTGAAACCAGGAATGGATCAAACTGCTGTGAGTGTTTTATAGTTATTAGTGAGTCATTTAGCAGACGCTTTTATCCAAAGTGACTTACAGAGACTAGGGGGGTGAGCTATGCTTCATCAACAACTGCTGCTGCTGCTGCTGCAGAGTCACTTCCAGTAGGAGCTCGTTTGTTTTGCGTCACTGGAACCACAGTTTCTTCTGTTGAAGATCTTTGGGTTACTTGCTTGTATATTAGACATAGATAAGTATTTCTGAAATCATTTTTTTATATCTGCACCACGCAGTAGACTACGTGAATGACTTGGTCGATGTTTGTTTTATTTCTTTTGTTCCTCTCTCTAGGAGTTTGCCCAGTTCTACTTGAATAAAAGTAATCAGAAAAAAAACTATGAGCTGGAGAGCAACGACACACTGCTGAATAAAGGTAGCCGCATGCATTCCCTTTAATTGAGTGGGTTGGTTAGTGGGTTAGTTGGATGGGTAAGCTAGTTGGGTTGGTTTGTTGGTGAGGTAAGTTAGCTAGCTATATAGTTAATTCAGCCCCTCTGCTACAGTGAGTAACAATGTTTTTGCCTGGTTAGTATTTCTTTCTGTCTGTCTGTCTGTGTCTCTCTCTTTCTCTCTCTCTCTCCCCTCTGTCTCTGTCTGTCTCTCTCTTCCCCCTCTCTGTCTCTCTCTCTGTCTCTCTTCCCCCTCTCTCTCTGTCTGTCTCTCTCTTCCCCCTGTCTGTCTCTCTCTTCCCCCTGTCTGTCTCTCTCTCTTCCCCCTCTGTCTCTTCCCCCTCTGTTTCTCATCCCCCTCTCTGTCTCTCTTCCCCCTCTCTCTCTGTCTGTCTCTTCCCCCTGTCTGTCTCTCTCTCTTCCCCCTCTGTCTCTTCCCCCTCTGTTTCTCATCCCCCTCTCTGTCTCTCTTCCCCCTCTCTGTCTGTCTCTCTCTTCCCCCTGTCTGTCTCTCTCTTCCCCCTCTGTCTCTTCCCCCTCTGTTTCTCATCCCCCTCTCTGTCTCTCTTCCCCCTCTGTCTCTCTTCCCCGTTTCTCGTCCCCCTCTGTCTCTCTCTCTCTTCCTCCTCTGTTTCTCTTCCCCCTCTGTTTCTCTCTCTTCCCTCTCTCTCTCCTCTCTTCTCTGTCTCTCTCTCCCCCTCTCTTCTCTCTCTCTCCCCCCTCTCTATCAAGCCCCCCGTGTTGTTTTGCTGTGCATCACAGTTCTCTTGCCCCCTGTGAGTTCCCTCTCCTGTTTCCTCAGAGAGCGCCGCCCTGCAGGAGGACGGGAAGCAGAAATCCTCCCTGTGGGATGTGCTGAAGCAGGTGAGTCTCCCTCCCCACAGCAACGGGAATGTTTAATCAGTTAAACAAGAATAAATCCATCAGAATGAGTAGTGGGTTAGGGTAATGGTTGGGGTAAGGGTAAGAGTAAATAGAAGTAAATGTTTACTCTGTGAGAAAAGTAGTAAAGAACTCTGGAGTCCATCTTTGTGTCTTCAATTGATTAGTGATTGCTTTTGTATTACCCACTTAGAACCATCATATCCTCTCCATAGCTGTAGTGTGTGTGTGTGTGTGTGTGTGTGTGTGTGTGTGTATATATATATATATATATAATATATATGCATGTGTACATATAGACACAGTATGAAGTGTTGAGAGGTGTGAGTATCAGTGCTCTGTGGTGTTTGCTCCTGCAGATCCGGGTCATGGCCTTCTGCATCACCTTCGTGTTCACCGTCACGCTGTCTGTGTTCCCCGCAGTAACTGTGGACGTGAAGACCGTGTACACAGGAGGCTGGGGTGAGTGTAGGGGGCTGGGGTGAGTGCAGGGGGCAGGGGTGAGTGCAGGGGTGAGTGTAGGGGGCTGGGGTGAGTGTAGGGGGCTGGGGTGAGTGCAGGGGGCAGGAGGCTGGGGTGAGTGTAGGGGGCTGGGGTGAGTGTAGGCGGCTGGGGTGAGTGCAGGGGGCAGGAGGCTGGGGTGAGTGCAGGGGTGAGTGTAGGGGGCTGGAGGCTGGGGTGAGTGTAGGAGGCTGGGGTGAGTGTAGGGGGCTGGGGTGAGTGTAGGCGGCTGGGGTGAGTGCAGGGGGCAGGAGGCTGGGGTGAGTGCAGGGGGCTGGAGGCTGGGGTGAGTGTAGGGGGTGGGGTGAGTGTAGGTGGCTGGGGTGAGTGCAGGGGGCAGGAGGCTGGGGTGAGTAGGGGGCTGGGGGCTGGGATGAGTGCAGGGGTGAGTGCAGGGGGCTGGGGGCTGGGGTGAGTGTAGGGGGTGGGGTGAGTGTAGGTGGCTGGGGTGAGTGCAGGGGGCAGGAGGCTGGGGTGAGTAGGGGGCTGGGATGAGTGCAGGGGTGAGTGCAGGGGGCAGGAGGCTGGGGTGAGTGCAGGGGGCAGGAGGCTGGGGTGAGTGCAGGGGGCACGGCAGTGTGAGGCGATGTCGTTGCACAATCTCACCTCCGAGAGCGCAGAGCTGCTAGGCGTGGGTAGAAAGCTTGAACTTTGTTTGCGGTTAACAAAATTCGAGTTTAATGAATGAATCAATTCCAAGTCCTTCAAATGAATTGCTTTTTAAGGAATTGGAATTCCAACCAACCCTGTAAAATGCTCTAATCCAATCCAGCATTGCGTTGACCCCGTCTGTCCTGTTCCGTTCTAACCCCTCCCTCGCTCCCCCTTGTGTTTGCAGAGCGCTACTTCACCCCAGTCTGCTGTTTCCTGGCCTTCAATGTGATGGACTGGGCTGGAAGAACCGTCACCTCTTTTGTGAGATGGGTGAGTTTCATATAAATACAAATATATATACAAAAAAAAATAATTGCTTGATCTGATTATGCAGGTCTGCTGCACTTATAACAGATCCTGTTAGAACAGAGTTCCGTTTACAACGTTAGGAGCGTGACCATGCAAACAACATGGGCTTCAATGGGACTCTCTTATAAAGTATATACCGTTTTATTACGTACAGGTTTCCTGTTTCAAGGCATATCTTTTGCACCAATAAGGTACACCTGGGACAGTAAATGAGTCACAGCGTCCTAGGAAAAACCGTTGCTGTTTACTTTTCTTCTATGTAGGTCTGCCACAGTGAGTTAAATCATACCTCTCTCTCAAATTCAAATGTGCTTTATTGGCATGACTATACTACAAGTATTGTCAAAGCAATACAACAGTTAACTGGCATGTATATATGAACTAAACATTACTAAAACATTTCCCTCTCTAACCTCTTTCACCCTCCCTTTCTCTCCCACCCTCTCCATTGCAGCCCTGTGACGGGATTGTAGTGTGACGTGCTTACTGTGTGTCCCTCAGGCTGTGACAGATCTCTGCATACTGGCCAGCCAGTATGGCCGTGTTTGTGTGTGTGTGTCCCCCCTCCCCCAGCAAAACTGACCGTGTCTCTCTCTCTCCCCCTCCTCCCCCTCTCTAGCCCCGGAAGGAGAGCCCTCTGTTCCCGGGGCTGGTGTGCTGTCGCGTGGTGTTCATTCCCCTGCTCATGCTGTGCAATGTGCAGGAGCGGTCCTATCTGCCTGTGCTGTTCTCCCACGACATCGTCTTCGCTCTCCTCATGCTGCTGTTCTCCCTCAGCAGTGGATACTGCGTCTGCCTCTCCATGTCCTACGCCCCACAGTGAGTAGCAGTAGTATTATTTTGAAAGTCTATGCAATAGGAGTCTCCTTCTCTGATTTATAGTTGTTACGAATACATCATCTCCCTAAGTCTTGTGACAAAATATTTCAAACATTAAGTGATCATCTGTGATTGTATAATTTTATTTATTTTTTTCCCCCAATTTGAAATGGCCAATTGTATTTAGGCTCAGTTCACTGCTCCCACCCCCGTGCTGACTAAACCCTCCCTCCCCCGGGCGGCGCTCGGCCAATCGTGCGCCGCCCCCTGAGAGCTCCCGTCCACGGTCGGCAGTGGAATAGCCTGGACTCGAACCAGCGACCTCCAGGCTATAGGGCACATCCTGCACTGCAAGCGGAGCGCCTTTACCAGATGCGTCACTCGGGAGCCCTCTAATTTTATCATTTTTTATCTTATTTAGAGGTTGCTCATTTAAAATATGGCCCCTTTATACAGCGATTGTCAGTTTGACTGTTACTCCAAACTTTAGTCTGCTTGCCCCATTAACCCTTTGCGGTTCATTTATTAATCGCGCGTCAGGCACGCCAGGTCTAATTAATTTTCACACGCGCAGTTAATTTTATACGCGCTGTTTAAAAGTATTTTTTTTCACAGTCAAACGGGTTTAAATGGCCCTGCATATCAACAAAGCACACACTAGGCATCTCCAGCCCCGCCCCACCCTTTCGTTTGCTATAGCGTTCAGCTATGTAAGAAATAAATAATAATAATAATAATAGTCGTACATACCGATCGATCATCTCCGGATCACTCGTTTTATCACTAAACTCCTCAATAATGCGATCCAAGTCATTATTTTATTACTATAACATCTGAAAAAAGCTCTGCAAATGTCCATGATAGTCTCAGTGCGCTGACGCACTCAGCCAGCTTGTTTACTATGAACGCCCCATTATCTGATACCTGATACCATGTATGACTATTCATGAAATACGACTTTTTTTTTTTTTTTTTTTTTTTCCGACTTGTCTCGGCTCCTGTCGCTCCCACTCGGCAATTGAATGGTTTTCTCGGCTTTTTCCGGAGAAAAAACGACTAAACACCCGTTTATTGCGTTGCTATAATGATGTCGGACCCAGTCCGACAAAGGACCTGTGAGGAATAATTGCAATGTCGGACCCAGTCCGACAATGGACCGCAAAGGGTTAACCCCTCTCTCTGTCCCCCCCCTCCCCCCAGGTTGGTCAAGCCGCAGGATGCAGAGACGGCTGGGGCTCTCATGACGTTCTTCCTGGCTCTGGGGCTGTCGCTGGGGGCCGCTCTGTCCTTCCCTCTGCGAGCGCTGGTGTGAACGAGACCCCCGAGATACGGAGAGGAGGAGTAGGGGGCTGCCAGAGGGAGGGAGCACGTGGGAGAGAGATTAAGAGGGTGAGAGAGAGAGAGGAAGAATGGTCTTGTAGGCATGACGGGGCACTACAGCGGCAGTGCAAAAACTACTGACGGGAACACAAGAGCAATGGGACTAGAAGACTCTGTACTGACGGGAACACGAGCAATGGGACTAGAAGACTTTCTTAATGTCCTGAAGACACTGATTTTTATTTATTTATTAATTTTTTTCCCCATGCGTTTCGAATCTTAACGTTTATCAAAGAATTTGATAAAGTTTTATTTTAACTTCATATGTTCCCACTGCCCGAGTGGTTAAAATCCTGCTCTTTTTTAAATTATTTTAAAAGGGATTTCGAAAGCTGCTGACGAAGGGAATTATATATAAAAATACTGTCTATTAAGGCTAGATAGTCTGTATGACTTACAGTACCAGTAGTTACTAATAACTTGTACATTATTTATTTGTGGATAGGGTGCCACTTAGTATTCAAAGTTCACTTCAGGTTTATATACAATCCAGAATGTGTCCTTGGAATTGTAGATGCATTTTCGGTTATTATTTTAGTTTAGATACAGTAGCCGAATTTTGACTGTTAGGAATTTGGTGGGTCTGTTTTAATGATCTGAACTTGAATGAATTCTTGAAACGGTAATACATTGAAAAGACTCCTCATGAATGCAAAGTGAACGGTATAGATTCAAAAATAATGCTGTTGTTTTTATGTCCTGTTCTCTGTTCTCTTTTAACGGTTCTGTTTCAAATCGACGTTCTTGTTGTCTGACACGGTACGGGCATTGCTTAGAACGAAGCTTTTCATTTTCATTTTCTTTTTTTTTTTGTCATTTCAACTTTTCTGGTTCCTGGAACCCTGCCTACTTTGCTGAAGTGCTATAACCTCACTTCCTGTGTTACGGAGAATAAGACCCCCCCCCTAAAACAACATGGTTTTACTTATAGGGCTGAGAGAAGTTATAGTCCCTTTATAAAAGTTTACTATGTCATGTGTGTGGTGTATTTTCAGTTTTACCATACATCTCAATGTTTACTCCTATGCTTTGCTAAACGTTTTATAAGGGTTAGTTTACCATGGTTCGTTACTGCATTTCACGATGGATTTTATTATTTTTTTTGTGTGTTTTTTATGGAAGTTGTAAAAATCATTCTTCAGCCATGTATAACACATTTTTTTTTTCTTGGGTACAGAGCAATATGCTTTACAAGAGCATAGAAAAGAGATGAGTTGAGGATGATTCATCATGCAGCAACAGATGTTTAATTAAATCTAAAGCTAGAATGAACTGGTCAGTGCACGCAATTTATTTAATTAATACATTATTAATTCATTTAATTATTTGTAATTGTGTTTAATTGTTATTGGGCCATTTAGATTCGGACAATGAGCTTTTGAGACCTTTTAAACTGTACAAGAGAGCAGGGAGGAAATACCAGGCATTTTAACTTCTTTCTTTTTTTGTAGTGTGTGCTTTTGCTCTTTTTAATCATTTGTCATGACATTTTTTGTTATGTTTTTAAAAAAATTAAATCATGCTTTTTTTTTTTTTTTTAAAACCCGCTTTCAAATTATTTTTCAATGTGGGGTGGATCCTGCAGTACAGGTTTTTTTCCCCCAGGAGGTGGTGCTGTTGCATTGTTATTCCAGGACAGTTGTACAACAGCAATCCATCTGGCATGAAAAGGTAATGCAGCCCCCTGAATTAAAGCCACTAGCTTTGTTAAATCTGATATGCATTACATCTATTGCAATGCAGGTTTTAATAGATGTGTGTCTCAGCCTAGTGTATACTTTGGATATCGCCCAATCAGGTTGAAGGAAATCAATGCCATTTTCTAGTTTAGGATTCATTCATATTGTTACAATATTATTATTTGTTTATTTAGCAGACGCCTTTATCCAAGGCGACTTACAGAGACCAGGGTGTGTGAACTATGCATCAGCTGCAGAGTCACTTACAACTACGTCTCACCCGAAAGACGGAGCACAAGGAGGTTAAGTGACTTGCTCAGGGTCACACAATGAGTCAGCGGCTGAGGTGGGATTTGAACCGGGGACCTCCTGGTTATAAGCCCTTTTCTTTTAACCACTGGACCACACAGTCATCAACAGTAAATATACTAATAACTTAAAATGAGATTTTACCCATAATGTACCAAAGAATTTGACCTTCTAGAATGTGAGTGTCCTTGCATACCCCTCCCCCCTCCAATTTTGAAACAACTCAAAGTCAAATTAACAATGAGAGGCTGCATCGAAAATAAAATAACTTCGATACTGAAGCAAACTGAAAAGTTCTGGTTATTAAGCACACAAATATTTTTCACAGAAGTATATATACAATTCAAAAAAAGGAAAACCGCTGTGTACCAAAAGGAGAGAGAAAAGAAAAGTCATGTAGATAGACAAAAAACATTAAAGTGAATTATATCAGGATGTTTCAGACTACAAGTCATTCTTATCTATGTGATGCACACTCCCATGTCACCATCCCTTTGAAATAACTTTCACATAATGCAGCGGTTTCAGCAAAAGCACCACACAAAGGTAACAAACAGTATTGTTGCTGTACTGTATAAGAATTCAAAAGCAACAGATGTGTTTAATGTTCTGTATTTAGCAACAGAAAAAAAAAATCCTTGGTGAATTTAAATATTTCCTTTTTATAAACAAGCAATTAGAGACTGGTTTTGAGTTGTAGTGCAGGAGAAAAACAACACAACAATAATAAAAGCAGAACGTGACCAACAGAAAAAGCTGTTTAAAAAAAAAAAAAAAGCCAACTTTCTTTTTTCATCGTGTTTGTATTTCGACGGCATCTGGTGTGGTAAACGCTGCGAGAGCCAGCGTCCCTCCTCTCCTCCTTCACCGTTTCTTTGGGGGCGTGGCTGTGCGGGGCGGGGTCACGGGTCTGCCAGAGTTCATGCCTCCATACTGGTACTTGGCTTTCTTCTCAGACGGCTTCAGGATCTGTAAGGAAGAGGCACAGTGCTGGTTTTAAGCTATGTTTCCACTGCCAGTGCTGCTGCACTGTGATGTGTTATTGCTCTGTATTCACGAGCCTGTAAATGAAGCAGCATACATCTATGGCCAAAAGACCTAACACATTATTATTAGTTTATTTAGCAGATGCCTTTATCCAAGGCGACTCACAGAGACTAGGGTGTGTGATCTATGCATCAGCTGCAGAGTCACTTACAACTACATCTCACCCGAAAGACGGAGCACAAGGAGGTTAAAGTGACTTGCTCAGGGTCACACGGTGAGTGAGCTGGGATTTGAACTGGAAACCTCCTGGTTACAAGCCCTTTTCTTTAACCACTGGACCACTAAACAACCACAAATGGAGTAAAAATAATACCCCCCCCAGAATATGGTCCCCTTGAGTATGGATTTCAAAAAAGTGAATCCTCCATTGCTGGTATGTTATGATTTAGTCATTTAGCAGACGCTTTTATCCAAAGCGACTTAGAGACTAGGGGGTGAACTATGCATCATCAACAACTGCTGCTGCAGAGTCACTTGCAATAGGACCGCATTTGTTTTACATCTCATCCAAAGGACGGAGCACAAGGAGGTTCAGTGCCTTGCTCAGGGTCACACACAGTGACTGAGTCGGGATTTGAACCTCTTGGTATCAAGCCCTTTTCTTTAACCACTGGACCACCCAGCCTCCTCGCTGGTATGCCTTAGTGAAGCCAGTCTCACAGCTAGTGCCCTCGTTACCTGGAAGGAGCACATGAGGGTTTCGTCCACACTCATCATCCCTCCAGCGTTGTCGAACTCGCCGCAGTAATTGGGAGCAGAGAACAGGGTGACCAGCTGCCTCTTAGCAAAGAACTCATAACCGTCTTCTACAACCTGAGAGGAGAAAGGGAGTGTGAGAGAGGAGACAGTGTGTGTGATGCAGTTTGTATACAGTACCTGGTGCGCTCTGCAGTGTGTGTATCTTGTGTTTGTTACATGGTGTGCTCTGCAGTGTGTGTGTGAGGTTCAGGTGAAATTTATTTACAGTACCTGGTGCGCTCTGCAGATGAGGTCCAGGTCTCAGTGTGTGTGTGGTGCTAATTTATTCAGTACCTGGTGCGCTCTGCAGATGAGGTCCAGGTCTCAGTGTGTGTGGTGTTAGTTTATTCAGTACCTGGTGTGTGCTGCAGATGAGGTCCAGTTGTCAGTGTGTGTGGTGTTAGTTTATTCAGTACCTGGTGTGCTCTGCAGAGGTCCAGATCTCAGTGTGTGTGGTGTTAGTTTATTCAGTACCTGGTGTGCTCTGCAGAGATCCAGGTCTCAGTGTGTGTGGTGTTAGTTTATTCAGTACCTGGTGTGCTCTGCAGAGATCCAGGTCTCAGTGTGTGTGGTGTTAGTTTATTCAGTCCCTGGTGTGCTCTGCAGAGGTCCAGGTCTCAGTGTGTGTGGTGTTAGTTTATTCAGTACCTGGTGTGCTCTGCAGAGGTCCAGGTCTCAGTGTGTGGTGTTAGTTTATTCAGTCCCTGGTGTGCTCTGCAGAGGTCCAGGTCTCAGTGTGTGGTGTTAGTTTATTCAGTACCTGGTGCGCTCTGCAGAGGTCCAGGTCTCAGTGTGTGTGTGGTGTTAGTTTATTCAGTACCTGGTGTGCTCTGCAGAGGTCCAGGTCTCAGTGTGTGTGTGTGGTGTTAGTTTATCCAGTACCTGGTGCGCTCTGCAGATGAGGTCCAGGTCGTGGCGGTTCAGGAACTTGCTGACCACGTCGGCTCCGAAGGTGAAGGAGACCCCGCGGTCGTTCTCCCCCCAGCCCTGCACGTCCTTGTCAGGGTCCGACCACAGCAGATCACACAGCAAGCCTGCGCAGCAACATCTGACTTCAGTGAGAGTCTCCACGCCATGCACCTCCATTCACTATACAAGTTACTGTGCACTTCAGAGCTCCCCTCAATGAAGTCTATTTATTAACATTGTAATGATCAGGAACCAGGAGTTTGAACAGAGACAGAAACTCACACTAGCCCTGCTGCTGCACCCAGTCCTGAGGTTCAGAAAACTCCCCTCAATGAAGTCTATTATTATTAATATTGAAATGATCAGGAGCCAAGAGTTTGAGCAGATAGAAACTCACACTAGCACTGCTGCTGCACCCAATCGTGGGGTTCAGACTGGACAGTAACCCTACAGACCCAGAAAGAGCCTTGTTTTCCCTGCTGCTGTGTTTCGATTGCACTCACCTGTGTCAGGCACGTCTGTGGGCCTCATGATGCGACGGATCTGCTCCATAGACTGCAAATCGGGAGACAGCCCTGCAGGGCGGAGACAGGAGAGAGAATCAGAGAAGGAGCGCAGGCTTGGTGGTTCAGCGGTTAAAGAAAGGGGTTTGTTACCAGGAGGTTCCAGCAGGTTCAATCCCAGCCACTGGCTCGCTATGTGTGTGACCCTGAGCAAGTCCCTGAACCTCCTTGTGCTCCGTCCTTTGGGTGAGACCTAAAACTGAGGTCCTATTGCAAGTGACGTTAACGTAACATTATTCAGGAGGTTTCATTCGACTTTACGAAGCAAAATGAGTTAATTCTAGAGGGTGAAGAAAAACTTTTGTCCATAGCGATAGACAGATAGATAGATAGATATTCTGGACCCAAACCAAGCAAGGGGGATGAGGAATAAAATCCACAGATTCCCCTTCTCACAGTGACCTTGTTACTATCAATCTCTCCCTCACCCCCTCACCTCCGTGGCAGCAGAAGATCTTCTCGTCGACGATGGCAGCGATTGGCAGACAGTTGAAACAGTCAGTGAAAGTCTTCCACAGCTTGATGTTGAATCGTCTCTTACCTGTTAAATAAAGACGGTGAGAATTAGTACCAAAAAAAAAAAAAATTATAATACTTTGGACATTTTGACATGACCACACCTCTCTTATTTACATATAGAAATCCCTCTCCCACTCACACTCATCGTAGAACCCGTAGATGCGGTTGATGGAGGCACACTCGTGGTTCCCGCGCAGCAGGAAGAAGTTCTCGGGGTATTTGATCTTGTAGGCCAGCAGCAGGCAGATGGTCTCCAGGGACTGCTTGCCTCGGTCCACGTAGTCTCCCAGGAATAGGTAGTTGGCCTCAGGAGGGAAGCCGCCATACTCGAAGAGCCGCAGCAGGTCTGTGTACTGCCCGTGGATATCGCCTGAGGAGCGAGGGGCACCAACATGATCATTTACTCATTTATTTATGATTTATTTATTGCATTTATATAGCGTTTTATACAAAAGTATCGCAAAGCACTGTACAGCACATAGCAGACAAAAAAAAGAACAAACCACAATACATGTGTATAGCATGTCACGCGTACAACTGCCACAGTCAGACCATTTAAATAACAGTATACACAATACAAAAGCAGCAATTTTAAAGTTACATTAAAACCCACTAAGCTAAGAAAACCATTTTATAAAAAGTGTGTTTTTAGTTTTGACTTGAAAACTTTAACGGTCCCAGCTTCCCTGACAAACGAAGGCAGAGCATTCCAGAATTACGGTTTGGAAGATACAGGGTCAGTAACTCAACTGCAAATAACTAGGTGCTAATCCATTCAGATGCTTTTATCCAAAGTGACTTAGAGACTAGAGGGTGGACTATGCTTCATCAACAACTGCTGCTGCAGAGTCACTTACAGTAGGATTTTGGTTTTACATCTCATCCGAAGGATGATCCCCCAGCCAGGATGCTCGAAGTCATGTGCAATTTTTCATTTTCAACACCGACGGAGAACAGGGATGGGAAATAAGACTCCTGTTGCCTAGCGGTTTCACCCATTCCCAGGTTTTATTCTGTGCTTGATTTGCCCCCCCAGTGTGCGTAGGTAACAAGCTCAGGTGTGTTTATTAGTCCAAGTAAAACCAGGAGTGGATCAAACCGCTGTGCATTTGGGAGTCTTCCTTCCATCCCTGAGGCATTGGGTGAAACTGTGTAACAGATTTGTGGTTTACAATTGGATGTTATTTTTGTTATGGACCCTGTGCGGAGGACCCTGGTTGTTTAGGAGGACCCTGGTTGTTTGGAGGACCTTGTTTGCACCCCTGTGCGGAGGACCCTGGTTGTTTAGGAGGACCCTGGTTGTTTAGGAGGACCTTGTTTGCACCCCTGTGCGGAGGACCCCGGTTGTTTAGGAGGACCCTGGTTGTTTGGAGGACCTTGTTTGCACCCCTGTGCGGAGGACCCTGGTTGTTTAGGAGGACCCTGGTTGTTTGGAGGACCTTGTTTGCACCCCTGTGCGGAGGACCCTGGTTGTTTGGAGGACCTTGTTTGCACCCCTGTGCGGAGGACCCTGGTTGTTTAGGAGGACCCTGGTTGTTTGGAGGACCTTGTTTACACCCCTGTGCTGAGGACCCTGATTGTTTAGATGACCTTGTTTGCACCCCTGTGCTGAGGACCCTGGTTGTTTGGAGGACCTTGTTTGCACCCCTGTGCGGAGGACCCTGGTTGTTTTGGAGGACCCCGGTTGCTTTGCGCTCCCCGGTTCGCACTCACCGCAGATCTTGAGTGGCGCCTCCAGCTCCAGCAGGATGGGCTGGCTCAGGAAGATCTCTCTGGATTTGATGCAGAGCCCCCGCACCTCCGCCTCCGTCATCTGCACGATCTTCCCGGGACGGCACCCCCGCACTGCCGAGGCAACGAGATGGGGCATTAGAGAGAGACTTATTAATATGGAAATGATCAGGAGCCAGGAGTCTGAGAAAGGTTAGAAACTCACACTAGCCCTGCTGCTGCTGCACCCAGTCCTGGGGTTCAGAGCTCCCCTCAATGAAGTCTAGTATTATTATTATTAATATTGAAATGATCAGGAGCTAGGAGTCCGAGCAGGGTTAGAAACTCACACTAGCCCTGCTGCTGCTGCTGCTGCTGCTGCTGCTGCTGCACCCAGTCCTGAGGTTCAGCGCTCCCCTCAATGAAGTCTAGTATTATTATTATTAATATTGAAATGATCAGGAGCTAGGAGTCTGAGCAGGGTTAGAAACTCACACTAGCCCTGCTGCTGCTGCTGCACCCAGTCCTGGGGTTCAGAGCTCCCCTCAGTGAAGTCTAGTATTATTATTATTATTATTATTATTATTAATATTGAAATGATCAGGAGCCAGGAGTTTGAACAGGGATAGAAACTCACACTGCAAACCACACAGGCAACCAGAGAAGGCACAGAGAGAGAGGCTGACAAAGTGTTATAAACCCCTTTAAAATAAAACTTTCCCTTCCTCAAATATGCTGCCCTCTTCTGTAATAGGCAAGTTACAGAAGCCTTTCTTTCTAATCAATAGATTGATGCAAATACTATGCTAATGATGCACTGGGAGGGGAAAAAAATAAAGTTTTCCTCTAAGCAAAGAGAAAACAATGATACAATACAAGCAAGCTCTAGATGGCAATCTGGGAAGAGAGCAGCAGGGCAGCTGTGTGGAGGATTTGGCATTCAGCAGAGAATGAGTCATTTGCATGGACTCTGCCAAGCATGTCAAGGGGAAAGAGGTCCCGGTTTTATTAATGCGCGCTGCCCCTTATTTATTCATGGGCATTTACATTGCGTAACATAACGGTTAAGACACAAATAAAACCACGACTACGGAAGCAAGACCTATCTAAGGCACTCCTTGCTTCACAGAAGATTGCTTTTTTCTCCCACCCCACCCCTCGTGGGCTGTTCCATTTATTTTCCTTTGCATCGGGTGAACCAACAACAAAAACACAACCTAATCTAGTAAAGGCAGGCAGGAGAGGGTGGGGGTCCCCAGAGACTTGTTTAGTTAAAAACGGTTTATTTATTGCGTGACGTGTGGCAAATAAACCAAGACTGCCTGCAAAAATCTAAACCCAAAACTGTCAAAGTTAAAACGCTCCCCGAGTTCCCTTTTATTTATTTATTTTTAGAACTTCTCCATCACCTAACAAATCTGTAAATGCAAGATCAGGATTGTGCCAAAACACAGGGAAGACTGATTATTCCCGTAACGGATTCCTGACGGAATTCCTTCAGAGGATTGGGCTTCTGTTTTCCACTGTGCTGTAAAGATAAATGCAGGACTTATTTACTTATATGGTGCTGTAAAATCACACCTTCTGTAATCACAAGTGCGTGACGAGTTTCCCTTTTTTTTTTTTGTTGGTAAGAAATTAACTGGGATGGTTAACTTAAATGAGGGTGTGTCTTCAGCACAAACCAACGTGTGTAAAATCCAGGGCAATGCGAGCGGCAGTGACCCAAGGTTAGGGTACACGAAGCCTGTGTTTGAAAACAAACAAGGTATTTTTAGACACCGTCTATGACATTTGAAACTTTTTCTTTTTTTTTTAACCCTTTGTCCAATGCTGGTACCGTAGCAAACGCCGCAGTGATGTGTGTATTTATTTTTACAAAATCGATTGACAAGAACGAAGCCCAGTCCTGGGTTTCAGTACTATGATGTTAAATAAAACTGTCCCCTCCTTGGCCAAGTGTGACTCAAACACTGTGAGGAAAAGTGCGATCCATTAATTCAGTGCAGATTTACCAGGGTGCGATTGTTCAAGCTCCTGGCACCTGACCACTTCAAGATTACAGTATACCTAAACAAGGCAGTTTTTGAAACTCAAGACTGAGTACAGGTCTCATGTGTCTGCGAGGTGGGCAAGAATGCACGTACTTGATGTTGTGAAAGTTAATGACGTGTACATTTTTGACTGGAAGTTTACAGAGAATGTAATGGCAGGAAAATAAAACCCAAAAAAAGACAAAGAGGTGTTTATCTCCTCTGCTCCAGTCAGTGGCAGGCAGATCCAGTCTAGTTCTGTGATTAATTTCAAATGAACAGCACCCCCCCCCCTCCCCCTCCCCCCCCTTTTTGAAATTCACACCACCGCCAACTGCAGGAATTAGCATGATTCCTGACACAGACACTAAATATAACTCTTTGCAAGGAGACAGAGCTTCTCTGTTTTTTTAAGTGCTTGTAATTGACAAAACACTTCCATTAATCTTACCCGTTGTGCACGTCCTTTTGTTATGAAAAAAAATGGGCAGTTCTAGAAAACATCTGGTACTTACACTAGGTTAAATAAAAAGCCATGCTTTCAGATAATGCTGCACTTCCTTGACATTTTCACCTGGACAGTGGAACCATCTCCACTACTTCCAATAGCTTATTTCCTGTCATTAACCAATCAGCTGCTTCCCCGATTGACTGACGTGCTTTCAGCCAGTAACATGCTTTGACCCAGCAGGTAAAATGACCTAGGAAGTTCAAGTGAACTGACTGCAGCACCAGATGTGTTTTAACTAAAAATACAGGTTTTCTATAAACATGTGTGTCTTTCGAAACTGCACAACTGAGACACACAGAGGTAATGAAAAGGGCAAAAACAGGTAAGGGTTATGAAATTATTTTAACTCCAAACACTTTAATACGAGTGTCTGAAAGGACTTTACGAGCATCTCGGTTAGAAACAAACGCATATTGTTAGTTTTTAGGACTTGTGAAGCTTTGATTGTTCTAGTATTATTATTATTATTATTTATTTCTTAGCAGATGCCCTTATCCAGGGTGACTTACAATTGTTACAAGATATCACATTATTTTTACATACAATTCCCCATGTATACAGTTGGGTTTTTACTGGAGCAATCTAGGTAAAGTACCTTGCTCAAGGGTACAGCAGCAGTGTCCCCCACCGGGGATTGAACCCACGACCCTCCGGTCAAGAGTCCAGAGCCCTAACCACTACTCCACACTGCTGCCCCAAGTAAGAGCGTTTCTTTTTTTAACACAGATTTTTGTTACACATCAGTTCAGAGAGTGTTTGAATTTACGGCTGGATCGGAGAATTAAGACGACACGAGGGCAGCTTGCTCTGCTTCAACGTGTCAGCATCTAAACATGCCTCTCGGACAGAACAGCAGGAGTCTCTGCCCTTGAATAAAATAGAATCAAAAACACACCGCGCAGCGAATGTGACGCACAAACCATGGGAGCATGCAGTACTCACAATGAGTCACGTACAGTAATCTGAAGCACTGCCATCACTGCGGTGCTGAATTAGCAAGGGATGGTTTCTGAGTTTACAGCGCAGCCCCTGAAGTTACAAACACAAGGGGCAGGAGGAGGCTAATAAGACAGAAATGTTTCTTACTCTGAAGCTTGTATGATTTTCAATGATTTAATGTATGGGTACTGAGATAGTAAAAAGTTCACAAATAATAATAATAAGAAATCAAAGACGGGAGACAGGAAAGTTGTGTTTAGCTTGTAAAATTGGGTTAATTTTGATTATATATAGTTAATAAAAAATAAAACCATACGATACTTCAAATTTTATACACTTTTTTTTTTTATAAAGAAGACTGATCTGGCTAACAAAATAGACTTGACAGCTATTCAACATCAGATATTTCAGCTTCATAATTGAATATCCACATTTTAAAAATGTGAAATTGAGTCTAACCTTAAATTTAGAAAAAAATAAAATTTATATGACCCCTTCCATACAGATTTCTCTACTGATCTGGTAACTAACACTCCATAGCCCAAATCTCACCCCGCCCCACGAATCCCACTTAAACCTGACTGTGAGTCTGTCTGTTCTTGCTGTGGATGGCTCTTTGCCTCTCGCTGCGTTTCACAAACAGCTGAGGGCAGCCGATCAGCTGCCAGGGAGTAATGTTACACCCTTGATAAGGCAAGGACGTCACTGTGGACCCTCAAATCGCCTAGCAACAGGAAGTTCAATAACACTGAGAACACACACAGCTCTGGCCACAAGTTTTGCATCACTTCATAGAATTAATTAACGTTGCTTCATCAAGTCGAATGAAACCTGATGAATAATGTTACCTTGTTAACATATTGAATTACACACCGCTTTGTAGTTTGCCTGTACTTGTACTGACAAATTGAAAAATTTGACATTTTGAAATCTACTGCACTGCTATTAAGGATTCCGGCAGACTTTTACAATATCATTTGGTAGTTTATTTAAATTGCATGATGTAAATAAAAAAAGGATCTTTTTTTATTTTTAAATGATGTCTCAATTCTCAATACTCAAGACATGCAGTCCTGGCTGCAGTATGAATTTCAGTTCGGCTTGTGTTGTGACTTTGGTTCCTCTGAAGCTCTAAAAAAAAAAAATGTCACAATTTATTCTTCGAGAGCAAAATCGGCACTTGGTATGATTTATAAAGTAATACGTTTCTGTATTTGCACCAGGGTTTATTCATGGTTACGTAGAATACAATTCACTGCAGCAGAATTGTAAATGAACAAAAGATCACCTGTAGTTGTGATCTCAGCAAACAATGCTGATGCAACTGTAAGTATAACTGAAGTCAGGACACAGGGGTGTGGGAAGTGATGACTGAAAACACAGAACCGTTTACAAAGTGATTACAAAAACAACGACGCCTACATTAGTTAAATATAAGACAGGTTGAGATTTGCTGAAGAGCTCTGTTCTGCACCTGGTACAATTGGACACATTGACTTCACTGCAAGTCCTATTCAGGTTAACCGCCTATATATAGTTTTATTAGAAGGTGTGAGGGCTATGCTAATGTGATTACAGGGATTATGGTAATCAAGGCCCAGAGTTCGTTAACAGATTTTACTTGTGGAGGGTTTGGGTGACAATGTCAATAGCGAACACAGTTTTATGCTGACTTAGCTCTTTCCCACGCACGATGTCTGAAAGCCCTTTCAAAGATGTCCTACAATCGCTGATCACACAACACAACCAGTCTGACAGCCCCAAGGTCTAAGCAAAGCCGTAAAAATGTCAAATACTTCTTCAGAAGAACTTTTTTTTTTTTTTTTAAAGGAATCTGCCTGAACGTGCAACAGCCGCTACTGTTCAAAATGAATAAATCAATCTTTCAATTTGGACGGTCAGGTTTTTATCAGTTTCTACATGCCTTTATGACTAAAATCAAGCGTACCCAACAGCAAACACATTATTTTAGATCTGCTTAATCCTGTGTTGTATGATACGTGGGCAGCAGTGTGGAGTAGTGGTTAGGGCTCTGGACTCTTGACCGGAGGGTCATGGGTTCAATCTCAGGTGGGGGACACTGCTGCTGTACCTTTGAGCAAGGTACTTTACCTAGATTGCTCCAGTAAAAACCCAACTGTATAAATGGGTAACTGTATGTAAAATAATAATAATAATAATAATAATAATAATAATAATAATGTGATATCTGTATAATGTGAAATAATGTATAATGTGTATAATGTAATATCTTGTAACAATTGTAAGTCGCCCTGGATAAGGGCCTCTGCTAAGAAATAAATAATAATAATAATAATAATAATAATACTGAATTATATTTTTTTCACCATGACCACAGTTGTTTTTTTTTGTATTCACAAAATCAGGCTGGGAATGAAACCAAACCCTACCAAGATGCAGTACATGTCCTGTGTTTCTATACACTTCAGTGACCCCTCCTGTATCTCGAACAATCAATCTGACTGAATGAATGACAATCCATTGATTGGGATCATCCAGAACCGCAGAACACTCCACAGTGTAGGAATACACAAAGAAACGTACACAAATTAAAAATGAGAAACGTCTCCGCTAGAAATCTCTCTCGTCGCCTTCAACGAAACGCCTGCCATAGAGTTTCTAGATATTATCACACAATGCTGTGATGGAAAAACACAGAGCAATTCAAGGTGGGGGATGGAAATAAGACTCCCATTGCATTGCAATTAGATCCATTCCTGGGTTTACTAGGAGTTTAATAAGACCCACCTGAGCTTGTTAACTATACCCAATCAAGCTTGGTTTAAAAGGCATGTCATATGCAGACAGGCTAAAAGAATTGAATCTATTCAGTCTTGAACAAAGAAGACTACGCGGCGATCTGATTCAAACATTCAAAATCCTAAAAGGTATAGACAATGTCAACTCGGGGGACGACTTTGACTTGAAAAAAGAAAAAAGGACCAGGGGTCATAAATGGAGATTAGATAAAGGGGCATTCAGAACAGAAAATAGGAGGCACTTTTTTACACAGAGAATTGTGAGGGTCTGGAACCAACTCCCCAGTAATGTTGTTGAAGCTGACACCCTGGGATCCTTCAAGAAGCTGCTTGATGAGATTCTGGGATCAATAAGCTACTAACAACCAAACGAGCAAGATGGGCTGAATGGCCTCCTCTCGTTTGTAAACTTCCTTATGTTCTTAAGCTCATAGGAATGGGTGAAACTGCTGTGGAAGAGGAGTCTTGCTTCCATCCCTGCAAGGACAGAGTTGTTTTTTTGTGTGTTATTGCAGGGTCTCTGAGCAGAGCTGGGGAATGAGCTGCTATCCCACACCACACTACCTAATTTGGCTGTGAGAATCCCCAGAAGACTGTAGGAGGGAAGACAATGTTAAGGAATGCTGCAGCTACGGTCACATGTTTTGCATCACCCTACAGCAGGGGTATTAAAAACACTTTTTTTGAAACTGTACCCCCTTCTGTCGGGAGGTTTCAGCTGAAGTACCACTTTACAATTTTTCGCTCGCTGAATGGTACCACAGTTGCAATGAAAAGGCAGAATAATCTGATTAACACATTTGTTTCCCCCATTTATTTAATATATCACTGGCTGACAAACTGCTGGTTTAAGACAGAATACCAGTCGGCTGCATTCTTAAAACGTAATTGCATGTCTTTGGAGGCACAGAATTAAAGAGACAGCATTTAGGAATCTCTTTGGAGACACTCATTCTCTTTCTACGCTGTAAATCATTCTGCAGAATACAGTAAATGTTTATCACCTTACCATTTACTTCCCAGCTCTGCATAATTATATGTGACATTTTAAAAGGTTTACAACATCAAAAACACAACCTCAAGATAAAACTATAATAACTGTGATACACTTTATTTTATTATAATTATTATTAAAGCCAGCACAGTTATCCAAAGGGGCTGTATATAACTTTCTGTCGCTTTGCAGCTTCTGTGTTTTTCTTCCTTCGTTCTTTGTTATGCAAGTAAGAAACGCATCCATTTCAAAACACCGACAACATAATCAACCAGCAGCTATTACTGCTACTAAAATGCAGGCGCGGTAATAAATAAAACAAAAACCGTCAAAGCATGAGTATTATGATTAGCCTACTATTTATGTTTAACGGAGAAGTTATACTTCTAAAAAACAAATGAGAAACACTCTGCTGCACTGATACGACAAGCTGAAAACAGCAAAAATCGTCACCAGCTTACAGCGCTCTCCAGAGGCACATCGGCAGACGCCTGCTTCATTATTCATTATAAAAGCCACGCCATCGAAACCGCGCATGCGCACAAGTGGAAAATGTGGACGTGAAACGCGAGTTTGTTTGCATCTGCGGTTCACGTTGAGCTGCTAAACAACGATTAAATAATTATACACAGCGTTTTAGAAAATGTATAATACCGCTAAAAAAAACAGTATTTTATTCTACTTTTATTTGTGCATTTGTGAGTCGTCCTGTGTACCCCCTATGACCCTTAGAACGTACCCCCATGGGTGGGCGTACCCCCGGTTGAAAACCCCTGCCCTATAGAATGAACTCATTTTGCATCATAAAGTTGAATGAAACCTGCTGAATTATTTTACGTTAACATATTAAAATCACATACCGCTTTGTAGTTCTCCATATACTAAAAAATGTGACATTTCGAAATCTAACATGAAATACTGTACTACTATTATGGCTTCAGGTAGACTTTTGTGATTTTCATTCTGATAAAAGTGTACAGATCCAATTAGCATGCACTAAACATTTTAGTATAAAATTGAAAACGACTGCGGGACGCTGCAGTGATAATCCAGCCTTGGCAATTTTATACATATATATAAAAATGTGAATAACTGATTGAAAAAAAAATTATCTATTATATCAGGACGTTTCGGACTACAAGTCTGAATGGAAAAAGCAGGGCTTCAAACAAGCTGCTGTTAAAAACAAGCTGTCTTTAAAAAAAACAGAAAAGTTCCCGAGGACGACTTCAGAACAGAATCTGAAAAAGATCTCTCTGCACACCCTGCCAACACGCTCCGCGTTTACAGCTGGTGCTCCGAGTGGAAAAAGAGAACCCACTGGCATGGAATTCAGCAGCCCTCTCCTGCCCATATATAGCAATACATTTGAGAATACATAATTCCCACAGATCCTGCTATCCTCCTCCCAGGAATTCAGGGACACACTCAAGCAGGAGCTACGCAACACACTGAAGAAACAGGACTTGCTACTTTATAACAAAATGAAAAACGTTGGCCTTAGATAACCTCACCTTTGCTCCTATTACCAACCAAATACAATTTGTTTCCGAAAACCTAAACCTTTGTGGGTTTTTAAAATCGAGGTGTCCCTGTCCGCGGTCCCCCCCGCGCATCTTTTTGAACTTTTCAGAAAACAGTTTTTGACGGCAACATGAGGTGGAATCAAGATATGAAGTTGACACCCCTTGTGAGTTCGTGTCCCATGGAAAACGAACCGCCTGCCTAAAATAGGAAAGACACAGAGAAAGACTTTGATTTTTAATTGAAGTAGCCGCTATCAAACCTGTAAACCTCAGGCAATGCCATTAACCACCAATTACAAGCACAGCAACCATGAACCTGGTAGCTTGCATTTTCTTCAGAACAGAAAATAGGAGGCACTTTTTTACACAGAGAATTGTGAGGGTCTGGAACCAACTCCCCAGTAATGTTGTTGAAGCTGACACCCTGGGATCCTTCAAGAAGCTGCTTGATGAGATTCTGGGATCAATAAGCTACTAACAACCAAACGAGCAAGATGGGCCGAATGGCCTCCTCTCGTTTGGAAACTTTCTTATGTTCTAAAAACTGCTGATACTAACCCCTAGCAACATATTACATTCTCAGTACTAGGGTTACAGGGGTAATGATTTCACGCTTAAATTCTGAGGGATCTATTGAGGTCACGGGGAGAGCTTGACACTTTCCAAAAATAAATTTAAAAAAAACCCACCAGGATGTGCTAAAATGAAAATGAGAAATGATATAAAAAGTGTATCTAAACCAGAGCAAGAACATAGTCAATCAATCTGTATTTTATATAGCGCCTTTCACAGTGGAGCACCATCACAAAGCGCTGAAATGGAAAAGAAAGAAGGAATGCTGTCGACACGCCACGAAATCCTAAAAACGTTAAGAATCCTCAAGCAATGTGAACATTGGGGTCTATTTTAATTCAAGGACCACTGGTTCACTGAACTCATTGTGATCTACGAAAGTATGCTGGCACTGCTGGAAATAAACTAAATACCTCCCTCCCCGCCCCCGAAGCGACCCAGTACTGAGTGTACCACACACAGCTAGCCTGTACACAGAGACAATGAGCCTTTTGTGTTTAGTGAATCAAGCTGCACAACCAGCACTGGCCACTGGATCACACCAGTTCACAACAAGAGCCCTTGAATAACACACTGTGGGCTGAAACTGGGTATTTTCCCAGAAGCGTTTTCTTGATCAAATGTAGATTACCCAGAGAGAGAGAGAGAGAGAGAGAGAGAGAGAGAGAGAGAGTCATTACGAAGCAAGTCTGCCCAAAAGCCTTTTTGCATCCTGTGAAACTAAAAAAAATAGTACGGCTGTAAAGAAAGCCTCCGAATGGCACAGCTGCTGGCGGCTTTAACAGTTCTGAACTGGGCGAGGGAGGCTGATTAACAAACAGATTATTTATCGCCGTGGGTTTTATTTTGAGAGCCTCGATTAAACATTTGTTGATGGAGCAATGGCTCTGCTGCCCCATTTTGGAGCCTCACACATGTATGTGAAGGCTTTAGTGAAGAGACCCCATAAAGCTCTCTCAATGAGGCAGCTGCACAGTTCAGTTGTTTTTGTGAAGACTTGTTTCTTGTCTTTGATTAATACAGTGCTCCCCATTTATACTGGGGAACAGGTTAGAAGGCTGTAGGATCATGGCTCCCATTTGCCCCATAATGCCATTACACCAACACTAGTATTCATATGTGGTAGAACAAATAGTCTCTCAACTACGGCTCCCGACTACAGCGTTATAAAGGGGTAGCACTGTAGTTGCTCTGAAGGCATCGATTATTCTCTATCGTTATCTGATTGCACCTCTAGTTCATCACCCAAAAAAAGCTTCTTTTCCCCAACTAACATCACGAGCACACTGCAAGACCGGAGTTTTCCTCGTCCGTCCGTCCCCCCCAACGCCCTTGAGTCTTCAGATGCTTTTGAACTTCTACTTGAGTGGTCTGGGAGGGTTGAGATCTTCACTGAGGTTTACAACACACTCCTGACGCAGAGATTCGTGTCCTAAAACACACCAGTGAAGCGACGCTCGGAAACCTAATAATAATGCTTCTTAGAATCTCCTACTGAATAGAACTCTCTGTGTATGTGTGAGCCCTATTTATCTAAGCATTTTCCACCACGGTTTAAAAAAAAAAAAAAAAAAAAAAACCCCACCCCAGTCCTTAAAATAACCTTCCAAGCATTTTTGTTTATTTCGTTTTGTAACGCTGCCAGTTTTCAATTTTCTCCCTCGAAAAAAAATATTTAAAAAAAAAATTATTTGCATAGCGCTGTCTGTAAAAGCCTTTGATAAAACGCATGTCAAAAAGGTGTCAGGATTTCCTTGGCAAGCTCCACAAGATGATTTCATACTGCAGGGTGTGAATGTGACACGAGTCGCTATAGAAATCCCACACAACTTATCTAGAAGGAATCTTTATAACCGCCACTTATAGCCCTGTCCTGCACGGTCATACTAACAGCAAGTAAGGGTGTAACCTTTCACAGAGTAGCAATGCAGGGATGAACATAAGACATTACACAGCAGCTTCTCCCATTCCTGGGTTTACGATGAGCTTCATTAGCCACAGTGTGTGTAGGTAACAAGCTCAGGTGTGTCTTATTAAACTCAATTGTTATGTATATTAAAAAAACACTCTTTTCAAGACAATCTGCTTCAAAATCGCGGTGTTTGGGTTAAACAAGCGATCAAAATGTAACACCACTTATTTCTCGCCATGTTTATCCGCTTTATCAAGATTGTAAGTTTAAAAGTATACTTTAATACTACTTGGATAGAGAGACTGTCTATTCAGGACTCGTAGTACCGATCATGAGAAGACTGCACCCTGCTACCTCCAGACACTCATCTCTCCCTACACCCCCACTCGACCTCTCCGCTCCGCCTGCACTAGAAGACTGGCTCTACCTCCGCTACGCTCCCCTGCCTCCCGAGCCCGCTCCTTCTCCACCCTTGCTCCGCAGTGGTGGAACGACCTTCCTACAGATGTCAGGACTGCCCAGTCCCTGACCACATTCCGGCGCCTCCTTAAGACTCACCTCTTCAAAGAGCACCTGTAGAACTCCTCTGTTTGTATCCTGGGACACTATCACCCTTCGTGTAAATGTGCTTTATTTTGCTCTTATCTGCCCCCTATTTTACTGCATTTAATCCTGTACTTCAGAATACTGTAATCTGCCAAGTGTTTAACCTGTAGTACTTTGTATTTAATCATATCCTGATGTAACTATCACTATTTAATCATATCCTGATGTAACTATCACTATTATCTGCTGTATTATTGAATTGTGGTTGGTCACACTTGAACAAATATTATTGTATTTTTTGCTCTTATTGTATAACTTGTATTGTAACACTTGAATGTATTTGTATTTGCTTGCAATTGTAAGTCGCCCTGGATAAGGGCGTCTGCTAAGAAATAAATAATAATAATAATAATAATAATGAGAAGGCCTCTGACGGTGTCAGAGTAAGGTAGAATATGTTTGAAACATACAAAATATACGCTAATAATTTTAATTTAGAAAAAAAAAAAAACCAGGAGGCAAATTTCTTCATTCGCCATCTCGACAGCAAAGCGCTGTATAGTGTAAGCTGTACTGAAATTAATGTCTCGAAACCCCTCTGCCGTGTAAATAAACGTGTATTTCTATTGAATTATAAAAATCATATGACTGCTGTTCTGTATAACGTATTTTTAAAACTACACGTGAATGTTTTACTCCAACCTGTCAAACAGGATTTTCAATCGCATACAAGCTATGGTGACGTCACCACTCAGTTATGCAAATCAGTACCATCGTTCGAAGGTTCGAATTTTCCTTCGATTATGTGTTCCGAACCTTCGAAGGTCGAAATGTTCTCTTCGGTTTCAGTATTTAGCTGCTGTGGTCTTGGAAGCAAAATCATCCGAAATCAGAACCGAAGGTCGTGGTATTTTTCATGTAAAACTGTGCACCAAAGAACTTTTAAAGGAAGTTTTTTTTTTAATTTATTTTAATTAGATCTCAAATTCCAAGAGTCAACCCTGAATTACTGAGCTAATTTGTCACAAATCCACATCGAAACAATACTAGCTATACTCTACGAAATCAAGACCAACTCATCCCATATTTCCAATTTAACAATCTACACAACTCCCATTATTAGCTGTCAAATCTTAGGTGTATCAAATTGGCTCGTAATTAAAACGCCACTGTCAGAATTCGCATTTCTGTTTTATACACAAACTGCTATACCTAAATACCAAACGCTACAACACGAGTCAAATCCCAACTGTATTTGTTTTCAGGCACAAACTTTTGGTTAGAATCGGTATCTTAACTTCAAAACAACTATAAATTTAAGAAAGAGAGAGAACGCGGCACTGTCAATACACCGCCTATGCAACACGTTATTAATATCCCAGTCACAGATTAAACGTTTATTTTAGTGAAACCATTTGTTTATAAACAGAAAGAGCTCTAACAACCGACTTTAGAGGAGCGGGTGTGTTCAAGCGCTCCCAAAATCCAGCTCGGGGCTTCTGTTCTAAAGCTAGGCCTATCGCTGGCTCTGGTTTGATTTTTTTGCACCATGGTCAGTTTCGGGCGAGGTTGGGACGTGTACGGTAAACAAAAGGTCTACCGGCAGCGGTTACACCAAATAACACAACTCCCCTTACCTTCCAACAGTCTAGAGATGAGCGAATCCACATCTAATTCCCCCTCCGCCATTTCTGCGATTGTGTTTTCAGTGCCTCTCCCCGCGCTCGCCAGCCAGACTCCAACCCGCCTAAAGGAGCGCCTGTGCTCCGCCAGGTCCTAGCGCCGCCGCGCTGTCAAGATTTGCTACCTCTAACTTTTTGCCAGCTTCATGCACATATACTGCGCATGCTCGCCAATTTTTTTTTCCTGTTTACAAGATATTGACCTGTGTCGTGTTATTTTCAGGTATTTTCAGGTACGAACGCTTAAAGGAGCGCCTGGGCTCCGCCAGGTCCTAGCGCCGCCGCTCTGCCAAGATTTGCTACCTCTAACTTTTTTTGCCAGCTTCATGCACATATACTGCGCATGCTCGCCATTTTTTTCCGTTTACATGATATTTACCTGTGTCGTGTTATTTTCAGGTATTTTCAGGTACGCAGCGCATAGCGCTTATATGCCTAAACAACTTCCGCTAAGAAAGCAGGGAAACATCCATTCAAATCTGGTACTTTATGCTGTTTTCGGTTTTTGGCATCTTTTTTTTAATTTATCACATTTTCCAGTCTTACATAGTTGTTAATGTAATTTAACATATTTTTTTCCCACCATTCAGAAAATAGTATGCAAATATTTATAATTATTATTATTTATTTTTTAGCAGACACCCTTATCCAGGGCGACTTACAATTGTTACAAGATATCACATTATTTTTTACATACAATTACCCATTTATACAGTTGGGTTTTTACTGGAGCAATCTAGGTAAAGTACCTTGCTCAAGGGTACAGCAGCAGTGTCCCCCCAGCTGGGATTGAACCCACGACCCTCCGGTCAAGATTCCAGAGCCCTAATGCAATACATTGGGTTTGTACATTTGTTTTACTTCTGCAACTGTGGTGGACTTCTCATTTTGTCTTGTTTGTCGCGAATTTTTTTTCTTTTTAGAGAAATTGATGGTCTGTTTCATGTTTAAGTTTGCAAAAAAATATAATAATAAATTAACAGTAAATGTACCTCTGTTTGACAATAGGAAAACACCCATGGCGGTATCCGCGCTATGCTTTAGTGCGCGCCCTCTGCATGTGTGTGGATTGCGTCGCCCTGTGTGATACGCCTGCCTGCGTTAACCGTGATCGCTACTATATAATGACATCATTTTTTATGTATTGCTTATGTTTTCCAGAAAACAAGTTAAATTATTGATAAACATGATCAGTTCTGTGTTTAATTAAAAAAAAAAAAAACTATATTAAAATGTCAGATTAAATTATGTTCCTCAAAAGGTACTGACTCTATTAAGATAAGTGGCTCTATCTGCAAAAGCACCCTTCGAAAAAAAATTCCCCCCAAAATGCATGGCTATCTGGCTGTGAATTCCCTTTCAGTGATGAACACACAGGGTGATAGCAGACAAAGATGTTACTGAACAACATCCAGATGTGGTTTATGAAAACTTTACAGCTCGATTAATCCTATACTTTTGGTACTTAGAACCCTGTAATTCCAAACTCTATACAGTAGGGCAGGGGTTTTCAACCGGGGGTACGCAGGACGACTCAGAAATGCACAAATAAAAATGAAAGTAGAAGAAAATACTGTTTTTTTTAGCGGTATTATACATTTTCTAAAACGCTGTATATAATTATTTATTCGTTGTTTAGCCGCTCAACGTGAGCCGCAGATGCAAACAAACTCGCATTTCACGTCCACATTTTCCACTTGTGCGCATGCGCGGTTTCGATGGCGTGGCTTTTATAATGAATAATGAAGCAAGCGTCAGCCGATGTGCCTCTGGAGAGCGCTGTAAGCTGGTGACGATTTTTGCTGTTTTCAGCTGGTCGTATCAGTGCAGCAGAGTGTTTCTGATTTGTTTTTTAGAAGTATAATTTCTCCGTTAAAAATAAATAGTAGGCTAATCACAATGCTCATGCTTTGACGGTTTGTGTTTTATTTATCACCGCGGCTGCATTTTAGTAGCAGCAATAGCTGCTGGTTGATTATGTTGTCGGTGTTTTGAAATGGATGCGTTTATTACTTGCATAACAAAGAACGAAGGAAGAAAAACACAGAAGCTGCAAAGCGACAGAAAGTTATATACAGTCCCTTTGGATAACTGTGCTGGCTTTAATAATAATTATAATAAAATAAAGTGTATCACAGTTATTATAGCTTTATCTTGAGGTTGTGTTTTTGATGTTGTAAACCTTTTAAAATGTCACATATAATTATGCAGAGCTGGGAAGCAAATTGTAATTATGGTAGCTTGGCATTCTGTCTTAAACCAGCAGTTTGTCAGCCCCGGACTGTTGTGAAAAATTATATATTAAATAAACGGCGGAACAAACGTGTTAATCAGATTATTCTGCCTTTCATTGCAACTGTGGTACCATTCAGCGAGCGAGAATTGTAAAGTGGTACTTTAGCTGAAACCTCCCGAAAAAAGGGGTACAGTTTCCAAAAAATATCATATCCCCCTGCAGTACGGTATTAGCAGCTGTGCTTCCGAGTATAAACGTGGTAATGTATCTGTGTGTCCAGCAGGTGGCGGTACAGGCGCTGAAAGTTGGACTGTAAACAAATTGACCTTATTCATAAAACTTTAACCCGTGAGTTTTAGAGATTTATTTTTTTGGGGGATTATTTAAGTTATGTTGGATATGTCATTGACGTCTTCTAGCCGGATGAATACCGAAACTTTATTCAATTCTAAACAGATACAAATAGGTTAGAGCTCGAATTGGCTACGTTCTACACATGTATGTTAAAATGTACCATCGTTTTTGGTAACTACTATTATGACTAATATGGTATTTTATATTTTATCAGTGGTTAAAGTGACCAATTTCTCTTTAACCACTGTATTTTATGTGTCATTTAAGTTAAAACTTAAGGTAAAAGAAGACGAGCGTTTAAAAAATACATCTTACACAAGTATTAAGTGGGTCTAATTAAGAGCTAAAACAATTTAAAAAGCACTAAATTAAACTGACACACATTTGGGGAGGTGTCTTCTTGGGCGTACATTTGTTTAGCTGATACAGGAGCGTTTGGATGCGTTTGCAAACGCCAAAGATGGTTCAAACATAATGAAAATTAACCCCCCCCCCCCCACCCCAAAAGCCGTTCTGCGTCTACGATTTGATTTTTGACGCCCACTGTTTGCAGAATCCCATTCATTTGATTTTATTATTATGTTAACGCCGACTTCTCCCTGCTTGTCTTGATTTTTTGGCTCTCAGCACGGTGCCGCCGCCCGTCACATATTAGACTTCCCATAAATGACGTCACGGGGGTATTTCCGCGTGTGAGTCGAGTCGCTCTGAAACTAAGTGTAGGTAGGAGGGCAGGGCTGGGGTCAGAAATCTTAAAAAAAAAACAATAATAACAATATTAATAATAAAAAAAAACAACTTCAACTCTGAAATCCCTATACTTGGATCGACAGACATAAAAAAAAAAACAATCTAGGCGAGGCGTATCTTGGAGAGGAGGAAATGGACGGTAAGCAAACCTATTATTTTTTTGGGAAAAGCCCCAGTTTGCAAATGGACTTGCGGCACGTATTTGTGTGGAAAAAAAAACAAGAACTGATGTTGCAATCGGGCATCTATTTTTAACAGGGGGGGGGATGCAGTTTTTAAAATCCGATCTGTAATAAAGCGTTTGGGATTCATAATGTATGTGCGCGACAGCAAACTAAACTTAATATGCTAAAGCAAGGCCCGTCTGACGTCGCGTTTCATTGCTGGTGCTCTCATAATGAAAATTTCTGCCCTGCACTGATAACCGAATAGTTTTCTGTTTACATTTTGCTCATATGCTGCGTTTTAATATTAATATCGTTGACGTGAATTCGGTTTCCCGTGGCAACTTGTTCCGCGTGTTGTTTTCCTACGTTCCCGGTGTAGACTCCCTCCCACTATCTTAAAAAATAATAAAGTTTTGGTCTGCATATTTTTTTTATCGATTGCTATACTTACCGTACCACTACAATCATTATTTGCAGTGTAAATAGAGTACTCTTGTCCGCCTACTGCAGGTGTAGCATATTTATTCTCAAATTAATTACGCGATTAGTTGTTTTTAATCGATGTAATCGCGTCACTTCACTTGACAGCGCAACGCCGGCGAAGCGCGCCCGTTACGTGTTTATAAAATGCGTTCACCCGTGTTTTTTAAGATTATATTTTTCAAAATGGTCTCCCCAGAACCGTGCTAAACTTGGTGTGAAGATTGATATGCATTTGATGTTCGCAAGCAATATCACGCTAAACGTTTCAAACCAACTTTAATGTGACCGTTTGTGAATCTATGCAATTCAAATTGGCTGTATTTGCATGACAATAAACAGTATTGTGTTGCCAAAGAACATACGTCATAAACAACTAAAATATATACAGACAGAGACAAACACATCCCCCTGTAGCATTAACGTTATCTTTTAATACTGAACCGTCTCCCTCCTCCCTCTATAGTGAATAACTCCCTCTCTCTAAACAGAATCCCTGCCTCCCTCTATATTAAACAGAATCCCCTCTCCCTATATTATATTATATATCACTATCCCTCTCTCCCCTCCCCGCCTTGCAATACAATCAAACAGTGGGTTTATTTTACTTTCCATTTTTAAGTTTCGGTGGTTTTTAGTTTCAGTTGAAGTTCCTGACAAGCAGACAGTCATTACTTGAGTCCCGTTGCACAACGGTCTGATCCATTCCTGGTTTTACTATGAGTTTTTAATAAGACACACCTGAGCTTGTTTCCTATACACGCTGGGGCTGATCAAGCTCCTGTTAAAACCTGGAATGGGTGACACTGCTGTGGAACAGGAGTCCGTGTGTGATACAGTAATTGCAGTCTGCAGACAGGCAGTCTGTGTTGCTGTTGCAGGAGGTGATGTGTTTGTTAGGGTGTAGGAACGTTTCTGTGAGTCACGCTGGGAGTTTTTTTTCCGAGTGCTTCTGCTGAGCGGGTAGAAAGCCCTTTGACCTCATTTTGAATCTTCCATGGAATCAGGTAAAAATTAGTCACACAAGAGTCTTCAACTGCTGTAGGATGTAAAGAAAACACGCTAACCTAAATATTGAGTTCTCTATACTAGACTGTGTTGAATTAGCTGGCTCTCAGATCCCCAGTACAGCACTGAGTTCTCTATACTAGACTGTATTGAATTAGCTGGCTCTCAGATCCCCAGTACAGCACTGAGTTCTCTATACTAGACTGTATTGAATTAGCTGGCTCTCAGATCCCCAGTGCAGCACTGAGTTCTCTACACTAGACTGTATTGAATTATCTGGCTCTCAGATCTCCAGTACAGCACTGAGTTCTCTATACTAGACTGTATTGAATTAGCTGGCTCTCAGATCCCCAGTACAGCACTGAGTTCTCTATACTAGACTGTATTGAATTAGCTGGCTCTCAGATCTCCAGTACAGTACTGAGTTCTCTATACTAGACTGTATTGAATTAGCTGGCTCTCGGATCCCCAGTACAGCACTGAGTTCTCTATACTAGACTGTATTGAATTAGCTGGCTCTCAGATCCCCAGTACAGCACTGAGTTCTCTATACTAGACTGTATTGAATTAGCTGCTCTCAGATCTCCAGTACAGCACTGAGTTCTCTCCACTAGACTGTATTGAATTAGCTGCTCTCAGATCCCCAGTACAGCACTGAGTTCTCTATACTAGACTGTATTGGATTAGCTGGCTCTCAGATCCCCAGTACTGAGTTCTCTATACTAGACTGTATTGAATTAGCTGGCTCTCAGATCCCCAGTACAGCACTGAGTTCTCTATACTAGACTGTATTGAATTAGCTGGCTCTCAGATCTCCAGTACAGTACTGAGTTCTCTATACTAGACTGTATTGAATTAGCTGGCTCTCAGATCCCCAGTACAGCACTGAGTTCTCTATACTAGACTGTATTGAATTAGCTGGCTCTCAGATCCCCAGTACAGCACTGAGTTCTCTATACTAGACTGTATTGAATTAGCTGGTTCTCAGATCCCCAGTACAGCACTGAGTTCTCTATACTAGACTGTATTGAATTAGCTGGCTCTCAGATCCCCAGTACAGCACTGAGTTCTCTATACTAGACTGTATTGAATTAGCTGGCTCTCAGATCCCCAGTACAGCACTGAGTTCTCTATACTAGACTGTATTGAATTAGCTGGCTCTCAGATCCCCAGTACAGCACTGAGTTCTCTATACTAGACTATGTAATTAGCTGGCTCTCAGATCCCCAGTACAGCACTGAGTTCCCTATACAAGACTGTATTGAATTTCCTGGCCCTGCACATTGAAGACCTTTTATAACAAACGAAAGTGCACAGCTGCTAAGATTTTTTTAAGCTCGGATCACTTTTAAGCTCCGTACTGTGCCCTGCATGTTACAGACTGTAGTGGTTTTCTGCAGAGTATTTCATCTACTGTACAGCAGATCACACTGCCTGCTGCACAGTCTGTGGTCACACATGCTGTAGCTCAGGCTGAACCTTCTTCCTTTTGAGCTGCGTGTGAAAACCGCCATGAAAAATAAAAATGCTGCACTTCCAGATTCGCTAGTTCTTCAATTTAGAAGTCCAATGTTTGCATGCTCGCTTGTACCGCATAACAGTTAAGCCATTCCTGTCCTGAGAATTACAGTGCAACAAAATAGATCCATTCGTACGTGTTTTGCACTTTGATCAGGGACGGAAACAAGATGCATAGCAGCGTGATCCATACCTGGTTTCACACCTGAGCTTGTTGCCTGTACACGCTGTGGCTGATCAAGCTGGTAGTAAAACCTGGAACGGGTGAAACTGCTATTGAACAGGAGTCTTGTTTTCATCTCTGTTGATACAGATCTCAAATGTGCAGAAGGAAACGATAGCAAGTTTCAATTGATTATCTACTTTAGGTCAAAGAAAGTTTGTATGCCTTCATCTTAGGAGATTATAGGGCAGCAGTGTGGAGTAGCGGTTAGGGCTCTGGTCTCTTGACCGGAGGGTCGTGGGTTCAATCCCAGGTGGGGGGTCACTGCTGCTGTACCCTTGAGCAAGGTACTTTACCTAGATTGCTCCAGTAAAAACCCAACTGTATAAATGGGTAATTGTATGTAAAAATAATGTGATATCTTGTAACAATTGTAAGTCGCCCTGAATAAGGGCGTCTGCTAAGAAATAAATAATAATAATAATTTCTTTAACCTAGTGTAGCACCATAGCGTTGTCAGGTCATTCCCATTAATATTGCAGTCGTTGTTTTTTTTCGGATAGCTTCTGGCGCGGTGATCAGCATTCACAATGCGTTTTTGAAATGCTTCAGTGAGTTCAGTCGTACAGTTTAGACGTTTAGGACACGAAGCACACTTAAGAATGTCATTCTTTCTGTTCGCAGTCTTCGTTTGGGATTCCCATCCTGTTCTGAATCAAGGTAAGAGACTTGAGGGTCAGCGGTGAAAGTAAACTAAAAATAAAATGATTTCACCTTAATATTGATTTGAACACGTCTCAGAGTGTCGTTATTTTATAGATACAGATATATAGACATCAATCTAGATAGTGTGTGTGTGTCTCTCTCTCTCTCTCTCTCTCTCTCTCTCTCTCTCTATTAATAGGCTTTCGATGCCATGGTAACCACACGTTTATTTGTCTGACTCTAATGTCTTTGTGATGTCATAACTAACGATGTAACAATCTACTGTTCCTTTCTATTTAAGCCTTCAGGCGTGATGGTGTCTCGTCTATTTATCCATTTATTTTCTTTCATTCTTCTATGCTGTACATCATCCAATTAATTTTTTTCTAAACCACAAACTTTGTCATCCATGGTGTGTCTTTTCCCTGTAAACTATTGATTCATTTTCTTTTTTATTTCTTGTATTTGATGAGTGATTCTGTATTCTTCTATATAATGATGCACCTGTCTCTCCTACATATTATATTTTATTACAATCTATGCAAAATATACCACATACAACGTTGCTATCCTTGCATGACCGATTTTTGTAAGACTGAATATTTTCTTTATTTGCGATTTCACTTATATCTTTACCAATATATCTGCACACTTTACATACGCATTTTACAGGTTTCAATGTCCCTTAATGTATCTACGATCCCTTGATGTTTACTGTGGACTAATATGTCAGCCAAATTTGCATCCCTTCTAAAAGCTATGATTGGTGCTTTCGCAAATATTTTTTTATTTTTTTTTCTGATATATGAAGTATATGTAAATGATTATCTATCTATCTCTCTATCTCTCTGTCTATCTCTCTAATCTCTCTATCTCTCTCTCTCTCTCTATCTCTAATTTATCTATCTATCTCTCTCTCTCTCTCTATCTCTATCTAATCTCTATCTATCTATCTCTAATCTATCTAAATTGGGTAGAAATGCATTGCACACCATTGTACTACAGAACAGTTTTTTGAAAATGAAAGCAACATGTTGTTATTCATTATAAAATGATGACAGTAAAACCTTTAACCTCAGTACAAAGACCACGTCACACTTCTTCACAATCTTGATTACAATGTAAAATCACCAGCAGTATCGAGGCCCCTGTGCGCAGCATCGAGGCCCCTGTGCGCAGTATCGAGGCCCCTGTGTGCAGCATCGAGGCCCCTGTGTGCAGTATCGAGGCCCCTGTGTGCAGCATCGAGGCCCCTGTGTGCAGTATCGAGGCCCCTGTGTGCAGTATCGAGACCCCTGTGTGCAGGGGTCTGATTTAGGTCTTGTGCTTTAAGCTTCTGTAGGAGAGCTCTGCAGTCTTGTTCTTGTTGTGATTGACTCGGCGTGCTTATTACAGGAATGCCGGCAGGGCTGTCCAGCTCTCCGTACGTGGAGGTCATCGAGCAGCCCAAACAGAGAGGCATGCGCTTCCGATACAAGTGTGAGGGCAGATCCGCCGGGAGCATCCCTGGAGAGAAGAGCAGCGACACCACCAAAACACACCCTGCCATCAAGGTACCTGCCTCCGTAAGACCTCCCCCCTGCTTACGCTGCGCCCCTCCTGCTCTGCACAGGACCCCAGCACCTCTTCAGATCCTCAGCTAACGCGCTGTCCTTGCACTAGTGCACTGATAATATGTCTTTGTAGGTGTGTGATTACAGCGGTGTGCTGGGATTTTTAATAGTCTTTTACCCATGCCTCTCGGTGTTTGCCTGCGTTTCAGATTCATCACCATTCCGGGCCGGTTCGAGTGCGGATCTCTTTGGTGACTAAGACCCCCCCTTACAAACCCCACCCCCACGAGCTGGTGGGAAAGGACTGCAAAGAGGGCTACTACGAAGCTGACCTGCAGGACAGACGCATACACAGGTACCCCGAGACCAGCCGAGCGCCTCTTTCATAAGGGGGGTGCCCAAACTCCCACCAGTGACCTTTTGAGGAATTTGAAGTTCATTTAAATGGAATAAAACGTGTTAGTTACCCAACGCAAAACATGCATTACCTGGTTTCCTATTATTTACGCAATTATTGAACAGCAATCAATAACACGCTAGTATATCACTATGAGTGTTTAATATAGAACTTGTGGTGGTCAAACTGTTTTTAATGTAGAACTCGTCATGTGTCAAAGGTCACTGGGGGATTGTGTTCTGTTTTAAACTGCCGCTAACCTTGTTTTGTTGCCGTGGGCAGCCGTTGCCGGGGGCGCCAGGCAGCCCCCCCCCCCCCAAGCGATATTAAGTGGTGGTGCCTCTCGTTGCAGTTTTCAGAACCTGGGGATTCAGTGTGTGAAGAAGAAGGATGTATCAGAGGCCCTCAACAGCAGGATAAGGAGCCAAAACAACCCCTTCAACAGTATGTGTTCTTCAAAATCAGAACAGCCTTCCATCAGAATGATTCAAACGCACGCCTCGACTGTGACCAGAGAAGCTTTTCAGCGTTTGTAATTTTAGTCCTTGATAGTTTGCAAATCCCCTTTGTTTTAGAGGAAGAATCCCATGTGTTTTAGAGGTCTCAAATGTGCAGTTTCGAAAGAAACACATGCTATATCGCCCTTGGTTAAAGAAGTCTCAGCTGGCTCAAGCTGTGCTTTCGGTTAAAGTCGTACTTCCTTGGTTTGGGTGACGTTGTCCCCACTCCCTTCAAAGGCTTCTTGTCATTAACCAACCAGCTGCTTCCCCAAGTTGACAGGAAGTGTAACCGATAACCGGAGAATAAGGCATAGAAATGAGAACTTCCTTTGACCTAAAGTAGTACCCGGTGGCATGTTTTAAATCGAAACTAGAGCTTTGCTAGAACACAGGTTTCTTTCTGCATTTTGAGATTTTTACAGTGAGTTAATTTATTGCAGTGTTGTGACTCCTGTATCAGAAAGGAAGCAATCGCTGTGCCTCTCCAGGGTCCTGGTTAAGTAAATCTATTTGAAATGTGTTCTCTTGCAGTCCCGGAAGATGAGATGAGGAATGAGGATTACGACCTGAATGCTGTTCGGCTTTGTTTCCAGGTCTATATCACCCTGCCTAATGGAGAACTCCACAGACTGGACCCTGTAGTCTCCCAGCCTATCTATGACAACCGTGAGTACGCTGCCCAGCCAGCCCCCTGCATTAGCAAACACAGCAGCGTGCCAGTGTATGAGAACACAGCAGCTCCCAGATATGCTTCAAGTTCTCCTCTGCTTGTGGAGGGGAGGGGGAGGGGTCGTGCTGTATTGTTGGTGTTGGTAGCAGCATGCCCTCCTTTGTCTCGCCGTGTTTTAACGTTATTATTTATACGGTTCATCATTTGAAAACTGTTTAATTCTAAAAATTGAAGGCGCTTCTCAGATCTTAAATTATGTCATCGTAACCGCTGTGTTTGAAGGATGTCATCGCAATGGCTCTGTTTGAATGATGTCATCGTGACTGCTTTGAGTGATGTCATCGCAGTGGCTCTGTTTGAATGATGTCATCATGACTGCTGTGTTTGAGTGGTCATCGCAATGGCTCTGCTTGAATGATGTCATCGCAATGGCTCGGCTTGAATGATGTCATCGTGACGGCTCTGCTTGAGTGATGTCATCGCAGTGGCTCTGCTTGAATGATTTCATCGTGACGGCTCTGCTTGAATGATGTCATCGCGATTGCTGTGTTTGAGTGATGTCGTCGTGACGGCTGTGTTTGAATGATGTCATTGCAGTGGCTCGGTTTGAATGATGTCATCATGACGGCTGTGTGAGTGATGTCATCGTGACGGCTGTGTTTGAATGATGTCATCGCAGTGGCTCGGTTTGAATGATGTCATCGTGACGGCTGTGTGAGTGATGTCATCGTGACGGCTGTGTTTGAGTGATGTCATCGCAGTGGCTCTGCTTGAATGATGTCATCGTGACGGCTGTGTTTGAATGATGTTATCGCAGTGGCTCTGCTTGAATGATGTCATCGTGACGGCTGTGTTTGAATGATGTCATCGCAGTGGCTCTGCTTGAGTGATGTCATCATGACGGCTCTACTTGAATGATGTCATCGTGACGGCTGTGTTTGAATGATGTCATCGCAGTGGCTCTGCTTGAATGATGTCATCGTGACGGCTGTGTTTGATGTCATCGCAGTGGCTCTGCTTGAATGATGTCATCGTGACGGCTGTGTTTGAATGATGTCATCGCAGTGGCTCTGCTTGAATGATGTCATCGTGACGGCTCTACTTGAATGATGTCATCGTGACGGCTGTGTTTGAATGATGTCATCGCAGTGGCTCTGCTTGAATGATGTCATCGTGACGGCTGTTTGTCTCTAGGTGCCCCTAACACTGCAGAGCTGAAGATTTGCAGAGTGAATAAAAACTCAGGGAGCTGCAAAGGCGGAGACGAGATCTTCCTGCTGTGTGATAAAGTCCAGAAAGGTACGGTGAGCAAGCAGGGACAAAGTGTAAGAGCAAGCGCCATCTAGTGATCCGGGAAATGCACTGCACTCTGGTTCTGATGCTTATTATTATAATGTCATTGTCAAAGCAGAACAGATTAGAGACTGTTGAGGATCTTTCAGCCAATCAGAGCACACGGTTTTGCAAAGCGGTATGTAATTCAATATGTTAACGTAACATTATTCAGCAGGTCTCATTCAACTTTATGAAGCAACATGAGTTCAATAAGCAGTGACTGAAGTGTTATTACGAGTGGAGCTCACATATTTAGATCAAGTTTAGATCAATGGACTAGACCCACTATATACACAAAAAACAATGAATCAAAACCTATGATCGGGAATCGCAACATTAGTTCTGCAACGTTTAAATCATATTAAAAACATACTTTTTAGGGTAAGATTTTCAGATTTTAATACATAAAGGCTAGATTTGATCAACCTATATCCAAAGCCATATTTTTAGAGCATTTTACAGCACTGGGGGGGGGGAGAGAGAATCACCCTGTATTGCATCAACCCTCCATGCGTGGTTATCCGGGGACTCCACTAAAACAGCTGATGCGATCCAGGTGGATTCCCCCAGTGCTGTAAAATACTCTGAAAATCCAGCCGAACTGACATTTTTCTGGGTTTGCTTCTTTGCCAGAAGACATCGAAGTGCGGTTCTTCCGAGACTCCTGGGAGGGGAAGGGTCATTTCTCCCAGGCTGACGTGCATCGCCAGGTGGCCATCGTCTTCCGCACGCCCCCCTACAGCAGCACCGCTCTGAGCGAGCCGGTCAAGGTGAAGATGCAGCTCCGCCGGCCGTCCGACAAGGAGGTCAGCGAGGCGATGGACTTCCAGTACCTGCCGGACGACACAGGTTATTCACTAACTGCGACTGACCAAGCAAGTGCAGCCGTTTCTGAATTTGAATCTGTTTAAATCTTTATGCGTCGTTTTTTGTTTTCCCTCTGAGCAGATCAGTACATGGTGAAAGAGAAGAGAAAGAGGACTCAAAACGCCTTTAATAATTTCGTGCTGAACGCCAGCTTCCCCGGTAGGTATGGTTTATTACAGCAGTTTTGCATCGCCTACAATTTTAGGATTGAACTATAAAACTAATGTGAACGTAATTTAAAAATCTTATGTAACATCATGCAATCAAACAAACTAGAAATTGATTATTGCAAAAAAAGTTTATAGCTGTATATGTTTAATATGCTTTCAACAGTCACAGAGTGGTGGTATTCGGATGCGACGCTGTTTCGACTATTAAAATAGCGAGTGGCTGTGTGTGTAGTGAACACGTTGGTTTGCCTGTTTCTACAGCTCTGGCCAAAAGTTTAGCATCACCATATAGAATAAAACAATTTTTCTTCATAAAATCGAATGAAACCTGCTGAATAATGTTACGTTAACATATTGAATCGCACTCCGCTTTGTAGTTAACTGAAAGTGACATTTTCGAAATCTAACATGAAATACTTCTACTATTATGGCTTCCGGTAGACTTTTTGCAATATCATGTTGCAGTTTCTTTGATTACATGATATTAAATATTGGAAGTGACTCTGCAGCAGCAGCAGCAGTTGTTGATGAAGCATAGTTTACCCCCCACCCCCCTAGTCTCTGTAAGTCGCTTTGGATAGAAGCTGAATTAGTCTGCAGTTCTAACTTGTCGTTCTTCACTAGGAGCCTCTGTAATGTCTCAAAGGCCTTTAGCCACAAGCAGAAGGAACGCAGACCTGACCAGATCACAAGCCAGCATGAGCCAGCCTGGTAAGCGGACAATGGGGTCTTGAGTTTTGCTCTAGTGGAGGAATAGATGAAGCAAAATGGTGGTTCATAGATTACACATTGGGCAGTTTTTTCCTCCAGTCTGTCAATGAACTCTTATTTTTATTGAAAGAGATAAAATGCCAAAAACAGCCAGGTAAAATACAGTTCAAGTTGTCTTAAGCACTATATATATATATATATATATAATATTTATTATTATTTATTTCTTAGCAGACGCCCTTATACAATTGTTACAAGATAACACATTATTTTTACATACAATTACCCATTTATACAGTTGGGTTTTTACTGGAGCAGTCTAGGTAAAGTACCTTGCTCAAGGGTACAGCAGCAGTGACCCCCACCTGGGATTGAACCCACGACCCTCCGGTCAAGTCCAGAGCCACTACTCCGCACTCCTGCCATAACTATATATATATATATATATATATATATATATAAAATTACTGAAAAATGACATTTATTTCTTTGATATCCACAGCTGGCGATGAACACGATTCATAAACTGTGTCGGACACGTTTTTTAATGAACCTTTTTTTTCTCCCATGCAGTGACTCCCGTAGTTCCTGCGAGACCACCTGCACCAGCCTCCACCCTGCCCTCAATGGGCAAACCCATGAACCTCTTCAGCCAGCCTTCCTTCCCCGCTTCCATGGACTTCTCATCGCAGTTCAGACTCAACCAACAGCAGGAGAAGCAGCACAACCCCCTCCAGCATCAGCAGTTCAGCAGAAACCACTTCAACCCCTGCCCAGGCCAGCACACGACCGTAGCCCAAGTCTTCGCAACTTCCAATCAGCAGCCCCAAGCCAGCCTCCCAGTGCAAAACCTCCCGGGGTTACCCGGAACGGAGTACCCTACAGTCAACATCTCCGATCTGTTCGACACCCAGTGGGCCAGTCTCCAGAGCCAGGAGCCCCAGAACGCAGGGGGCACCCAAGGCAAGCACGACCCCGCCTTGGATTTCGAGTCCCCAGCCATCTCCAGCATCGGCGGGATGGAGTTCGACAGCATCACCGTTGACCAGACTTCCATCAACCTAGAAGGCATCGAGACCGAGGACTTCCAGAAGCTGCTTATAGACTCCCAGGGGCCCGGGGAGCTGAACCAAGCCCTAGGGGAGGCTGCCAGTGGTGGGGAACGACCCCAACAGCCCTCCCTCCCTGCGCAGGGCCACGGTCACACCATGATGAGCTACCCCAGAAGCATCCTGAGCTTGATAAACAGCGCCGATGACGACGAGGCGGGCCTGGGGGCCTTCTTCACGAACGCGACCGCCGGCAATGAGATTTACAACTCCATGGACGACGATGACCGCTTGATGTCCATTCTGGACCAGAACTGGCCCAATCTGGACGGACAGCCGTCTGTTTAAAAAACACTGCCATACTGGGGACCTGCTTTTTAAAATTTAAAGGCATCGGCTGTTGGTTCTTCATAGGGGCGCCTCCGAGAGGCAGTTCAGTAACACTGCTGAGCTCTGTTAGAATCTATCCTTCTAAATGTTTCCCATGGTAAAAGCACAGCAGAAGCATTGGAAAGCACAGAGGTATGGTAAAGCATGGCAAACTAACCCTTATAAATGTTTCCCCATGATAAAAGAATAGCAAAGTGTGATCAAGCACATGGGAAAGAATAGCAAGGTATGGTAAAGGATTCTGGTAGACATGACAAACGAGGGTAGACTACGGTAAAGAGAGCCAAAATACTGTGGTAAGCGTTTATAAGGGTAGTCAAGACCTGGAAACCCATGCAAAGCTCAGTCTTTCTATTCGTTTCATTGCAACAGTTTGTGATTTTAGAAGCCAGGAGTTGCTTCAGTAATCGCTGTCAGGATTGCAGGACGGTAAGCACCTTCAGGGCCAGCAGTCAGTTCCTGTTTTTCAGATCAATTCCCACTTCCCATTTCCTTTTAACCCATTGCCAACACATCAGAAATTGAGTCTTCAAACGAAAGCAGCTGAACAATCTCAATCGAGTGCGTCTTTAAAATATCGATTCCAATTCCATTCGGAAACCCCCCCGAGGACCTCTAGTTTTTAAAACCGTGCTGCCAACTAGATAGGTCAGTTAAAGTGGTATTTTAATATTGAGTTCTCAGAATCCTGCTTTGGCTTTGAGCTTGTCTGGAGAACTCGAAGTGCCTGTCCTCATCCCATTCACTGTCTCCTTCTACGATGTGAACAGTGTATGCCGTCCTGGCTGTGTCCCAGCGTCTTGGCATGTGAAGACAGACGTTTTGTCCAGACCTTGTACGTGCAGTCTGAATCGGGCACTGAGATAGCTACACCTGCCATGTCAGCATAGACAAGTTATTAAAGCAGGGATGGTGTGACTGGGTAGCATCACAGCCAAGACTTCTGAATGGCAGGAAGGAGACCCAGAGAGAGAGCTTGCAAGGTTTAACGCGCTTTTGCGCACTTTCATTATAAAATAACATACAAACAGGTTAACTACAAGAATATATATTTTTTTAATACCACGGTTGTAGACTGAGCTGCTGCTTTCACACAATAAACACAGTTTCAGAAAACTCCCTTACACACCAACAATAATGATCTATATACATTTAAACAGCACACATACCTGCACGCACTAACCCCAGCATTAATTCTCACCACTAAATCTAAACTAACACCTGTGATCGCCCTTTTTATACAGGCTGGAGCCTAATTTTAATCATTTAATCACTTATTCAATTTACGGCTCCAGCCACTCGTTTTTGCAATAACTCCTGTTGCACAGCAGTTTCACCCATTCCAGGTTTTAACAGCTTGATTTGCCGCAGTGTGTGTGTAGGTAACAAGCTCAGGTGTGTCTTACTATTGTTAAGCTCCCAGTAAAACCAGGAATGGATCCAGCTGCTATGCAATGGGAGACTTGCTTCCATCCCTGTAGCAACCCATCAATGTACAGTAGCACCTGCCAGGCAGTCTCTCTAATGAATGAAGTAATGATAAAATTATGTAATATTAGAGTTTGTAAAAAGAGTGTAACAGTGGGCTGTGGTTTTGGATATGACATGTATGCATTTATGTGTATCTTTGTTTTGTATACATTATAAGTATTAATATTATATTAACAAATGATCTGTGTCTTTTTTTTTTTCCTCTCTCTTCAATGTGACGTTGTGATACATTACACCGATTAGGATGTTCTGTGTTAAATCGCATTGCCACATCCTGTGACTCGCTGCACCACACAGCAATCTGAATGCGTTCCTTCTGTTCGCTTAAAGACATTTCACACAACCACAGAGACACAGCCAATGTTAACAGTTGTGCCTTCATATAGGACCCCCCTGTGTCTCCCCACATGCAGTGGCTTGTATAGAAGTCATTTTGTTGGGTGTAGGATGTCTCTTAGGATTATGAGATTGCATGTAGTTCTGGCAGCTCAAGACCAAATACAGATAAGGATGTCTCTGAAGCAATCTAGGTAAAGTACCTTCCTCAAGGGCAGCAGTGTGGACTAGTGGTTAGGGCTCTGGACTCTTGACCGGAGGGTCGTGGGTTCAATCCCAGGTGGGGGACACTGCTGCTGTACCCTTGAGCAAGGTGCTTTACCTAGATTGCTCCAGTAAAAACCCAACCATATAAATGGGTAATTGTATGTAAAAATAATGTGTAAAAAATAATGTGGTATCTTGTAACAATTGTAAGTCGCCCTGGATAAGGGCGTCTGCTAAGAAATAAATAATAATACAGCAACAGTGTCCCCCACCTGGATTGAACCCACGACCCTCCGGTCAAGAGTCCAGAGCCCTAACCGCTACTCTGACATCTGTACACATCTGGATCAGATCAGATTTCCTTCACCCTGTAATGCCCGAGCATTATCGAAATAACAAAAGCTGTTATTTAAAAGCTTATTTATAGAACTACATTCCTTTTCTTGTACGAAACACTTTTTGTACACATAATGTACTGCATATGAAAAATTCTGGCTTGTGAGGCTGATTTTAAAATATATATATATATATATATATATATATTTATTTTAATAGAGAGGGGTGGCTAAGCCTTGTGTCAGGTGTGATACAGAAATGGGCATTGCAGGGTTAGCGGTGATTGGTTGATTTATTTGATAACATGTAGAGGGATACATTTCAGTACTGGCACTGAATAGAAAGCTGAAGTGTTATCGGATAACATCCTAAAATCAATCAAAGCGTACTGGCACAGAATCAGAGGAACAAGATCACACGCATCATTTCCTCCAGTTTTCTCATGTTATTGCTTTGTGAACTGTTCTGAACACTGTCCCACAGCTGGCTTGAGCCAGCATTTATAGTTTTAACAGTTTAGCTTCAATCAACGCGATTAACCCTTTAAGGGACAGGTGTGTCCCACAAATCAAAAATGATGCAAACTTTATTTTTGCAACGAGGATCACAAAACAGCAGGGTTTCAATTTCACTGACGCCTTTTCTTGATTTTCAAATCAACGCGTTTAATGACTGGATTTATTGAATATTTTTTTTAAAGGCAGCATCAGCACACTCCTGTCGGCAATGCAATACAAGAGCTGGCACCAAGATCGACAGAAAGTGACCCTTACTCCTCCCAGTACCTAACAGTATGTGGGCTAAGTGACCTCAGTGCTGGTCACTTTATTGGTGATTAGAGAACGTCTGGGCACGCGCTCCAGGTCGAACCGGCTCTCGTAAATGGTGGGGCACAGCTTCCAGCGGTTCTTGCGGTAGATGCCCAGGTAGGTGTAGACGTCAGGCTTGTAGGACAGCTGGCACTTGATGCCCGTAGCCCGGATGGCAGCATCCAGCCTCACCACCTCCTCCTGGTCGGTGAAGGTCTGGTTGTAGACGCAGATGACGTGCCTGCTGTCCGAGGAGTCGGGCCCGCGGGGGCTCACCTTGGCCACGGCGATGTGGCCGTCGAGGATGGCGCGGGCGATGCCCTCCCAGGCGTGGTCCACCTTGAACCCGGAGTCCAGGTACATCAGCCACTTCCCGCTCAGCACGCCGTTGTTCAGGGCCAGCTCCTTGACCGTGTCGAAGGTCACCGGTCTCCCGCTGGCCTGCAGCCTCTCCCAGTCCTGCTGCAGGGCTGCCAGGTCGCCCTCGCTGTGGATGTAATGTGGCCCATACACCGCGATCCACCCAACAGGGCCCACGTTCCTCTCCGGATCCCCGAACCGGCGCACCTGGGACGGCAAGTTCGTCTCCAGCCAGTTCTCGAACTCGGCCCTGGGGGTCTTTCTGGCGTTAAAGACCACCCAGGGGTCCATGTCAGCCGCCATGGCCTCCGCAGCGTAGCTCTCTGCTAATAAGGGAGCGGGCGGACGCTGCTCTCCCTCTCCCTCTCTCTCTCCCCTGTGCAACTCCATGGGCTTTGATTCTTAACAAGCCAGCTGAGGCCACGCTGCTACCCCGCTTGGCTACAGAAAGGCTGTGAGTGAAGAAACAGACAGACAAACGTTAACAAGAGCCCTGACGTTTCTTCACTTCCCTGACGGTAAATCAGTGAATGAAGCTGCTTGTAAAGGGAAGGGAGGCTATCACCGGAACGGCACGGTGCTTTGGAGAGGGCTCGACAACCGCCATACCTAGTTTTTGCAATAGTTTAAAAGTTGAATTGTTCATTTGAAAATACCATGACAAAAATAAATACAGACTGAAATCAAATACGGAACTTCCTTATTCGCGATGCATTGTTAAATTGCAAAGACTGTTGTATTGCAGGAAGCAAGATTCTCCCAATTGAGCTTAATACAGAAACTGTATTTAACTCTGTATTTAATATTAAATAATGGCGTTTTCTATATGTGCGGCCTGTGCTCGTACGTCATCGGTAAAACAGCAGTCGTTTGGGTTGTACGTTGTTTGTTACTTAGGAAATCAAATAAATAAATAAATAAATAAATAAATGGCATTAGCAACTTTACACGTCAAATGTGCACTAACTAAAACAGTCCCTGTTTTTTCGTTTTATGTCGAATATAAAAGGATATTCAGCGCATACTCACGTTTGTTTTAATGTTTATTTAACACAATTATATTTTTAAGTGAATGTTCGTCTCCGTAACTATTTTGAAAAAACTTTATTCACACTGAACGCCGCAGACATTCAACACAAAATGAGTTTTTGGAAGCTGTTCCACAAACTACCAGCAGGCGGCAACAGAGGGGTATTTAACCCTTTAATTACTGGTACGAAATTAGATTTATTATTTTTACTATTTCCATTAGGCATAACACAAATATTTAAAAAGTATGACTATACATTTACTATACTGTATATGTCATTATACATTAACGTCTGTGTTACGTTGTTAAATTAACCCCTTTGATATTATTTGATATATCAAAATGTGTATGCCAACAATGTAACGGTAGAGCAGAAATTAAAATTCAGCTTTCATTAAATGCACAGGCAAGCATTATAAAGCTCACGGAGATTAGGTAAAGCATATTAAAGAAAAAAAAATGGCAAACTACGCTAAACAATGTCATATGCACTGTATAATTATGACAAAACTAAACAAGTACTGTGCAGTGTGTATATATATATATATATATATATATATATATATATATATATAAAGAAAGCGGCTAGGGTAAGCACATATTTTAAATACAAGTGAAATACCGTGCGGTCAGGTGATCCCCGGCACCCAACCCGTCTTTATTCTCGTTTTTCTCCGCCGACTGCAGCAGCTTTTTATCGGAGCGGGCGGGCTGTAAGACCCAGCGGAAACCCCGTTACTCCCCGCAGGGAGGCGCTGCTGCCGGTTCGCTCTGAGAAGGGAGAGAGAGAGAAAAAAAACAAAAAAAAACGAGACATTATTTAGAAGAAAAAAAAGTCAAGATGCCGAGCAAAAAAAAGAAATATAACGCCAGATTCCCTCCGGTGAGTAATCTTAAAAAGCCTCGCGTTTACGCGTTAGATGGGCGGGTGTTTTGTTTAAAATGTATTTTGAGTTGAATGGGGGTTACGGCCTTGCAGATCAAGCGGATGCCGCGGGCTCAATTTGAGCGGCTCCCGGGTTCCGACACTGCTGCTGCGGACTCCTCTCTCTCTCTTTCGTGAAACTTTTTATTTTACCTTTTAGTTTAGAGAAAGATTAGGTGTAGTTGTATTTGAAACCAAAACATTTTGTGTTTAAGAGTGTAAACCGGTTTGGCAAGGCGCGTACTGTTCTTAACACGTACAGTCCTCAGTAATTCTCCAGTACTATCAAGCAATTACCGCCTGCCACTAAAAATGTATTTCACACAAAGCAAAAAGCGATGTTGAGAAATTGAAACCAGCAGCTGCTTGACAAGAAACCGCAAGCAATTAACGTGCTTTCACTTGCGGTTAATTCATGCAGAGTGGGGATCTTTATATATGTATATATATGTGTGTGTGTGTATATATGTGTATATATATATATATATATATATATGTATGTGTGTGTGTGTGTGTGTATATATATATATATATATATATATATATATATATATATATATATATATATATAATATATATATACACACACACACACATACTGTTCATTGTTCGCCATGCATCATTTTCCGGTGTTTACTCGGCCATGGAATAAGACTCCCGTTGCTCAGCGCTGTGATCCATTCCAGAGCTTGTTATCGAAATACACTGAGCCTTGTACTGCTGGAATAGGTGAAACTGCTATTAAAAATGTACCCCCCAACTGCTGTTCTGTGGTTAGGGCTCTGGTCTCTTGACTGGAGGGTCATGGGTTCAATCCCAGGTGGGGGGGACACTGCTGCTGTACCCTTGAGCAAGGTACTTTACCTAGATTGCTCCAGTAAAAACCCAACTGTATAAATGGGTAATTGTATGTAAAAATAATGTGATATCTTGTAACAATTGTAACGTCTGCTAAGAAATTAATAATAATAATAAATATGTATGCCCAAGAAAAATGGATAAAGCTGGCTGATGCCACAGTTTCAGTCTTTAGGCACAAATTTAAGCCACTAGCAAACAATAATTCTTAATTAACACGATTCCCTGCCTGCTAGGATAGTGAAATAATCAACGATCAGTTATTGGCTAAAAGTGACAACAAAGTCATGCTTTCATGCGACTTCTCTAGTTGGCAGTTCTTCCTCTGTCGTGCTCTTTTTTTCTCAGTCTGCTTTTCACTTTCAAGCGATGCTTCCTATTCCTGCTATACGATCTGTAGCAGTGTTATGTTTATATTGTGTCTATGCGTTACATCATTGAAGCAATGGCACCCGTTACTTTGACAGGGCTGGCAATGAGTCTCCTATTGCACAGCAGCTTCACTCGTTCCAGGTTTTTGAACACAAAGCTTGATTGGCCACAGTGTGTATCGGTAACAAGCTCAGATATATATGTCTTACTAGACTCGTAGTAAAACGAGGAGTGGATCAAACTGCTGTGCAACGGGAGTCTTATTGCGAGCCCTGCTTTCAGACTTGGTTTGCTGTCAGTCTCTGGAGACTATTCATTCCTAAGTGATTTATTAGTGGCACTGGCAGCTGGCACTGTGAGATTCATATCCTTCAATGACTGCTGATCTATAGCTGATGAGAGCTCATTGATTCTCGCCTGCGTGGTGCTCTTTTTTTTGGCACGGAGAGCTGGGTACAGCGAACACTTTGAAACATCCGCTAAACCAAAGCTGTGTAGCCTTTCTTGTCTAAAGGAGCTATCTCGATAACCAGAGAGTCATTTTGAAGAGAGTGTGGAGTAGTGGTTAGGGCTCTGGACTCTTGACCGGAGGGTCGTGGGTTCAATCTCAGGTGGGGGGGTCACTGCTGCTGTACCCTTGAGCAAGGTACTTTACCTAGACTGCTCCAGTAAAAACCCAACTGTATAAATGGGTAATTGTATGTAAAAATAATGTGATATAATTATTTATTCCTTAGCAGATTCCCTTATCCAGGGTGACTTACAATTGTTACAAGATACCACATTATTTCACATTATACAGATATCACATTATTATTATTTTTTTATATCTTGTAACAATTGTAAGTCGCCCTGGATAAGGGTGTCTGCTAAGAAATAAAAACTTAATAATAATATTTCAGAAGACAATTTATGAATGAGAGGAGGCCATTCAGCCTGTCAGCGCTCATCCGGTTCCTAAAAAAACGGATTGATCTCAAAACTTTAAGTTGGGTCTTAAAGGATCCCAGTGATTCAGCCTCAACAGCATGACCAGGTAACCCATTCCATCCCCTCACCACTCTCTGAGTGAAGAAGCATCTCCTTCCCTCTGTCGTGGTGACTTTATGATGGTGTGTTTTGAAGGGGTTGGATGAGCTCTGATGCGTGGCTTCTTCTTCCCTTCTTTCTCAGGCTCGTATAAAGAAGATCATGCAGACGGATGAAGAGATTGGGAAAGTTGCAGCGGCAGTGCCTGTCATTATCTGTATCCTTCAAACCCAGGGTGCTCATGGGCTTGTCTAACCCAGGGCTGTCAAACTCCATTCCTGGAGGGGGGAAGGGGGGAGTTGGGAGTTATTGGTCTAATTATTTGATTAATTGGACACTCTTCTCTCCAGGCCTCACAATGTTTACCTTGAATCAAGTGCATTTTTAAATTAGTATTATTATTTTTTTCAAATCATCAACTGTAAAAGACCTTGATAAAATTGAACAATTAATTTAATCAATAAAGTTAATTGAGAGCTTAAGAGTGAAACCCAGAAGCCCCCCGAGGACTGGAGTGTGACACCCCTGCTCTAATGCTTCCAGCTGTTGTCAAACATGCTTATCAGTATAGATGCTGCCCTGAATTGATTTGTATATTCAATGCTTATTCAACGCCTAATACATATGCTGTATACATAAATGCTGCAGTAATTACCATATATTAATATATAGCAGTTCTAGCTATAGCAAACCTTGCATTATAGAGGTATAGTTGACTCTGATTTACATACAGCTGTTGGATATGTCTTTGTAATATATAGCACTAGACCCTGATATTGATGCGATCCAGCCCTCTGAAATGTCTTTATAATATATAGCACTAGACCCTGATATTGATGCGATCCAGCCCTCTGAAATGTCTTTATAATATACAGCGCTAGACCCTGATATTGATGCGATCCAGCCCTCTGAAATGTCTTTATAATATATAGCACTAGACACTCATATTGATGCGATCAAGCCCTCTGAAATGTCTTTAAAATATATAGCACTAGACCCTGATATTGATGCGATCCAGCCCTCTGAAATGTCTTTATAATATATAGCACTAGACCCTGATATTGATGCGATCCAGCCCTCTGAAATGTCTTTATAATATACAGCACTAGACCCGGATATTGATGGGATAGAGTATCACTGACCCAGTCACCACTGTTATAGCACCATGAAGCTCGACTAGGTTGTGAGCAGTGCAATGCCGAACCCGAGTCCCGAACCTCCTTGACTTCCTCTGCAGCTCGGGCCCTCGAACTGTTCCTCGAATCCCTCCTGACCAAGGCCTGCCACGTGACGCAATCCCGAAACGCCAAAACGATGACCTCGTCACATCTGTAAGTACCGGGCGAGACTCGAGAGCCCGTGTGCTTGTGACAGACTGGCATTGTGCAGCTCTGTCTCCTGCATCGATTGACCGAGATGCCATGTTGCCACTGTAGTTCCCTCCTGCGGTGCTGGCGCTGTGATTGAAGTGATGATGCCCGAGGCACCTGGCATGCATCGTTACTGTGTTCTGTTGATCCTATCCTCCCTTATCATATACAATATGCAGTCTTTGGGTCAGGATTACACAACAAGGGCCATTCTAGCCCAAGTATCTGTTTACAAACATACCAGTCAGAGTCGCTTCATTGAACCAATTACGCCTTCTATTCAGGTATTTAATATATATATGTATAATATTTGCTCCTTTGAGAGATATGTACAACATATCGAAATGTTGGGCAGCTGGCTCTTTAAGCTAATATATGCAGGGCAGCAGTGTGGAGTAGTGGTTAGGGCTCTGGACTCTTGACCGGAGGGTCGTGGGTTCAATCCCAGGTGGGGGGACACTGCTGCTGTACCCTTGAGCAAGGTATTTTACCTAGATTGCTCCAGTAAAAACCCAACTGTATAAATGGGTAATTGTATGTAAAAATAATGTGATATCTTGTAACACTTGTAAGTCGCCCTGGATAAGGGCGTCTGCTAAGAAATAAATAATAATAATAATAATAATAATAATAATATATGTATATGTTCTGGTTGATTGTTTTTCCCCTGCTAGGATATAGGGCCTGTTTGTATTATTTATTTATTTATTTATTTATTTATTTATTTATTTGGCAGACGCCTTTATCCAAGGCGACTTACAGGTGTTATAGGGCAGTGCAGGGTTACAATGCAAGCTTACAGCAAGTGCAGTTTACAGTAAGTGCAATAGTACGACTAAAATACAACATGAACTAGGATTACAGCAAGTTATATCTACAATGACATATTAGTAGTGCAAGGATAGTGCATTAGGTGAAGGGGTCAAAACATGGTGCTGAGGTCAGGCAAGTCCAGTCGATTCTGCTGTGTTTGGGTACTGCATTTATTTTTGTATGTCATATATAGAACTTCTATGCAATTGGGACATTTCTTCTACCATGGCGTGAAGGGCGCTGTATACACGTATGTTTGTATTGTTGAAGAGCTGGTTTTGTTGCCTTGCAGAAAGCAGTGCATTGAGCTGGAGCAGCAGTTTGACTTCTTGAAGGACCTGGTAGCGGCTGTGCCTGACATGCAGGGAGACGGAGAGGACCCCCCCACTGACAGGGGGGAGAGGGGGGCGCGCAGGTGGGTCTCCCACTGCCCCGGGACGGATATGAAACCGAGCATCACCATTTGTTAAATCTCAACATACAAAACAATGTTTTGTTTTTTTTTTACATTCTGATTATTAATAAGGTAACATTTCTGAGAGTCAAGTAGACAAATCTGAACAGTGCTCATTTTTTAAGTAGGCTCAAAGCTTGACTGAGCTCTTTTACCAGTGTGTTTTGATGTGACGGAAAGTACATTTGGGTGTCCTGTCTCCCCTTTTCTTTTTAGAGGGAGAAAGCCGGGATCCGGTCGGAAAAATGGAGGCGCGGGAATGAAAGGGAAAGATAAGAAGCAGTCAGGGACAGAGTCCGAACAGGAGGTGGGTCTGAGCCACACTACTGCAGTGTCAGGGCTTGAAACACACCAGCCCTGCTGCTGCACCCAGTCCTGGGGTTCAGAGCTCCCCTCAATGAAGTCTAGTATTATTATTGTTAATATTGAAATGATCAGGAGCCAGGAGTTTGAACAGGGTTAGAAACTCACACTAACCCTGCTGCTGCTGCTGCTGCACCCAGTCCTGGGGTTCAGAGCTCCTCTCAATGAAGTCTGTTATTGAAATGACCAGGAGTTTGAACAATCAGACCCCTGGTAATTCTTCTCTGAATTAACTGATCTCTCTTCTCATCACAGCATGAATAAGCCACATGTGTAGGTTTACTACTAGGAGTTGTTTGTGCAGCTGTATGCGGAACAATTAAATTAACATCGAACTCAACCAGTAAAATATAAGGTCATGTTAAAGAAAACTGTTGTTTTGTGGCATTCTACGTTTTGTCCACTCTGTTGGTTCGTTTCGGTTTCCTGTAGAGAGAGTGAGTGGTGAAGGCTCTAGTACACTGAACGGTGAGTAATAAGCCACTGTAATGTTGCTCATCTGTTAATAAACTCGCAGCTGAAAGGGTCCTGCCTCTTTCCAAGCTCACACTGTCTTTCCACCCCGATCGCAGGACGACTCTGAAGACAGCGAGACAGAAGGAGAGGAGGATGAAGAGGAGGAGGAGATGGTTTCTCAGCCCAGCAGTACAAACCCCCATCCGGCAGCCAGGTTTCAGAGGTGAGATCCCTGCTTAACCCTTTGTGGTCCTGTGTCGGACCTGGTCCGACATTGCAATTTTCCCTTTCCGGTCGAATGTTGGACTCTGTCCGACATCATCAAAAAGACGTAAAAAACAGGTCTCTAGTCGTTTTTTTCTCCGGAAAAAGCAGAGAAAACCATTCAATGGCCGAGTGAGACCGATAGGAGCCGAGAGAAGCTGAAAAAAAAGGGGGCGTATCTCATGAATACACATAGCCCTGGCATCACATAGGTAACACGGACATAAACAAACAAGATAGCTGCTTCTGCATCCAGCGCTCAAAGAATATCACAGACATTTGCAGAGCTTTTTGAGATGTTATAGTAATAAAATAATGACTCGGATCGCATTATTGAGGAGTTTGGTGATAAAACGAGTGATCAGGAGATGATTTATCGGTATGCACGACTATGAAGAGGTATGTGAAAAATACAAGGGGTGGGGCTGGAGATGCAGTACTGAGTGTCCTGTTGATAGTGCCTTTTAAACCTGTTTTACTGTGAAAAAAATATATTTTAAACAGCGCGTCTAAAATAAACTGCGCGTGTGAAAATAAATTGGACCTGACGCGCTGAATAAATGGACCGCAGAGGGTTAAAACATTCTGCTCAAATGGTGTAACTTCTGTGTGCATGAAGGGCTAGAAAAAAGAAAGTGTGAAATGTACATAAACTGATTTGTAGTTTAGTCCAGGGGTGTTGACGCAAGTCTGGATGTAAGCTTAACTGCTAAAACAATTTAGAACAGGGTTGGAACAAAGACCAGGAGTGGAAGAATCAGCTTAGGCCACCCCGGTCCTGGACGCAGTGATGGTTTGGACTCCTGTTTGGCTCAAACCTCCTCCTTCCTTGTTTCAGCTCTGTGGCGCCGCCCTACCTGCAGATGGGCTCCATGCAGGCGGTGCTGGGGGTGCCGGTGACCACGCCCCCAGCCCCGCCCCCGGCCCCGCCCCCCAGGCACCACGAGGGCAGCGATGATGAGGACTACGACTCCTAGCCTCCCTCTTTTAATTTTTACTTTTAGTTTTAAGTTTTACTGCATTGTGTGTGCGTGTGCGTGTGCGTGTACAGGGGGGGGGAGAGGAATATACAAAATGCAGCTCTTTGTAAGACACAACCACAACAGCAAGAACAGGTTGCATATTCCGAGTTCAACTTTTTATGAACTTTGTATTTTTTTTTCTTATTTTTTTTTCCTTTTTTAAATCCTCTGTCTTTTAAAGCACAAGGAACAACATGGTTATTTATGTAATATTTTATATATGTCTGTTTTATCTTACTTGATCCAACACACTCAACCAAATCTGTCTGGTGTCTTCATCAGTGCTATCCCACCTGACTTACTTACTTATTTGTTCCCACTCAGTACACACTGTGCTCTCCTTGCTCTTTTTAATGCAGCAGAAAAAAACCTTTTTGTCATCCCAAAAACCAGACAAGTTGGTTTGTATCACCTTAATTGAGTCGTATTTTTAAAGAAGACTAACTAAAATGTCTTTACAGCAGAAGATCTTTTTTTTTTTTTTTGGTATGATGAGGGTGGGCAGTAGCTTAATAGTTGCAGCACCAGACTGCAATGTCTGTGCAAGGGTGTGGGCTCGAACCCGCATCTTGGGTGGCTCGGTGGTCACGCCGTTCCACCCTGGTTTAAGTGTCATAGGATGCCTGTTTTAAACTCGGTTGAATTCAGTCAGTCCTGGAATCAATGGAAGCGGTAGCTATGGCCGTTATTGCTGTAGATGCATGTTATTAATGATTAGCAGCAGTGTTGGGTGACACAGGCAGCATTGCTGCTCACTAGCACACAGAAACTACAGAATGGAAACCTGCAGGAGTTTTTTGTTTTAGTGTATTTTTCTAATGTATTGTTCCGTTGCCATTTCAGGCGCCCAGAACTTCTCCCTTCTCAATCTCTGACGTTCGTTTTGAAACAAATGAGAAGCAAACACATTTTATAGTCTTGCGTTTTGTTTTTGTTCTTTATTTACCTCTGCGGTTCAGCGGGAGGGCGGTGACGTTCATAAGAGAGATGCGTTTTCTCAAACTGATGAGATTTAGACATTAAGAGTTTTTAATGAATTTAAGTTATACATTTTAGAGATCTCTCTCTTCAGCTGTACTGAGATAATGTCCACGTTGTTCAAACTGTTTCCTTCTCCTGTACGTTTTGACAAAAGAAAATACAACCGATTGTCTAAATGTATTTGTAACGAGAAACCGGGTAAACTCAATGACTCCCAGACAAACAATTCCAAATAAAATATCTAATGCTTTTATGTAGGATCACTGTGGAGGGGGAGGGAAGTGTACCTACCGGTACATTTTGGTTTCTGCCTCTGGTGTAAAGATATTTAACAACCTGTTATCTACAAAACACATTAAATACAAAAATATTATTGACAGAAACTCATTTTTTTTAAATATCTTTTGAAGCTGCAGTGCTGCTTCGTTCCTGTGAGTGGCGCTGCAGTAAAGCAACACAAACAAACATTCTTAAGCAGCAGCAGCCCCATCTGCTGGAGCTAAGCGGTATTGCACTGGGCTTTTTATGTTTGGAATGCGTTATATTTTACTTTACAGTCTTTTGCAGGTCAAAAGCTATTACAAAGTTTAGCAACGGAAACTAATACAACAAGATTTTTAGAGGCCATTGATTCAGTCTGCTCTAGCCCTGGTACTTCGTACAGATGATGTTTTAACTGAGGAGGTGTCTTATTTTCCTTCAGGTCAGGGGTTTTGTGTCATATGTTGCTGTTTTTCTTTAATTCCCCATTTAAAAAAAGTCTGTTTTCAAAAGATGCTAGATTATATTTTTTATGTGTTCTATTTGAACATGTCTTTTGTAGTCTGAGGTACCTCTTGTTAGGGACCCCTCTATCATTCTGCAAACTCAAACAATCTTACATTTCCAAAAACGTATTCCAATGGTTTTTTTTTAAATTGTATTTATTTTTTTTTAAGTTATGCATTTTAGTATTGGCACAGCAAAGTCCTTTTGCTAAACTGGTTTGGCCATTTTTTTTTTGGATCTGTTAAGAAGAGTAATAAAAAAAATTCAGATTTGTTGTTTCAACATAGTACTGTATTCATTTTTTTATTTAATTTTTTACCTGGCCTGTATCTGTTTATAGACTTGGCAGTAGGTGGTTGTCATTGTGTGTGCACAACGTAATTTAGCACTGATCAAGAACGGTAAATCTGGTGCTAGCGATAAAACTTACATATACTGTGAAAAACCAATGTTATGCTCTGAATTAAATCGAAAACATAATACTACTATTGTAGCACTGTAATGCTTCAAAAGCTGTAATGGCGCTATAATTTTGATTTAATCAAGCCTTATTGGTACAGTTTCTTCCTCCCAGTCCTTCAGTGGAATTAAAACAGAGTTACGAAATATCATCTTTTTAAAAGTGGACGTACCGGGCCAGATTGAGGTTTTAAGTGTGTTTGAAGCTGAGGGAACACGAAACCCCTTTGTGGCTTAGAACTCCAGAGACTAGGCTCCAGGCGACTTTTGGGGGTGTGACACAGCGACCTCAAATAGGTCTCCTGGAACCAGGTTTCAAGCCGCTGTTCCTGAAAAAAGCGGCCTTGTGTTCCCTCAGCTTCAGTTATTACACTGTAATTACCAATAGTGCTTGCGTGGTAATTCCATTGTAACTACACAATCATTTGTGTTATTACACTTTGACCTTGTTAAAGTTTATTACAAATAAGGACCCCCCCCCCCCCCTGGGCAGGGATCGTTTCAAAAGGGTTTATATTTGTACTTCTGTTTTTAAATGACAGACTTGTACATTGTTAGTTTGCTTTCTCTTGTTCAGGTTCCGAGAGCAGTCTCTCTTCCCCCCCTTCGTTGTTTTATTTTATTATATTTTTTAATGTATACAGTGATCGTGGTTGTTATCTGACTGGTTTATGCTTGACCATGTTGTGTGTCCTCTCTTGCCAGAGAGAGAGAGAGAGCTGTACAGGACTTTTAACATTTTTCGTTTTGTTTTGTATGAGTGAAATAAAGTTCAGATTTCAATATAAAAACTGGGGTTTTTTTTGTCTCCCTGTTTTCAATATTTATCTGGAACCAAGCTCTTAATTCTTCATGTGCAATTTCTCTGTCGATCTATTTAGGTATTATAGATTATATTTATCTATTGATCAGCCTAAATCTATCTGTCTTATCTATTGATCTTTATTAATCTGTACTTTATCATGAAGCTCTGATAATTATTTATATATATATATATATATATATATATATATATATATATATATATATATATATATATATATATATATATACATTCTGTCAATCCATGTAATCTTAATTTATTATCTACTGTCAATCTGTATATGGAAGCCATCAACAACAAACAAAAAACAAAGGTTTCTGTAAAATCTGTTACGTACTTGGGTAAATTAACTAATTTATTATTTATTTTTCTTAAACTCAAGCCTTAGGATTTTTTTTATTAATCTTTCTAAACTTCACTGCATCCCCTCTTGCATTATTATTATTATTATTATTATTATTATTATTATTATTATTATTATTAATAATAAAATAGTTATATATGTGTTTAGCAGAGACCATGTATTAATGTTTTATCCTATCTATCTATCTATCTATATCTATCTATCTATCGAGAGACATGATTAGAGACAGATTTCTGGTTTTATTTCTAATGATTTTATCTCCCTTGTCTTTCGCTTTATGTAAAAAAACAAAAAAGCACTTTCCTGATTTTTTATTTTAAATAAAAATGTAACATTAGGTATAGTAATGATGACATCTCGTCAGTAAAACTCATGCCTCTACTAGGTGTGATTTAGCATTAAGTTGAACTCATTTAGAAAAAAGCATACCCTAAGCACACGCAGGTTTTGCATTTCAGTGAGAATCGCACGTAGTGTACAACGTCGTTCTGCATTTCAGTGAGAATCACACGTAGTGCACAACGTTGTTTTGCATTTCAGAGAGAATCACACGTAGTGTACAACGTCGTTTTGCATTTCAGAGAGAATCACACGTAGTGTACAACGTCGTTTTGCATTTCAGAGAGAATCACACGTAGTGTACAACGTCGTTCTGCATTTCAGTGAGAATCACACGTAGTGCACAACGTCGTTTTGCATTTCAGTGAGAATCACACGTAGTGTACAGCGTCGTTTTGCATTTCAGTGAGAATCACACGTAGTGTACAACGTTGTTTTGCATTTCAGAGAGAATCACACGTAGTGTACAACGTTGTTTTGCATTTCAGTGAGAATCACACGTAGTGTACAGCGTCGTTTTGCATTTCAGTGAGAATCACACGTAGTGTACAACGTCGTTTTGCATTTCAGAGAGAATCACACGTAGTGTACAACGTTGTTTTGCATTTCAGTGAGAATCACACGTAGTGTACAACGTCGTTTTGCATTTCAGAGAGAATCACACGTAGTGTACAACGTCGTTCTGCATTTCAGTGAGAATCACACGTAGTGCACAACGTTGTTTTGCATTTCAGTGAGAATCACACGTAGTGTACAACGTTGTTTTGCATTTCAGTGAGAATCACACGTAGTGTACAACGTCGTTCTGCATTTCAGTGAGAATATATATATATATATGTGTGTGTGTGTAAATGATCATATCACACCCCATGCATTATTCTATCTATGCTACATACCTATGTGTGTGAATGTTCATAGATATATATATATATATTATAAACTGAAATTAAGCAGTGATCAAATCTCTGTGCGTCTGCAACATTGTGACCAGACCACTCCTTGCTTTTGTACTTTTAATTTCTTACCTCTAAAAACAGGCAGTTGATAAAAATCCAGCTGTGTTTTCTCAGAGTCCCTGATTGAATAAACTCTTTCGTTTATCAATCAATCTTTATTTTTATATAGCGCCTTTCATCGCGGACCACCATCACAAAGCACTTTAGAAAATGCTTTTATCAGATTGATACACACACACACAATGCACTGACAACACAGAAACACACAGGTGAGAACTTCACAAACTTTATTCTGTTTGTCTATATATCTCTCTCTATATATATATCTCTCATAGTAAAACGCACACACACTTCCACAGGCTTCAGTTCAATGATAATGAAGCACTTTATCATTCCTAGCGTTGTCCTGGTTACTCAGTATGCCTCAACACTTTGCTGCCATGGTAACACCTCCTCCTCCTCCTCCAGGCCCAGGTCTTCTAGAATCTTCCTGAAATTCCGCTCCAAAGCGAGGCCGCGGTTCATCTATAGAGAAGCAAAACAAACAAGAATCGGAAGGGCAGAACACTGAAGAAAAGACCTTAAAAAGGTGGACCAACATAGGATTCAATACACAGGGAAGAATGGGCATGTGCACACTATATCAATTCAACATAGGATTCAATACACAGGGAAGAATGGGCATGTGCACACTATATCAATTCAACATAGGATTCAATACACAGGGAAGAATGGGCATGTGCACACTATATCAATTCAACATAGGATTCAATACACAGGGAAGAATGGGCATGTGCACACTATATCAATTCAACATAGGATTCAATACACAGGGAAGAATGGGCATGTGCACACTATATCAATTCAACATAGGATTCAATACACAGGGAAGAATGGGCATATGCACACTATATCAATTCAACATAGGATTCAATACACAGGGAAGAATGGGCATGTGCACACTATATCAATTCAACATAGGATTCAATACACAGGGAAGAATGGGCATGTGCACACTATATCAATTCAACATAGGATTCAATACACAGGGAAGAATGGGCATGTGCACACTATATCAATTCAACATAGGATTCAATACACAGGGAAGAATGGGCATGTGCACACTATATCAATTCAACATAGGATTCAATACACAGGGAAGAATGGGCATGTGCACACTATATCAATTCAACATAGGATTCAATACACAGGGAAGAATGGGCATGTGCACACTATATCAACTCAACATAGGATTCAATACACAGGGAAGAATGGGCATGTGCACACTATATCAACTCAACATAGGATTCAATACACAGGGAAGAATGGGCATGTGCACACTATATCAACTCAACATAGGATTCAATACACAGGGAAGAATGGGCATGTGCACACTATATCAATTCAACATAGGATTGATTGATCATTTAGCAGACACTTTTATCCAAAGTGACTTACAGAGACTAGGGGGTGAACTATGCTTCATCAACAACTGCTGCTGCAGAGTCACTTCCTATAGGACCTCATTTGTTTCACGTCTCATCCGAAGGAAGGAGCACAAGGAGGTTCAGTGACTTGCTCAGGGTCACACACACACACACACAGGGAGTCAGTGGCTGAGCCGGGATTTGAACCTCCTGGTATCAAGCCCCTTTTCTTTAACCACTAGACCAGCAAGCCTCCTTCTACACACACAACAACCTTCTTCAATAGACACCAAGGGCTATAGTCTATATTCAAAGCATTTTTCTGCAAATTGTCACGACCACATTTATTTTTTGCAGAAAGAAGAAAAAAAAACACACTCCCAATAAAATGACCAAACCAGATATCGAACAATGCAGGACACTGAATTTACCAGCTTGTAATTATTGTTCCTTATTTGTTTTTAAAATTTTAAGTTGGGTTTTTTAGAGCCCTAAATGGTTTTGAGGATGACGATGGTGACCCCACCTGCGTAACCCCCTCAAGCAGAAGGGGGCGGCTGTTCACCCGCTCCTGGATCTCGGACAGCTCAGCTGAGTACTCCCTGCTCCGCACACGCTCCTGTTCCCTGGGGAGAGATGACTGGTTACAAGCAGGGCTCTCTTCCACTCCTGCTTCCAACCCAGTTCTGAATCAAAGCAATTAAACCTCCGTCCAGACTCTGAAGTATTTCATTATCTCGTAGCATTAAACCTGGAGAGGACACCACCAGGAGATGTCCCAGCAAGGTAAAGAGAAAGCTGGCAACACCTTAACCTAGTCCTGGGATGAACACCATCTCAACGAACCAATGATACAGAACTCTGAACCTCCCCCGCCCACCACGCCAATCTGGGCTCCAATAGAAACGCGGACGGAGGAGGAGACCTGTAGCGCTCTCGTTTCCTCTGGCAGGCCAGTGTGAGGGAGTCTCTGGGCTGGCTGGCACAGACCTCCGAAGCCACTCTCTTCTGCATGGGCTCCAGCCTTTCTCTCTCCCAGTGCCGCCACTCCCTCTGCGCCCTCTGCCAGTCCTCCCAGTCCTCCAGCCTCTGCCTGTGGAGACACCGTGAAATCAGCCAGTTTTAGACGGTATTTGTTCGCCAAGAAAGAGGCGTTCATCTCAACTTCAACCCTGCTGTTGAAGCTAGTTTCAACCCCAGATATAAAAAGCAGCCTGATCTTCTGAATATCTAGTAACTGTTTAAAAGGATAGTCGCCCGTGACTATTACAACACGCTCTTGTGCCTAATTTTGAAATGCTGAACTAAACTTGATATATTTCGATGACAAACTATTCGACTGGAGTCTTTTTCCAATGTCTTCTAAAGAGGCTTCTAGTCGAAATGTGTGTCATTGAATTGAAGTTTATTTTGATTACGATGATTATAACACCACAATCACGCCCTTCGCATGATTTTATGATGCTTTTATGGCTTCTTGGTTTTTCCAAGATCTCGATTGAAAACCTGCGACTCAAGGGCTTTCAGCTGGAGCTCCTTCACTTGGGAACTCACTTCCAAAGCTATATCCGGAATGCGGAGTCTGTCAGGATTTTTAAATCTAAGCTGAAATCATATCTATAAGAGGCTTGCTGGTCCAGTGGTTAAAGAAAAGGGGTCTTGATACCAGGAGGTTCAAATCCCGGCTCAGCCACTGACTCCCTGTGTGTGTGTGTGTGTGAGACCCTGAGCAAGTCACTGAACCTCCTTGTGCTCCGTCCTTTGGATGAGACGTAAAACAAAACAAGGTCCTATTGGAAGTGACTCAGCAGCTAGTCTCTAAGTCACTTTTGATAAAAGCGCCTGCTAAATGACTAATTAGCAGTAATAATAATAATAATAATAATAATAATAATAATAATAATAATCTCTCTGATTTGGTATTTCGTTAGCGAGCAGTTTGGAGCTCTTTTGGCTTGCTGTTGATTTTGTAAAGCACTCTGGGGTGCTGTATCAATGAAACGGCTGTGATATGATATTGGTAACATGACAATGATAGAGAAGTCGTTAATGTTAGTTTTACCTTATGATGGTGTCTCTCAGCAGTGCGGACCTGGTTAGCCTCACGGGAAGGTCCCAGGTCACTTTCCGGCTCTCCGGTTCCTTCTTCCCGCTCCGGCGATCCCGCCTCTGCCTCTCCCGCCTCTCCCGCTCCCTGTCCTGCCGCAGTCCCTCCAGGATCCTCTCCCTGGTGGAGCGGGTGACGTGGAGCCGAAACGGGCGGGGGACGGTGGGGGCTTTCTCCAATCGGACCTCGTCCAGCTTCTCCTGGAACTTCCGGTGCAGCCTCGGGAAATCCGGGACATTCTCTTGGATGTGCGGCCGGAACGTCACGTCCGGGTCCCAGAATTCCGATTCGGAGCGCTGCAGGGGCCTGGCGGAGGAGAGTTGGGAGGATTTCTCCAAGATCTCTTTCATGGACCGGCGGCGACGGTGGTGTCGGCTTTGCTCTGGGATCTCTTCTTCTCCTTCACGGTCCCTCCTTGGTTCCTCCCTCTCTGCAAAGGTGAAAGGCTTCTGGGTCCTGAGCAGAAAGTCTCTCCTCTCCTGCCGCTGGGCTGTCCTGCGATGCTGTGATTCCTCCAGCAGTCTCTGGTACAGCGGCACGGTCGTGCTGCGCGGCATGGGATTGGCGCGGATGATCCCGCTGCTTATTTCCGGTTCGCTCTGCGTCGGCTGAAGAGCTGGCCGCTCCCATTTCCTCTCCCTCTCCCGTTGTTCATCCTTCAGGGTCATCTGGAACGGTTTTGGGGTGGTGAAATTCTTCTTGCGTTTGGGACGCCTCTTTCTCTTCACCTTCCGGGGGACGTCCCCCGGGGGCCTCTCGTCTTCAGATTCCTGGGGGCTCTTGGTTTTAGGGACGTACTCGTCCACTGAGAAGTCCTCCCAGATCCAGTGGAAAGGGGAGACCCCACTTTGGTCCAATTCCCTGAGAGGGTCCTCAGCTGAGCTGCCATTCTGAGCGGACGTCTCGGCTGTCTGTCCCCGCTGTGGGACAGAGTCCTCCCAAGCTTTCTTGGCTGTCCTGCTGCAACAAACAACAGACACCAAATGTATTTTTTAATTTTTAAGCAACTAGCTTTAACTATAGGATTATAACTGTAAGTATAGAATTACGGGTAATCGGGATATGCAAATTTCAGCATTACAAGAGCCAATCAAATGGCGTGAAAGCCACCATATATATTTGTTGGTGCTCCCATATTGAGTTCTTATCATTTTAAATCTGCCTTTTACTTGGCTTTGAGCTAGTATAGTAAAGACATATGTGCAACCATAGTGAACTGTGACAAACTACGAGAAGTACATAAAAACGTGCGAAAAATTTGATAAGGGGTGGGGAGGGGGGAGTAGCCACTGCAATACAGGCGCGCTACAGTATGGGGTTAAGATGCAGAATAGGGTGAAATTGCTGCCCCCTTGCGGATATCCGCAGTAATGACGACGGTTCTAATTTATTTTAGTGTATTTTCCATTTGCATGAAAAAGTCGGGAAGGCAATAAAACGAGCAAGATGCGTAAAATATGTATTTGTTTTCAAAACAGGAAATGCTAGTAAAACGACTTTATTTAGTTGTATAACAAACATGTTTTTTTTTTTTGGTTTGTAAAGGGTTTATATCTGTGTATAACTGGCCTCATGTTTGTACAGCTATGGCCAAATGTTCTGCATCACCTAGAACCATAATTTTAATCTTTTATTCAACATCATGTAATCAAAGAAAGTACAAAATCATAGCGCAAAAAAAGTCTACCGGAAGCCATAATAGCAGTACAGTATTATATTATAGATTTCGAGCTGTCACATTTTTCAATTTGTGTCAGTTTTTCGTTAAGTATCATGGAAAACTACACAGCGGTGTGTAATTCAAGATGTAAACGTAACTTTATTCAGCAGGTTTCATTCGACTTCATGAAGCAAAATGAGTTAATTCTGTAGGGTGATGCAAAACTTTTGGCCAGAGCTGTACACAACAAACACACACTCACTCACTCACCCTGGACCTTGACTCTGTAATTTATAGACCTCCTGGTCACGGCTGCCCAGTCTCTCGATCACCAGACTGACTGCTTTGCTCACATCAGACCAGGGTGGCGGAGGCCGGGGCGGCTTTGTCTGTGAAGAGAGAGCGAGTGCGCGGCTACGCTAAAATACACTACGGTCAGAAGTTTAGAAGCAACCAGTAACGTACAGAACTAGGACTGGGATTGTATTGCCCAGGTTTCCTCACTAAGACCCTTTACTTTCTAAATACCCTGCTATCCCTGAATAGACAACCGTCTCCTAGTCCTTTTAAAATGTGTAGTCCAGAGGCTGTGTGGTTCAGTGGTTAAAGAAAAGGTCTTGTAACCAGGAGGTCCCTGGTTCAAATCCCACCTCAGCCACTGACTCATTGTGTGACCCTGAGCAAGTCACTTCACCTCCTTGTGCTCCGTCTTTCGGGTGAGACGTAGCTGTAAGTGACTCTGCAGATGATGCATAGTTCACACACCCTAGTCTCTGTAAGTCGCCTTGGATAAAGGCGTCTGCTAAATAAACAAATAATGTTCATGAGCAAGCCATGTCGCGATGGAAGCTGACGACTCCTTTCTTCAAACAGTAGGTGGCGCTCTTATAAAAGTTCCGCACGGTACATTTACAAGGTCAGTTTGCTAGCCTATGCTTTTCTCATGGTTAACATAGTTTACCTTATATATAAACACATATATAAACCCAGAGGTGTATGGTAAAACATATTGTTATAGCAATATGTTTTACTATACACCTCTGGGTTTTACAATGCTAACCTATGCTTTATACAATTTTAATAAAGCAATTTTAGGCGCATCCGGTTTTAACGCGTAGACTTACCGATATGGGAGTCCTTACCTTTTGTTTGGGCAGCAGCACGGACAGGTGCCGCTCCTGTAAGGGCTGGTAATCGGCTTTAACCCGCGCCGGGATGTCCCGGCGAGGTGTCCGCGGGGTCCAGTTAGCCCGGTCGGGCAGTGTTGTCCAAAAACTGTTTCTGAGCACGGACTGGCGGTGCGGTTCCCACATAATAAACTTTGATTCGCCAGTTGAAAACTACTCTGCGACAGGACTTGACAGCCGCATGGCCACGGACGGGGTGAGACAGACATCATCTAGCAACCGGCACACGCGTGAAACGCCGTGTCACAAAGACGCATTATTCGCTCATAGACTTGATTATACGCTTCATCGCGCAATGACTTGAATGGTGAAGGCAATTGCTGGACGCGAACCGCAAACCATACGGTTCAAAGACAAACTTAATATAATTAATCTCCTCCTAGCGGCTGATGAGTTAATAATACCGACCTCTCGCCCACAGAGCCGGCTCTTTGGCTGAATGCGAAGATGCTGGGTCGTATGGTTTGCGGTTCGCGTCCAGCCCTCGCCTCTCTCTTCAGTACAGTACAATAGCACACCATACCTGAATCAGCGCTGTGGCCGCTGTCTCTCTCTCTGGAACGCTAAATTACTACAGACGGATAGAGTGATTTTTACATCGTACAACATATTGGTTTCATTTAACTTTTAGTAGGTGGTATTTTTTATAATAAGATTGCCTGTGAAATGGTGTGGGGCATCAGAAATAGGCTAGTATTGTAAAGCACCTTACGATTTGCACGCAGAGACACATGCATGAATATAACAGGCCATGGGGGTCTAGATCAGTGGTTTCCAACCCCAGTCCTGCGTCTCCTGGTTTTCATTCCAACTGAGCTCTCAGTTACTTAACTAGACCCTTCATTGAACTGACCATTTGCTTAATTGGAACTTTTTAACTGTTCTCAGCTTCTAAAGAGTTGCAGAGTTCAAGTTACTTCTAAAATGTTACAGCTAACTCGAAATCTGTTTGAGCTGTAAACAATTACAAAGGTCTAATTAAGCAAATGATCAGTTCAATGAAGGGTCTGGTTAAGTAACTTGAGGGCTCGGTTGGAATGAAAACCAGGAGACACAAGGGGTCCCCCCCAGGACCGGAGTTGGGCAGCCCTGGTATAGATCATTAAAATAGACTAAGACACACACAGTTTAGAAATACTGAAACTTCATTCAATGACAAAGTTTTGACTATTAGTCTTTTTTTTTTTTTTTTTTTTTTTTTAAATGTTCTTTAGTATAAGAACATAAGAAAGTTCACAAAACGAGAGGAGGCCATTCGGCCCATCTTGCTCGTTTGGTTGTTAGCAGCTTATTGATCCCAGAATCTCATCAAGCAGCTTCTTGAAGGATCCCAGGGTGTCAGCTTCAACAACATTACTGGGGAGTTGGTTCCAGACCCTCACAATTCTCTGTGTAAAAAAAGTGCCTCCTATTTTCTGTTCTGAATGCCCCTTTATCTAATCTCCATTTGTGACCCCTGGTCCTTGTTTCTTTTTTTCAGGTCAAAAAAGTCCCTAAATTCACTGCTGTTGAGTGTTTAATAGCTACAGCTTTTAAATAGCATTTAAAACCTTTTTTTTTTTTTTCCTTACATTTTCTGGTCAGAATGGAGCACGGTTTTAAAAAAAAGAAAAAAAAAAATCAAAACAAGAAAATTACACAAAGAATCTTTAATTAAAAAAAAAAAGTCACTTCTTTAAAAACCTGTACATGATTCTTGATTTTAAATTACAATCCCTTTAGAAAAAAAAGCATTTTTTATTGTATTTTTTTTTTTATATATACAGTGTGCAATATAATACAACAACGTCTGTTTGACACGCCCCCCCCCTCCCCCCGCCAAAAAAAAAAAGAAAAACCAATGACAGACAGTTCGTCTTTCATTTTAAACACATTTACAGAGCAGTGATTCTTCTAGACAACACAGGGCAGGGTGACGTGATACTAGAACCCCCCCCCCCTTTAACCCACAGTATTATCAACACAAGAAAGACGAGCAATTTGTGATATGTGACAGAACAATCAAGCCAGGTTCGGAGAAAAAGTGATTCCAACTTGCCTTGCATCTACTTGGTTATTAGATCTAGAAAAAAAACACACAACTAAAATGCTAAACCAGAGGCGACCAATCACAACCCGGGACCAGTTTAGTCACAATCAGATGGGACACTTGTAGATAAATGATTGGATCTAATAGGAGCAGTCAGAGTGTGTCTCCGATATGCCTTTCTGATATGAGAGAATATATACTGTGAAATCAGTTTAGTGTTTTTGACAAGCCTAGTCAGAAAGATGACCACACAGACTCTTAGCACACTGTCTTGTTTTTCGATTATTGAAAGACCGATCAATATGGTTAACACAGTAGCTTTACAGCGATATGGAATCTTATTTAGTGCGCTTGTAGTGCAATACATGGCTTCGTATCTGTGGCTTAACAAGGGTGTTTTAATGAGCAACCAGTGCTGATCGACAGCTATGGCCAAAGGTTTTGCATCACCAAGAATTTTAGGATTAAGACAATTGAAAAAAAACACACATTACATGATGAACATAATTTACAAATGTTACTTAACGTAAATCAAAGAAACTACCAAATCATGTCGCAAAAGGTCTACTGGAAGCCAGAATAGTAGTATTTCATGTTAGATTTCAAAATGTCAATTTTTCAATTGGTCAGTTTTTTTGTTTAGTATATGGAAAACTACAAAGCGCAAAATGCAATTCTATAAAATTAATATGCGATAAAAAAAACACAACATGTGCAGAAAAAAAAAAAAAAAAACACAACACATTTAAAAAACTTTAATCGGCACATTGATTTAGCAGGGGGTCCAATTGCTGAGCTCACCGGATCATTTTAAAAAGGGAAAGAAAGATTTGTTCAACACCTTCGATAGACTGAACCGGGCCCTGAAACCCAGGACTGGGTGCAGGGTGATCGTTACAAGCCACGGAAATTTAAATTGTAAAGCGCGTGTAGATGACAACCTCCCACCCCCCCATAAAATAATTCTAACTTAGTATTTAAAAAAAAAAATTATATAACAAAACACCCATCCCTTGATTAGTCTAGCCACCAAATAAATATATATATATATTTTTTTTACATTTGATGCTTGTTAGTTTTTCCTCGGCTTCCAGCTACAACGCTGGAGATAGTAGTAGCACTACAAAAAGGTTCCTCAACCTCAATGCCTCTCCAGAGAGAAAAAAAAAAAAAGCAAACAGTTCAAATAAACTTGGAGATGAAGGAGGAAGAGCTGTGTTAGAAAGAGAGCGAGGCTGTAATCGGGGGGAAAATCTAGGGGACGTTCCGTTTGGGAGTGGCGAGGCATGCAGTCCGTACTTTTGCCTAGTCCCGTTTTATTTTGTCCTAAAAACAAAACAAAAAAAAATTCTACCCTTTGGTGACGCAGCACATCCTGTGCAGCAACTATTATAAATCCAATCTCGAAGATCAGGACAGACATTTCTGTACAGAACTCTTGCTTCACCGATATCGATTGTGGCGCCAGTTCTAGGTCTGCTCTGGATAAAACCAAGCTCTCTCTTCCCTTGTATGCTCCAGAACAGCTCAGTTTTCTCTTGCTTTGGGACAGGAAGGAAGGAGGGCATCAGACTTCGCCTGCTAGTTACCCTTATCAAAAAGACAAATGGGTCAACCACACGTTTCCCTTTGCACAGCACAAAGTAGACAGCAATAAATAAAACACACAGGATTACAGTACTTCTCTCTCCCAGTACTCCACCAGTTGGCTTGCTGGTAAAATCCCAGAGCCAGGCTTTGGTACTGCTATAGCCAACCGCCAAACCTCCTGTAGCTACGGGAATCTCCACGTTCGGCTGCGTTAATCCAGTCTCTCTCCCAGATCTCCCCGTGCCTTGCAACGTGGTATTCCAGTAAAGTCAGAAGAGTGAGGACAGGCTTTCCTGGTCAGCAATATGATTCGACTCTCAAGCCTGCTTGGTAGTGCCACTCTCTGCATGGAGGCTGGATGGCTGGCTTAGTTTTTTTTTTTTGTTCCAGTTTAGCTGTGGTTTCCAGTGTCCCTGCAGTTCAGTGTTGGTGCTCCAGTAAGGAGAGCTCTACTGGGTCCTCTTTGGGGGTCTCCCGTGGGGTCAGGGGGTCCCCCAGGGCCAGGGGAGTGGCCTCGCTGGGCTGTGTAGAGGTGATAGGGGCCCCACCTAGCTCAGGCACCTGGCTGAGATCGGAGGAAATGGGGAGAGAAGCGTTCTGAAAAGGAGAGAGAGAGAGACAGACAGAAGTGATATACAGTCAGCACTCACATATCCGACCCTATAAAATTTGGACTTCAGTGACGGTTAAACGCGTGTGACTCAAATCTGATTATTTCATTTTGGCCCGTTCCAACCCTTGTCCGTTTTTCAGGGAACACAAAAAAGATACAAATGTCAAAAATACATAGCTGAAAGGACTGCGTTTTAAAATAAGTAGGCTTCCATTTAGATGTAAACGTATTGGTTTTGTTGGTACAGTACTAAAAATACTACTTCTGTTGAAAATAAATTCAGAACGATATGATTCTGAAAATATCACTTGCTAAAACTAAAAGAGACGACATATTGAATTGCACACCGCTTTGTAGTTTTCCATATACTTAACGAAAAACTGTTTTTATTTTTTAAACGTGAAAGGATGGTCTCGATCCTGCTCTCACCTGGTTCCGAGTCCCAGTGGCCCTTGCTGGTGTCCCGACCCCAGTGCCAATGCTGCTGGACTGTGTCCCCGAATTATCCCCCTCCCTGTCCCTGTCCCCCACAGGCAGCCCAGCGAAGCCCTTCCTGCCAGGGAGGCTCCACTTCCCGTACAGACCGTCGTACGCGAGGCTGGAGGTGCAGCCCAGGCCCAGGCCCAGGCCCAAGCCAAGGCCCGAGCGGTGGGGTCCTCGCTGAGGAGGGGGCGGCCCGGGGGCATCCGCAGCACTGCCTGCAGAGAAGCGATCAGCCACCGGCAGGGGAGAGGACGTGCTGCTGAAGGACAGCTGAGAGCTGGACAGACGTGGTCCCAGGAGACCCTGGAGGGAGGGGCCGATACCGCCTTCTCGTCTGCCTTCCGATTGGCTGAGCAGGGACAGCGGTAAAGGCTGGGGTCGGATCGTCCAGACCTGGCCCAGAGGCAAGCTAGATTCATTGCCTAGAGAGAGAGAGAGAGAGAGCGCGAGAGAAAGAGAATGAAGAGAGAGAAAAAGGAGAGACACACACACAGAGACAGACAGACGTTTAGTGTTAATCAAGGTTGACTATTTTCCTATATTTTTTCAGTGTTCCTATAAGACAAATGTTTCGTCAAGCCAAAATCTTTCGTCTATTACTAGTTTTACCTTCACATTGGTAACTTAAAATACTTCTGTATTTACACTACAGACCAGTATTTCAATCCATCTCCTTGTGTATTTCCACTTTACTTCCGATACATTTTGGTTTTAACATGCAATAGTCCCAACACTATACAGCAAAAAATATTTTTCACCCCTTCCAGGTTTTAATACCAGCTTGGTTAGCCACAGCGTATAGGTAACAAGCTCAGGTGTGTCTGATTAAACTCCTAATAAAACCAGGAATGGAGCAAACCACTTTGCAATGGGAGTCTTATTTCCATCTCCGAAAGTGCATGAATCAGAAGGCTGTGTTCTGCGTGGAGTGGCTGGGGTGGTGGGGGGGTACCTGGGGGGGGCTGCGTGGTGCTGACGGGCGGGGGGTGTGTGCTGGGGGGTCCCATGCTCTGCGTGGAGTGGCTGGGGGGGTTGTTGGTGATTGATGAGGAGCCCCCTCCGCAGTCAGAGTCCTCGATGTTCCCTCCGCTGTTACAACCTGCCCCGCAACCCTTCTGTAACCTGAGAGAGAGAGAGAGAGAGAGAGAGAGAGAGAGAGAGAGAGAGAGAGAGAGAGAGAGAGAGAGATAAAAGGGGAAGAGAAGTCATCAGCAAAATATAAAAACTGGAGGTTTTTTATACAACATGTTTACATTGTCTAATAAGCACAAAGCATAGAAAAACAGCGGACCCTTCACACAATGGACGATTCTTCAAATCTGTATCCCTGACCCAGTTCTGGGTTTCAGAAATACACTCAATTAAATTAGCATCACTATTACGCATATATAAAACCAGGGTGTTTGGTTTCTAGGGGTGTGTGTGTGGTGCCTCACCTGCTCCAGCTGCTGATGAACCAGTCGGAGATGTTCTTAAGGCTGATGGGACCCCCCCAGACGGAGCGCAGCTGGGCGTGGGCCCCCGCGTAGGAGGTGGTGAGGGGGGACACGTAGATGGGGTACCCGATGGGCTGGTCGCAGGACGAGTTGATCATGTTGCGCAGCGCCTGCTTGGCGTTCTGGATGCTGCCCCGCTCCGGGTTCCGGTTCCTCAGGAAGACCAGCTCCTGCTGCTGCCCCGCCCACAGCCCACGCACGCACTCCCGATTCACCTGAGAGACGGGGGAGGGGGGGGGAGAGAGAGAGAGAGTCAATCCAGCATCATTCAGGGGTCCTTCTACCCAGGATTGTTAACCGAGTTTTTGGAGGGCAGTCGAGAAGGACAGGGGAGCAGTGTATTAAACACCTCCATGACTCCATCTGAGGAACCTCTTTTTGAGCATGATGACCTTTGACTCCGCATGAGTACATCAGGAGGGCTGTGACCCTGAGGAACCTCTTGTGCCTCCATGAACTACAGGAGTCATTATGAAGGACAGTGATCTTGTCTGGACTCTGGGAGGCGTGTATGAAGTACCTTGATGACCCTGAAGCTGAGGAACCTCTTGCTCTGCATGATGAGCGTGTGTGGACTGTACTGTATTGAAAGGCTGTGACCCTGAGGGACCTCCTGTAACTATGAATCGTAGGAGTCGTCATGAATTCACCGTGACCTATAAACTCTAGGAGGAGCGTATGAAGTACCTTGATGACCCTGAAGCTGAGGAACCTCTTGTTCAGCATGATGATCTTGTACTCGTCGCTGCCATCGTCCATGACGTGCCGCAGCGCCAGCAGGGAGGGCGTGTTGGTCAGGATGGCGCTGCGCCACACGGGGTCGCCCTCGTGAGAGATCAGCATCTTCTCCTCGTTGGAGGTGATGGCATCGTACAGGACCACGGGGTCCTCAAACTCATCCGGGGAGGTGAAGTGGTCCTGGGGAGGGGGGGGGGGGGGAGGAAGAGGAGCAGGGGTTTTATTACAGGGATGGAAACAAGACTCCCATTCCACATCAGTTTGATCCATTCCTGGCTTTACAGTGAGCTTGATAAGACCCACCTGAGCTTGTTACCTGTATACTTTGGCTAATCAAGCTCGTAGCAGTAAAAACCTGGGATTGGTGAAACTGCTTTGCAATAGGAGTCTTATTTCCAGCCCTGCATTAGACATGCCACATACAGATGTATACAAAGTAGCCATGAAAACAATAATTCAACCAATGATTCAAAACACAGATAAGGTAAAGAGGAGCAGGGATTTATTGATTTAAATTTTGTTTACTGGAAAAGCTGTAGGAGCTACAAACAGCTACAAGGGCGTCCCAGGAGGAAGGCAGGAGCAAGTTAGTTACACACAGCTGCACAATCCATGTGTTATTGTATTCACTTCACGCTGCATGCAATTACAAGGCTGCTTCAAAATGACCACGGCGCTTACAGGACAGACAGCCTACCTGGTGGAGTTTGAGGGACATCCGGACTCCAGGAGCCACCACTCTGTGCAACAGATCCATGTCCGCAAAGACCCACTCGTCTCTGGGGGACGTGATCCTGAAATCCCCCTTAAAGAGAGCGTGCAGCCCGTACAGGAAGGGCTCCAGACTGTTGTGACAGACAGACAGACATTAGGGAGCGCACAGACCTATGCACATTACTCACCACTAAGCAGAGGTGTACCAATTCATTGTGCATCTAATACTTCCACTACTATTGTACTATCGGTCGAGTTTAACAGGCCTTTTAATTTGTTTGTTTTTTATTGTGCTTTAATATTGCTATGAAAGGCACAATATAAAAAATAATTTGACAGATTGATTGATTGATTGATGAATCGTGATACTTTCTTTACATGTTTTATCATAGATCCAGATGGGCTACTTGCATGATGCAAAAAAAAAAAAAAAGGATTTGAATTTGGTTAAAAAGACAATCATAAAACAAATGTATTCTTCATTCAATGGCCATCTGCTGAACTACAACAAGCTGCGATGTGCTTTTGCTCTTGTATCGCAATACATGCTTCTATCACGATACTATACAGAAATCGATACAGGATGAATCGTGATACCCCCACATTACTATGAATGAGTCATTCAGCAGACGCTTTTATCCAAAGCGACTTAGAGACTAGGGGGTGAACTATGACTCAGCAACAACTGCTGCTGCTGCTGCAGAGTCACTTGCAATAGGAACTCGGTTTTACGTCTCATCCGAAGGATGGAGGATGAAATAAACTAACCTGGCTGACATGCTGTGTGAGGCCGTCCCCAGAGCTCTCCGTCCCAGAACACAGAGTCCGAAACACAGGGTGACCATGGGGGAGTCTCGCTCGACATTCACAGGCTGAAAGACACACACGCACACATCAATCAAATACTTTATAGTTGGAGATTTCAAGTCAACTATAAAATTGTAAAAGTAACTTGAAATCTGCAACTTTTTAGGAGCCGAGAACATTAGTAAAAGGTCTATTATTAGTTTAATTGGTTCAGGGTATCTTTAAAAGCTATTTTAATTCAGGGATGGAAACAAGACTCCTAACGCACAGCAGTGTCATCCATTCCAGGTTTTACTACGAGCTTGATTAGCGCTTACAGGCAAGGAGCTCATAGTAAAACTAGGAATGGATTAAACTGCTATGCAATGGGGGTGGGGTGTCATTTACACCCCTACAATTTATTTTTTTACTTTACACTTGGGGGCAGCATCTCATCTCATCACTGGAAGTCAACTAATCACATGATTGTGAAGAAAGACCCCCCCCCCCCCCAACGCAGACCCTCTCCTCACCTCCTGCCGTCGGCTGTTGCAGTACTGGATCCAGTCCAGGTAGAAGCTGCAGAAGGCGTTGGGAGTGATGCCGGCCAGGCGTTGGTCGTAGTCCTCGTCGATGTTGAGGTTAAAGGTCGGGTCGCTGTCGGCATAGCCGGGGACGCTGCAAGGGCGGAGCGCCTCCGCTATTGTCTCGTTGGCCAGCCACTCCTCCAGCTTGGGCGAGCGAGTCACGTAGTAGATTATACTCTGCAACGGACATGCAGTTCAATAAAAAGCGCTCAATAACCAACAGGCACGAGTTAACATGCAGCTCCATGGGTAACAAGTACATTTTGATTTAGAAGTGATTACATGGCCAGGTATGCAGAAGCAGTACCTCTAAGAAGTGCTACAGCTAAAAAGATTTGCAGAGGAATTAGTCAGTCGGGTAGGAAAACCAGAAAGAGAGACACTGACTGATGCATAGCGGTTTCACCAATTTACTACGAGCTTATCCACACTGGATCGGTAACAAGCTCAGGTCTGTCTTATTATTAGACACTCATAGTAAAACCAGGAATGGATCACACACTTATGCAATGGGAGTCTTATTTGTTAGACTGGGTACTTGTGAATCATAACGTACTTCATTAGGGAAAGAAATAAAACTCCCATTGCATAGTGATTTCACCCATTCCAGGTTTTACTACAAGCTTGATTAGCCACAGCGTGCATAGGTAACAAACTTGGGTGCGTCTCATTAAAACTCACTGCAAAACAAGGATTGGATCAAACCACTATGAAAACGGGAGTTTTATTCTCATCCCTGTGGTCTGCACACACACACACACACACACACACACACACGTGTATCTATAGAGGAATCTCTCTGACCTTGACGTAGTACGTGATGAGAATCTTGCGCAGGTCGAACACCTGCAGCATGGAAGCTGCGTTGTTGTCGCTGATGCTGTAGCCCTCCAGCACGTACTTGGTAGCAGCCACCTCCCAGGCCAGCCAGCGCTGCCCGAAGGCTGCGTTGAAGGACAGCATGTGGGGGAGGTGCCCCGGCTCACAGCAGCAGCAACCCTCGTCCTCCTCCACTCCCTCCGTGATCGCCTCCACCTCCCGCTGCTGGCAGTATGTACCTGGAGACAGGACGCCCGGGTCAGGGGGGGACATAGCAAAGGAATCGGACACCGAGGTAGGCACGCACGCACGCACGCACGCACGCACACACACAGGGCTGGGTGGTCCACTGGTTAAAAGAAAAGGGCTTGATACCAGGAGGTTCAAATCCCGGCTCAGCCACCAACTCACTGTGCGTGACCCTGAAGTTGCTTCACCTCCTTGTGCTCCGTCCTTCGGATGAGATGTAGAACAAACGAGGTCCTATTGCAAGTGACTCTGCAGCAGCAGTTGTTGATGATGCATAGTTCACCCCCTAGTCTCTAAGTCGCTATGGATAAAAAGCATCTGCTAAATGACTAACTAATAATAACAGTCCCGTTCTTTGTTATTAGCAGGAAACAAAATTTAAGGACGAGAGGAGGCCATCTGTAAACCTTAAACCCTATTTTATGCACCTCACAGAAAGAATTAAGAAAGTTGGCATAATTTGTATTTGTGGGGTCCCTTGTACCTTAAAGAGTGAATGGATCCAAGTGTTTCTGCCTCAACATGACTAAATAGCCTATTCCATAGACTCACCACTCTCTATGTGAAGAAGTGTCTCCTTCCTCTAGCTATACTTAATTTCCAATGGTGTTCCCTGGTCCTGGTTTCTGTATTGTACTTAAAGTAATGGTTTAGGTTAATTATGTAAAACTCCTTTTAAGATTTTAAAAACTTTAAATCACGTATACTCCTATTGCATAACAGTTTCACCCACTCCAGGTTTTACTATGAGCTTGAAAAGCCAACTCAGGGGTGTCTTATTAAAACTCACAGTAAAATGCATCAAACTGCTATGCAATGGGAGTCTTACTACCATCCCTGATGCAAGGGTGACTGAAGCTGGACGGATGTCCGGACAGACACCCCCCAAATCCGATATTCTCAGTAACTATAAAAAAGTTTCACGACAACTGGATAAGCGATTCCAAAAATAAAACCAACACATGCTTCCAGTTAATACTAGCTGCAATATTTATTGTGTTTCCTCTGTGGTCGGGCCCCCTTGCCTGCCTGACCCCTCACCTCTGAACTCCAGGCCCCTGAGCTGGAAGGTGACCAGTCCGTTCCCGATCTCGATGATGTGCACCAGTGCGTTGAGGTAGTCCGAGGCCAGGATGAAGCAGTCCCCCGTGCTGTAGTTCCCCCAGCGCCCCAGCAGCAGGTCTCCGCACAGGCTGTGCTGCAGGGAGCGGGTCAGGTGCTCGTAGAAAATAGAGTTCAGGTTGTTGTCGTCCGCACCTGGGGAGAGGGAAATGGGGGGAAGAGAGAGAGAGAGAGAGAGAGAGAGAGAGAGAGAGAGAGAGAGAGAGATTGAGATCATGAGTCTATGCAGTGAAAGTCTGCACAGATACTGTGTGCGATCCTGATTTCATTCAGATCACCTCAATAATCATCTCATGAAAATCAGAGACCCTGATCATTGAAATTTTTTTATTATTATTATTATTATTATTATTTCTTAGCAGATGCCCTTATCCACGGCGACTTACAATTGTTACAAGATATCACATTAATTTTACATACAGTTACCCATTTATACAGTTTTTAGTGGAACAATCTAGGTAAAGTACCTTGCTCAAGGGTACAGCAGCAGTGTCCCCCACCTGGGATTGAACCCACGACCCTCCGGTCAAGAGTCCACAGCCCTAACCACTACTCCACAATGCTGCCCTATAGACAGACAGATAGCTAGAGGTGGCTGTACCACATCAGCATCAGGGTCTATATAAAAATCTGGTTTTTGAGCTCCCAATAACCGCGGCTAGGAAACACAAAACTGCAGAAATTGTTCCCCCACCTGGGTTCCTGTCCAGCTGGGTAGCCAGGCGTGTGTTGGAGTGATCCACTCGCTTAGTGCTGCAGGACAGAGGGGAGGAGAGGAGAGGGGAGACTAGTCAAGGAATGAAAACAAAGGGAATCTTCCTGTCGTACTGACACTACATTCAATATTCAGTGTGAAAGACAGCGAGGCTAGAGTCTCAAACCCGTGTTCCACATGCTTTTACTACGGCAAACTTTTATAAGGGTTAGTTTACCATGGTTTTGTTTTTAATATGCTTCACTATACATCTCTGTGCTTTACAATGCTTCCCTATGCTTTAGCATGCTTTCACTGGGCTGGATTACCCTTTGCTATGCTTTACCATACCTTTGTGCTTTATAATGCTTTACCATACCTCTCTGTGCTTTACAATGCTTCCCTATGCTTTACCAGACCTCTCTGTGCTTTACAATGCTTGCCTATGCTTTACAATACCTCTCTGTGCTTTACAATGCTTCCCTGTGCTTTACCAGACCTCTCTGTGCTTTACAATGCTTCCTAGGCTTTACCAGACCTCTCTGTCATTTACAATGCTTCCTAGGCTTTACCAGACCTATCAGTGCTTTACAATGCTTCCTATACTTTACCAGATCTCTCTGTGCTTCACAATGCTTCCCTATGCTTTACCAGACCTCTCTGTGCTTTACAATGCTTCCCTATGCTTTACCATACCTCTCTGTGCTTTACAATGCTTGCCTATGCTTTACCAGACCTCTCTGTGCTTTACAATGCTTCCCTATGCTTTACCAGACCTATCAGTGCTTTACAATGCTTCCCTATGCTTTATTACAAATTACTGGGCTTTTACAATCCTTTCTAAAGGTATAGTATGGGTCGATACGAAACCCCACTTGTCACTCACTTGTAGTCCCGTTCCCAGAACTTGACGGGCCGTGTGTAGGAGGTGATGAAGACAGCGCTGCCCAGCAGGGGGTTGAGAGGAGTGGAGAAGAGAGCGGAGAACACAGCCTGGACGAAGAGCATGGCCGAGTCTCGGAGAGAAGCAGTCAAGGAGTCGTCCCTTTCAAAACGTTTATTAAACACCGACACTGCCCTGACGAATTAGCTGTTATTGTATCCATAAATATTACAAAATCAACAATGCTGAAGTTAGAAATGCTGAAAAGAAACTTGCAAAGACTTATCCATGGTGACTTACAATTGTTACAAGATATTACATTATTTTTACATACAATTACCCATTTACACAGTTGGGTTTTTACTGGAGCAATCTAGGTAAAGTACCTTGCTCAAGGGTACAGCAGCAGTGTCCCCCACCTGGGATTGAACCCACGACCCTCCGGTCAAGAGTCCAGAGCCCTAACCATTACTCCACACTGCTTATCGCTGAATTTAAGTTTCTTTTAGTATTTCTTTTTTCCACATTTAAAAGTTATCCAACTAGATCTGTTCTTTGAACAAGCCTCCCAAAAAGTACAATACAAAACTATTTTCTTACCAAACGAACAGCAATACAATTGTAAAGGAGTGCTAACTGGGGTACTGTACAAAGCAATTTATTTTTATATGCAATATGTGAAATAGATGGTGCTTTAATGTTTATACTGTAGTAGCGATACAGGGTAAAGTTATTTAATATTCAGCACTGATTCAGTCTCCTCTATATACAATGAGTGCTGTGTGAATATTGTAGTCATTTATTATATACTACATTGGAGCATTCACCCAGGACTATAAAAACAATCATGCTGAATTTAGAAATACTACATCTGGTAGAAACGTTCATCATCGCATTTTATTTTCAGCATTTCTAAAAAGGGGATTCCCAGTATTTTTTTTTTTTTATTTTTTTTTTAAAACGTGTTTGATGTTCTAGCGGTTTCGGAGAGGGAGGGGGGTCTGTCGCCCCCGCTGTGGGACACGGCAGTGAAGGATACGGGGCACAGCGAAAGGCTGGGCGAAGGCGTGGAAGGCGGAGCCCCAGGTGATCTGCCAGGGTGCGATGTAGGTGAGCACGAAACGCAGTTTATACAGCAGGTCCCACAGCTGCAAGCACAAACACACACAGATCACTATACAGCAGGGGGGGTCCCTCCCTGGCGTTGGAGAGCTGCAGCGTCTTCTGGGTTCAGCCGAGCTCTTGGTTATTTAACTGAACCAGTTATTGGCTTAACTAGTCAAGATAAATGTGTTCCAGATCTTTAGCCATTGCAGATAAAATCTGCAGGATTGGGGCTCTCCAGGAACCTGGGTTGTAACTATGTAGCAATGTTAAAAGTTTTGCATCACCTAGAATTTTAGGATTGAGACTTTTTTTTTTTTTTTTAAATATAAAACTACATGAACAGACATTTTATTTAACATTATGTAATCAGCGAACCTGCAAAATTATATTGCAAAAAAAGTTTACCGGAAGCCATAATAGTAGTACAGTATTTTGAAATGTCACATATAAAATTTCTCTTTTTAAAAAGAAGAAAATCAGGTTTTTCGTGAAGTATATGTTAAGTAAGTATACGATATATGTTAACGTAACATTACTCAGCAGGTTTCATGCGACTATATGAAGCAAAATGAGTTCATTCTACAGGGTGATGCATAACTTTCTGGCCAGAGCTGTAAGAGAGTCCGAAGATCATAAAAAAATCGTTATCTTTGGGGACCCCTGCGGTTGGTCGCGCCTCACCTTGCTGAACAGTATGGACATGAAGTAGTAATCGAGCAGGAAGGTCTCGGAGAAGCGCTGGTAATCGCAGCGGAAGAACAGCACGGTGAAGCACAGAGTGACGTACTGCTGGGAGGGAGAGCAGAAAGAGGAGCGAAGCAGCTTCATCCCAGCCATCGAGATCAACAGAGAGCGGCTACTGTGGAGAGAGGAGAGAGAATGAGAGAGACGGGGGTTAGAGGAGAGAGAGAGAGAGAGAGAGAGAGAGAGAGAGAGAGAGAGAGAGAGAGAGACGGGGTTAGAGGACAGAGAGAGAGAGAGAGAGACATTGCTTGATCCCATCCATAGATCAACATGCTGGGGAGAGACAGACGGGGGGTTAGAGGAGGGAGGGAGGGAGAGCGAGAGAGACAGGGGGGTTAGAGGAGAGAGCGAGAGAGACAGGGGGGTTAGAGGAGAGAGCGAGAGAGAGGAGAGAGAGAGAGATTGAGGTGTAAACAGAACACAGCAGCAATAATGGTAATAAAGCCAGGCTGTAATAATAACAATAATAATAATAGATATGCAGCAATAATAATAATATTGATAATAATGTAACAAAGCCACACTAATAATAATAATGATGATGATAATAATAATAATAATAATAATAATAATAATGATGAAGGGGCCTCACTAGACTCCCAGTTTCTCCGGCTGGCTGCTCACAGCCCGTGCCTCTGTGGTCAGAGAGTTGAGGATGACAGCCGGGTAGATGAGGTACTTCTCGATGCACTGCAGCCAGGCGTAGCCCTTCTCATACCACATGAGCTGGGCAGCGTCTGAAACACACACAGGGGGACAAGAACCGCTCAGCCAGCCTTCTCAGAGAACACACACACACAAAAAACTGAACACCTGGAGACCTATACAGTGAATGAAAGCGCAGGACAAGTACGACTTATCAATTGTATTGTCTGCTACAACCACAAGTTCGAAACGCGAGTTCTTATTGGAGTTGTGTGCGGAGCCTTCGAGTCACGCCCCCTAGCGTATGAACTTGGTGGTGCAGTTGTTAAAGAAAGGGGCTTGTTACCAGGAGGTTCAAATCCCGGCTCAGCCACTGACTCACAGTGTGGGACCCTGAGCAAGTTGCTTAACCTCCTTGCGCTCCGTCCTTCGGATGAGACGTAAAACAAACAAGATCCTATTGGAAGTGACTCTGCAGCAGCAGTTGTTGATGATGCGTAGTTCACCCCCTAGTCTCTGTAAGTCGCTTTGGATAAAAGCGTCTGCTAAATGACCAATTAATGACCACATTTTTGGAAGTAGGACTTTCTGCTTTTTATCAAAAATCAAGCCATAAAACAGAACACTCACCTCGAACCTCGAACTGGCTGTACTCGTGTGAGCGCAGCACAGGGTGAGCGAAACAGAACCAGGGCAGCTGCTTGCGAAGCTGAGGAAGCAGGTAGTGGGTCACGAATCCCAGCACCCCAGCCAGGGAGTACAGGACCAAGCTGAGCCAGGGCTGGAGGGCACAGAGTCAGGGAGAGTTACAAGGACAGTGCTGGCACTCCGGAGATCACGCCGGGGTCTCCAGGGATGAAAATGAGACTCCCGTTGCATCGCGGTTTGATCCACTTTTACGAAGAGTTTAATACGACGCACCTGAGCTTGTTACCTATAGGGGTTAATCAAGCTTGTAGTAAAACCTGGAAGGGGAGAAACTGCTGTGCAATAGGAGTCCTATTTCAATCCATGACATTTCAATCAGTTCCAACAATGTAGATCGTAACCACAGTATATTTGAACAGTAGTTTTACCAAGCATAAACCACACTGCATAGTATAACTGCACCATGCACTGCATCCTTCTGTGAACAACCCTCCCAGACAGTTTCAAAGCAGATTAAACATTAAAATCAAATGCCTCTCCCTATTATTAGTAACTTAATAAAAAAAAAATGTAGCCTTATGACTTGCAATAAGTCGCAAGAATTTAGTCTTGGAATAAAACAAGAGTTTCCGTCGTCTCTGCTTGCAACTGCTAATTGCATTAACAGCTAACTAGTCTAGGGATTAATTCCCCCGCAGTTACCTCCCCTATCCTTAAACCTTAACATCAAACCCTCCCCTATCCCTAAACGTACCCCTCCCCCTCCCTCCTCCCCCCTCTCTAACCCCGCCTGTCTCACTGATGGAGTGGACTCACCTGCAGTGCGATGAAGACAGTGCTGGCACTGATAGCGAAGGTGATGACAGCGATCACAGTGCACATGACCAGATCAGAGTGGAGAATCTCTCTCTGGGAGAGGAGAGGAGAGGAGAGGAGAGGAGAGGAGACAGTCAGGGCAGTCCTCATTACTGTATCTACTGCGCGCAACCATAGCTCATAATAAGTAGGCGTCACATTTTTTATTTTATTTTGCTGGGATCATAAACTCCTTTAACAGACCTTTCTTCAGTTGCCCTACATGAGGCAGGGTTGCAGTGGGAAGTACTTCTGGATTAATTACAGAAGTCCCCCTCTTTTTGAGAATTGCAGATTACCATTCCCATCCTCAGTTGCAACAACTAAACAAACTAAAAACCAAGGGAGAGACAAGCGTGTGGCTCCGTGTTTTTAAAAAAAAACCTTACCCAGGGACCACCTGAAAACACAAGACCCTCCTCTCTGGGTTTGCTCCAATTTATGGCATAACAATATTCCCCAAGCATCACCTTTCTCGATTTCTATTTCAGAGCAAGGAGTACAGAGATCAGCTATATCACACAACTCATATTTTTTACTCAGATTCGACCCTGCTAAGCTGGTTTACCACCCGAACACAGTAAAACAGAGCTCCCAGTGGTTCTCCTAGTTAAGGTACGCCCGCATGGAGTCAAATCCTGGTGGTCCTCGAGTTGCCAGTCTAAGCTTGGGCAGGAAAATCCGCGAGAGTTAGCCCTCCCTTTCTTACCACAGAGTTGAGGAGTTTTTCCGGAAGAGGATCCTTGATCTCCACCGTCGGATCCTCCGGGCTCCGGATTTCCAGCTCCGGAAAGAACTTGGATCGGATCAGGGACCTGCAGGGAATACCAACCGGCAAATCAGAACTCTCAGTGTGGACACCCCTGGCTTGTGACTCTTTCAATCCTTTCCGACCAGGTAGTTCCCAAATAATTAAAAAAAAAAAAAAAAAAAAAATCGCTTCCCCAGTTATACTGACCACAGCACGGTGGGGTCGCTGCTTTGGCGGCTGAGGTGGTAGGAGAGAGCGAGGAGCAGCCCACAGAACACAGAGAACAGCACAGGCACGTGGAGGTCATCCCAGGGAGCCTGAGACACAGGAGAGACACGTTAGCAGGGCTGACTGAGGCACTGCACTGCTGTAATAAAAGTGCCACGCATACAAGGCATCTAGGACTGTGTTGTAATGCCCGGTTCCAGAGTGGATATTGTTACGCATTAGTAGTGGTGCTGGTTTTAAAATGTAATGAAAAGGAACAAATTATTTTTCTTGTAAAATGTATTATTATTATTAATTAGTCATATAGCAGATGCTTTTATCCAAAGCGACTTAGAGACTAGGGGGTGAACTCTGCTTCATCAACAACTGCTGCTGCTGCTGCTGCAGAGTCACTTCCAATAGGACCTCATTTGTTTTATGTGTCATCTGTCTGGAAGAGGTCTCACCTTGATGGCTCCGAGGCAGAATCCGTACAGCAGGGCTGCCACTAGGATACTGCGCAGGACACTGTACAGAGCAGAGAGGGGGCTCGTCGTGGCTGTACGAGGGGGAGGGGGGAAGAGAGAGAGAGAGAGGAGACAGACCCACACAGACGGAGAGAGCGCACATTACAAAAAGAAACACAGCTGCTTTCTAAAGACAGATGAAGCATGCACAGGGGTTTTCATTTTGGTGTTTAACCAGTTAATGCCTGATTTTTCTACCCCACCTGACTGACATTTGGGTTAGATCTGAATTCTAACAAAAAAGTGATGTTTTAAAAAACAAACAAAACAAAAAAAAAGCAGATTACTTTATTAGATTTTATTTTTAAAGATCATGATTAAAATAGATGTGTATTAAGAATACGATAAAACACAATCCCACTGCGTGTGTGTGATGAAAAGAAGCCTAATTGAGGGACAGATTTGAGTCAGTTCTTTCTAAATCTTAGTAGATTATAAATTAGAACACAGTAACCTTCTTCCTTATTACCAGCCCACCATTACTCTCTGATCGGTCACCCTTTCAGTGTCTCGGTTAAAACAGCTATCCACTTTCTCAGTCTCTGTGTAGCTGAGGGACTGTCATGTGACTATGCAAACACGTGCCTCTGGCGCCCCCTACCTGAGCCCCCAAAGAGATGCATGTCCACCTGCTCCAGCAGGCACATGAGAAAGGTGTTCACTTGAGGGAGGAGGCCGAAGAGGAAGATGGCAGGAAAACAGAGCGTGAAAACTGCAGCCACAAGGGGGCGACAAAAACAACAAGTGCGTCAGGAACAGATACAGTACACGCCAAATCATGTACCGTACACACCGTCACGTGCAGAATGCGCAGTTACTTACAAAATCACACAAGTGCAATGGTAATCGATTGCAACGAATTACGCAAATCACAATTGGAAGCGATTGCAACGGATCACGAATGACGCAAGTGCATGTGTAATTGAGTCCAGGTTAGCGTGACACTGCTGCTGCTACACTCACCGATCAGCAGGTCCCGCGCGCAGAGCAGGAATCCCGCGGAGAAGAAGGTGACCCCGTACAGGGTGATGGAGAGCTGGCTCTGGGAGTTACCCCCCATGTTGAAGAGCCAGATCAACACACAGCACAGGCAGAAATACACCGGCCGGCTGTACGCGATGATCCAGTTGTGACCCTGAGCAAGGGACAGAGAGAGGACAAGCAGGAGCCCCGGTGAGCAGCGGAACTTCATAACCTCCAGCCCGGAAACGAAGGCTGGGCAGCTACTGTCCAGTGAAATAAAGGTTTCTATACAGAGAACGCTGTACGAAGGGGGGGTCTGACTGCAGCAATGAGATATCACATACAGCTATGGACAAAGGTTTTGCATCACGTAGAATTTTTCCACATAAAAACAAACATTTTATAGTTTAGATCTTTTATTTAACATCACGCAAGCAAAGAAAATGCAAAATGATATTGCGTTATGTAAATGGGGACCCTAGAAAGCAGTGTGGAATTCAATATAACTTAACATTATTCAGCAGGTTTCATTCGATTTTATGAAGCAAAATTTATTTATTCTACAGGGTGATGCAAAATTTTTGGCCACAGCTGTAGTGTTTATACTGCAAGATGTGGATGGTGTAAGGTTATCTATGAATCATTTTTTCCAAGTCACTTCCATATACACATGAAGTCTCATCCACATTACTGCCGTAGCATATTACAAAAAATGTGCTTACAAAAACTCAAGACGTTAAAAGTTTAAACATGCTTAATCCTAAAGTTCAAACGGAAATGTAATCGATTGGTTTCACAGATCCTACACTCATCTGCCAAGCCTGTGAAAGCAGTCGAAAACGGTATAAAAGTGAACCCAAGTCACTGCTTAAAAAATAAAAAGGGGCCCAAATAGAAGCCAAAGTAAATGAGAAGGTAGGAATCTGTCTCTCTCGTTACTCACATGCATAGGAGAGGCAGCGTCTGGTTGTACACTCTGCAAAAACAAGAGAGAGACGATCAGCCCAGCTCAGACAGAGTCAATTTAAAAATGGGACCCTCTATTATTATTATCATTATTATTTATTATTATTAATTAGTCATTTAGCAGACACGTTTATCCAAAGCAACTTGGAGACTATGGTGTGAACTATGCTTCATCAACAGCTGCTGCTGCAGAGTCACTTCCAATAGGATCTTGTTTGTTTTACGTCTCATCCGAAGGACGGAGCACAAGGAGGTTCAGTGGCTTGCTCAGGGTCACACACAGTGAGTCAGTGTCAGAGCTGGGATTTGAACCTCTGGTATCAAGCCCTTTTCTTTAACCACTGGAACCACCAAGCCTCCTAAAGACGCTCAGCGGTTTATTCCAATGGACTCTCACCTTGAGCAGGGAGTACTGGCAGCTGGCGATTACCAGACAGAACTGGAAGACCCAGATATCCCTGAAGAAGCCCTCGAGGAGAAGCAGGTACCCCAGGAACGAGACCAGGCTGGCCAGCGCCACCGCCAACACGCTCTCCACCACGCTGCGGTTCCTGAGACAGACAGGACAAGGGGGGGAATGATTACACTGCTGCACAGGAAGTCATTTCTATTCATTTATCAAGCCTGCCCTGGACTGGACTGGGTGGGAGCATCCTTTCTCTTAGAGGGTAAGGGAGGAAGCAGTTCAGACTCTGTGCCTCAAGCCTGCCCTGGACTGGAAGGAGCACCCTTTCTCTTAGGGGGGTGAGGGAGGGAGGGAGCAGTTCAGTCTCCGTGCCTCAAGCCTGCCCTGGACTGGAGGGAGCACCCTTTCTCTTAGGTGGGGATGAGGGAGACAGCAGTTCAGTCTCCATACCTCAAGCTTGCCCAGTCTGGAGGGAGCACCCTTTCTCTAAAGCTGTCGTGAAGCCACTTTTTCAGAAAGTTGGTTCCGGGAGACCTAGTATGAGGCAACTTTGCTGTATCAAACCCCAAGTCTCCCCCTGGTGTGCCGTGCAGTGGCCTGAAACCTAGTCTCCTGAAACCCAAGTCCGAAGCCACAAAGTGGCTTAGCGTTCCCTCAGCCGCACTGCCCTGCAGCGACGCTCCGAGCTGGGAGCAGTCGAGTCTTACCTGTCCAGCAGGGCTAGCAGGGCGAGACGGTCGTAGCACACTCGGAGCCACTTCCCCGGCAGCACCCAGAAGCGGTAGTACTGCTTGAGCTTGCTCTTCTCCTCCTCGATCATCAGCGTGTTCTCCTGGGACTCGTGCAGGGACTCGTGATCCAGGTCGAACTGAAGCAGCGAGGGCTGCGAGATCACAAAGCAGAAAGCAGCCGGTTTACCCAAGAGAGAAACAAAGAAAGAATCAAACTGTTTTATATATATAAAAGAAAGGTGATCATCTTGCCAGGACACTCTTGTAAATGAAGCCTCAGCCTCTATGGGTTTATTCCTGGTTAAAAAAAAGAATGAATGAATAAAAGGATACCCAAGGGGGTTCTAGCAGATGTTGCCTGGCTTTAGCTCCTTGTGGTTCTGTTCTGTAAACTAACTGAGTGTCTGTATGTTGTCTTTAGAAGTCATCATGACTATGTGGCCAAAACGAACATACAAAAAAACAATCCATCATAAAAAACACATTATACAGAGCAGTCCAATAGTATTGAGACACCCATCAGGATACAGATTGAACTGTGATATTAGGGTACTGTTACACCCTTAACAGCTGTAAGAAAAACTGACCCTGACCCACTGAAACCGAGGCCTCGTTTACAAGGGGGTCCTGGCAACATGACCAGCGACAGACGTCAGCCATTCATTTCACATCATTAAAAACATCATCACAGTACGTTCAATCTGGGATCAGAAACATTTACACGTCCAGAATTCTTGCAACCTACTCATGAAAATGAATTGCCCTGCCCCGGGGGTATCTCCTGAAATAACCCTGTCCTGTATTGCTCTGCCCCGGGGAATCCCTTGTAATACCCCTGCCCTGGACCGCACTGACCTCGGGTATCTCCAGCGGGACTCTGCGCACCTGCATGCCCTGTAGCACCACGGGTCTGGGCTGCAGCACGGACAGCACCTGCCCTGCCCCCTCCTGGACATCGTTGGAAGTGAAGCTGGAGGATTGGGACTGACGCTCCCTGAGGAAAAACAAATCAGGATCCAGAGACAGAGAATTACAGTAGGAAGTCATCCTTAGCCAAATGAGAAAATAAAAATAACACACACACACATGGGTGTTTTGTGAATTTCTGTGCCGCTAGACCAGGTGTGTCAAACCTGGAGGGCTGCAGTGCCATCTGGCTTTCGTACACCCTTGACACCCTTGCGCTTGACTACAAAGCAACAAGTACTGAAAATTAGGAACACTGTATCCGCCATAAGGACAACACCCTGAAGTGTGGTAGAATCTACCAGTCCAACTGTTTTAAGGAGCTGAACAGAGCAATGTCTTACTGGACTGGGTCTTCATAACCTCCTCCTGCTGGACCGAAGGTGTAGGATCGACGGACACCTGCACAGAGAGAGAGAGATGCCAGGTACTGTACAGGTATCGTTGGCATGACCAGGTGAAATGACCCAGGTAGTGCAAGACAGGTTTCTTTAACCTAGTGTAGCACCAACCAGAGGTCTACAGCTATGGCCAAAATGTTTTGCATCACCCTGTAGAATGAACTAATTTTGCTTCATAAAGTCGAACGAAACTTGCTGAGTAATGTCACGTTAACATATTGAATTATACACCAGCGCTATGTAGTTTTTACATATAAACTGGCAAAAAAATGAAATGTAACATTTATAAATCTAACATGAAATACTGTACTACTATTATGGCTCCCGGTAGACTTTTGCGATATTGTTTTGTAGTTTCATTGATTACATGATAAAAGATCTAAATTATGACTTTTTTTTTTTTTTAATGTCTGAATCCTAAAATTCTAGATGACGCAAAACTCTTGGCCACAGCTCTGTGTGTGTGTGTGTGTGTGTGTATGTATGTCTATATATATCTCCACCCAAGCGGACTGCAAAACAACATGTTATTTTTTCCACCATTCATATATTTGTAGTGGTATAAAAAGACTTAGAGACTAGGGGGGTGAACTGTGCTTCATCAACTGCTGCTGCTGCAGAGTCGCTTCCAATAGGACATCGTTTGTTTTACGTCTCAACCGAAGGACGGAGCACAAGGAGGTTCAGTGACTTGCTCAGAGTCACACACACAGCGAGTCGGTGGCTGAGCCGGGATTTAAACCTCCCGGTATGAAGACCCCTTTTCTTTAACCACTGCACCAGCGAGCCTCCATGAAGATGCCATTCGCTGGAAGACTCACCGCCCTCGTCGTAGAAGTAGTGCACCGCTCCCTCCGTCGTGTCGTCGAAGGTGGAGGCCTCGTGCACCCCGCCGCGGGGGAGCAGCAGGGAGGAGGCGAACTGCAGGGCCGAGGGGAGAGTGAGCACCCGAGAGTGGCTGGAGGTCCGAGCGCGCTGAATATCCTGCAGACTGGACAGCAACGAGGCGTTACAGAGGCATGCATGCACATCTATATATCCATCTATCTATCTACATATCTATCAGGGACAGAAATAAGACTCCTGTTACATAGTGGTTTGATCCATTCCTGGTTTTGCTACAAGTTTAATAAGACACACCTGAGCTTGTTACCTATACACTGGGGCTAATCAGGCTTGTATAACTATATATATATATATATATATATATATATATATATATATATATATATATATATATATATATATATATATACACATACACACACACACACACACACACACACACACACACACAGAGGGAAGAGCAGCTCCTCAATTGAGATGAAAGCAATAGGCAACACTCTTAACAGGTTTGGCAGTGTAGTTGCAAATGACAGAATCTAATGGGGACATGACTATACATTTGACAAGATACTATTGAGCATGACACAAGGATCCAGTGATTTTGCTTTCTGTTACAACAATAAAATATTTTATTCAAAAAAGGTGTGTGGGAGAAGGGGGGGCATTGCTATAAAGCCGGAATGATTTATTAAAACATCAAACTCGCGACTTCTGATCATTTAAAGAAGACACTTTGTTGAAGTTCTGAAACCCAGCCTCGCTACTCAGTGTTAAAAAAAAGGGGGGTCGTACCTGGGGGGGGAGCCCATGGTGGAGGGCGGGGGGGTGGGGTTGCTGCCTGCGTTGTGTCTTCTTCGGATCACCTGCTTCCTCTTCACGCTGCTCCCCGAGTCTCGCTTGACGCCCCCCTCTTCTGGGGCAGCAGCTGCAGGGAGAAGAGGGAGATTTCAAAACAAAAGTTCAGACGCTAAACCAGGCATCACGCACGGTGGTCAAATAGGAAAGCTTTGGGGATTCGTACTGCTAGAGGCTTTTTAGAAGTTGTTTAAGATGCCTAACAAAAGCACAAACTGGTCTAACATTGTTTCTATATCACCGATTACTGACCGACCTGAATGGGAGGTGTACCGGGTTTAATTAAGCAGTTAAGGGTATGGCTGCAAGAAATATCTGGGCTACAACGTCTCTCATTGTGCAGCTCTGCTCTACAGAATCTGATCCTGAAATCAGAGCTTGAACGCACGCCTAGACCCAAGGATGATGCTTTGGTAACCAATGAAGGTGCTGGGGATTGTGTACCCACCTCCCCCGACAGCGCCCTCCTCTGGCAGCTCCCCAGCTCTCCAGCCTGTCTGATTCCCGGCCCAGACGCCGCCCAGGGACTCCAGCCGATGCCGAGCGGCGAAGGGGTCCGAGTTCTCACTGGCGCGGGCCTCCAGGTCCGATTTGGAGACCGTCAGGGGACGGGCGGCCGGTTCCCCGCCTCTGTCCATGCTCAGGACGCGAGCGTGAGTCTTTGCGCTGGCCGTGCTGGCCGACCGCCGGGCGCCTCTTTGATGCGTGGAATCAGACTCTTTGCTATGGTGGTGGTGGTGGTGGTGGGCAGGGTTGGGGAGGAGCGGATGCTGAGGAGGGGGCGGGGCCTGGGTGGCAGAGGCGGAGTCAGGGGAGTAACAGGAAGTGGAAGAGCTGGAATCATCGTCGTCGGAGCTGTAGCGCCGCTGGGAGCCCAGGCTGGAGCCCCGGCTGATGTCGCTGCCTTCACTGCCGTCCTCATCGTCATCGCTGGAGTCTTCAAACAAGCTCTCGCTGTAGGCCTTGGCCCCCAGGAGGCTGCGCACCGGGATGTAGTCTCTGTGGTGGTTGTGGTTGTGGTTGCGACGGTAGGAGCCGCAGTCGAAGCTGCTGCTGCCCACCCCGCCCCGTTTGCGCGGCACCTTCCTCCGACCTGGCTTGTGCCCCAGACCGGTCACAGTCCCGCCCCGCAGCAGCTTGAGGTCTTTGGGCCGGACCACCTGCTGCTCCTCCCTCTCACTCTCACTCCTCTCCGGCAGGAGGAACGGGGACGGGGCGGGCAGGGCGGGTTCGGAAGACCCTTGCCCGAGAACAGCTGGGACCGAGTTGGTCTGCCGCACCCTGGGCTTGTGCCCGAACTCCCCCGAGTGCCCGCTGCCGGAGGGCGAGGAAGGATCTAGTGTCGCGCCCACCTCGCTCTGCTCCACCACAGCGTTGTCCAGTCCCAAGGAGAACTCCCTGGCAGGGGATCTGAGAAGCTCGCTGTCAGAAAGGTCGTCCGTGTCGCTGCCCCCTAAACCAACTGCCGCAGGCGGGTCCCTCTGCTGCTCTGTGGTCTCGGAAGGGGCTGCGTGATGGAGGTTTCCCCCCAGGGAAGGGCTCTCCAGCTGGGTGGAGTCCGTTTTCTCGCTCCGGAAGCTGCTGACGGTGCTCAGGGTCTCTCTGTCGGTGCCCCCGCTGAAGCAGCTGTCGGTGGAGCCGGCTTTGGGCGCCGCCTTCTTCACCGCGGACGGGCCCTGGGCTGTGAGGCTGGAGGAGAGGTGGGCCCTCGAGCTCCCCCCCTCGCCAAGCCCCAGCCCCAGCAGCTTCTCGCTCATCTCCTCGCTCAGGCTGCTCTTGATCAGGGGGCTCAGGGGGGTGTCCCCCAGGCTCTCCGACTCCCCGCAGGGTCCCAGAGGGGAGTAGCCCCCCACCTCTTTGCCCGGGGTCAAGGTCAGCTCCCCAGCGGCCAGGCTTTGGGACGGATCCGAAGGGGAGGATGATGATAATTCTTCCTCATCGTCACCCCGGCTGGAAGGGGAGGGAGGGGAGGCTGGGAACCCCCCCGTCGCCCCCACGAACCCCGGGAGCTCCCCTCCAGCCAGAGCTGCAGACACGCAGGTCAACTGATCCGAATGGACCGCACCGGCACCACCTGCAGGGAAACAAGGGGAGTGCAGCGTTCAATTTCATTTACCCTTAACTAAAAAACACAAGTGTTTCTATGAATAAAATTAATTTTGATATTTACGAAACTGTTCTTTACTGTTGTTAATGAAACCATCAACAGTCCAGAACAGGTTTCAGGAATATCAAACTTGGCTTTTTTGAAAACAAATACAAAAGGTAAGACTACTATTGCACAGCAGTTTCACCCATTCCAGGTTTTACTACCAGCTTGATTTGACACAGTGTACAGGTGTGTCTTATTAAACCAGGAAAGGATCAAACTGCTCTGCAATGGGAGTCTTATTTCCATCCCTGAAATACAGCTTTATGAATCAAGACCAACAATTCTAAATTTAGAAACACTGAAAAGTAAATGAACTCAATTTCTAGAAAGACTCATTTTAAAATGAGAGATTTCATTATTTTAAACCTGTCTTCACAGCTCACCAGTCCTGGGATCAGCCTAGATACCCTTCTCTGTGCCTTTAAGTGCAATCATGCTTGCTTTTTTTATTTTTTGTAGAGCATTGATCAGAACTGGACACAGTACTCTAGGTCAGCATAGCTCTAGCCTTGTATTACAAGCTGCTCACCAATGAAGTCCAGAGTGCTGCGTTTCAGGATCTCGCGGTCTGCCGCTGTGACGATCCCGTTGTTACTGCCCCGCTCCCTCATCAACTCCCGGATATCTACAAACCACGAGGGGGGGGGGGGGGGGGAGAGAAAGGCAGAACATGATGAGGAGAACAGATCTCTTCCTCGACCGCCCCTACTCTGCACTGGACTTGCCTGACCTCAGCACCACGTTGCTGGATCCTCAGCTGATGCGCTATCCTTGCACTATTAATAATGCCACTGTAGATATAAACTAGTGTAACCCTAACCTGTTGCATCCTAGTTCATATTGTATTTTAGCGTTATTTGCACTTACTGTAAAACTACACTACTTAAATATTAAGCTTGCATCTGCTGCCCTGTGACACCTGCGAGTCGCCTTGGATAAAGGCGTCTGCCAAATCAATAAATAATAATAACACTAATAATCATCAAATGCATTGGAGAAGTTCCTGCGTTGGCCAATCAGCATTTAGTCACAGCGCCCCCTATGGCCTGGAATAGTCTGGACAACAGTATATGATAAATAACCATGTATTGGCTAAACGTAGCACAATGACTGATTGCTTTAATTTTAATGAGTAGGTTTGCAAGAATTCTGGACGTGTAAATGTTTCTGATCCCAGACTGAATGTACGATGATGTTGTTTTTAATGCTGTGAAATGAACGGCTGACGTCGGTCGCTGGTCATCTTGCCAGGACCCCCTTGTAAACGAGGCCTCGGTCTCAATGCGGTTATTCCCGGTTTAAGAATGAATAACGGAATTCTAGTCCGGGAGTCCCATAAGGTTTCACAGAGCTTTCACGCATCTCAGAAGGCAGTTCGGTTACAAGCGACACATGTGAACACAACAGCTCTATTGTGCAGGAAAGCTTGACTTACATTTACAACTAAAAAAACTTACTCAGCAGAAAGAAAGCCGCAGAAAAATAAAGCAAAGTTACCTTTTGAGCCTCTTGCGTCATCCAGACGTGGCAGAAACTCCTGCAAAAGAAGACGCAGTTTTACTGGGGGGATCGAGCAGGTCGAGGCTATCTCCAATTGCAATGACTGAATCTCCGATAAGCACAACCTTCTCACAATTCAATTTGATCTTTACGTTTCCCCTTGACAGGGAATGGAACCCCCCCCCCCCCCCCCCCCGTACTCACCGAGACTTGGTTTAACCCGAAGAGGGAATGCTGGGAGCTGCAGCGTACTGGTGGTGTGGAGCTGACTTTCCGAAACACTATCATCTCCACCCCTCCCCCCGCATCCCTGGAGCGAGAGGAACAGCAGGGTTACAGGTGGCGGTAAAACTTAATAACACACCAAAAGAAACTTTATACATTCGTTTCGACAGGACGTCTCTTTCTCAGCACGTTCAATGTTGAAGTCAGTTTACTACCAGCTTGATTAATAATAATAATAATAATAATAATAATAATAATATTTATTTTTTATATAGCGCCTTTCATAGTGGACCACCATCACAAAGCTCTTTACAGAGGTAGGCTGTGAACTGTGCATTACATGCAGAGTCACTTGCAATAGGACATTGATTTAACATATCATATGCAGGACGGAGCACAAGGAGGTGAAGTGACTTGCTCAGGGTCACACACAGCGAGTCAGTCAGTGGCAGAGGTGGGATTTGAACCGGTGACCTTCTGGGGACAAGCCTGGGACTATAACCACTGGACCACACTGCATCCTATTAGCCCCAGTGTGTACAGATAAGCTCAGGTGTGTCTTATTATTAAACAGAGTGGAAACAAGAATGGATCAAACAACTGCTATGCAATGGAAGTGATAGTGTCCATTCCTGCATTTTAATTGCAATTTATTATCACTAGACTAGACTGTACTGGGACTACATTGTAACTGCTGAATTATTTTGCAGGGTGTATAGGTAACAAGCTCAGGTGTCTCTTATTATTATTATACTCAAGAGTAAAACCAGGAATGGATCACACCGCTATACGACGGGGGTCTCATTTCCAACCCTGCTGATCTGATAGGCTCACCTGGTTTGGCTCCGGTCGTGCAGCGCTCCTCCCTCTCCGTCCTCGCCTCTCGTCGACGCGTCCTGCCTCTTCTCCACGATCTCCCCCTGGTCAAACATGGCGTGGAGCCGGAAATTCACCACCTTGACCGCTGTGAAGAAGGCAGCTACCACCAGACAGTACACCCCAGCGACCAGGATACTGGAGGGCAGAGCCTGCGAGAGAGGAGGGAACGGGACACAGGGACAGTGCTATATTATTTATTAATTTGTCATTTAGCAGACACTTTTATCCAAAGCGACTTTGAGACTTGGGGGGGTGAACTATGCTTCATCAACAACTGCTGCTGCTGCAGAGTCACTACAATAGGACCTTGTTTGTTTCATCCGAAGGAGGTTAAAAGTGTGCTCAGGGTCACACACGCACAGCGAGTCAGTGGCTGAGCCGGGACTGAACTGGCGACAAGCCCTTTTCTTTAACCACTTGACCACCAAGACTCCATATATTAGCAAGGTTTATGGGCATCAAGCATTTACAGGCGCTATATAAAAATAAAGACATTATTATCATAGTGAAACTGCTATGCAATAGGAGTCCTATTTCTGTCCCTGCATGTGGCTATTATACACAATCTAATACATGCACTGAGAAAACATTACTATTAAAAAGCAAGAAGCAAAAAAAAAAAAAAGCATGTGCTAGAAATGTAAACGCGTGAGACTATAGGGCACCAGGGCGAGCGGTCGATCGATAGGTCAGTGTGAAACTGAGGCTCGCAAAATAAAAGTCATAGCGGATCAATAACTGGGTAATTGCTGCATGGTTCATTATTATTATTTGTTTATTTAGCAGACGCCTTTATCCAAGGCGACTTACAGAGACTAGGGTGTGTGAACTATGCATCAGCTGCAGAGTCACTTACAACTACGTCTCACCCGTAAGACGGAGCACAAGGAGGTGAAGTGACTTGCTCAGGGTCACACAATGAGTCAGTGGCTGAGGTGGGATTTGAACCGGGGACCTCCGGGTTACAGGGCTGTTTCTTTAACCACTGGACCACACAGCCTTCTATGATACGACCAGCCCGCTCTTTGTTTTCCGATCACGGAAAGCACTGGTTTGTAGAGCACCGATTATGTGATTATTTGGACGGAGCCCTCTACAGAAATCAGGTGCCGACAATCAAGCGAGGGTCACTGGCGTCGATCGGGCTGATTTAGCATCCCAAGTGAAACGAGTGAACAAAACAGCAGCTGCTGGGGTGCGAGACGGATTGTCAGCACCTGATTTCTGTAGGGAGCTTAAACAAAATAAACCAGCTTGTGTAGCATTATTGATTTGAGATTGTGCAGCAGGGTGAGAGAGTTTCTAACCTTGATCAAACTCCTGGCTCCTGATCATTTCAATATTAATAATAATAATACTAGACTTCATTGAGGGGAGTTCTGAACCCCAGGCCTAGGTGCAGCAGCAGCAGCAGCATGGCTAGTGTGAGTTTCTAACCCTGCTCAAACTCCTGGCTCCTGATCATTTCAATATTAATAATAATAATACTAGACTTCATTGAGGGGAGTTCTGAACCCCAGGACTGGGTGCAGCAGCAGCAGCAGCAGCAGGGCTAGTGTGAGTTTGTAACCCTGCTCAAACTCCTGGCTCCTGATCATTTCAATAATAATAATAATAATACTAGACTTCATTGAGGGGAGCTCTGAACCCCAGGACTGGGTGCAGCAGCAGCAGCAGGGCTAGTGTGAGTTTCTAACCCTGCTCAAACTCCTGATCATTTCAATATTAATAATAATAATACTAGACTTCATTGAGGGGAGCTCTGAACCCCAGGACTGGGTGCAGCAGCAGCAGCAGGGCTAGTGTGAGTTTCTAACCCTGCTCAAACTCCTGGCTCCTGATCATTTCAATAGTAATAATAATAATAATAATAATAATAATAATAATAATAATACTAGACTTCATTGAGGGGAGTTCTAAACCCCAGGACTGGGTGCAGCAGCAGCAGGGCTAGTGTGAGTTTCTAACCCTGCTCAAACTCCTGGCTCCTGATCATTTCAATATTAATAATAATAATACTAGACTTCATTGAGGGGAGCTCTGAACCCCAGGACTGGGTGCAGCAGCAGCAGGGCTAGTGTGAGTTTCTAACCCTGCTCAAACTCCTGGCTCCTGATCATTTCAATATTAATAATAATAATACTAGACTTCATTGAGGGGCGCTCTGAACCCCAGGACTGGGTGCAGCAGCAGCAGGGCTAGTGTGAGTTTCTAACCCTGCTCAAACTCCTGGCTCCTGATCATTTCAATATTAATAATAATAATAATACTAGACTTCATTGAGGGGAGTTCTGAACCCCAGGACTGGGTGCAGCAGCAGCAGCAACAGCAGGGCTAGTGTGAGTTTCTAACCCTGCTCAAACTCCTGGCTCCTGATCATTTCAATATTAATACTCCATTGCGGGGTTTTGAACCCCAGGACTGGGCTGGTGTGCGTTTCAAGCCCTATAACAGGACGACACAGTGACAGCACCGTGTTCAGAATCAGTGCACACCTACACTGAAAACAGCAGGCACAGCAATGAACGCTGTTTTTCACTCACCATGTACAGCAGAAAGGGAAACGCCAGCAGAAATATCCACACGTAGAGGTGAAAGCAGTTGGAGAAGGTGCTTTGATGGGGGTCAACGAACCACCCCCCGGTGAGGGAGGCCCACACCCCTTGCCTCAATATCTGTAACACTTGGGAGCCCATCCTTCCCTTCGGTAAGTCGACGGGGATGCCCCGCGACACCTGATCTCCTCCGCCGGTACGAGGCTACTGGGCCCTGCCGTTACAACGTCGGGTTCTCCATTGCGTGTAGGCGGCCGGTTATAATCCCGGTGCAATAAACAGGGGTGTCGGATCAACTCCTGATGAAGCTGCCTCAAGTTGTGTACAAATTCTGAACTCCCCCAGAAAACGCTGCTTTTGTCAAGCTGGCGATAGACGCAGAGAAAAGTAAAAAGCAACCACCAATTTATGTGTTGTTGTGCGCGTCAGCTAACTCACGCTGTTCCCTATTTATTTATTTTTTTTAAACTGACAATTTAGAAAGCTGATTATTAGTAAACAAAGAATCAATTCTACTAGAATAGAGCCAGATGCCTGACTCGTTTTTGCTACAATAAACCAGGAAATACCAACTGCACATCAACAACATGCGTTTAAATAAAACTCCACTGAAATTGCAATTCTCCCCGCTGGTTACATTGCAATAATATAAACGTGTTTTTTTTTTTTTTTAATGACTTTGGATTACTGCGCATATATAACTAATTTTAACAGTATATATATATATATATATATATATATATATATATATATATATATATATATATATATATATATTTTAAATTAAAAAAATAATAATAATAAACACACTGTAAACATCCGTACTCGAACTGAAAAATAACATTTATTTTAACCCCGGTGTAAATGTGCCTCTCTCTTAATAAACAATGACATGGACGTGACCATTTTGACCCAATTCCTCATTTTAAGCCAAACGTATTTTTTTTTTTTTTTACCTGTATAAATTTTAGTTTACAATTATACCTCGTCTGCTATTTTGTTCGAGTTTGGTCTGCTGGATAATTACACCGGTTTGCATTTTAAAAAAAAATAAAAAAAAATCGCAGACAAGTACTGAGAGAAATTTTAGTTTTTTTTAAAATAATACCCCATAGCCGGGCACGGTGCATTACTGTGCATCCATTAAAACACAGAGTCCCCGTTTAAAATGAAATTATATGTTTGATAGAATTGATTATTGCCTAACTATTTTCACATATAATCCAGCTTCATAACTGCTTCCTAGCGACACTGCAAAAGTCACGGTGCGGTTAAGATGTTGATAATTATTATTTGGGGAGGGCGCGTGTAAATATAATATCCAAACCCCAAACCCCATGCTTCAATTCGTCTTGTCTTTCCTCCTTCTTCTCCTCCTTCCGTAGTGTTTTCTTCAGTCTTTTTTTTCCTTTCCCCACACGAGTAAGTAGTATTTTCTGCTCGTTTTTTTTGTTTTGTTTTCACCCTTTAGTATCGCGGGTCCGACTCTGTGGTCCGGGTCGGCGTGTGGGGGTTTTTTAAAAATATATACAAGTCTCGTTAATATCTACATATATTTTAAATACATTGTTTTGTTTTAATTCCTCTTAAAATTCCAGTTTCTCTCTGTCTCATCCACCCCCCTCCTCTCTCTTAACTCCTCCTGTGAATTTCGCCTCTTCACACAGGTAGCAAACGCCCCCGCCGGAGGAAGAGGAACCAATCCTGCCTTTCCGTTGGCTGCGACAGCCGTCATTTACGCGACTGCCCGCTCTGATTGGCGGAAAGGCAAAAAATAGACCGAAGTGGATATGTGACCTCAATCTGGGGCTGACACAATCCTGCTACGCTATTGGCTGACGGGACTGTCAGTCCGAACAAAGTAGAATTTGATTGGTCAATTTTGATAACGACATAAAAAAAAATCCCACACGCTCCTCGACATTGGTTTAGTGGGGGGAAAAAGTCAATCCACATTCTGATTGGATATGATTGGCTAAAAAAAAACTATTTTTACCCGTTTTACTAGAGTCTTAACCCATACAAAGCTGGACGTTTTAGACAAGTCTGTAAAATTGCACCCTCAAAGGATAGCCTGTTATTATTATTTATTTCTTAGCAGACGCCCTTATCCAGGGCGACTTACAATCGTAAGCAAATACATTTCAAGTGTTACAATACAAGTAATACAATAAGAGCAAGAAATACAATAACTTTTGTTCAAGCAAAGTACAAGTGTGACAAACCAAAATTCAATAATACAGCAGATAATAGTGATAGTTACATCAGGATATGATTAAATAGTGATAGTTATTTGGGTCCTGTTCATTTTTAAACTAACAATGGTCAGTGAGCTATTCGCTGTTCATATACCATACTTGCCAATGCAAAATAAGTTTGAAAAACTAAGCAAGCTGTCTTTAACATCGGTACTATGAACAGCATACTGTGAGTTTGATCTGAAATGTACTCCGTGGATAACATAAGATGTTTTTGTGTCTGTTAGAACATGCAGAAAGTCCATTGGTTATCTTCAAATCTTAAATCAGTTCCACAACACACCAAAACGTCACAACAGCGACACATTAATTTGATTAAGCAGTGTGGAGTAGTGGTTAGGGCTCTGGACTCTTGATCGGAGGGTCGTGGGTTCAATCCCAGGTGGGGGACACTGCTGCTGTACCCTTGAGCAAGGTACTTTACCTAGATTGCTCCAGTAAAAAAACAATTGTATAAATGGGGAATTGTATGTAAAAATAATGTAATAACTTGTAACAATTGTAAGTCGCCCTTGATAATGGCGTCTGCTAAGAAATTAATAATAATTAAGCCTTAAACAAAAAGTTTAATTACCATTGGCTAATACAGGGCCACGTGACCAAAATAAGCCCGCGCTTTTTGCCCACAAACCCTGTATAGTTGACCAGCAACAGAATCACACGTTTCTCTGGGTATATAATTATATTGATATGTTTTATGTAGTTTTTACCTAATAGAGGGCATTGCCCAGTCGTTTATGTATTACATCTTTAAAGAAGACAGCCTCCCCATTCCGGTTATAGGGCTGCAAAACAAAAACGGTTATAGGGCCTGCAAAAAAAAAAAACAAGAAAGAAAGAAAGAAAACAAATAAAGAAAAACACAATCGCGTCCTTCCTGGAAAAAAAACGGTGAGTCAGCGAGAGTCCTCTGCTTCAGCCGGAGGGGGGTCTGGGGGAGTGGCCGAGGAGCCTCCTCTTATCTGAGGAGGGCATATCCGCAACAGGCTGGAGGAGACGGATGTTATCAGTAGCGGGCCAGAGGAAGCACGCCGCTTCCTTAAAAAAGCTGTGTGCTCTACAAGTGACCTGATAGGTCTACTGAAATACTACAAGAATCAAAAGCCGAGGGAACACGAAGCCGTTTTGTGTCTTGGGGACTTGGGTTTCAGGCCACTGCCCGGCACACCAGGCAGGGCGACCTCCTCAGACAAGGTCTCCTGGAACCCAGGTTTCAAGCCGCTGTCCCTGAAAAAGTGGCTTCGTGTTCCCCTCAGCTTAAGCCAAGAAGACAAACGTTTCGGATAGTGCCATCATCAGCGTACAGTAACCCCCCTTTATTTGACTAACTGAACTACACATAAAATAAAGGAGAATTCACCATCAACGTAACTGAATGAACAAAATACTGTAGGAGCAGTGGACCAATCAGGAAACGGTATATGTTGATATTTTTGTAGGGCAGGGTACCACATTATAGATTTATTTCCTGTGTGCACCAAGTATTAGGACCCACCCCAAACTGCTGCACCGTACCCTCACAGTATCAAAGCTGATGCTAGAATGGACAATACGGTTCAATGGAATTTGCTCTACCCTGTGTTTCATTGATTTCAACAGTGGCAATGCAACGTATTTAGAACACGTTGTGGAAGCTTTTTTTTGTTATTGAATAGGTTTTTTGGAGGCGATAAAAAATGATATTGGTAAAGCAGGCACTGTACACTGTGGCTGGTAAAAAATAGCAATTCGCAAACAAATAAACGGGCGTGCAAAAGATACACGTTTCTCCACACGCCCCCCTCCCTCCGTCCCTCCCCCCCGTTTTTTTAGTCAGACAAGCCAATTGTTTAAAAAATGTTATTGTGGCACAAAATAGAATCAGAAGAACAATGGCATTTTAAAAATGGGAGAGTTCCGGACTTCTTTTTCCTAGGAGAGAACAGAAGTGATGTAAGCTGAATTAACACGCTGAGAGAAATTTAAAGCGAGCCGCTGTTGTGTTTGGATCATCTGGTTATTTTCCTGTGCTGGGGAGGAGACGAAAAAAACTTTAACTTAAACCACACCCTCTGGCAGAGGCAGACGCGAGAGACTGAAGGGGAAGAGGATACAGCCACGAAAGTGTATAGGAGAAAATAATTATAGAGATAAATAAACACACGCTTGGAATAAGGAATGGAAGACTAAATACCGAGACTCGAAAACGAAGTTTGCTACACAAGGAGGACTAGAAGAAAAGAAAAAAGGGGGACGATTTTATTTTTGTGTTGTTCAGTGACACTGTGCGTGCGTTTCCTGTCGGGTTTCATCGGGAAGGAAAACTTGTTTTTTTGTTTCGTTTTGTTTTGTTTTGTTTTAATTGCTGTATCACTTTTTAACACATTTTTTTTTTAACAAAGCACCAACATCACGACTTTTTTTAAAAATAAATAAATACATAAAAACCCAACAATGGACGTGGAAACGGCGGAAAATGATAAAAAGATTCGCAGCGACGACCCAAGCGATACTTCAGTTTTTTGCGGAATATTATCACCCGCTGTTTAGTAAAGTTACGGACGGACGCGGTCGGACCCATTCTGAATTTTGTAAAATTTTATATTTCTCTTGGTTCTTTCTTCGCTCTCCCGTTGCGCTTCCTGTTTTCAATGTGGGGCTGCTAAAAAAAACATCGGACTCGCATGACAAACAGAGTTACAAAACTGCCACACAGCCACCGGCATTCTTCTTAAATATAATTTTATCTCAAAACGAACAATGTGCATTCTGGCTACTGTAACACAGTAACAAAAAATACTGCTAGCTACTGAGAAAGAGGTGTTTAATTTGTATAAGAGTATTAAATTATTGCTATATATTTTTTATTTATGTATTAAAACTTTTTTTTTAATTAGTTTGATTCTATTTTGAACCTGAATTTGACAAAGCCAGGACTGTTTGAGGAGATGGTTTGGGGGACTGGTTTAGTGAATTCTATTGGAGCTAGGCTATACAAATTGTCTTGAATAATATTTGCATTCATAAATTCAACCTTTTTTGGTGCTTGTCAACTAAAACGGATTCCTAATCTTTTTATTTGGACTAGGCTAATTTTTTTTATTATTATTGAATCTATTTTTTTTTTGTGTGGGGGAATTCAAAACATATTGAAATATTTCCTAATGATCTGGGAAAGACGAGAGGGAGAAAAAAGTTGCAAATGCAACTTGGTGGTTTTAAAACCTGCTGAAGTTAACAATTACAGTAAATAAATAATTTTAAAAAAATGGAGCCGCTAAAAAATATTTTCACCCGCGGCCCACTGTCCGGTTGGAAAGGCCTGGAGCCGGCGGAGAAAGGCGCCTACACTAACCCCGTCTGGACCGCTCTCTTTGACTACGAAGCCGCCGGTAAAGACGAGCTCACCCTGCGGAAAGGAGACCTGGTGGAGGTGCTTTCCCGGGACTCGGAGATATCGGGAGACGACGGCTGGTGGGCGGGCAAAATCAACAACAAACTGGGCATCTTCCCTTCCAACTACGTCTCTCTGAAACGGGGCGACTACGCCAAGCTCCAGACCACGGCGGTGGTCGCGGAGCTGGAACCGGAGGAGGTGGACTTTCGGGAGCTGAGCCTGGAGGAGGTGATCGGGGTCGGCGGGTTCGGGAAGGTCTACCGCGGGACCTGGCGGGGCGGATTCGTCGCAGTCAAAGCCGCCCGCCAGGACCCGGACGAAGACATCAGCGTGACGGCGCAAAACGTGAGGCAGGAAGCCCGGCTGTTCGCCATGTTCACCCACCCGAATATCATCGCCTTGAAGGGGGTCTGTTTACAGCAGCCCAACCTGTGCCTTATAATGGAATACGCTTCGGGGGGGGCGCTGAGCCGGGCGCTCGCCGGGCGTCGCATCCCGCCCCACATCCTGGTCAACTGGGCAGTGCAGCTTGCCAGAGGGATGCAGTACCTCCACAGCGAAGCGATCGTGCCGGTCATTCACCGGGACCTAAAATCTAACAACAGTAAGTGCTGTTCAACACGTGAATGATTTGTATTTGTAAACTGTACAGTTTATTTTGATGCTGGTGGCGTTCTAATAATACACAAAAAGGTGGTTCTATAGGCTACTTGCCCAACCTAATGTTCTGAAACCGGTTTTGTTCCTTTTTGTCAGGGTTAGAAACTCACACTAGCCCTGCTGCTGCTGCTGCACCCAGTCCTGGGGTTCAGAGCTCCCCTCAAGAAGTCTAGTATTATTATTATTAATATTGAAATGATCAGGAGCCAGGATTTTGAGCAGGGTTACAAACTCACACTAGCCCTGCTGCTGCTGCTGCACCCAGTCCTGGGGTCCAGAGCGCCCCTCAATGAAGTCTACTATTATTATTATTGAAATGATCAGGAGCCAGGAGTTTGAGCAGGGTTAGAAACTCACACTAGCCCTGCTACTGCTGCACCCAGTCCTGGGGTTCAGAGCTCCCCTCAATGAAGTCTAGTATTATTATTATTAATATTGAAATGATCAGGAGCCAGGAGTTTGAGCAGGGTTAGAAACTCACACTAGCCCTGCTGCTGCTGCTGCTGCTGCACCCAGTCCTGGGGTTCAGAGCTCCCCTCAATGAAGTCTAGTATTATTATTATTAATATTGAAATGATCAGGAGCCAGGAGTTTGAGCAGGGTTAGAAACTCACACTAGCCCTGCTGCTGCTGCTGCTGCTGCACCCAGTCCTGGGGTTCAGAGCTCCCCTCAATGAAGTCTAGCATTATTATTATTAATATTGAAATGATCAGGAGCCAGGAGTTTGTTCGACTGCTTTAATTTTTTAATGTCTTTTTTTTTTGTGGTGGGAGGATGTAAACATGATCAAACTCACAAACATCGCAGTCCAAGGGCAAGCTGCAGCAAGTCCACAGACAGACAGACTCTCACAAGCAAAAGACAGAAATGCAAACAACCTGAACAGCACACAATGGGCCCACACAGCGCATCGAAAATGATACAGGGGGACCTCATTCCTCCAGCTAATTTTAGGAAACAGTATATATTTTTAACTGTGCTTTCTTTGTATTCTGTCATTTAAAACCTTTATTGCAGACAGGGTGTAGAGCAGGAATTGAGAAGGAAAGATGTCGCTCGCAGATTGAGGGCACATCATAGCAAACCACCCGTAACCCTAACCCTAAGGGAGGTGCAGGAGCATGCCCGCTGTCATGCCACTCGTTTTTGGCACTGCTTGGGGGTCTGTCTGTCTGTTCATTATTATTATTATTATTTATTTCTTAGCAGACGCCCTTATCCAGGGCGACTTACAATTGTTCCAAGATATCACATTATTTTTACATACTATTCCCCATTTATACAGTTGGGTTTTTACTGGAGCAATCTAGGTAAAGTACCTTGCTCAAGGGTACAGCAGCAGTGTCCACAACCTGGGATTGAACCCACGACCCTCCGGTCAAGAGTCCAGCGCCCTATCCACTACTCCACACTGCTGCCCTGCATGTCCGCCTGCATGTTCCGTTACCATTTTTGCATTGACCAGGAAAATCCCTCCTCCAAAAAATTCCGATTCTGTTATACGTCGTGGACATCGGCCTCTTGAAGGCTCTAATTGGTAATTTGCATTCGTGGCAATGGTGTGTGTGTGTGTGTGTGTGTGTGTGTGTGTGTGTGTGTGTGTGTGTGTGTGTGTGTGTGTGTGTGTGTGTGTTGCTGACCTCCTCTACACAGCTAACTCACCAGCCCCTAATGACTAACCTGATTAGGAGCCAGGTTGCTTGTTAGCTGCCAGATGGACTCCATGCTGTATCCTGTGTGAACCTGGAGCACAATGCTGATTCAGAGACAGCAGGGGAAATTCAAGAGGAAGTACTGCCTCCGCATGGCTTCCCAATACTGGCGCAGTGAGGTTGCGAAACTGAATATGATCTGTGGTGCTGTGCTGCGTTACCACTGTACAGGTATTGCTGTGCAGCCCTGGGGCGACTCCCTAGCATTTTGTCCCTGTCGCTTTTATTAAAGGCGGAGTGTCCCGTGATGTTTTGAAAAATACCCACAGAGGTTGTTATTCTGCGATATCATTTGACAATGACAGATCTTTACATTTGAGGTGTTTAGAGTGTAAAACTAAAGCTTCCTCGTTGATTGCTTGAGCTGCTTACCCGGTCCTATGGGTGTTAGACTCTGGATCTGTACGATTTTATGGTAATTGAAGGTTATCTGTTAGGCAGGCAGGGTGGTCCGGTGGTTAAAGTCCAGGGCTTGTAACCAGAAGGTCACTGGTTCAAATCCCAACTCTGCCACTGACTGACTCGCTGTGTGTGACCCTGAGCAAGTCACTTCACCTCCTTGTGCTCCATCCTGCGGATGAGATGTTAAATCAATGTCCTATTGCAAGTGACTCTGCATATAATGCACAGTTCACAGCCTACCTCTGTAAAGTGCTTTGTGATGGTGGTCCACTATGAAAGGCGCTATATAAAAATGAAGATCTCATTATCATATCATCTATTTCTATTTGGGTAATGCACAATAGAAATAAGACTCCCGTTGCATAGCGGTCTGATCCATTCCTGGTTTCACTATGAGTTTAATGTTGCCTATACACAATGCGACTAATCAGGTTCGTAACAAAACCTGGAATGGGTGAAACTGCTGTGCAATAGGAGTATTTTCAACCCTGATTTCTGATAGGCTTATCTTCTACTCCAGAGCATTACAGTAAGGGCAGCTAACACAATATTCCATAAATCTTAACCATTTTGCACTTCCATCGGCTATCGCTTAACTTGTTGTGCGTGGGGCGTCTCTTAATGCATAAGCGCTGACAAGCAACTTGAACAGAAGGAAAGCTCCTGAACTCAAAACGCAAATAAAAGATAAAACGACGATAAAAAAAAATATTAATGGAGCCCCTCCCCCTTAGGTAGCTTCCTGTGCCGGGATTGGCTGGGTGTCACTGGCTCCCATGATCCTCGGCAGATGTCCTGGCCTGTACCTCCCTCCCCTGTCAGGAAGCCTGGGGCCGGCAGGCTGCGGTCAACCAGTGAAGAGGCCCTTTGTTTGGGCACCGGACTGGCCTTCTCTGAGCCCGAGCCAAAGCCGGACAGGATAATAGCATTGATTTATGAGTCCTTTTGTTCAAACTGTTAATGAGAGGGTGGCTGCTGTATGTGAGCTGCAGTGTGACATCTGAGAGCGAGATGGGCAGAGCTCACACACATTCAGCACAGTCAGGAAATGTCCATCACTACTAAGCACTCTGTAATAAAGCTACACAAACCCATCACTCGATTATCAGGATGGAGCTGTCCCTAGAAACCAGGGGCTGACAATCAGGTGGTGTGGATCGGGGCTGATTCACAATTCAGAGTGAATTAAGAAACAGCTGCTTGGGTTTGCGTGGATCGCTGTTCTCCACAGTCTTAAGAAAAGCAGCGATCATCACAAACCCAAGCAGCTGTTTCTTAATTCGCTCTGAACGGTGAGTAAGCCCCCCGATCGACACCCTTGTCTGATTGTCAGAACCTGATTTCTGTGGCGAGTTCCTGGAGTAACTGAGAGGCCATCATCTGCCAATCTCAAAGTGCGAGTTGGACAGGTAACTCCCGCAGGGCCAGGACCTTGATCCGAACGACCGCTCCTTAATTCGTTCAGACCGCAGCGATTCTTTAACCCAAACCAGCGGTGCTGTGCAGTTTCGTTTTGTCACATGGTGTCTGTGTGAGATTTTTTACGCATGTGGTGTCAACAGGAGCTTCTCTTCAAGCGTGTCTCAAACCAGCCCCAGGCTGATCTAGTCTTGAGCGTGTTTCAACACTGGGGGATGCGATCTATAGTCCAGTGTAAAGGACCCTAAAGGTGGCTTGTGTAAAATCCTGAACTTTTGATTGGCTACCAAAGAGCGATTTACAAATGGAAATGATGCATCGTGTCCGGTCCTTTGTCGGTGAGGTGACCTGAGGTTACAAGCTTTAAAACCGCGGATGCAAATGAGCCTGGTTGTTTTACGTTGTGGTTTAGACTATCACTTGCGGTGTGCGTGGTCGCCGGTTCGAGCCCAGCCTCCGCCCTGTCCTATGTAATTAGTCGACCTGTGACCTTTTTTGTATCGTCCAGTTGCAGATGGGACTAGCGGGAGGTATGCGGTCCCAATTTGAAACTGGAACAGGGACTGGTTTTTATATGCAAATTAAAACGAGGGATAATTTTAAAGAAAAAAAAAACGATCAAATGTAACCCGAAGGCAAACCGTGTTCCAGAAAAACGACAAACCCTGATGGGCTGAACAGCTTCTCAGGAATGATCTTTAAGCAGAGCAGGGACACGTATACTTGTTATAATTGCCTCTGGGTATGTTACATCTGTAATTACCATGCTGCAGTTATCCACAAGTATCAAAGAAGGTCAAGTTTATATACATCAGTATGCAAACATTCAAATGAAGCAAGCCTCCCTCCTACCAGGTGGTATACGTTATGTATCAACCTATAAAGAAGTGTTTCCTAGCTTTTGAATTGCATGATAGCTTGGGTTTAAATTAGACCAACATTTTTTAAAACTGCATCCCCCCCCCCACTCTCTCCCCGATTGCCAGCCAGTCTTCCGTCTCCGGCTTGGCATTCCCAGGACAATGATTCCCTTCTTTCCTTTGGAGACTCGGAATGCTGCGATCGCCTACAGGGAGTGGAGATGGAACTAGGAGCTTCCTCCTCTCTCCCCTCCCCACAGTCCACCCTGTAGTGATCGTCACACATTGAATAAAACTACAGTCCACCAATAGGGAAGAAAGTGCTGTGGTTGGCAGCCTGCGTATCGTTGTGCATGTGCTGTCATTCACCGTGAACGCTTGCTATTCCTGTGCTCTGCAATTACAGTGTTCTTCTGTGGGGTAAAGTCACCAAACACCTATCTCTTATATGTACATCTAAATATACAGCTATGGCCAAAAGCGTTGCATCCCCTTATTGAATTAACACATTTTGCTTCATAAAGTCAAATGAAACCTGAATAATGTTACGTTAACATATTGAATTAACCGCTTGGTAGTTTTCATTATACTTAACTAAAAGTTTGAAAGACTTTTCCAATATCTTTTTGTAATTTATTTGATTGCGTGATGTTAAATAAAAGATTATGTTCATATAGTTTATTTTAATGTCTCAATCCTAAAATTCTAAGTGGTTCTTCAAAATAGTAATGGATTAATTGGGCACACAAAATATAATCGTGCGATTAAATATTGATGATTGTACCGCCCACACATACATTTCCCTCCGTTCCTCTCCCCCAGATGTGATTATTTTAATATCGGGGCAATTAAGTAAAAACGTGCGCACAAGAATTAAATGTGAGGTGTAATTACGCCTGGGTAGCGTCAAGAGAAAAAACTAAACAAAAGTTTAGTTTTACATACTACAGGAGTGTTACTAAAATATTTATTCCAAACAGATTACAGTACTTTGAAATGTAATCTATATAAACTAGACACAAGTTTATGAAAAACTTTTTTTTTTTTTTTTTTTTTTTAAATGTTATTTAGTGACAGCTGCAGCATCACGCATTGCATCTTGTTAATACTGTACCACCTAACCTTCACTATCTGTGAAACACACAATGCGGAAATCCCTGCCTAAAACAACATCATAATAATACAAATTGATTTACTTCCCACAACATGCATACCTGCTATAAGTCAAGCTGATCGCTACACCAAAGAATACTGTGTTCAGTTCTGGTCACCTAGCTGCAAAAAGGATATTGCTGCTCTAGAAAGAGTGCAAAGAAGAGCGACCAGAATTATCCCGGGTTTAAAAGGCATGTCGTATGCAGACAGGCTAAAAGAATTGAACCTATTCAGTCTTGAACAAAGAAGACTATCTGATTCAAGGATTTAAAAACCTAAAAGGTATTGACAATGTCGACCCAGGGGACTTTTTCGACCTGAAAAAAGAAACAAGGACCAGGGGTCACAAATGGAGATTAGGTAACGGGGCATTCAGAACAGAAAATAGGAGGCACTTTTTTTTACACAGAGAATTGTGAGGGTCTGGAACCAGCTGCCCAGTGATGTTGTTGAAGCTGACACCCTGGGATCCTTCAAGAAGCTGCTTGATGAGATTCAGGGGTCAATAAGCTACTATTATTATTATTATTATTATTTATTTCTTAGCAGACGCCCTTATTCAGGGCGACTTACAATTGTTACAAGATATCACATTATACATTATTTCACATTATACAGATATCACATTATTTTTACATACAATTACCCATTTGTACAGTTGGGTTTTTACTGGAGCAATCTAGGTAAAGTACCTTGCTCAAGGGTACAACAGCAGTGTCCCCCACTGGGGATTGAACCCACAACCCTCTGGTCAAGAGTCCAGAGCCCTAACCACTACTCCACACTGCTGCCAAACGAGCAAGATGGGCTGAATGGCCTCCCCTCGTTTGTAAACTTTCTTATGCTTAACATTACTGATCGTTTTATTTTTTTAACGTCGTTGAATATTGTTAAATATTCATTAGATAACAGTTCATTTTGAAACTCCAAAGAAGCACAAACTATACACAGTCAATTTTCTTCAATGTGCACAATTTATTTACAGACAGAGGGGCGTACTTGCAAAGCATTTTCCAAACCGATTCACTGGTAGGATGGAACCAGCAAACCAGCGTTTGGTGCGTTTTCGTTGATAAACTTAAATAATGTTATAAACGGTGTGCGTTCCAAAAATGTAATTATTGAATCGATTGTGTACAACGAGGAATGGAATCGATCGGAAAATCGATTTTTGATTGAATCGTAGCAGCCCTAGTTTGGCCAGATTTCAGGATGTGTCCATAAATCTGACGTGGCGATTAGGAATGTTCTCTGTTAAAATCAGGCCACCCCGCCCCGTACACTATCTGAACCAAAAATCAAACTGATCTGAATTCGTTCCTCTTCGCTGAAGGCATAAGAGAAATAGAGAGAAAATCAAAGTAAACAATTATACCTGGCATGTCTGACTTGAAGTATGGGACACCCTGGAGATATATATATAAATTCTGCCTACAGTATCTAGTAGTCAAAGAAACTACAAAATGATATTGCAAAAGGTCTACCTTTATAAGTATAATAGCGGTACAGTATTTCATGTTAGATTTTGAAATATCACATTTTTGAATGTGTCAGTTTTTCTTTAAGTATGTGGAAACCTACACAGCGCTGTGTAATTCAACATTATTCAGCAGCTTTCATTCGACTTTATGAAGCAAAATTGGTTCATTCTAAAGGGTGATGTGAAACCTTTGCCCAGAGCTGCACCCACACAAACTGTACACTGATAGGGGCACTTTTTAGGAGAGTAGAGGGAGGGGGATGACAGCCATGTGCTAGAAGAGATTTCTCAAGGTCTGCATTCCAAATTTCTAGCGTGACTTTATTTTTTGCAAACAGGTTCCCATGCATTTAAAACCTGCCAGGCTAGTTTGACAGAAACTTCATTGCGGAATAAAAAAAAATCACACCTACTTTAGCGTCTCTCCCAATTCCGCTTCCTTCTGTTCCTCCTCCCCTTTCTGCCTGTTGCAATACATTTTGGATCCATTTGCATCACGGCTGAGTGAGTTCAGACTCTCAGGCCATGCAAAACTTCTGTAAATGCAGCGCAAGTCACTTGTGGAAGGTTTCATTTGCAGTTTCAAGCTGGAACTCAACAGCACGTGAAATTATATTGTATCGAACCTCATTAACATCCTTGTAAGAGTTTGCAAATAAGAAATAACATTGTCCAACGAGAGGAGGCCATTCGGCCCATCTGAGCTCATCTGGTTCCTAGCAGCTGAATTTCGTCAAGTCGGGTCTTAAAGGATCCCAGTGATTCAGCAACAGGATTAGATCGCAGTTGCCATGCATTGTTTTAACCCCAGCCCTTTATTAATGATAACAGATCCTGATTTCAGTGCAGTGAATTGGTTCATGCAGCACTAATGCGCAGTACACTGATCTGACCAGCAGGGGAACAGGAGCAGTTGTTGGTGCTTTGGGTAGAAACAAGGCTACAAGCAACATGTACTGTGTGTCTCTTGCTTTACGATTATCACAACAGCCCGGATATCATTTGCCAGCTGCGGTACGTGTTCAAGCTTCAACAGAATGCTGTAGTAAGCTCACTACTTCTCTGTATTCTCAAATCAGAAGTTTCATTTGAATCATTCATCTTGCAGTGGATGTGAAAAGTTTTACCCTGCACAATCCTTCACAAATACTCAGTTACCTTGTGACAAACAGCCTTCTGTGACCCAAGCCAAAACTAACCAATTTCAAAAGCATATAGCTAAAGACAGTGAATATGAGACCAGAAGTTCACAAGCGTGTTTTATCTTTAGAAACTTTCAGCACTGCATAAAAAAGGAACTGCGGAACAATACAATGCATACGTACATAATAATATCAATGTAAAAATAAATTGTATATTTTAACATTGCCTTATGAGAACTATGTGTGACCTGTGGATGGTCTGTTAACGGAAGATGATCAGGTGTGGAAAAGGTGGTAAAGAAAGCGCTTGATCTCTCTGTTTCTGTGTTCCTTGCTCCAGGGCAGAGCAGTAACTCTCTCCACTGTCTTCTGTAGCCCGAGGGCCGGAATTCGAAACATCTAGCTTTGTCCTCCTACTTCGCTAGCGGAGAGGGGGGGGGGGGTGGGGTGGGGAGGCGAGAGTGCTGTAGATTCCTCCTCTCAAGAGACCTGTTTTGCAGCACTAGACAGGAATTACAGTGTTTGTTCTTTTTTATGTATGCATGGCTTGAAACTCTAGCACCTAGCCCTGGATTTCAGACATACCTTCAGTCAAGGTCATTATTAAAGTCTATCTACTACAGTATCCCTTGGTATATTATACAATGTAGATTGTGGTGGATATTCAGTATTACTGAAATACAATGGATGGGTAGCTTCATTGTCCACCACACCCTTTGTCCTTTCACCTATCGCAGGCTCTAAATTAATTCCTAAATGTCCCCCTTGTCCCGCAGTCCTGCTGGCCCAGCGCGTTGAGAACGAGGACATGGAGGGGAAGACCCTGAAGATCACGGATTTCGGGCTGGCGCGGGAGTGGCACAAGACCACCAAGATGAGCACGGCGGGCACCTACGCCTGGATGGCTCCTGAGGTCATCAAGTCCTCCACCTTCTCCAAGGGCAGCGACGTCTGGAGGTGAGCGGTCAGAACAAGATCACAAGGAGGTTCAGTGACTTGCTCGGGGGCACACACAGGGAGTCAGTGGCTGAGCCGGGATTTGAACCAGGAATCTCCTGGCATCAAGCCCTTTTCTTTAACCACTGGACCAGCAAGCCTCCATCCAGCTCCGGCTGGGCTCCCTTGTACTATGAGTAATAACATAGAGAATCTCAACACCTGTTGTTTAGCTGAGGTCCGTAGCTCTGTCTGCCTGTCTGTCTCTCTCTGTCTCTATCTATCTATCTATCTATCTATCTATCTATCTATCTATCTCTCTGTCTATTTGTCTGTGTGTCTGTATCTATTTGTCTGTCTGTCTGTCTGTGTCTATCTATCTGTATCTATCTATCTATCTATATCTATCTATATCTGTCTATCTAGCTATCTATCTATCTGTCTGTCTGTTTGTCTGTATCTATCTCTATCTGTCTGTCTTTGTCTATCTGTATCTATATCTGTCTGTCTGTCTATCTGTCTATCTCTGTCTATCTATCTATCTGTCTGTCTATATCTCTATGTCTGTCTGTCTATCTGTGTCTATCTCTACATCTATCTGTATGTATCTATCTATCTGTCTGTCTGTCTGTCTGTCTGTATCTATCTCTATCTGTCTGTCTGTCTGTCTGTATCTATCTCTATCTGTCTGTCTGTCTGTCTGTATCTATCTCTATCTGTCTGTCTGTCTGTCTGTATCTATCCCTATCTGTCTGTCTGTATCTATCCCTATCTGTCTGTCTGTATCTATCTATCTGTATCTATCTCTATCTGTCTGTCTGTCTGTCTGTCTGTATCTATCTCTGTCTGTCTGTCTGTCTGTCTGTCTGTCTGTATCTATCTCTATCTGTCTGTCTGTCTGTCTGTATCTATCTCTGTCTGTCTGTATCTATCTCTATCTGTCTGTCTGTCTGTCTGTATCTATCTCTGTCTGTCTGTATCTATCTCTATCTGTCTGTCTGTCTGTCTGTATCTATCTCTATCTGTCTGTCTATCTGTCTGTCTGTCTGTCTGTCTGTCTATCTAGTATCTGGGGCATGTTGCTGAACCCATGCCAAAATTCAAAATCCAGGTTGTAAATATAAATGTATAGTGTGTAAAATGTAAAATAAATTACATGAAATATCACATTTGCAGAGTGATGGTGCAGTGGTTATACTTGTTTATCATAGTTTACCCTGTTCTTTTGTTTTTTTTGGTAAATGCTTTACCATGCCGTTACAGTGCTTCACTATATTTCACGCTGCTTTATTACTCTGTGCGATGCTTTTACAAGGGTCATCAAAACCTGTGGTGGTATAGTCAGCTCAGATCCAAAATCAAGGTGCAGCATTACTAACAGCAATACTGACTGTGTTTCTTCAGGGATGGAAATACGACTCCCGTTGTATAGCAGTATGATCTAATACTGGTTTTACTATTAATAGGACACACATGAGCTTGTTACCTAGATAAACTGGGGCTAATCAAGCTTGCAGTAAAACCTGGAATGGGTGAAACTGCTATGCAACAGGAGTCTTATTTCTATCCCTGTGTTGCATAGCAGTTTGATCCATTACTGGTTTCACTATGAGTTTAATAAGACACACCTGAGCTTGTTACCTAGATACACTGTGGCTAATCAAGCTTGCAGTAAAACCTGGAATGGGTGAAACTGCTATGCAGCTGGAGTTTTATTTCCCTTCCTGCTTCTGCCGTCTTTTCCAGTTACGGGGTGCTGCTGTGGGAGCTGCTGACCGGCGAGGTGCCCTACAGGGGGATTGATGGCCTCGCTGTAGCCTATGGAGTCGCGGTCAACAAACTGACCCTTCCCATCCCCTCCACCTGCCCGGAGCCCTTTGCACAGCTTATGGCAGGTGAGAGTACAGCTGTGACGATATGGTATTATTATTATTATTAGTATGTATTTATTTGCCAGATGCCTTTATCCAAGGTGACTTACAGGTGTTACAGGGCAGTACAGGGTTACAATGCAAGCTTCGTATTTAAACACAGTATAGTTTACAGTAATTGCAAACAATGCTGCTAAAATACAATATGAACTAGGATGCAACAAGTTAGGATTACAACAAGTTATATCTAGTATCTGGGCATTATAGGGCAGCAGTGTGGAGTAGTGGTTAGGGCTCCGGACTCTTGACCGGAGGGTTGTGGGTTCAATCCCCAGTGGGGGACACTGCTGTTGTACCCTTGAGCAAGGTACTTTACCTAGATTGCTCCAGTAAAAACCCAACTGTATATATGGGTAATTGTATGTAAAAATAATGTGATATCTGTATAATGTGAAATAATGTATAATGTGATATCTTGTAACAATTGTAAGTCGCCCTGAATAAGGGCGTCTGCTAAGAAATAAATAATAATAATAATATCTACTATGACATATTAGCAGTGCAAGGATAGTGCATTAGCTGAGGATGCAGCTAATGCAAGTCTGATCCCCAGGACTGGGTGGTGCAGCAGCAGCAGGGCTAGTGTGAGTTTCTAACCCTGCTCAAACTCCTGGCTCCTGATCATTTCAATATTAATAATAATACTAGACTTCATTGAGGGGAGCTCTGAACCCCAGGACTGGGTGCAGCAGCAGTGTCAGCCCTGTGTGTGTGTGTGTGTGTGTGTGTGTGTGTCACTGACGCGCTGGCCGTTCTCTGTTCTCTGTGTTTGCCAGAGTGTTGGGACCAGGACCCTCACCGGCGGCCCAGCTTTGCCTCCATCCTGGCCCAGCTGATAGCGCTGGAGGAGCAGGTGCGGGAGGAGATGCCCCAGGACTCCTTCCACTCCCTGCAGGACGACTGGAAGCTGGAGATCCAGAGCATGTTCGACGATCTGCGGGCCAAAGAGAAGGTACGCTGAGCCCAGAGGTACTCAACCCTGGCCCTCGAGATCCAGTCCTGGTCTTCATTTCCAGGCAGGTCCTGAACGAGTTCATTGCCTCTCCCTGCAGGTTCAATGAACGATTTTGGAACCAGCTTGGAGTAAAAACCTGGACTGGATTTAACTGGACTGGATCTCAAGATCCAGAGTTGAGTACCACTGGTTTAGCCTTTTTATCTATAGGGACCGCAGGCTTGTAAGGATACACTAACATCATAATGCAGCTCACGATACGCAGCAGGAATGGAAATAAGACTCCCATTGCATCCTTTCCAGGTTTTACTATGAGTTTAAAAAACACATCTGAGCTTGTTCCCTCTACACTGTGGCTAATCAAGCTTGTATTAACCCCTTAAGGTACACAGGAATCAAACCATTTTTCATACGATTTTTTCTTAAAATACATTTTGAGAGCGACTCGAGCATCACGAGGAGGAAACTGATCATTTGGATCCAACCTGTCAGTACATTTTAAACCCTGTTTCGTGCACCTCACTGCAAAAATGAGACAGCTAGCCTCATTTTTATTTGTGGGACACACGTGTCCCTTGTACCTTGAAGGGTTAAAACCCGGAATGGATGAAACTGCTACGCAATAGGAGTCTTATTCCCATCCCAGGGCGGGTCACGATGCGATACATATCACGATAAATATATGGACCAGCGGGGGCTAGCGAAGGGGGAATCAATCGTACATTCGATTCGATCTGCCGTATGGTCTAAGACGGACACGCTGGGGGTGGTAACGCCTCCTCTCTCTCTCCGTCCCCAGGAGCTGCTGTGTCGCGAGGAGGAGCTGAAGCAAGCGGCTCTGGAGCAGAAGTCCCACGAGGAGTTCCTGAGGCAGAGGGAGGAGGAGCTGGCGCAGTGGGAGCTGGACGTGTTCGAGAGGGAGCTGAGCCTCCTCATCCTGCAGATGAACCAGGAGAAGCCCAACGTGAAGAAGCGCAAGGGCACATTCAAGAAGCACAAGCTGAAGAGCAAGAACGGGGAGAAGATCAGCTCACCGCTGGGTAGGAAGCGAACAGCGGAGTCACAGCCGCGCTATTATTATTATTATTATTATTATTATTATTATTATTATTAATTGGTCATTTAGCGGATGCTTGTATCCAAAGCAACTTTGGCTAGGGGGTGAACTCTGCATCATCATCAACAACTGCTGCTGCTGCTGCAGAGTCACTTCCAACAGGACCTCGTTTGTTTTACGTCTCATCCGAAGGACGGAGCACAAGGAGGTTAAGCGACTTGCTCAGGGTCCCACACACGCATTGTGTGTGTGTGTGTATATAATATATAATGTGAAAAACGTTAACACTATTTATTTTTTGGATGCATACAAAGGTTTCAATGATTAAAAAATAATTGATTTCAGGATGTTTCGGACAAAAGCCATTCTTCAGTGGTGTGGAAAGAAAAATAAACACAGTGCAGTAAACTTGCTATTCTATAAATAGCTGCTTACTGAAAGAAATACAAACGGGGTGCAAAAAGCTGATTCCCTAGAAAAGCAGCTTACTTCTATTCACTGTGAATGCGAACATTCATAAGAAACCAAGTCAAGCAAGCAAACCCCCCCCTCCCCTCCCCTCCCCTCCCCCCTCCCCCTCCCCCTCCCCCACTGGTCTTGGTGGATATTCGATTCAAGGCATGTCTTTTACTGTAGAGGGACAAGCGAAAGGGAATCAGTCATGCTTACAAAACCGTTTGACCTAGGAAAGGAAGATCTACCAAAGATCTGACAGTTCTTACACTGCATCCAGGCTAACAAGGATGTGAAACATGATCCATTACCCTGCAGAGACTTCCCCTTTACAGGGCTTGGTAATCAAATCAGCCCTGCATCCAGTACTGGGGGTTCACAGCTATATTATTGAAAGGGCCAGGAGCTCGAAGTTTAAACCATCACCCCCCTGGTAAATGTAGCCGTGCTCAGTACACTGAAATCGATCGGTTTATTAATAGGAGTTCTGCACACAGCTAGGAGGAAGTAACAGTGTGTTTGACACCACGCTCCTGGCTCCTGATCATTTAAATAAAGCCAGGAAGCTTCTGTCGTTTCAGCCCTGCTGTTCTTAGAGAGCAGATTGCTACGGCTATGAAGTGTCAGTTAGCTTAACTAATGTATTTTGTTTTTTAGATTTGTGTATGATTCTCGGTCACATCCTGGTGACTTCAGCACGCCCCTGTGACCACAATAGAGTTCTTAGAAGCTTGTCTAACTGTGTAACTATTCCCTTAATAAGTTTCCCATAGTAAAAGCATAGTGAAAGCATAGGCAAGCATTGTAAAGCACAGAGAGGTCTGGTAAAGCATAGGGAAGCATTGTAAAGCACAGAGAGATATAGTAAATCATAGAGAAGCATTGTAAAGCACAGAGAGGTCTGGTAAAGCATGGGCAAGCATTGTAAAGCACAGAGAGGTCTGGTAAAGCATAGGCAAGCATTGTAAAGCACAGAGAGGTATGGTAAAGCATAGGCAAGCATTGTAAAGCACAGAGAGGTATGGTAAAGCATAGTCAAGCATTGTAAAGCACAGAGAGGTCTGGTAAAGCATAGGGAAGCATTGTAAAACACAGAGAGGTCTGGTAAAGCACAGGAAAGCATTATAAAGCACAGAGAGGTCTGGTAAAGCATAGGGAAGCATTGTAAAGCACAGAGAGGTCTGGTAAAGCATAGGGAAGCATTGTAAAGCACAGAGAGGTCTGGTAAAGCACAGGGAATAATTGTAAAGCACAGAGAGGTCTGGTAAAGCATAGGTCATTATAAAGCACAGAGAGTTATGGTAAAGAACATTAACAAACAAAAATGCAAACCAGGGTAAACTATTGTAAATGCACAGTATAACTTTGGAAACTGCTAAATATCTGTGCAAAAATGTTTTATTTTGTAACCTCTATCCCTACAAGAATCTGAGTGGATTTAAGAAGCTTCAGTAAAACTGTAGCTCAGTAAATGCTGTGTTGTGCTGTGCAGGGTTGGAGCTGGGATCTCCCTCCTCTCTCCTGAGCTCGGAAGTGTGAGTTAATGACAGTGTGCTGGAGCCAGCCGCTCCCTCCCTGCTTCCTCTGTGGCTGCTGTCGGGTCACACACAGCTCGAAATAACAGCCAGGGCTACCGCTCTGTCATTTACTCCCTGCCCGGAGACACTGGGGAAGAATTAAAAATATAAAGAAGTACAATAAACAACGAAAGGGATGGTCAAGCTGAACTTAAAGCACAGTTAAGGTGTGAGAATAACGTTTTTGTGTTGCTGTTTTCAAATTTAAATATAAATGTAGTGGTACATTTAAAATACTTAAAGAATCCTTGTAAACTTTAATAATATTTAGACTGCAGTGCTCCATCGAAACTTCACAATTGGATCATTTTGTTACGCACGTTTTAAGCCATGTTGACAGTAAGCTGTAAAAGTCCTATATTTTCCTGTATAAGGGCTCTGCACTAAGTCGCTGTTTGTGTGTTTTTTGGTGTGTGTGAGAGAGTGAAATAAAGACTGGAAGCCTATCAGTTTCATTGAAGTTTCTTTATGCGTCGTTTATTTTTCTCTCTCGATTTGTCAGATTTCAAACACAAGATCACGGTGCAGGCGTCTCCTGGAATGGACAAGAGGAAGAACTTCCTGGACCTTGCGTCCGGCTCTCCCTCCTTCGTACCCAGACTCCGCGCCATCCAATGTAAGAGGCCTGGCCGTCCACCAGCTGCAGCTTGGGTTGTGTACTGCACAGCTGTGGCCAGAAGTTTTGCATCACCTAGAATTTTAGGATTGAGACAATTATTGACAACTATATGAACATAGATCTTTTATTTAACATCATGCAATCAAATAAAGTGCAAAATGATCTCGCAGAAGTCAGCCGGAAGCTGTAATGGTGGTACAGTAGTATTTCATGTTCTAGTTTAAAACCAGCAGATGGCAGCGCAGTCTAAAGATTGACAAGGGAATGTGATATTTACTTACTCTTGATAGCTGAATATGCTGTTTAGCTGAAAGGCAGTTTTGCATATTTGTGTCGCTCAACAGTTTAAGCATCATGTACACAAACAAAACATTTTTGTTTTTGGTCGGGCAGTTTTTTCTCCATTTCTGACTTTAAAAACGATAGCAGAGGAACACAGCCATTGCCCGTGTCTCTGTATCTCGCTGTGGTGTGTCTGACCCACCTGTCTTTCTTCGCAGTGATCCCCAGTGAAAACAGCAAGACCTGGGGGATCAGCTCAGGCTGGAACCTGGACCACCTCCCTGACAAGTACCGCAATGGGGGCCCCTCCTGGGGTCCCCAGAGCCCCAAAACTAGAGGCCGCAGCCCGCAGGACAGCAGGTGAGCAACTGCAGAGGTGCCTTCTGCACCATAGAAAACTCCCAGGTTTCACACAAAGTGCTAGGTTTTAAACGGTGAACAAATATAAATACCCAAAACTGCGTCAAATCTTTAATGTTTTATATTGTGTTGAAAGTTAATAATTTGTAGTATCTTAATGCATTGTAAAGGACTATAATTAAATACCATGTGTGAATTTTAAGCATTAAGTAGACAGAAGTGTGTTAACCCTACACCTCTGGCCAACAGTTTTGCATCACCTAGAATTTTAGGATTCGGACAATTAAAAAAAAAACAAAAAAAAAAACAACTGTATGAATATAATCTTTTATTTAACGCCGTGTAATCCAAGAAACTACAAAATATCGCAAAAGTCTATCGGAAGCCATAATAGCAGTACAGTATTTCATGTGTGATTTCGAAATGTCCCATTTTTCAGTTTTTGTTAGTTTTTTGTTCTATGGAAAACTACAAAGCGGTATGTAATTCATTGTTCAGCAAGTTTCATTAGACTTTTGAAGCAAAATGAGTTCATTCTAATAGGGTGATGGTAAACACCCTCAGAGGAATAAAAGGGTGAATTCCTATAACAATGTCAGCCTGTCAGTTGCAGTATCTCCCGGTTCAGTGGAATCTGTCATTCAGCGGCAGGTTGTGCTGTGCATGGGGGCCTTGGTGACGTTCATTGAACCAGCATTTGAATGGAAAGTCCACTTGTCGTATTACAAACAGCAGCAGGAAAGTTGTGTCTGTTTCTTTCAGTACAATTGAACCCGTGTCCCCCTATGTTTCCTCCCCAGGAACAGGCTTCAATTGGAGGAGCACTCATTGCGTTTTGGAGCAGAGAGCGAGGAGACAGGGCTACTCACGTTCCCCATCCCAAACGGTACGACCCCCTAAACCCCCCCCCCCCCCCCCCCAAACGTCCCATTACAATACAGCAAGGAATCACAGGGGACTCTAGAATAAAAAGTGTAACTCAAGCCAGGGCTGCAAACACTGAGCAGAGGACCCAGGGAGCAGTGATAGTAACCATCAGACTCTGCCTAACATTCAATTCCATTTCAGACTGACAGTTTTGAAATACAGGTTTGTTGATTTTTTTTTTTTGAACTTCTCTGAAACAGTTGATAAAAGTTTTTGCGAACTTTAACCCATCCGGTAATTAAATAACATTTTCTTTTGGGGGTGGAAAAAAATCACTTTTGCGGTTAGCAAAATTATCATCAGAATATAGTTTCTATAGATGTCAGTTAAAAATGGTCCAAAAAAGTAGCCTGTCCTTCAAATGAGGACAATGGTAATGGGTCAAACCTTATTATTTAGTTAACCAAAGTGTGCTTTAAAAACAGATCTTCAAACCTCTCGACAGGGCATCGGGACGATTAACTGATCAACGAGTTGTTAACCCTTTAAGGTTCAAGGGACATGTGTGTCCGACAAATAAAAACAATGCTAACTTTCTTATTTTTGCAATGAGGTGCGTTGACAGGTTGGGTCTGGTCTTCGCGATGCTTGAGTCGCTCTCAAATGTATTTTAAGAAGAAACCGTTTGAACAGCTCAGTTCCTTGTGTACCTGAAGGGGTTAATTGAGGCTCGTGAAATAACGACGTTTATAATAAATTATTATTATTATTATTATTATTATTATTATTATTATTATTATTATTATTATTAATTAGTCATTTAGAAGATGCTTTTATCCAAAGCGACTTAGAGAGACTAGGGGATGAACTATACTTCATCAACAACTGCTGCTGCTGCTGCTGCAGAGTCACTTCCGAAGGACGGAGCACAAGGAGGTGAAGTGACTTGCTCAGGGTCACACACCGTGAGTCAGTGGCTGTGCTGGGCTCTGAAATGGGAACCCCCTGGTGTCAAGCCTCTTTTTTTTAACCACTGGACCACCAAGCCAATAATGGATTAATGTTTGCATTCCTCTCCCGTCTTTCAGGCTACGTGGGTCGGGACCCCTCCTCGACAAAACTACCTCAGACCCCGGAGGTGGTGAGGAACGGGTGTGAAGCCTCCACCTTCGGCCTCCTGCACCCCATGGGGTCCCCGCGACAGGACCGGCGGGGCGGGGGGCTCAAGAGCACCCACAAGGCCCTGCTAGGGGGCGGGGCTCTGCTGGCCTCCATCGCCCTGGGCAGGGGCGTCACCACTTCCCCGAAATGCCCCCCGAGGACCCCCACCCACTCCCCGAAGGGACAGAGAGAGCCTCCACTGGGGAGCGAGGAAAAGACCGCAGAGGAACCAACCCAACAGGACTTGATTATCTTCTGCAAAAAATCAGATCCCCCGGGCTCTCCCGTCACTCCCATCACGGAGGCCTTGATAGACTTGACCGAAGCCCCCATGGAGGTTAGCAAACCCCCTCCTCTCTCCCCGCCACCCCCCAACCCCCGGGAGAGACACAAACACCTCCACCCTCATCGGGACTTCCTGTGGACTCAGGAAGGGGAGGGGCCGGGGCAGGAGGTGCGGGCCAATGGGGAGGCAGGGAGGCATGTCCAGTGGGGTCACGGGTCCCCTGTGGTTCGGAGGAGGAAGCCCAGCGAGGATTTGTTTTCGGCACAGATAGGTAAGGAAATTTTACCGAATCCCGCCCCACCTCCCTCTTGTCCTTGCAGTCCAGGGAAATAGTCAGGGAGCCTCATCTCCAGGGCTCAGTAACGTGGTAGCTCATTGCTCAGGATCAGCATAAACGGAAGTCTATTGCTGACCCATAAATAAGTTGCAGTGGTGAGATGGCATTTCAAACTGGGCAGAAACCAAGGGTAACGTAGATATGACCTCAAGTGCAAACGTCGGAGGATGAATATTGCAACCTCTTGACTGATAATTAGATCAGCATTTTGCAGCATCCACCAATTTCTAGGTGTAGTTCTTGGATTGGACAGGTGGTTGGTTCAGTGCCGCGTTGAATGATATAAAAGATCATAGACGTATTAAAGACCACCTGTCTGCTTGCATACCTTCGAATGGTTGTTATAACTCCTCTCTCTCTGTTTGTAGCTGTGGAGAGCCCTCTCCCATCTCCCAGCACCCCAGAGCGTGACACTGACCAGGGGGTGCCAGCCGCCCTTTTCCTGCCGGACCCTCATCTGTGGAGCCCCAAATCCCGTCGCGTGGAGGTCAACGTCGTCCCCCGACCCAGACCCTCCGCCTCCCGGCCTCGGATTGACCCCTGGAGCTTCGTATCAGCGGGGTGCAAACCCACGCAGAGCCCCCCAGGACCAGAACCAGAATCGTTCCACTACGCCCTGGGCTACCAGCCCTCGCCTACCAACCCCTTCACAAACTGCGACCCCTTCCCCTCGCCGCCAGGGCACGACCCCTTTGCCAGGCCAGCTGACTTTGACCCCTTCTCCACCCCCTTCCCGCCCTACTCCAAGTCCGCCCCTGCCTCCACCAACGGGAGCCCCTCATTGGCTGCCTGGAGGATAGCCCCGCCTGCCCCAGCCGATCGGCCACTCATAGACTTGGGAGGAGGCGGGGCAGAGACGACCAAAGAGCATCGATCAGGGAGAGCGCCCTGGAGTTCTCCGACGCCAGACTGCCGCAGGTTTTAATTAGAAGGGGAATAACAATGAGAAAAACCCATGAGATTGTTGTTAGCGTTTGTTGGGATTCTTGGTCAGGTGTTTAAGAGCCCCGTTGAAAGGTTGTACACTGCCCAAAACTGCACCCCAGCAGTTTCTTTTCACTGTGGCTACAGCGCTGGGCTGCTGCAAGTCTGAATATTGGTGGTGATTTCATGTAAAGCAGGGATTTCTCTCTTTACCTGAAGTGTTAGCGAACATCCTTTTTTGAGTTTCATAGCCTTCTCACTACTCACTCAGTGACTACATAGCGTTGCAAATGTATTTAACTACTAGGGGAAAGCAGTGTTGCTGCACTAACGCAATGCAAAAGTCACATACTGTACGTTAGCCACTGCTGTTGCTAGGTGGTTGAGAATGTATTTCTGCAGAAATGTGAAGCAGTATGATGTCACAATGCAAAGCAGCATGATGTCACAATGCAAAGCAGCATGATGTCACAATGCAAAGCAGTATGATGTCACAATGCAAAGCAGTATGATGTCACAATGCAAAGCAGCATGATGTCACAATGCAAAGCAGTATGATGTCACAATGCAATGCTCATGTAGCTAGTTCTAGTAAGAGTCAGTACACTGAAGAAGACACTAGATGAGACGCTTGTCTGCATGACCTTTAGTTTTATCTGTGCTAGTAAGACGTAAGAAAAAAAAAAAAGCTGTAATAAGTATTGAGAACGTTCATGAAGTCAGGGGGTGTTTCATAAAACTTGTGTCAACAGTAAGGAGGCTCTCTGTCTGTCTCTGTGTGTGTCTGTCTGTCCATGGTGCTGAAATAGTTCGGGCAGACAGACGTGTGTCATATCTTAGGGCATTAATAGTTTACAGTTTACCAAGTGATAAACGTTTTGAATTTTGCCCATTTCCCAAACATGCAGTCCAATTAGTGGTGTTAACTGTAGCGTTTGCTAAGTGTACAGTGTAAGCCCATTTTATTTCCTCATGGATATTACTTCAGTCATTTCCATATACAGTTAAATGCTGTACACTTAGTCTTATATACAAATACACAAAGTCATTGATAGAACAGTGATGGATGGCTTCTGGGGGGAAAAAAGTATTTGCAAAGTTTATGACTGAATGTAATGCAAGCATATCAGAGCAGTATGATGCAGATTACGACTGTATTAAACTGCAGGAGGAGATTGCTTGACAGTAATAGAGCTGATAAATTACTACTCTGTTACATTCGCGGTTTTCCCTTCACACTGGAGTAAAAAAACAAACAAAAAAAAAAAAACTTTGTAGGGTTCAAAAGCATCAAACCTAAATAAACACATTCCCAGTACAGGCACCCATACTCAGAAGTGCCCAAGATTGGGGTGCTATTGCCCCACCACAGGGCCAGCACACTATGCTAAACTATAGAACTACTAGCGCCATTCTGGCTGCAAGGAAACCGTTTCCACGGAATATTGGGTGTGTCTACCTGCCTTTTATGTGTGAATCATTCCTATTTCTATTATTTTGTACAGTTTCTTAAAAGATGATGTATTGCAGCTTCTCAGAGCCCCGTTCCTTCTCACTAAAACCAATCGTTTTTATTTCCTTCTCCTTCTTAAAATGTGTGAATAAAATAGCCATGCACTCCGGGCTCTCTGAGAAGCTGCGTTATCGTGTGAATAGTTAAACTGGGCTGGGCCTAAAAAAAAAAAAAACTTTTAAAATGTTTAAATGGGTTTTAACCTGTGGAAAAGAAAATAAAAAAAAACAAAGACCAAATAAAATTTATATCGCAACCCCTAAACATGTTTTGGTTTGTTCATTCATTTCTAAAATTTTAATTACTCCCTCAGAAAGGGTGGGCAGGCTTGAGGCATGGAGACTGAACTGCTCCCTCCCTCACCCCCCTCAGAGAAAGGGGTGCTCCCTCCAGTCCAGTCCAGGGCAGGCTTGAGGCACGGAGACTGAACTGCTCCCTCCCTTACCCCTCTAAGAGAAAGGATGCTCCCTCCAGTCCAGGGCAGGCTTGAGGAATGGAGACTGAACTGCTCCCTCCCTTACCCCTCTAAGAGAAAGGATGCTACCTCCAGTCCAGGGCAGGCTTGAGGCACGGAGACTGAACTGCTCCCTCTCTCACCCCTCTAAGAGAAAGGGTGCTCCCTCCAGTCCAGGGCAGGCTTGAGGCACGGAGACTGAACTGCTCCCTCCCTCACCTCCCTCAGAGAAAGGGGTGCTCCCTCCAGTCCAGTCCAGGGCAGACTTGAGGCACGGAGACTGAACTGCTCCCTCTCTCACCCCTCTAAGAGAAAAGGGTGCTCCCTCCAGTCCAGGGCAGACTTGAGGCACGGAGACTGAACTGCTCCCTCCCTCTCTCACCCCTCTAAGAGAAAGGGTGCTCCCTCCAGTCCAGGGCAGGCTTGAGGCACGGAGACTGAACTGCTCCCTCCCTCTCTCACCCCTCTAAGAGAAAGGGTGCTCCCTCCAGTCCAGGGCAGACTTGAGGCACGGAGACTGAACTGCTCCCTCCCTCACCCCTCTAAGAGAAAGGGTTGAAGCATAAAGACATACAAAAATGTCTCTGACTGTTCTAATGCAGCTGTGTTAGCGATGAATCCTAGACTGGCTGAGGTAGGATTTGATTTTTCAGCTTCCAGTCCCCAGCATTCTGTTTCTCAGTTGAAAGGGTTTTGTTTATGCGTCGGGCTGCAGGGACGTGCAGATTTGTACATTCCCAGCGATGAAAGGCTGCCAAGTGTTACCGGGATGCAAGCCCAGGTAGGCAGGAGAGAAAAACAGGCATCTCCAGGGATTAATACACCTAATGAAACCGCAATCCTATTCCCGAATCAAACCTGCTTCAGCCAGGAAAGCAGCGAGACGCAGTTACAGCACAAGGTGTGTTGAGACTCTGGGACCTGAATGCTGCTTCTATTGCTTACTTACAAAGACACGTTTAGCTTGGAGTCTGCAATAAATATCTCCATAGCAAGCAACTAGAACTGAAGAGCAGCTCCTGAACTCAGAGTCAAAGCACCTTAACAACGTAGACTTGCACAAACATTATCGCACGACCGCAAATCTATCACGCACAGCCCAAAGCCAGACCTGATTGAATTGTCTTTGTGTACAATACTGTAAGATCAGATTATATCAGATAGAACTATCCTGTTTAATTATCATTATTATAAAAAACTATACAGTGCAGGGTGCTGTCTGAGCAGGTGTTGGAGTAGATACCAGCCCTATACAATATTCTGTATAAATCACACACCTAGAACCTTAGAAATCTATCAGACAGCTTGTGTTAGATTATATCAGAAGGAAACAACATCAGCTGTATGTTTTAATTGTCCTTAACTATACAGGGTGTCCCAAAATTCAGAGATGATAGACAATAGCATACATCATGCCGATTAAGACATTTCCCTGTCAAATGGGACCCCCCATTGCCTATCCGCATCACTCACCAATCTGAATGAGTTCCTCTTTGCTTAAAGACAACCTGAAAGAAACAGAGACACAGCCAATATTAACAATGAAATCTAACTTATGGGGAACCCTGTATATTATTATTATTATTTATTTCTTAGCAGACGCCCTTAGCCAGGACGACTTGCAATTGTTACAAGATATCACATAATTTTTACATACAGACAGAGCTAAGAAATTAATAATAATAATAAAAATAATAATAATAATATAGCACATGGTACAAGATACAAGCTTGCCAGAGAATCATCTCTGGACGGTATCGCTTGTAGCACCCTATGCAATATTGTAGCACCATATGCAAAATATCACACCCCTGCAGAATGATGCAGCATTTCCACCCCTCAGAGATACCACAAGAAACCTGGTAATCCCTTAAGAAAGCAGGTTGCTCCTTATAAACAAACAGCCTGTCTACCCTTAGTATCTACATCGGTATCTATCCTGACAGCCGGTGCCTGGCTGTCAGGCCAGCTTCTGCGTTTAATGTACTATTTTTTTCCTTGTGTTCGGTGCTTGCTGAGCCTCATCAGGGCTTGTTGGAAAGGCTAGAGAACACAGGCAGGAGTGTTTTCAGGACCAGCTATTGATCCCTCGATCCCTGCCTGACAGTAGGAGAATGAAATGCAGGCTGTTCAGATAACGAACGCACACACAGACCCGCACACACACAGAGCTGCAGTGTGCTGAGGAGAGACAGAGATCCAGATTACCTTACCCAAGCAACCTCACGCATTACAAAATGCAAGAACCACAAACTGCAGACACAAATCAAAGACTCATAGAAATAATTTTAAAAAATGCATATACAGGTATATATTTGCACCAGAACAGTATGTAGATTCCATTTGAATTTTTACATGTCTTATGCGATGGTGTTTGCTGTTCTCAGTGGTTATGGGTTCTACTGTTCCGATACTGAATTATTATCATGTTGATCTAAATCTAATCTTTCTGCCTTGTCTGGAGAATCCTAAATGCCGGGACTGAACAGCCTCTTCCTCATTCCATTCAATCCATCCTTACACCCCTGCTGGCACTACTTTGCATCGATGTAGGCAGAGAGTAGCGCGGATGGCATTGTTCAAAGGTCACACTGTCACATGATCTGAAAGACGCGAGGTATGCTGTTCAGCACCTGGCTGTTAGGGTTCTCCAGACAAGCTCAAAACCCCGATTTCGAGGAAATGACAATAACTCGATATTGGAGGAGCAACAGAACCGAGATCCATTCCTATTTCCAGTAGCATGACCAGACACAGCCATGCATTCGTGGGCCAGAACTCTGAGTCGGTGCCATTGCCATAGAAGATATGGCTGCAAATAAACAACATCACAATACAGCAAAATGAAATCCTTCTAGTTATGTAACCCAATTAAGAAATCAAACATTAACAAACTAGAAAACAAATACAGTCATTTATAGACCCCATTAGCCCCCTTGTAGATTGCAATTAGACATTTATTACCATGACATTTCTTGTTTGTCTGCTTTCACTGAGTGCTGTGTTCACGTTAGAAACCCTGAATGCAGCTTTCTAACTAACAAGGCTGAAAGGGCAGCTACTTCATCAACCATTGTTCATCCGCAAATGTGAGGCAGTAGCTCGGCTGCAAACACACAAAGGAACAGCGTTTTTAAATCTTCCAGCCCTCCTGCAGGAAGGATTTACAGCGTTGCAGTGTTTCAGTGTCAGGGTGCAGAACTGCATCTCGCCACAAGGTGGCAGCGTGGGAACCGTTGTGTTGCCCCTGCTTGGGATGGCTCGATGTTTTCTTTTGCAGCGTTTCACAATGACACTAAATTCCTACAGTCATTTTTCTAACCACGTTTTTTTGTACACTCCGCCAGGAAGAGCTTGTTGGCAGTCCACTTAGTTTACATTCCCTAAATTCAATTTTTTTCTGCTTTCCCACCTCCCCTCACATATTTTACTGCATTTAATCCTGTACTTTAGAGTACTGTAATCTGTCACAAGTGTTATTTAATCTGTAGTATTTTGTATTTAATTATATCCTGATGTAACTATCACTATCACTGTTATCTGCTCCCATATTGAATGGTATTTTGTCATATACTTGTACTTGCTAGAACCGAAGTCACTATATTTTATCTTGCTCTTAATTGTATTAATACTTGTACTGTGATTCTTGAAATGTATTGTTGTTTACGACTGTAAGTCGTACTGGAAAAGGGCACCTGCTAAGAAATAAATAATTTATATATATAATAGCAACAAGACCTTGTGACCTACAGTTCAGGAAGCAGCAGTTAAAAAAAAATTTTAATCTAAAACTGTTTTTGGTAAAGAACCAAATATCATTAGAGCAAATAAATGGGCACAGTGATAATGTTGTGAATAACAGATGAGTACATGAACAGATCCAATTTCCATTTTCACCCCCACCCAACTAAAATGTCACCTGACCCACCAGAATGGTTCTTATTGCAATTAGTCAAATATTGAGTTCAGCAGCTGATCTTCAGCTCCAGTTGCCTGCAATAGATCTATGCAGTGTAGGTTATCTCAGCCAAAGAGTCTTTGTATTAGTAAGTGCCACCATCATCAAATGTACTCAGAAAAACCTGATCCAGAGAGACAGATCACTAGATAGCCCTGTCTCTTCTATAAAGACAACTAACTAGCTAATGTTACATATGTCTGTGACAGACAACTAGAACTGAAGAGCAGCTCCTGAACTCCTAGTCACCTTATTATTATTTATTTCTTAGCAGATGCCCTTATCCAGAGCGACTTACAATTGTTACAAGATATCACATTAATTTTACATACAATTATCCATTTATACAGTTGGGGTTTTACTGGAGCAATCTAGGTGAAGTACCTTGCTCAAGGGTACAGTAGTAGCATCCTCCATCTGGGATTGAACCCACGACCCTCCGGTCAAGAGTCCAGAGCCCTAACCACTACTCCACACTGCTGTTTACCTTCATTCATAAACTTTACAAAGTTAAAAGCACTCCCGTGGCCTCTATTGAGCTCTTAAACACCTCTAAGTACAGCAGCAGAGTGTCGTATGTATAGAATGAATTCATATTGGTGAACCTGTAGGTCACAGTGTATGGAATACAATAGGGTTTTTGTCCCCTTACGATAGGGCTCTGTGGTATTGTATAGAGTCTATTGTAACCTACAGCCATTCCAACAGCTCTTCGTCAGTCTGTCTGGGACTGACTAAAACTGACTTGCAACATCCAGGACCCATCTCTCGTACACAGAGGATTACAGAACACATGTCAGAGACTGCACGTGCGTAGCGAAGGAGTCACTGCATGTGCTGTGCGCCACTGCTGTGAAAACAACGCAGGACCAAGTGGGAGATGGTATTAGTCAGAAGTCAATTAGCTCACAGTCATTCATTTACAGTGCAGTATGGGCTAAGTGCAAGAAGAACCAAATGAAAATGGCAGTCCCATTATGTTGGAACTCCATTCATAATGAAGACCACTGAATCATCGCAGGGCTGCGGAAATGGAAACCACTTTACAAAGCTGTAGGTCAAACATGCTTTTTTTTAAAAAAGTTTTTTTTTTTCATGACCTACTGAAATTCACACTGTGGCTTGATGAAAGAACAGCTTGGTTCATCTCAGAAATACCACAGCTCTCTTTACCCAATGCAGTCTCCTTTAGCTCAGTTTCATTCTGTTATGTTGCTGTAATATTGAGTTATTATTGTTCTCCCCGGCATTGAGCTTGCCTGGAGAACCCCACCTGCCGGCACTGAACAGCCTTCAAATCACATGACAATGTGACTTCTCCACCTCCCCAGGTCTATAGAAATGTGGCAGAGTTGAAAGGTCATATTGTTGCACGGTTTGAATGGGAGGAGGAAGGCTGCTCAGTGCCTGGCACCTAGGGCTCTCCAGGCAAGCTGAAAAACAAGTTTCAAAACATCCACAGCTCTATGGATGATCAATCAAACACCACAGCCCTATGATTGATCAATCAAACACCACAGCCCTATGGGTGATCAATACCCAGTCGATCATATGCTTGAAATCAGTTCAGATTGTTACTGTAGTAATGTTTAGCAAATTAAAGCAGGTTTTTTATTACCCTAACACTAACCCTAACTCTTAGTTAAAAAAATAACAATGCCTGTTAACAGTTAATAAACTAAAAAAAAGGCTCTTAAAATAAAGTGTGTTTTTTTTTTTTTTTTTAAATATGCTTTACTGTACCTCTCTGTGCTTCACAATGCTTACTTCTACCTACCTTGCTTTCACTATGGGAAACCTTTCTAAAGGTAAGAGTTACACTCTTCTTTAACTGTGCTTTATTACACTAGGCTGTGCTTTTACAATGGGAAGCTTTCATGAGAGAGTATTTCTGATTATTGCCATACTATCCAGGGACCCTCACATGTAGGCGTTCAAGTGCAGACCTTGGCTTGTAAAACCAATTAACGCACTCGCTCCCTCGAGATCTGCAATAAAAAGCCACTTACCTACCTCGCTCTCACCCTCACTTCAGTTACTTGAACTCCCCGTTTGCCCCTGTGTTGCAGTAGCTCACTGCGGTGAGGCTGGTGGAGAACGCAAAGGTGTTGTGGAAATCAGAACTGCTTCACGCTACCGAAGAACCAGCTTCCTCTCGCCGCTTGGAGAATCCTCGCTGCTTCCCTTAGCATCGTGTTCTTTCATTTTTCTACCATGCAGGATTGGTTTCACTATTATTTAATCTATCACTAAGATAGCAATATGGAGGAATAGGCTCTGGGGTCTGTCCTCCAGCCCTGTGTTTGTCCCTCTGCTTTCGATAGCCAGCGACTGTTTCTATATAACTAAGCAGTGCTGTGTCTATTAGAAACTTACAACGATAGCTTGGGGGATTCCACAATGGCAATGGTTAAAGCATATGGGAAAACTACAAAGCAGTGTGTAATTCAATATGTTAACGTAACATTATTCAACAGGTTTCATTTGACTTTATGAAGCAAAATAAGTCCATTCTAATGGGTGATGCTAAACTTTTGGCCAGAGCTGTAAGCTTCCCAGAATTGGATTTAGCAAAAAGGGACGCTTCATCTCTATCCAGGAGTACCAGAGGAATAATAAATAATGAGACACATCGAACTGATTTAGAATCAGTCATCACACACACAGCGCTAAGTGCAGCCATGAATACATCCATATCGTTCTTTATTATAAAACTTTAATAGCCTTTTAAACTGTGAGGCAATTGAGTTTCTTTTTCTGCTGAGACGGCAGCTCCTGTTAAACAGTTTACAGTGACAAACGCACGCGGATTTCTGTGCTTGCATCGCGTTTGTGTTAGACCAGGCTTTCACAAACAGAGGGAGGACCGTTTACTGGGAACGATTAGGAAATGAAGTTGGCACGGTAGATGAACCGCGTGCCACGCCAAGGCAGATATATAAGTCCTGGTGCAGTTAGCTGTTCGTCAGTTGGCCTTAAATGGGACAAACTCCTCTTCGAAGACGTATGATTATTATTATTTATTTCTTAGGAGATGTCCTTATCCAGGGTGACTTACAATTGTTAGAAGATATCACATTATTTTTACATACAATTACCCATTTATACAGTTGGGTTTTTACTGGAGCAATCTAGGTAAAGTACCTTGCTCAAGGGTACAGCAGTAGTGTCCTTCACCTGGGATTGAACCCACAACCCTCCGGTCAAGAGTCCAAAGCCCTAACCACTACTCCACACTGCTGCCCTCTGTATAGAGCCTAATAAAGTGGCCACACCCTGCAATACTTGCAGGTTTTCATAACAGCGTTTCCCCAGCTAGCTGTTATTGAGCAACCCTTTGTGAGAGCACACTGGCATGGTTGTCCACTTTAGGCCCAGTTATTGGACTAGCAAATTGATCCAAACCATTGAACACATAATCGTGCTGACTTTAGAAATAGTAATAGAAACTTAAGTTCAATGGCAAAAGTTTCCATGTCGACAGGCTTTGAAGAGCTTGAGAAAGACTGGTAGTGGAAGCGTTTTGTTATTGGTTTGTTTATGAACCGAGCATCAAATTGGCCACGTTTGTGGGGTGCTGTACTGCAGCTTTAAAGACACTCTCACTGCTCTGCCCTGAAATAGTTTTAATGATGGAACTGTGTTTTTTTTTTTGCACATTAATCTGACTCTATCCACAGAGCAGGGAACACACACAAGAACACATGGCTTCAGAGCTGTTTTGGCACCCGACTGAAGGCAGGTGGAATGCGCAGATAATTCAGAGGCGGACTCATTATCGCGGATTTATTGTCACGCACACTGGGGTGGCAAATCGTGAAACAAGCCAAATTTATCGACAGCTGTGGTTTGGCAGCATCCCGTTCTCAGTGGATTCAAACCCGCCCCCGCAGTGCTTGGCACTCGTGTTGTGCCACTGAGAAAATCAGTTTTGTTCTAGCATTCGTGTAGGATATTTGACCATGACATCTCAACTGATGTGGTACCCTTACAAAGAAACTCCCATGCAGTCCATGCGGGTATAATTGTGCCGTGTTAAGTTTCCTATCTTTGCTTACGTTATAGTTTGTGATGCTACAAAACTGCTCACCAACTCATTATTGTGCCGAGTTGAATTTGTCCCCTTAAAGAACAATGGAGGGGAACTTTTTTCACACCCCCCCCCCCCCCATTAACATCTTTTAAATACATAGAAACATATTTCTTTATGCTGTGTGAAACCTGAGATGAAAACGTAGGGATTCTGAGATGAATATTTCAGCTTTGATTCCCCTAGATATAAATAAATATTCATCAAAGTGCATTATCGTGTGTATATTTGGCTTGTTCAAAATATGCACAGGTGCAACACGGCCGGTATTCTGAATGGTGTTTTAATCGCATTGCCATTAAAGTCTTTGAAGATGGTTGTATCATTTGGGAAGGCTACAGTCAGTATGCTCTGTTAGCCTTATTGATAGTCCAGGTTGTTTATATTCTCTGAGATTGTTCTCAGCTGTCGGGGTACAACTGTCCTCCCCACCTAAGCAAAATATTCCTAAGAGAAAACAACACTGGAAGGATGCCTCTTAAACTGCCTTTATTCTGGGTTTGAACACACTTGTGTCTGTGTATGGGATGACTCATTGAGGAATAGTCAAGCACGTCTCGAGAACAATGTATAACCTGTGCAGATGGGTCGTATTGAATCCATGCATCAGGCACAGAAAAGTGTACCCATTAACCTACAACGATCAAGTGGAAGTAAGAAACGCAGCTCTGGCCAAAAGTTTTGCATCCCCCTATAGAACGAACTCATTTTGCTCCATAAAGTCGAATGAAACCTGCTGGATAATGTTACGTCAACATATTGAATTGCATACCGCTTTGCAGTTTTCCATGCTTAACTAAAAACGGTGACATTTCGAAATCTGACATGAAAATACTGTTCTACGATTGTGGCTTCCGGTAGACTTTTGGGATATCCTTTTGCAGTTTCATTGATTACAGGATGTTAAACAAAAGATTTGCGATGCGCATAACCTTCTGCGCAAACCTTTCTGGGCCTATGTTCATACAGTTTTTTTTTTTTTTATTATGTCTCATATAGTTAAAATAAATAAATAAATAAATGTCTCAATCCTAAAATTCTAGGCAGCTCTTCAAGAGAGTGTTGCAGGCGTACCTGATGTACTCAGAGCTTAACAGTGAGCTCTACTGAGGCCTAAGGTACTGGTGCTCCCATGAGTTAGGCAAAATTGTCAGGGACTGGGTCCCCTCACTGCGCTATAGCAGGCACCAGTAAAGCTGGTCTGTGACCTTCTGAGGTCGTACCTCATTGACATCAGCTGTAAAGAGGTAATTGGCTTGGGGATTGGAGGACACCCACTGACCTTCAGTTCTCCTGAGCTTGTTATTATATTTATTTCTTAGCAGATGCCCTTATCCAGGGCGACTTACAATTGTTACAAGATATCACATTATACATATATCATATTATTTTTTTTACATACAATTACCCATTTATACAGTTGGGTTTTTACTGGAACAATCTAGGTAAAGTACCTTGCTCAAGGGTACAGCAGCAGGGATTGAACCCACAATCTTCTGGTCAAGAGTCCAGAGCCCTAACCACTACTCCACACGTTGTGGGGACTTGCGATAAGGGGACATAATAAGTCTGAATTGGAGAGGAAAACAGGATTCAAATAATTGGGTACTGCATTTTTATAATTTATAATAATAATAATAATAATAATAATAATAAATAAATAGTATTGTTGTGCTGTTTTCCATGCCAGCATGGTATCCAGGATCTGTCACAAAGCACTTAACTGTCTGTTAAATCCAGATTCATTCAATTGAAGAAACTAAAAAGAGACTGATCAATTAGACTAGAGTAGCTGACTGTTGTACTGCAGGGTTCCCGCTGAAAATATTTTGTGAAACAGGTGGAAAGGAGGTCTATGCCACAGCTGCCCAGTCGTGGGAACGCTTCTGTGACCCCAGTTTTTCAGCAGGGTGAGCTCATCTAAAATGTACACCACGGCTGGAGAACACATAAGAGAATTAACATCCGGACATGCTAGCTGAATAGACAGAATGATAGATAGCTGGCAAGCGAATAAACGGTAAAAAACGCAGCCCCGCGATAAAGCAGAAGAAGAGCTGCATTTTGTAAAGACGCGATAATCACGTCTCTATATTTTATAGTCCATTAACTCCGTGGCTGTCAGTACCTAACGGTTCGCGTCACGTCTCCTTTCTCTGGGGCGTGAAATTAGGAAGTGGGATAGAGAAAGACAAGCACGCCAAATGAACACAGCCCGGCATCCTAGTCCTACATCCTCACTTCTGCTACTCAGCGGTGATATTAATATTCTCAGGCATATTCTTTGCCACTGACCTGGTAAAGGCAAAACGCTGCCCCCAGTGGATAAGCTGCTGTGTGTTGATCAGGGCACGTGTGTGTGTCTGCTTGCCATTTCTTCCAAGCTTTAGTGGGTGCTTTTTGTGTAGTTGCACAGATGGAGGTATTCGAGGTGCTGACTGACAGCGCTAGAGACGGAAACCTGCCCCGCGTCTGTCTCTTTGCATGGCCTGTGCAGTGATGTACGGGGATTGGTTTAGTCAGCGCCTTGTCAAAGGTGAGCGATTGACAGTGTTGGAGACTAAACCCCGAGCGGGTTTATAGAGCTATAGATGCAATTTGTATACAACTTACCTGTATGGCTTTGCCATTGTGTGTGCGGCAGGTCTCAAGTGAAGTTTTAAAGGAAGCACATGTTCCAGCACAGGGGCTCCCAACATCATCCATAAAAAAAATGATACAGAAATGTGACATTGTATTGTCTTTACAGGATGTATTTATTCCCAGAATGTCATTCTATTAACAAGATCCAAGAACATCTTAAAGGTAGTGTGCCCCATTATTTCACACTTGTTTACCACCAATGTAGAATGCCCAATTACGTTACCCAACTACAGCCACTCCCCACAACAGCTCAGGAGAACTGAAGGTCAGGTGTGTGTCCTTCCGATCCCCAAGCCAATCACCTCTCTACACCCATGTGCTACACCCCTGGAGTCCTGCAGGTGTCCGCTTGAGATCACTGGGGTCCTGGTCACTAAAGACTACTAAATACCAAAGCAAAGACGAACCCTGACTGTATGACGCACCCTGCACACCACAGGTGCCAGGTGAACCGCTCAGGGAGAAGAAAAACATTCTTCCAAAACGTTTTGTTATCAATTCCCGTGAGACTGTGCTTGCTGACCATATTTTAAAAGGGTTACTTGGAAGACTGTAAAGGGAAACATTCATTAGAAGTTGGGGCTGAAGTCTACATCTCAGTTTGCTAAACCTGTTGTGTGGAACAGGACTTTAGAATCTCGTTAGCAGTGGCTTGGTATCAGTGGCAAACGCGTGCTTATGTTTTAGCAGCTCAAGTGAAAGTAAAAATATCTCTGGGAAACCAATGATGTGCTTTTCAAATAAAAAAGTAAAAACCCCACAAACATTTGGGTTATTATTTTGAATTAGTTATTAAGCAGATGCTTTTATCCAAAGCAACTTACAGAGACTAAGTCACTTACAACAGGACCTTGGGTTTGCATCTCATCCGAAGGACAGAGCACAAGGAGATTAAGGGGCAGAGCTGGGACTGAACGAGGAACCTCCTTGTAATAAGCCCCTTTCTCTAACCACTGGACCACCAGGCCAGCTTAGAGCAAAGTTTCGAGTGGTGAAAAAAATATCGTACCATCCAAAAAACTGTAGGAAATGCACTTTTATTTGGACAGTGCTATTGTAAACTGTATATGTGGGCTTTTATACCCATTATACTGTAGGATCAGACATGTGATTTTTTCTTAGCTTCTGAGGGGAAGCTCAATACTCCACGGATGTCGACAGCAGCTGCAAGCTGGGATAGATTGTGCTGGCAAGAAGGAGCCAAACCGTGCACATATCCTCCTTACAAACATTAATTTAAAAAATCGATTCTCCGAGCTGCAGGGAGCTGGGGTGAGCTGATCAGAGACAGAGTCATTCCCTGTGTTTTTTCTTCTTGTGCGATTCAACGCAAAAACCCTGCTGAGCTCAAAAATCATTAGGACCCCTGTCTCGTTCTGCTTGTTATCAATGCTGTGGTTACTCAGCTTTAGGGTCTGGTTTAAAGCTGCAGTCTTGCATAATCCAATTTGGTACCTGGTAGCACAAAATTGAACAAACAATATCGTGTTGTGTTTTAATTACAAATAATCTCTCAAGGCACAGCACTACAGAGAACCCTTATCCTGCAACATGATTCCTATCCTGCTACATGATTCATGAGTCTCTGGTTTTTCTCCATAGCTTTGCCTCCTGTGGACTCAAACAGGACACGGTATTGTTGGGATAAGCAAACGGGACGAAAGGGTCCCATTCACAGCCATACAAAACCTGACACTGAATTCCATTAGGAGCAATTTTTTTTTATTATTCCAGGAAAGTCCAAATAAAATTCTACAGCACTTGTCACATCAAAGCGAAAGCTATAGAATGCATACAGTGTAGGTGGAGACCACTGTCAGGTATAAAAACATTGACTCTGTCCCAGATGTTACCCTGTTTTCTCCACCTATACAGACCCCCAACTTGTACTTAAATATCACTTTTGCATTGTAACCCAGTACTGCCCTGTAACACCTCCAAGACTCATTGGATAAAACTGGTTGTGTGCTCTATGACAATACACAAGTTATTCATCCCTTATTTAAGGCAGCGATAGTGTTCTGTTTTCATAGCTCTTCTTTTCCTTATCCAAATTAGCTCTCATTCATTTCTGTTACAGATAACGAATGGAGGCCTGGCTCTGGGAATAAATTAATAAGACAGATTCTTCTCTGTTCCCATTGTGTTCCTTTTCGTTTAGCTCCAATGTGGAGAGAGATCAAGGCGACCCTAGCCGCACAGCCCCCTGTCCATTTGGAGCAGCAGAGCTCGGACTGCCACCATGCTGTTGTAATGCAGTAAGATATTAACAGAGGACAGCCCATGAACGTTCATGGAGGTCTAATACCTTATGGTAGAGTCCCCGCTTGAAGGAGTAGTTCACAAAGTTCAGCTTCGCACACACGCAGTTAGGCAAGATATATAAGACAGGCACTTGAGAACAAAGCTGCTTGAATCCTCTCCTCACTGCGTACCCGGCCTGAACAAACACGATCTGATTTCTGTTCATAACTAGCTGCTACACTGTTGGGTCTAACGATAATATTGAAGCTATATGTGTGTAACTTCTTTTGAATATTGGAATCAGTAAATGGAAACTTAGCTATCCACTTGGAAGAGTGGCAGCGTTGAGTAAGTGAGCCGCTCAGAGTAGCTCAGTGAAAGAACCCACTTAACGGCACGCTCAGTTCCCCTCCCTCTGAGCAGCTCAGAGCTGCAGAGCAGATTTCATCAGTGATCCGAGCAAGCAGAAACATTCACACCCCGAGCCGATCAGTTACTTCCACTGTTATCCCCTTGTGCACTTGAGAAGGCTAGGGTTATTGCTTACACAGAATACACACTGAAGTGCGATCACTGCATAAACTGTACAATGCAATGGATCCTCTCCAACATGTCAATTTGACACCCGTAGCTCGACGCTGATCAGATCTGAGGTTGAGGTTTGTACACCACCAAGTTCATTCGATGTGTCCTCCAGTTAGCGCTATTATCTGATAAGTGCTTTCATTTTTCAAGGTCGTGGGTTTTTAATTAAAAAAACAAAGTTGTTTACATCAGTTGCTTGCTGATGGGCCCTTCCGTCGTTGCCTGTATAATCATACCCAGTTTCCTATCTACACATGTTTCTGCAAGGCAATTTCTCGTACACCATCGAGTTTGCAATGAAAATTGGAAAATTATAAAAAAAAAAATTGTAACTGAGGGGGATAATATGATATAATATAATACAATATAATATATAATACAACCCTTCCAGTAGCATGATAAATCTTCCATCTATACTGTACTTAGTAATGCTTGTGTCTTGGCAAGACAAATTCTCATACCACACGCAGCTGTGGCCAAATGTTTTGCATCACCTAGAATTTTACCATTGAGACATAATTAAAAAAAATAAAAACTATATGAACATCATTTAGATATTTTATTTAACATCATGTAATCAAAGAAACTACAAAATGATATCGCAAAAAAAAGTCTACCGGAAGCCATAATAGTAGTACAGTATTTCATGTTATATTTAGAAATGTCACAGGTTTTAGTTAAGCATTTAGGAAAACTACAAAGCGGTGTGTAATTCAATATGTTAACGTAGCCTTATTCAGCCGGTCTCATTCGACTTTATGAAGCAAAATGAGTTAATTCTATAGGGTGAACTTGTAGCCATAGCCGTAGAGTTCACAGTTTAAAAAAAAGTATATTAAATTAAAAAATTGTGACCGAAGGGGATAATATCAACTAAGATCAGATAAGTTAGTATACACTCCTCCACCCTGACTCCAAGGCTGTCTCGTGGGAACACTAGAATAGGACTGCCTGTTTGAAGCATCAAAAGAATTGCCCTGTGCTTCAAACAAGGTGTCACAGGTTGTCCCACTCCGTTCTGATGAAACCAGGTTTGATGTAACCTGCTCGGTGGGTTATGCTGCCTTTGAGGCAATGTACTGCACGTCAGAAGAGTTTAGATTAATGAGTTTTATCTGGACTTTCGTTCGCCAGCGGATCCTGAAGCTATCGCCGTACTTTACAGCCAATCTCGGGAAAGTCAAACGTCACCCATTACTTCTAGCGAATCAGTACCTGAGCTGAAATTCATTGCACAGTCCCAAAACAGCCAGCCAGACGTCACATGGGACATGACAGTGGGTGTAACCGGCTTGTCCTTTATTATTATTATTATTATTATTATTATTATTATTTAGTCATTTAGTAGACGCTTTACAGAGACTAGGGGGTTAACTATACACCAACAACTGCTCCTGCAGAGTCACTTACAATAGACCCTCATCCAAAGGATGCAGCCATTGTTAAAAAAAAAAAAAAGTTTCCCATAGTACAATCACTGCCTGGAGAGGTATGGTATAAACATGGCAAGCCTTTTCTATCTACTCAACTGGTCCTTTCTAGATTGGAGTCTTCTATTCTAACTCTCTCCTCGCTGGTCTCCCTGCTTCTGCTATTCGCTTCGCTTCGGCTGAAGTTCACGGGTTTGAAGTATTTATTTATTTATTTATTTATTTATTTATTTATTGATTTATTTATTTATTTTTCAGCGCTGCATGGCTGTAACTGCAAAGATAAGGTTTCCATGGTGACGGCGCAACATTTGAAAAACCTGCGGTTTCCCCCGTGGAGGCATTAGGGCTAGGCAGGGTGCGATCTGTCAAATTTCGTGGGGATAAAATAGAGACATAATGTAAACAGTTACGAGAATCACTAAGTTACTCATTTACACCGAATCAACTGATAAAAAAACATCTTTACGAATCGCGCATTTGCCAAATCATGCTGGGTAAACGCAGTTATTATTATTATTTTTATGGATACGGTATCAAAAGGCAATAACAGAAACTACCTAAGCTAACAACAACTTCAACAAAATTTCACTCTGAAGTCCGAATCTAGCAGCTTTCAAGAATCTCTGGGTGTTCTACACAGCATTAAGCAGAGCAAGAAACTTCTGTTTTCATTTTAAATACATGCGTGGCGTCCCCACTCATTCTCGGTGGTTCTGGGTTTTTTTTTTTTGGAGTTGGAGAAATTGCCCTGCCATAACTTTTAAGAACCCTCCCACCCCCCCACACACATATCTGCATAACAAAAATAAATACGCTGACTACCTTCAATTCATATCCTCAAGGAAAGCCGTCGAAAGAGATTTACTGCGGTTGTTTTCTCTCTCTCTCTCTCTGCAAACAGCCTGAGGCTCACTCTGGGATTGAACCCCGCTGCCATGACAACGCGATCACCGGCCCTCAAATGTTGGCTTCTCGGAGTTTGTTTGTTTTGAATACATATTTTGTCTCGACTCCTGAGTCCCTGTACTGTCAAACCGTCGCGCAGGCAACCTGCCTGATTTTTTTTTTAAACGCCTTTCAGCCGAACTTAATTATTCCCGTGTTCAGTCTTGGCTGACTCCAGCCTTCCCTCGACGTTATAGCATTTCCTCTTACCTGTTGTAGTCGATTTTTTTTTTAATCTTCTCATAACACCTGGCGCCATGTCAAGAAGACGGCCGGTATGTTGTGTGATTATGGCTTGTTTGTAGCTGAGCTTGTAATCTTTATTTATATAAACAACACAGCACTCCATTTTACCTAATTACCAGGTGATGCCTGCTTTCTGGTTGAAATACATTGGGTTTTTAAAAAAAACAAACAAACATAGAAACACAACATATATATCTAGCACCTTCATATTTTGTACAAATCAATGGGCTGACCCTCACGCGAATGTGCTGCATCTCAGTGCTGCAAAGCTGCTTAAGATAATACCTGGTGCTCTATTGTGATTTCCCTATGCTTTCCCCATATTTGACAGTTTACTATAAGTACCATACCTATCTGGGCTTCATCTTGCTTTCACTATGTTGTATTACACTTTGCTATGTTTTTACTGTGGGCAGCTTTTGTTAGGGCTTGAACACACATAATAGGATATTAAGAAAGAAATATAAGGCAAATGTAGATATAATGTGTCCCTTTAAGTGAGTTGCCCAGTACAGCAGCTACAGCCAGAAGCTAAGCTGAGCTTGACCTGGGCAGTTCTGAAAACCAGGAGCTGTTTGGAGTGATGTTGGGGTCCCAGTATGGGAGAACTCTCTCTTGCCTTATTTCCAGGGCTTGACCGGCTTCCCATTCTGGTGTTGTGACAGAGATAGCAGCGGATGTAATACTGCAATGCCGTTGTATTAGGAGAGGAACACCACTGTCATTCCAATCTGCTGCTCTGGGGATCCCATTCTCAATGTTTCTGTGCCATTTGATAGATCTGTATTTAAAAGTCCTTTTTTTATTTAATATTTTTTAATAATCATGCCCGGGACCTTTATAAAAAATCTCAAAATCATCTATGGCAAAATAAAGGTCTGTGAGAGTGGAAGTTACGGCCAAAAATGAATTCACTATGGAATTAAATAATATTGTAGCCGACTATTACACCCTACTCAAAGACAAACAGCTTTTTCCTTCAAGACAGGACTTCTAGCTGTGCTGTACAAGTAACCCTCAGTAAATTGCAGTCACATGACGTGGTGGACTATATGGGCAGCAGTGTGGAGTAGTGGTTAGGGCTCTGGATTCTTGACCGGGTCGTGGGTTCAATCCCTGGTGGAGGACACTGCTGCTGTACCCTTGAGGAAGGTACTTTACCTTGATTGCTCCAGTAAAAACCTACCCCCCCCCCCCCCCCCGCCGCAGACTCTGGAAAAGGTACAAAAAACACAACAAGTGTAAGAAGTATATAACCAATTGTATTTCCCTCTGTTAATGTACACACATGTAGATTCATCTCACTGCTGACACTTACAATAACATTGAATAGAACAGGAAGATACTGGGAGTAGCCTATAGAACCCAATTTTTCGAAGATAACAAAATAAAATTAGATAAATAAAATAACACAGCTACCCACCTAAAAGGGAGAGAAGTTTTGATACAAAAAAATAATAATAAAAAACAGGAATTCTGACCCCCCCTGTTGTAAGTTTTCACGGCTGTGTTTACAATCAGCACTCCTCTAGTTTTGCATTATTTGAAAGGAAACTGAAAATATTTTGGTACACACTAGAAATCATAAAAGGTAGCTATTTGGTTTTAAACAAGAGAGACAGCAACAACCAGTCATGTACAAATTGTAACAATTCCTGTCATTTCTTTCTGTACGTTTTTATATTTTTATTTTTTCTAACAGGAACGTAAACAGGGAAAACACACCGTTCTTAATAATGGGATGAGATTCACAAACTTTTTTTTTTGTTTTTAGATTTTTTTTTTCATGTTAACAGTTCATAATGGAGTCAAGAACATTTGAATACTGGAGTCTTTTTTTCCTCCCAAAAGGGACCAGTTTTTTTTTTTATTTCGGTATTGTTCTGCGTTCCATTTCAGTCCATCTTCGCTTAAGAATAAAACTGTTGATTTTAATGAAGACACATTTTTCCTTAGAAAAAAAAAAATTCAGGATTTAACAAAATCTTGTTCTTTTTCCTGTTGTTGTTTTCAGAAAGATGGCTATCCACTTTTTGCAGTCTTTTTTTCCCCATTAAATCACACAAACAAACACACATTTTTTTATAAGCTTCTAGCTGGTCTGTAGGACTCTGAAAGGTCTATACATATATATATTTATATATTTAAGTCTTTTTTTTCATGTTGCACAGAACATCTCCTTCATTTGCTGGTTACGACCTACTGCATATGAAGTCCCAAGTTAGGAATGAACCAAAAAAGAAAAAAAAAACCCACTGGGTTCTGAATGGCTGATGTAGCTGTTTTTTTTCTCCACTGAAACGATTACATTTCTTTGTACATGAATACTACATGCTTGAAACACAGCAGAAAAAATGTTGCATTAGCACCTTAATCGAGAGAGAGAGAGAGAGAGAGAGAGCGTGACTGAAGAGACACAAATTCGAAGGCAGAGTTTGTATCAGGTCTGGAGTGCAACTGGCAGCTGCATTGGTTTAGCAAGCAAAAGGTCCACTGTTTTATTTTGTTTTAATTATTATTTTTTTTAGGTCTTGGCAATCCAGTCTGTACCGTCTGCACGTTTCTGTTTGTGTCTTAGAGTGCCACCGACAAGCAAGACCCCCAGAACAAAACCAAACTACATTTTCCTCTGTTTTTTGTTGTCGTCTATCACGTTTGCCGAGTCTGTGTCTGTTCATTTCAGCTTGGCACAAACAAAGTCATTTCTTTGATTCGTCCATAATTACTCTCTCCCCAAGACTTTTGGAAGAGGATGTCTGTCCTTTTATGATTTATTGTTTTTAAAAACCAAACACCGTTTTGCATTGCTTCTGATCCCTTTTTTATTTCTCTTTTCATGTTCTTAAAAGTCTTTTTTTCCCCCTCTTTTAAATAAGCGTTGGCACGTTTGAGAATGGCCCAGTCAGACATAAATAAATAAATACATAAATAATATAATATAATCACTGAAACAAAAAGGATTAGAGAGAGGAAAAGGAAGAGGTGTGGGGAAGAAAGAAAGAAAGCAGGGGAGATGAAGGGTCTTTGAATGTATAGTGATCCACAATTTTCTTTCCTTCAACTCCTGTTCTTGTAAGGACAAGGGAAGGGATGGGATTGGAGGGCAGGGGATTTTGTGTTGCGGAACATATGACCGAGTGTTTTCGGTAGTGTGATACAGAATTCTCACGTTCCATTCTCTCTTCCCCTCTCTCTCTCTCTCTCTCTCTTTCTCTCTCTCTCAGACGTAATACTCTTTATCTTTGTCCTTCTTGTTCTTTCCCGTTGTCTTGGCAACGCCGGGCTGCTTCTCCTTCACCACGGCACCGTTGCTTTGCGTCGCAGAGTTGCTGATGTAATTGCGGCTTTGGTCCACCTGGTAAGAGCCTTCGTCGCGGTTGCGGTACTTATACATGGCGTAGAGGAGGATGAGGATGCAGAGCGCCGCTGCGGCCACTATTCCCACCACCATCCCGGTGGTGCTGCTGGATTCCCGGATCACCTCCACGGCTCCTGGGGGACCCCTTTCTCCGGGGCCCGTGGGATTGGCTGTAGGCAGATTGTGGAAATTGGGGGGATAGGTTATATCGGGCTGGTGTCTGTGTCTACCGTTATGATCAAGGTCATAGGAAGTGGGCATGGGGAGCAAGAGGACTTGATCGCGGGTGTTCATTTTGCCGGCGGGGATGCTGTTTTTAGTTTTACGCAGGAGAAGGTCGGGGCTGGCCCCCTGTGCAGGGCCCTGGTTTTCGGGAGGGGAGTTGGAAGTGGTGGCGGTGGAGGACTTGGAATTGGGCTTGGAAAAGTGGCGGTCCCGGGAGATTTTGCCTTCGGCCCCCCCGTTGACTGCCGGCGGAGGTAACAAGGTCCTGTCTGTGACCAAGGGAAAAGTTTTGTAAAAATCCTCATCGTCGGTCGGGGGCAAACTGGAGTCAAAGACCTCCCCAGAGCCGTAGCCCGAGACTTCGATGGCATCCTCGCAATCGTTATCTTCCTGGTCAAGGGGGCAAGGGGGGCGCTGGTTGGCGGAGGGGAGGGTGAGGGATTCTTTGGTGGTCTCGAGGAGGGTTAGGAATGGACGGTAAGTAGGGGGAGCGGGGATGACGGGGTAGCGGGTGGCGATTGAAGGGGGGTCTAAGGAATCTTCTGTAATTATGGGCAACACTAATTCACCTCCTAGGACAAGAAAGAGAAAGAAAGATGCAAGCGTCAGTGTGGCGTTCCCCCGAGCACCCATGACAACAATTTTTAAATAATTCAGGACTATTTTTTAATTGTATTTTATTGTATATTGTCTTACACTATGTATTGCTATTTATATAAACTGTGTAGACTACGCTGGACTTGCATGTAAGTAAAATAATGAAATCAAATACTATCACTTAATCTTCCCTGTCTACAAACTTCTTTCTAAAAAAAAAAAAGTAATTACTTGTTAAACTTAAAAGATAAAAGACTAAACAACAGTTATACAGCTATCAAATCTATCTTTCTACCTTTTCTTTCTCTTGTCTGTTTTTTTTGTCTTTTTTTTGTCTTTTTTAAACAAGATAGCAAACCACGGAATTCAAGTCACTTACATCAACAAATTGGCCGCATGATTTTAGCATGAAAAAAAATTACAAAAAGAAAGCTGTGTAAGATTGTTCTCGGATAGAAAAACAACTTTTCCCCCCTTTTCAAATGATTTTTGTTTTTCTTTTGATTAAGATTAAAAAAAAAAAAACATTTGCCCCCTTTTTAACAAAGGCTGCATTATATAATTTATTTTTTTTCCCCTTCATAATTACCATTGTTCTTATTGGACTGGGACAAAGGGACAAGTTTGTGCAGATTTCCATCCTTTCAAATGTTAAATATACCGTTTCCCCCTTTTCCCCAATTTTTGAGTCTCAGTTATAATTCCTTTCATGTCATTCCCTTCCTCCCAAAAAGGTTACTACCACAAATAATTTTGTCAACGGGAAAAAAAGATTGAATTTCATACAATACATTTAGACTTTTGTGGTTAACAAAATTAGAGTAAGTTATCATAACAATATAGTTTAAAAAATTAAATAACAAGTAGATGTCAGTTAAAAAGTAGCCTGTCTTCAAATGAGGACAATGGCACTTAAAAGAGTGCTAACCAATGCTTTAAATGTTTGCACCTCTGGTTCCTAGTAAATGATTGATCTCAGAACTTCATCAAGTTGGATCCCAGTGATTCAGCCTCAACAACATGACTAGGTAACCCATTCAATCCCCTCCCCACTCTCTGTGTGAAGAAACATCTCCTTCCCTCTGTCCTGAGTCTCCACTTCATTTCCAACTGTGTCCTCTGGTCCTGGTTTCTCTACTGTGCTTAAAGTATCATGTTTCTTTCTTTCTTTCTTTCTTTCTTTCTTTCTTTCTTTCTTTCTTCAATTGATGTAACCAGACTCTAATTCTGTAAAGGTTTAATAAATATACTCCTACCCTTTGACATGAGGAATCAAAATAAGAACTATCCATTCACTGTCTGAGGTTCAAGAATGAAGACAGGTGAGTTCTTGTTTTATTTTAATGTGGGTAGTTTTAAAATTTTTCACAGAAATAAGCTGTGTAGGGGGGGGGGGGGGGGGTTGGGTATTAAACAATTAAAATAATGGGAAACATCCTACTTAAATATTTCAACAAATAAAAGAATGTACTTCCAGCAATATGAAGTAGACTTTAACGTCTTTACTTATACAGAAGTAAACCCATGGCCAACTATTCATGGCTACACTTAAATGGGTATAACTTTTTTTTAGATAGATTTGCAGTGTCTTTAAACATTTTCATTTGCTAAAAAACAAAATGAACCAGCTGTTTGCTGAATTTGAAGCTACCTCAGTTTGTTTGGGGGAATGAACTAAGTAAAAAACGAAAGGAAGGAAATCTGCGTCATTCAGGACAAATTTAACATCAGATACATTACTGCAGCCTTTATACAGGGCAGTCTGGCGCACAGTGATCAAACAGGAAGACTGGGATCGCTTCAATTTGTTTTCAACTGCTGTGCTCCAAACAGCTCAAGACAATACAACCCAGACACTGTCCTTTTGTGAGGTGCATAAGTATGCACGCACTCACTTCCCCTAGCAGGAAGTGGAGTTATAGTCCGATAGTACCGTAGCATGAAATTACCTTTTTAAATTTCCTTTTTTCTTATGAATTATCCCAGAACAATCAAAAGGCTCTCTCCTGTACTGAACACTTTATGCAACAGCAATGACTTCTCCAATTTGAAGACAAACTTGCATCAGATGTCTTTGTAATGGCAGGTTCTACATTTCCCTGATTATTTTAAGGTGCAGTAATTCTGAATGGCTCTGTTGCTGCCATGTTGAGTTATAATGTTTCTGTAAATCTGCCTGTACCTGGCTTTGAGCAAAATCCTAATCCTGTTTTGAGCTCGTCTGGAGAATCCAGGACTGAACAGCCTTCCTCATTCCATTCAAAGCAGGTGACTTTTCAACTCTGCCAGACCCTAAGCCATATTTTCTAGAGCATTTTGCAGCACTGAGGAATTACCCTGGATTGCATCAACCCTCCATCCGTAGCTATCCATGGACTCCGCTAAAACAATGTACGTGGATTCCTCAGTTCTGTAAAATGCTCTAAAAACCCAGCTGTGGCTTTACAAATCAAAGGTCTGTTTTTCTGCTTGAAATAAATAGTGTTTGTCTGAACGTTGCCTCAATCTCTAAGTCATTTTTGGTTTTAAATTTAGAATCTCCAATTATTTTACCCCTGATTTTCTCCCAATTTGGAATGCCCAATTATTACTATTCTCCTTCACCGCGGGGATTCCCCCACACAGCCCAGGGACCCGAGGCTCAGTGGGCGTCCTCCGATCCCACGAGCCAATCGGCATCTTTTCACACGCAGGAACTCGAGAGAGGATGTCTGCAGGCTACCAGCCTCTGGAGGACAAAGACCAGCCCAGCAAATCTCTGCCCCCAAGCTCACTCTGCGCCTGGCCTGTAGAACAGAAAGCAGTGTACAAAAATGTGTAAAAGCATAATTAAAACTGCAGACAGGAGCCGTGGACAGTAACTGGGTTATATTAGCGAAATGGAAATGCTGGTAGCAGTTCAGAATAGAGAATTCAAATGCTGAAATGGTTTATTCTCCAGTCTTGGCTGCCTATCAAAGCAAGTGTGAAGTAAAACCTTAAACCCTTTTTATCTTTTTTCAATGCTGATAAGGTAAATTAATTAAATGCCAAAGCAAAAGGGGGCTGGAGGAGTTGCTAAGCAGTGGGAGGGGGGTTAAGAATTTCCAGTATGGCTGTACATTGGTAGCAGTGAATATTTCATTCCCTTACATTTAATACGTTTCAACTGAATATTTTAACACTGTAATATGGTTGCACTGTTGGGTAATTGCAGTCTGATTTGAACTTATCGTGGCTTCTGTCATTAACCAGCTAGCTACCTTATTGACTGACATGCTTTCAGCCAGTAACATGACCCAGAAAGCACAGCTGAGATCAAATAACCTAGGAAGAGCAAGTGTAACCGATCTTCCGAGAGTAACGAGTATAAACTGAGAACTTTCTTTAACCTGATGAAGTAGCAGATATCATGTTTAAAAAACGATGTTTGCTATATACCTATGTAGCTAATAGAAGTGCAAAACATGGAAGATATATTGGATTATTTAGTTCGCTACAATCAATTTGAGGCCAAACAAACATTTTGGCTGTTCATCAGTAAAACAATTTGATAATAACTGGAACAAAATATGCCATGCTGGTTCATATACTTTTGTAAATGTTATTGTTAATTATTATTATTATTATTATTATTATTATTATTATTATTATTATTATTATTATTATTATTATTATTATTCAAATGACTGATTCATATACCAGAATGTGTTGCATTTTACTTAAAATATTTGCTTTAGTATTCAATGGGCTCTGTTCATCCAATACATTGAGTCAGATCAGTAACAGTACAACCATATTTTGAGAGCAGAAAATGTAAGCCTATGTGAAAGCTGTAAGGTTATGCAATATTCATCACCACATTGTTGGGGTGAAGTGACCATCTGTCTCAAAGGGAGGGAGAGGAGGAGGGGGAGGGTGGGGTAGTTGCAGCAGTGAAGGTGTCAATTTCTTCTCTTTTCTTTTTCACTTTCTTTCAGTGACTCCAAAGCACTTTTTTCAAACATTATTAAATGAATGCTGTAGCACCACCATGACATTATAACCCTGGCTTTCTATACAGAAATAACAGCCCCATATTAAAACCCATATTAAAGGAAAACAAACAGTTGAAGGGAGAAGTACATTCATCCATCCTGGGCCAACAATACACCCACATGCCCACGCTCCTTAGCCCCCTACTCCCACACTTGACTGGTTAGCTGCAGCCTAGTGAAACGACAGCTATGGTCTAAGCAACCCCCCCTAGTAACGTCCCTGCATGGTAAAAACACGCTATCATTGACGCAAATGAAAGTTGTCAAAAACCTGCACACGTCCAATTATAAATCCTGACCTTGGTAAGACACCTATCAGTAATATTTACATACAGTATATGCACATATAATATAATTGTGGGTTAAACAAAAACCCTATGGTTTATCCTAAACAGAACACAGAAATATAACGTTAATGGTGGTTCTCAAATGCAGCAGCGATTGATGATTGAGCTCCTGTTGAACCCCTGACAGTCCCGGTCTGCAAATGTTTTAATGCACATTGCAAATGGACACTGTGTGTCCACATTGCCTACAAAGACATATACAATTGTAATGGATCGGACAGTTTTGACTAGACATCTTTATCAAAAAATTAACATACATTGAAAATTCACTGCTCGCAGGTCTTATGTACAGTATTAGAAATTATTGATTCAAATTATCAAAACGATCATTTTCAGATTGCACACATACTTTCTGCTCCAGAGAATTATTTCCCCCAGACTTTAGAAGGGCTTTGTCACCACACCATACTTAAAGACGTTCCTCTGTTGACTTCCTGTGTAACGGGTATCAGAGCCCCCACCTGAATCTCAAACTCAGTTCCTATGCACAGAAATAGTAGTGCAGGATCAGGTAGGGTCCTATTATGCGTAGCACAAGAAGGAAGTGAATACCAAGTACTGCTATCAAACTCGTGGCTTTTGACCAGGATAAATGTGGTTGAAGGTGAAATCAGAAAGCAAAAAGCTTTCAATACCATAAGCCTTGGTTAAAACATCTGTAAAGTGTATTAATACAGGACAGTACATTGAGATGCATTGAGATCTACTTGGAAAACGCAGATGTTTAGTCAGTACAACTATAAGGACCTCCCACAAGTACAGTCACTGTGCTAGATTTGCTATTACTCCTTGAGAATGTAATTTACTTTCTTTAAGGAGCGAGGCATGTCTGATCATAACGAGGCATTAGATGCGCTCTGGTCAGCCATCTAAGAACCGATTATGCCCAACCATTGCTCAACCTATACTTTGATAAACCACAGATGGATTTTTAGAGCATTTTACAGCACCAGGAATCCAACTGTATTGCATCAACCACATTTCAGGATGATTACCAGCAGTGGTTTATCAGGGTATAGGGTGATCAAATCAGACCCTTAAGGTTCTAGCAACTTACGGGAGAGAGACATTAATAAACTGTACCGAAGTTTAGATTCTCATGTTCAGACTTGTGCTGGTCAGATGAGACGTAAAAACAAGGTCCTGTTGTAAGTGACTGCAGCAGCAGTTGTTCTGAAAGTCGCTTTGGATAAAAGTGCCTGCTGATTAATAATAATAATAATAATAATAATAATAATAATAATAATAATAATAATAATAATAATAATAATACAAAGAAGTATGAACAAGGCTGGTGAGATATTTCTAATAGGATTAACTAAGATATGTATACACAATTTCAGACTCCCAAACTGGGATTTGAAATGATGCTGGAAATTCGAACCCGGGCGTCAGCCACAGTGCGGTCCTGTCCACATTTCCATCAGGAATTACTCGGGCTCCACAGGTGCTGCCAGGGGCCCAGGAGAGCTGAACCCGGGGGCAGGTATATTTCACTTTTATTTCAAGAACAACAAATTGCTGTGATCATTGGAGCCACCGGGGTCGACCTGCTTGCTTGTGAAATTTATGATGTTTTTTCTCTGGGTTTAGAGTTGAGAACAGTGCTAAGATTTATCGCTGGGGGTGGGAGCTGTGATCAACCAAGCGACACAAACAGAAACCCAAAAGCTACTGTAGAGCAAGACAGAAAGTCTCCACTTGCTCTATAGAGACCACAGTCTCTGTTTCTTTCTGGAGTGAAACTTCTCTAACGTGAATTCCCCTTTTGTGTATTTTCAATTGATCGATATTATTGTATGTCTGTAAGTAATATTGACTGTGATATGCATAATTTCTCTTTTTCTCCCCCTCAATTCTGACTATTGCAGTCTTTTAAGTGTCTTAAATGCTTTAAATAATGGTTCAATCATGTATTTAATATTTGGTCCGATTTCAGGTGCATTAAATTGTCTGAACCTAATCACTAATCATTTTTAGCTAGGACCCTGCACGTGCATTAATTGCCTTGATTATTAAACTGTGAAATGTGGTTCAGTCTTATAGCAAGGAGGATAGTCACGCTTGATTTTTGCATTAGTTGCTTGTTTGTTTTCTTCTCCAGCGTTACAGGGAGCAAAACTGTTTCTATCTGCTTTCCAGCTAATAAAATAATTCCCTAACTCTTACAGCACACATTATATAAGGCACAAATGTCCAATTTTGAAACGAATCACTATAGCACACAGGGTGATTCATAATTAAGAACATAAGAAAGTTTACAAACGAGAGGAAGCCCCATTCGGCCCATCTTGCTTGTTTGGTTGTTAGTAGCTTATTGATCCCAGAATCTCATCAAGCAACTTCTTGAAGGATCCCAGGGTGTCAGCTTCAACAACATTACTGGGGAGTTGGTTCCAGACCCTCACAATTCTCTGTGTAGAAAAAGTGCCCCCTATTTTCTGTTCTGAATGCCCCTTTATCTAATCTCCATCTGTGACCTCTGGTCATGGTTTTTTTTCTCAGGTCGAAAAAGTCCCTTGGGTCGACATTGTCAATACCTTTTAGAATTTTGAATGTTTGAATCAGATCACTGCGTAATCTTCTTTGTTCAAGACTGAGCAGATTCAATTATTTTAGTCTGTCTGCATACGACATGCCTTTTAAACCCAGAATAATTCTGGTCGCTCTTCCTTGCACTCTTTCTACAGCAGCAATATCCTTTTTTTTAACAAGGTGACCAGAACTGAACACAATATTTTACATGAGGTCTTACTAATGCATTCTAAAGTTTTAACATTACTTTCCGTGATTTAAATTCAACACATTTCACAATATATCCGAGCATCTTCACGCAACACTGTTGTTTCGCTTTGAATTCTACTTAAATGCTGATATTATAGTACAACCCTCTGGTGGTCAAAAACCCTCCAGTCGTGATGCTCTGACAATGTTGGGCAAATTACGAATCACTCTGTGTATATACAGTAGATTGCAGAGCAATGCCAGAAATGCCCACTGCAGATTCCCAACCTTGATCTCCCTGCAAGAATGAGAGGCTGGTAATCATTTTGGAGCGGTCATGTGTTCCTCCAGAACCAATCACATGCTTTGCAGGTTAACCAAGTCCAATCAGATCTACGGGGGGGGGAGCTCCATGCGATTGACAGCGTTACGGCGAGCAATCTGGTACCAAACCCTGCATACATACACAGAGTCCCAATAGACACAAGGCCCTTTGATGTCTAACACAAATGCTATATAGATTTTTTTTATTTAGTAGCTAGTTTTGTCCTGTCTGGTATAGCCATTCGAATGTTATTATTGAATCCTCAACGCAAGAAACAAGGACATCTCTTTCCTCTTTTGTGGAAAGCAGACAAAGGATAGGTTGCAGCCCCCCTCTCTTTCAACAAGCTCTTTCAGAACAGTAAGCATTGGGACAGCTGATGGAGTGTATTGTTATTGAGGAGATGAATATTTGTGTGCTTGCAGATTTACTGCTGCTGCCATATGCCGAGATGCCTCTCATTATTAAAGTGCTCCTTCAGGGCCGTTGTGAAGGGGGATATGTATTTCTTCGCCCTGTTTGTGTTGGAGCCGAGCCAACGCCAAGACAAAGCTGCTTAATTAGCTGCTCTGGGCTCCCCAGTAAACGTATCTGCTTCCAGCAAGCACCAAATGGCGGTGTGACAATTACCGCCTCTTTAGATCCCCACAGGGACCGTGGATCTGGTTCTTATTTTTTTTATGGGCATAAAAAGTCAAATTGTTTTTGGGGAGGGCTTGGGTTCTCTAAGTAGTTTTATCCTTTCTGTGACCGAGTGTGGAAGTTACTGCATGAAAGGAAATGTCCTGTCGGCTTGTGGTGTGGAAAGCTGAGGGACGATGACACTGGCTGTAATCAGGTCTCAGACACCTCTGAGACGATGGAGGGAAGCAGTGTGACCTACTCTAGTGGTTAGAGCTGAGGAGGGACTGGGAGGGAGGGAGGCAGTGTGGTCTAGTTTAGTGGTTAGAGCTGAGGAGGGACTGGGAGGGAGGGAGGCAGTGTGGTCTAGTTTAGTGGTTAGAGCTGAGGAGGGACTGGGAGGGAGGGAGGCAGTGTGGTCTAGTTTAGTGGTTAGAGCTGAGGCGGGACTGGGAGGGAGGGAGGCAGTGTGGTCTAGTTTAGTGGTTAGAGCTGAGGAGGGACTGGGAGGGAGGGAGGCAGTGTGGTCTAGTTTAGTGGTTAGAGCTGAGGAGGGACTGGGAGGGAGGGAGGCAGTGTGGTCTAGTTTAGTGGTTAGAGCTGAGGAGGGACTGGGAGGGAGGGAGGCAGTGTGGTCTAGTTTAGTGGTTAGAGCTGAGGAGGGACTGGGAGGGAGGGAGGCAGTGTGGTCTAGTCTAGTGGTTAGAGCTGAGGAGGGACTGGGAGGGAGGGAGGCAGTGTGGTCTAGTCTAGTGGTTAGAGCTGAGGAGGGACTGGGAGGGAGGGAGGCAGTGTGATCTAGTTTAATGGTTAGAGCTGAGGGACTGGGAAAGAGGGAAGCAGTGTGGACTTGTATAATAGTTTTAGCTGAGAGTAGATGAAGAGATGAGGAGAGTGACTTAACCCTTAATCAAACTCATAATTATTCTTACCACTCCAGTTAGGACTCATTAAAATAAGCAAGCTCCAGTTGGTAGTTAAATTGGATTGTTATCAAGAGAAAAGTTTAATTAGCCCTGTGGGATACTGGACATTCCCTCCTAGGAAGATGAGGTTCATTAAAAAGTTTCACTCACAAGAGAAAAGTCTGTCTAATGTTTTGTGTAGCTCAGCCTTAAAAAAAAATGCATTCATTGACACTGAACTAAAATTAAAAGTGTCTAGTCACATTTTCTGTTAGAAATACAGCTGTAGTCACACCACTAATTCCCCCAGTACCCATACATTTTTGGAAAAGTTTGGGACAGTTCAGATGTATTGCGTTGTCGTCTTTTCTTGAGAGATACAGGACTACAAGTACCAGAATGCATTAGGCTGTGAGTTTTAAAAAAAAAACACCCTGAACTGTCCTAAAAGGTCCGGGTCAAACATATGGTCACCCTGTATGGAACATCATTACAGAAGAGAAGTTGCATCTCAATGTATCTGTCCAGCAGGTATACTACTCTATAGCCTGCCTTGCCTTTATAACAAGCATGTCGAAACAAGCATCAATCGGACTCATGTTAAACTGGTAACACCTTCCTGGTGGTCTGTTGACTCTTAGACCATCAGGTTATCAATTAAAGACTAAAAAAGACGTCATCACTTCAACATTCGACTATGAATCTTCAGTGAATGCAAGACGTTGGTCATTGAACTGATTTCTTTCAGCATTCAACTGAAGACCAACAGACCAGAAACTCCAGTAATAAGTTAAGTTTGGGATAAGCTTGATTGCCTGTCGTTAAATTAATCAAAGAAAGCTTTGTTTGAATCATTTCTCCCTCTTCCAATTTTACTATTGCCTCACTATCGCAACCCACTTACTGATCAACTGATGACTTCCGTTGCTGCTATCAAGACAACCACCTCTATTCCCCAAGCAGGGGTTGTTACTGGGCTACTGTACCCTGGAGGAGAGGGTCCAGCCTGGGGAAGTCTCCGGCTGGACTCCAGGGGCTCTTGATCAGTTGCTGGCATGCAATAATGAAGTGATCAAACCCAGACAGTTTTTCTCCCCAACCCCAAAGATCAGGCTCACAAAATGAGGTAAAAAAAATCGCCTTTTAGAGTCGGTACTTGACTAGGGTTCTTCATTGGAATTCATTATACAACATGTTTCTGCACTTTCATTCAAAGCCGCGTGACTCGGGACTAATCAAAAACAGGACTGCCATTGCCAATCGCTGCTGCATAAGGAACAAAGAGGAGGGGCAAAGTTTAAGGTTGGGCTTGAAGGAAACAGAACCACTGAAATGGACTCACCAGTTCCAGGCTCACACTCCTCTAAATCTTCATCGTCGCTGGGGCATTCTGCCGAAGCAACAAGCAGATCATCGGTATTCTGAAACAGAGAAAAAAACGAGGGCGTTGTTACATTCTCAAGAACAGAGGACCGGAAAGTGCAAAGCAGTACACACAATTATTATTATTATTATTATTATTATTATTTAGTCATTTAGCAGATGCTTGTATCCGAAGTGACTGACAGAGACAAGGGGATGACCTATGCATCAACTGCTGCTGCAGAGTCACTTACACTTACTCTCATCCAAAGGACGGAGCACAAGGAGGCTAAGTGACTTGCTCAGGGTCACACATAGTGAGTCAGTGGCTGAGCCGGGATTTGAACCTCCTGGTATCAAGCCCTTTTCTTTGACTACTGGACCACCAAGCCTCCTTAACATTTTATCCCCCAAGTCAAGCCCTTGTCACACAGTCACACAGTTGATACATGCATATAAGAACATAAGAACATAAGAAAGTTTACAAACGAGAGGAGGCCATTTGGCCCATCTTGCTTGTTTGGTTGTTAGTAGCTTATTGATCCCAGAATCTCATCAAGCAGCTTCTTGAAGGATCCCAGGGTGTCAGCTTCAACAACATTACTGGGGAGTTCGTTCCAGACCCTCACAATTCTCTGTATAAATGTGCCTCTTATTTTCTGTTCTGAATGTCCCTTTACCTAATCTCCATTTGTGACCCCTGGTCCTTATTTCTTTTTTCAGGTTGAAAAAGTCCCCTGGGTCGACATTGCCGATGCCTTTTAGAATTTTGAATGCTTGAATCAAATCTCCTTGCAGTCTTCTTTGTTCAAGACTGAACAGATTCAATTATTTTAGCCTGTCTGCATATGACATGCCTTTTGCACTCTTTCTAGAGCAGCAATATACTTTTAGTAATGAGGTGACCAGAACTGAACACAATATTCTAGATGAGGTCTTACTAATGCATTGTAAAGTTTTAACATTACTTCCCTTGATTTAAATTCAACACTTTTCACAATATATCCGAGCATCTTGTTGGCATTTTTCATAGTTTCCCCACATTGCCTAGATGAAGACATTTCTGATTCAACATAAACTCCTAGATCTTTTTCATAGATTCCTTCTTCAATTTCAGTAGCTCCCATATGGTATTTAAAATGTACATTTGTATGCCTGTGTGCAGTATCTTACACTTTTCTCTATTAAATGCAATTTGCCATGTGTCTGCCCAGTTTTGAATGCTGTCTAGATCATTTTGAATTACCTTTGCTGCTGCAACAGTGTTTTCCACTCCTCCTATTTTTGTGTCGTCTGCAAATTTAACAAGTTTGCTTACTATACCAGAATCTAAGTCATTAATGTAGATTAGGAAGAGCAGAGGACCTAATACTGATCCCTGTGGTACCACGCTTTTTCAATGACGGTGAAATGTCCTCCTCACATTGCAGCAGTATTAAAACTTTATTTCTCAATAATGTATTCGTATAAATTACTAGTTAGCATAGCAGTCACTAGGACCCAGCAGAAACACCAGTCAACTGAGGCCGCGTTGGAGCACAATACATTATGGGCGAACTCAAGCAAAGATGAGAAAATAGAGCCCAGTGGAACTGTTTCTAAAAGTTATTTTTTTCATTGTGAAATTTATCAATCGTGATACTATTCTGATGCCTATGGTCTCAATACTATAACATATTTCCGATTTGAAGATTGGGATTGGTGTAGAGCGGCTGTGAAATACCCCCTCCTGTCCTCCGAAGAGGGAGTCAATCGGAATTACAGAATGTTAGGTAAAGTCGTTCAAGATTAGCATTGGCCGGGGTCTGGAAACCACAGAGCACTTTATATAAAAGCAATCACAATGAGCAAAACAGAACATCTCCTAGAATTTGAATAGAGGCAGCTGCACACTGATGCCCATGATGACCTGGCTATGAAGTGCTATGACGCCAATGTGTTTTCTCAACCCCTTTGGCTATACTTCTCCTGCTAAACAGACAGACAGAAGGTTCTGGTCTCTGGTGCTCCTCCTTGTCTTGTCATCACTAGAATATCACCCAAGTGGATCAGAATGCCACAGCTTCCTACCCACCCAGCAGCATCAACCGTGTGCACACAGATGGCACACGCTGGCATCCACCTGCCAAGTCCTCCAATTAAGTCTTGCTCATTACAAGCGCTACACGACTCTGATTTCTCCCGATTCTCTCTTTAGTGGGTAAGACATTGCAATCAGTAATTTGGTGTGCACTTCAAGGGCTCTCAGAGACATGGAGAAGGAGGCAGGAAATTGGCGATGAGGGGGAGAGGGGGAGAGGGGAAGGGAAGAGAATATGGAAGACAGGAGAATGGGGAGGAAAGGATAGGATTGGGGTATGAAGGGGTAGGGAAGAGGTAGGGAAGGTAGAGGGGGAAGGGGATAGGAGGGGATTGTATAGAGAAGATGACATGAGAGGGGCAAGGAAAGGAAGAAGGAAAAGGAGGGAGAGAGAGGCAGAGGTAGAGCATAGAAAGGTGAGACAGGGGGAGGAAGAGGGAGGGATGAAACAGGAAGGGAAAGAGGATAAAGGGGTAGGGGAGAGAAGGATGGGGAGAAAAGGGAGGGAGAGGGAGAAAGGAGGATGGGTGACAAAGGGGAAAGGGGGAAGAGGAGAGGAGAGGGGGAGGTGGGAGGAAGAGAAAGGGGATTGTATGGAAGTGATAAGGAGAGGGGGATAGGGAGCAGAGGAGAGGAGAGGGGGGTTGTGTACTGTACCTTCTGAGACAGACAGAGAGACAGACTGCTTTAATCTCTAGGAATTAGAGACTAGGAAATGTACAGTAAAACCACAAGTAAATTGATTTGCAATAAGCTATTGGTTAACAAACAATAAATGTAACCATAGGAATTATAACATTGGTGGATACATCTCAATTGCAAATGCAGTTACAGCCAACCTGAACTTAAATAGACTTATCATTGAAATACTTCTTTAGCACAGTGTTAACAAAAGCTGTGGTTTTCTATTCCAGTGTCAGTTTCACAGTACATTTATATACCCCTATCTTAGATAGCAAGGGAAAGCCATTTAAACACAGTGAAACCCTTCGAAATTGCAAACTAGATATTATCTATTAAAAAAAAGCCACCACTAGAATTTATAGAAGATAAACTATGCAATAACGCAAGCCTTACATCTGCATAGCATTAGCCTAATTAGACGATGTGGCTCCCTCTTCTCTTTCCAGAGGCGTTGATCAGATTCACTATCTCTCAGCTCCAATTTCCTCCTCTTTCTAAAAGGGAATGATTGTGAAGCGACCAGCTCTTATCACGGTTCAGGCCCCAGCAATGCAGCTTGTAATTAGGATGTACAATTGAAGGAAAACGCGTCCCTTGTGAATTAATTCCCATGATTCAGGCCATTATCTGGATTTACAGAAATCTCTCTCTCTCTCTCTCTCCAAGACACCTGTTCTCAGCTCTTGAGCACTGACAGTATCATTGTAAAACTTGATACAGCTCTGGAATATCACAAGCATGGATTTCGCTAGCGTGGGATACATGTTTGTTATTCCACTTCAGTGAGTGGGATAACGTGAGTGGAATAACATGTGGAATAATGTGAGTGGGATAACATGAGTGGGATAATGTGAGTGGGATAACATGCATGGAATAACATGAGTGGAATAATGTGAGTGGGATAACATGAGTGGGATAACATGAGTGGGATAACATGAGTGGAATAACATGAGTGGGATCATGTGAGTGGGATAACATGCGTGGAATAACATGAGTGGGATAACATGCTTACCGGGACTAGTTTTGAATGTGTCTTTGCTTACATTTCAATCACTGTGACTGAGAAAGAATGAATCTTGGTTATAAATCTCCCTCCCGACCTGTGAGGGCGCTGTATAAAGGGAACAGTGTGCCCCGGGCTGGATGGTTTGACAGTTCATTCCAGGGTCAGTCGGAAGCCGATCATCCAGGAAGGGGGCGGAGTCACAATGCCAGAAGTCAATGCGGTAGGCGATGTGTCAGTCATGGATTGGAGGATTGCACTCGTTATCGAAGTGGGTGTGACTGAGGGTATATCAGGGGATGTGACAAAGTGATCTGTTCCTTTTGTTATGGTTGTGAACGGAGTGCTGACGAACCATGAACCAACCGTGAGTGTTTTCTATTTGATTTGTGTGTTATTCACTTATTAGACAGCTAACACATGGGAGCTGTTGCTGTGAAGCCAGCATTTAACCTGGATTACAATACTGCACTGAGCATTATTTATTGTGTATTCACCACTGACACTGGAGCCCTGTGAAAAGGGCATGGAGCCATGCATGTCCATTGCTTGTACTTGTTATTATTTTGGGACTGAAACCCAGTATTGTTTAGCTATGCAAATACACATTGGTGTGTATTTGTCAGTACCATTATTTAACTGCCAGAAGAGCCAAATAAAGCTCTATTTAACTGTGAACATCGTCTGGACTGTCTGTGTTGTACACTGCATCACCTCTACACCTGCGCACTACAGACCACTTTCCCACAATCACATATAAAAAGTGTGTGAATCTTCAATGGCAGTGTTGCACTAAAATGGCAATAGATTAAACTCTATATACCAAACGCCAAGCAATAAGAAAAATAAATAACACATTTTAACAAAAAATATCCAAACCACATTCCACAAAAGGACTCCTCCGTGCTGATTATGGGGAAATGAGGGAGGGGAAACATATTAGGGTTGCGCTGTGGAAGATTTGTGCACCGAAGCCTTGTGGAGTCTTTTCAGAAGCAGTTTTTGCGTATTGCGTGTGTGTAAACATTTTTTTGTTCGAACGTTGCCACTCAGCTGCGGTGTATTCATACAGACAAAGAGCTGTCATTTGGTGCTGATAGGGGACAACCATTCACACAGGAGCTGTCCACAGGATTATGGTGCTGAAACTAGGCAGACACCACTAATTTGCTAGGGTCCTGTCCCCTACAGCAAGAAGCGCGACCTGTCTTTGGGAGCGACGTCACACGCAGACCCAAGTTCATTACAAATAAGCCTCAAATAAGCTGAAAACATTGCTGGCGTCACTATACTTGAGTATAGTTTCTCTGTCTCCTCCAGGCAGACCAGGAGTGACATTATATAAACTAGCTGTCAACTGAACTTAACACTGGGTGGCCTTGCTTGTTTCTTTATAGCAGGTGGTGTAACCTGGTGTGGCAAGGTGCCCTTCCCTTTTATTACTTATGTGTTATTATTCATTTGTGTTTTATTATTATTTGCATCATTATTATTATGTATTGTATTTGTGTGCGGAAGGACGAAAGCCGTCTGACATTATTGTTTAGAAGTGTAGCTGGTGGGGATGGGGTTAAATCCCTAGCCCAGAAAAGCCTGTGGGAATGTGGCTGAAGCCTTAATAAGGTAATTGTCTAATGGGTAATTAAGGCTCCAGCCTCAGTATAAAAGACCCACTCCGAGCTCAGACAATTATTATTATTATTTATTTCTTAGCAGAAGCCCTTATCCAGGGTGACTTACAATTGTTACGAGCTATCACATTATTTTTACAAACAATTACATTATTTTTTACACATTATTTTTACATACAATTACCCATTTCTACAGTTGGGTTTTTTACTGGAGCAATCTAGGTAAAGTACCTTGCTCAAGGGTACAGCAGCAGTGTCCCCCACCTGGGATTGAACCCACGACCCTCTGGTCAAGAGTCCAGAGCCCTTTACCTAGATTGCTCCAGTAAAAACCCAACTGTATAAATGGGTAATTGTATGTAAAAATCATGTGATTTTTACATACAATTTTTTATTTTGTAACAATTGTAAGTCGCTCTGGATAAGGGCGTCTGCTAAGAAATAAAATAATAATAATAAATAGGGAGGGGACATTAAAACAATATCACCATTTAAACAATATCACCATTTATCTGGAAGCTACTTGTTTTTTTAAGAAAGAAGGGAGAGACAGAACAAAAGAAAGGAGGAAAAGAAAGAAGAAAATTAAGAAAGAAGGAAAGAAAGAAGAAAGACAAATAAATAAAAAAAGGAAAACAGAGAAAGAAAGGGCAACCTATATAGCATTTGCGAAATAAAACTGAAAAGCGTTTAAAACTGAAGGGTTGGGTGACTATAGCAGGTGTTTTGTCCTGTACTGTGTGTGTGTGTCGCTCACTACAGAGAATTGGAAGGGATAGAAAATCAATTTGCATCTATAGGACTGGTTCTCACCCCAGGCCGCTAGACGCTATAGCACAGCTGCTTTGTTATGCAAATTCCTAACAGAGATTTCACGACCTGCTGCTTAACTTCTGACAGCCTATTGGTGGATTGGGAGGCAGGGGGCGGGGCTAAGCGGGTCGTGTTGGGACTTGGGGAGTCGCTAATTAACACTTCAAACAGGATTCAGTAGTGGTGGATGTGTTTGGGGGTGGAAAGGTGTGCATTTTTTGCATGCGGTAGATGAAAACGAATTAAGCTGAAGTAAGTCACTGCGTGGGAAACACACCTCCTGGGAGGTCTCTGTTTTTTCAATACTCTGAATAAAAAAAGATATAGATCTTTTTTTTTACCACTGTGTTCAATTGTGTACTGTTTGCAGGATATTTGATTTGGGTCAGATGCCGTGTCACAGGTTCTAACAGTTTTTGCAGTAGCGTTTTAAGTGGCACTAATTAAAGTACATGGGGCTGACAAAACCGTTCTAATTTCTACTTTCGACTTTGTAGATCTCACATTTTCCTATATATGAAAGATGCACACATTAAGGCGAATTTGATTTGTTTTAATATTACTTTCTTTGAAGTTATTCGTGAAGTTATCAATCCTCCCTCACAGATACTACCCATACATAAATTATTTATTTGCCAGTACAGGGAGGGCAGGGTATCCTCGGCTCACCACGCACCAGAGACCCCTGTGGTCTGTCCTGGCGCCTGCAGGCTTGCCTATAAGCTGCCCAGAGCTGCGTTGTCCTCCGACACTGTAGCTCTGAGGTGGCTGCACGGTGGGCCTGCAGCGTGAAAAAGAAGCGGTCGGCTGACGGCACACGCTTCGGTGGACAGCGCGAGTTCGTCTTTGCTGCTCCCGAGTCAGCACGTGGGTGGTGGCGGGTGAGCTGAGCTTAAAAATAATTGGACATTCCAAATTGGGAGAAAAATGATACAAAATAAAAGAAATTGGTGACTACTAAATTAAAAAAAGACTCTTCTTTTGTACTCTCCAGGGTCATCAACGCAGCAGTAAAAAACGACAATATGTTCTACAAAACTCAGAAAGCAGCTGTTTAAAACTTAGGAAAGCCTTTATTGAGCTCCGTATGGAATCAAGCATAGTCCAGGGAATAATCCTGACACCTTTTATATCTGAAACAGACACCCACAGACTTATTCCACCCCACAAAAAAAGCGAAACTAATTAAATTTCTGCACAGTTCGTCTGTTACTTAAGCACAGAACACCCACGACTATTTATAATTATCACTGCAGGACACCTGAACAAACCTTATTTCTTATTTTAGCCAGTGCTATAATTAGGGCTTCTGACTTTTCTACTCTCCTTTAAGAATTCAACTCATACCTGTTAAGTGCTCTATCTCAATCCCAACTGAGAAACGTGTTAATAGTATCATTGATTTAATTTACGTTTTTTTGTCTGTGAAACAACTAAACTGGCTTTTAAATTGGCCTTAATTTCGGATTAACAAGCAGAACGTATAAACGAGATCGCAACATGTTTATAAACGACTAATCTTCATTCAAGCTATAATGAAATAGAAAGTGTTTTATGCTGGGCACACTTTATTACAGTCGTTCTGCGTGACTGTATTCACATTAATAAAGAAGAGTCGCTTCTGCTTTGAAATGAAAAAGTAAGACTTACGATAAAATCCCATTTAGTTGTGTCATAGAAAAAACCCCGTAAATGAAATCAATTTTAGTATTAGCACGTTTCTCAGTGTGTGATTGAGAGACACGGATGGCTCAACAGGTCTCAACTGAATTTTTAAAGGACAGTAGAAAATTCAGCGTAACACACTAAAAATCAGAAGCCCTAACTATAATAAATCTTACCTGCCATGCACTTCAATAAGCTACACAGGTACAGTTATACAAGAAATCCATGTTACTGAAAAATACTGGGTGCTGCACAAATAAAAACTTTTGTTTGCAAATTATATTTTTTGGTAGAGTTGCACTTCCTTGAGAAGTGAAACTACCCCCAGCGCCTTCCTTCTTGTCCTTAACCAACCAGCTGCTTCCCTGATTGACTGACATGCTAGCAGCCAGTAACATGACCCTGAAAGACAGGGGGTGACCCAGGAAGTGCAAGTGTAACAGATATCCTGAAAATAAGGCAGCAAAACTGAGAACTTTCTTTAGACCTAATGTAGTACCAGATGATGTGTTTTAAAATGCGAATACATGTGTTTCTGTCAAAATGCACATTTGAGGGCTATAATGAATGGAAGTACAGAAGAGGTTTATGGAACTATTTTCTTAGCCAATCAGTGTAAATGATCCGATGGTGAAAGGGCTGGCTTTCATTAGACAGGTACCAATAGGGACCCAATCCTGAACTGAACTCCCCTCCCACCCCTGCCTGCCATTGAAACCTGCTCAACAGTGTGCCTTTATTCTGTCATAACTGGGGCTGTGGTTTTTTCATGGTTAAAAAAAATGCTGTAAAATAGGCATTTCAAGATATTTCACGATTAAACATAAAATTCATGAAAATAGCATTGTCACGTTTAAAATGGATCATTTTCTCTAGAGTTTCTATACCATAAGCTTTCCTAAATATTTAAATGCTAACTTGAAAAACGGTACATGTGAAATTGTCGAATATTTTTTTATGTCCACCTTTTACAGAAAAACATAAATAAAATGTAATAAATAACAGACACATGAAATGTCTCCTTGTACTGGACAGAAATATTTCCGATCTTTGATGGAGCTGGTGTCTTTTTTATTGAAGACATTTTAAAGAGACTGTGCAGCTCTGTGCAGTGTGTGTTCAATCACTTACCGGAAGCAAACTAAACCAGCTTCCAGGTTCCTAAATGCAGTGTGACTGGCAGTGCATCAATAAGGCCAACGTTTGCTGTATTTTATGTGATTTACACTATTGTTTCCAAAATGTGAATTTCCACGGGGAACTACATATTACACAATGGGCAATGGGTACATTTCACCAAAATCGTGAAATCCATGAAAAGAAAATACAGCCTTAGCGATAGCAAATTAAATAATTATCCCTCATTCACCATGCGCCCGCTCTCTCCCCTCCCAATACCCCACTCTCCCGTCCAGCATGACTTGAACATCCCAGTAGACCTGCACCAGTCCTGTCATTCAGAACTACCCTTAATTACATTATTTAAGTAATCAACAGCTTGGTGTTCATAAATGGCTCCTCCCTTTTATCTGCATGGACAAGTCCTATAAGCAAACCTATAGATCTAGCTTATTCATGTTGTGATGAGTACTGCAACTAGTTAATTCAGAGCAGATTTACCAGGGCGCTGGGCATAATATGCCAAAACAAGTTCTGAAACCCAGGGCTGGGAGCAGCAGGGCTTGTGGGACTTTCCAATCTTGCACCCTTTCTCCCAACTCCCCTCCCTGTATCACATTCCCTTCCATACCCCACTCTCCCTCTGGTTGCTATCTCCTATATCATGCACTCTCTATATCCCACTACCCTACTCTAAACCACTAGTGCCCCAGATCCAACTCAAGGTCCTAAATGAGTTCAATCATTTATTGGGATACGTGGGTTGGAATGGATCACGAGAGTTGGAAATGAGCACCACTGCCCTAAACCCCCTCCCAGGTCCCCAGGCACCATGCACCCTCCTCCCCTCCCATCCAGTCCCCCGGTTGCTCTCACCTGATCCAGACTATCCCTGCTCACCTGAGCGATGCTGTCCCTCATGGTAGGTGAACGCTGCCTCCTGGTGGTGGTCGTGGCCATGGTCGTTGTGGTCTCCATGATTGTGGTGGACATGTCAGCCAGCGGGGTGGTGGACGTGGTGTCGGTGGTCAGGACCGAGGGCACCTCCCCAACCAGCCGCAGGTTCCCCTCGGCCCGCACATTGGGGTCCCCCTCCGCTGCCAGCTTGAGGACCTGCAGGCCATTGTAGTAGAGCCCCGAGATCTGACCTTGGAAGGGGCGACCCCTTTCCTGACCCCCAATGTTAATCGCAGCCTGGCTGTTAAAGATGGTCAGCTGCCGTCCTGGAGAGCGCGAGAGAGGGAGAGAGAGAGGGAGAGAGAGAGAGAAGGAGAGAGAGAGAGAGAGAGAGAGAGAGAGAGAGAGAGAGAGAGAGAGAGAGAGAGAGAGAGCAGGGGGAGAGAGGCGCGTTAGAATCGCACTGGTAATGGAATTGATTTTAAGCCAGTTCAAAGAAACATTGTTCTTACCTCTTGCTAGCATTATCATCAGATAAATCATGGCTTTAAAATCAATTTGTTACCTTACTAGTACTAGCAAGATTATCACTGCTCCCCCTTTTCTTGTGTTGAAGAGGTTGTTATATCCTTGAATTCAATGCAGATGCTTCAAGCACATTGCCTCTACACCTCCAGCTGCATCCTGCTTCCTTATCACTCCATGGGTTGCAATTCAAACTCCAGTGCTTTAGCTGCAATCAAATCATGTGGATAGGATGAAGCAGAATGCAGCCGTTTATCCAGAGCAGGTGTGTCCAATCAATCACAGTCCTGGAGGGCCATTCCGCTCCAGGTTTAACAGGTAAAATTAGATCCTTAACTACTTCAGGGTCTGGATGGAGGTTTAATTGGTTCAGCAATTTAGAACAGGGTTGGAACAAAGACCAGGAGTGGAACTTTGGCCACCCTTGATCTAGAGCATTGTGTTTTGAAATATCTGCGTATTGCCAATTGATAGAAACAGACAGCTGAAGATTAAAACAAAAGGGGGGCCAGTAATAACATTAATAAAGTAAAACATGGAAAGCACTCATTTCGAAGTGCTGTAAAAAAACAGCCCAAGCCCTTTTTGCATGGGGCTGGTTTCCCATAAAATTGCCACAACCCCCATCTCCATCCCATTCCTTGATGGAGGGTCAGGTACAATCCCAGATCCGTAATGTCACCGTTTGGAATACAGTCTTACCAGCAATGTCCAGATTCCGAATTCCCAACTTGAATGAAATGCTGAGGTTTTAAAACTGGTTTTCTAACATCTATTGAACAAGAAGTCTCCATTCTGATTTCAGTGACGCCCAATAACAAGGTAATAACCACAATTGTAACTACGGGTGTAATAAGTGTGTAGTTACATGTCCTGTCACGTTGTGTTACCATATCAGTTAATGTTGTTCCCAGGCCATTTCCATTTATTAGTTCAGCAGTGTGTTGTAGTGGTTAGGACTCTGGACTCTTGACCGGAAGGTCGTGGGTTCAATCCCTGGTAGGGGACACTGCTGCTGTACCCTTGAGCAAGGTACTTTACCTAGATTGCTCCAGTAAAAACCCAACTCTATAAATGGGTAATTGTATGTTAAAATAATGTGATATCTTGTAACAATTGTAAGTCGCCCTGGATAAGGGCGTCTGCTAAGAAATAAATAATAATAATATATATTTATATAGTATATACATGTTTACTTACACAGAATTACAATGTTATTAAGCATAGTTACAATTGAATTAAAGTATAATTCTTATACTTTAATTAAATATCATCTTTTTGATGGGTGTAGTAGATTATATATTCTCCTACTCTAATAAGCTATTCAAAGAAACATCAACTTGAACTAGATTGCAGTGTCAACAGACAATCTGAGCCTGTGCTTAATTTACTTTGATAATACAAAATGTAAAAAATTAAAACTAGTTCTTTACATCTTTGCAAACTAATTACTGCCTACTGGCGTAGTCTATCAGTCAGGCTAGGAAAAACTAAATACAAATTAATTTTAAAGAGAAGCTCGAAAAAAAGGTTGCTAGCGGCTTCAATCGTTCTTTTAATTTGTTTTTAAATTTAAGTCTTTTCTCTCTCTCTCAATTTTTTTTCAAGAAAGCGATTTAAGTTGAAAGGGGAAAAAATACCTTCATTTTTTCCAACCACAAATATACAAGATTTAAGTGATATATTAATTCTGTCTGTGTTTAGTTGACATCAGAGATAATATATCATATCTCAGCAATTCTGTCTGTAGCTAAAAAAAATTACATTAATCATTACATGCAAATCACGGTTTTAACCAAAAAGTGTTTTTTGCCCACATCCAAAAAAATGAAATATTTACTATCGAAGTTATTTAATCTTTAATGGAAATTACCTTGTCCATCATAACATTCTTATTTTCCCATGCATATTCAATTATAGCTAGGCACACATTTTTGCCGAAGTAGCTGATTGATCTCAGAACTTTGTCAAGTTGAGTCTTTCACGTCTTTAAAGACAGGATGAATACACATGGAAGAAAATAGGACATTATGGTAGTTCTAGTAAAGGCGAAACACCTTCCATAGTAAATATTTCACTCCTTTCCCATCTTATATTGTCCTTTATAAATAAGCATTAGATTCTATTGTTTGATGATTATTTTTAGATTTCAATGTTCTTTCAAAACTATGCATTTGACCTAAATGCATAACATACATATACGATATATGGAACCGGTTGGTTTGCTACAAATCCCTTTAAATATAACCATATTATTTCAATTGACTGTACCTGCTTCAAATTACCCTTGCGGTCTTTTCAGATCCATTAAGATACTTCATAACTCAAAAGAGCCACAATGGGGAGCTCAGTGAACTAAATGTGGCTCAAGAGATATTGGTTGGACAGCTCTTATTCAAGTGATGAAAAGTTTGAATGGATTTTGGAGACCTAACAAAATCTTTTTCATAAACCCTACATTCCCCAGCGCTGGAGATGTGATACAATAATAGCAG